>NC_090444.1:155959515-156584515 GCF_031143425.1 Pleurodeles waltl | reverse complement strand
GAGGGAGGGAGAGAACATCATAGTTCCTGCAGTGTGATTATGGAGGGGATGGTCACGAGATCCAGCCTGATAAGGCAGATAAATTGGGCCTGGCCCTACAAGCCACAGCGTATGTTGTGGTTTTAACTAATGCACCTGTGCTTAGTCTATATAGAGATGACAACTGGGCCTAATTTAAAAACAGCAAGCTGTCCATTGGCTTGGTGATCGGGTGGGCCTGCATAGTCAACTATATTCCAATATTCTAATGACCCACAGAGTACCCTGGCTGGGCTGATCAGAATTTAGTGGAGGGGGTTGTGTGATTAGGAGGATGTGGCACTGGCCTGGCTACCTGGGGGGCAGTGTGAGTATCTCACTCAGCCTATTACGGTAGAGGAAGTCAGAGAGGCTATTCGCACTCTACTAACTGTAAGTCCCCAGGGATAAATGGGTTGCCGGGCACGTTTTATGAAGAGTTCTCTGAGCTGCTGGCCCCACATCTGCACACAGTGTATGAGGAGGTATATGTAAAACAGGCATTTCCACTATCTTTACGTGAAGCCTTTATCGTCACCCTTCTCCGGCCAGATAAACCACCAGACAAATGCGAGTCCTACTTACCACTGTCCCTCATTAATAGAGATGCCAAAATATAGGCAAAAATTCTGGCTGCCAGGATTCAACCACTACTCATCAATAAGGTCCTACCAGACCAGTTGGGCTTTATTCCCACCCGATCAGCGATGCACAATCTGTGCACCGTCTTTGCATTGCTCCATTATTTGGACCCCTCTGTCCAGGCAGCAGCAGTACTATTGGACACCCCTAAGGCGTTTGATGCTGGTCATATATGTTCAGTGTCCTACATCGGATGGGGATCCCCCAGGCATTCCTCAGGTGGATACGCCTGTTATATACAAGCCCAGTAGCCAGGGTATGAGTAAATGGGCATGTGAGTGAGCCACTGCACATATACAGGGGCACACACTAGAGTGTCCGTTGTCACAGATCCTATTTCCACTGGTTTTGGAACCCTTGGCGTGTGTGATTGTCAGTGCCACACAGCAGCGGCTCTGAGCTTTTGTCAGCGATTCCTTGCTATATCATTATATGCAGACGACATGGTGCTATATGTCCAAGACCCACGTGTGCACTTGCCGCCAGTTAGGAATGCATACGATATGAACGTTACTCTGGCCTAAGATTTAACTCAGCAAAATCCTGCCTTTTCAACTAGATTTCCCGCTGGAAAGGAGCACAGACCCAGTTAAGTACCTTGGAGTATGAGTGCATAGGGATCCCAATCTTGTAGTCTGGTACAACTATAAAAGGGCTATCAAAAAACTTGAGGAACAGGTTGTTCGATAGTCGTGCCTCCCTGTGTCACTGGCAGATCGATTTGCAATAACAAAAATGATGCTCCTGCCTAGATTCTGTGTCTCTTCACTAACATACCTATTGCACTGATGCAACAAGTTTTCAAAACACTGCGTTTACCCATGATAAATAACATTGGCATGGGCAGGCAAGCATCCCCAGGATGCACAAAGAGTGTTTGGTGCACCAGATTTCCATCCATACCATCTGTGTGCTCAGGCATACTTCACCCATTATTGGTACTACCCTCCTCCCTATATGCCACATCTGGTGATAGAGAGTGACAATGCACATCCTGTACCACGTGCTGCCATTCTCCCACATAGAAGGCCTGTGCCACATGGTGAAATTAATACAGTCACACTGAGAGGGTGTGGTAGTTGTTGGGTGCACGAGCAGCCTGGCTCCCACTATATGTCCCAGACCTTCCTTTGAGAAATCATCCAGCTATCTCGGTTACCTAGGAAAAGCTGACCCTCACCCTCCACGACGAACATGGGCTAAAGACGATGGATTTATACCCCAGAGGGACGTTCATGGAGCTTTCTGACCTCCCGCGGACTCAGAGTGTGACCTCACTCTTGACATTTACATACTGCAGGCAACATCTAGCAGTGCAGGAGCTGTCCCCCAATCCTCACCTGAACCCCCAACCCTTGCAGCGCTACAAACACTACTTGGCAGCACTGCAACGTAGGCAACTGGTCATCAAACTCCACAGTGCTTCACAGCGAGATAGCTGGCCAGATCACATGCAGCCCTGGAAAGGTGGAAAACCGTACTAGACACACCCCTAAGCTTGGCAGACTGGGGCTTCTGTTCTAACTGCAATCTATGAATTATTTGCATTAAATATTTGCAACAAATATATTATACTCCTCTTAGATTGTTTAAATATGGACTATGCCGGAACTCTAAATGTGTGCAAGGTAGACTTTTTGCACCTTGCTTGGCTATGTCCTTTGATTCAACAATATTGGAGTAAGGTGGTGACTGCTGTGTCTGACATGGTACTGGAGTAGGTCGAGGGTTCTCCTCAGCTCTGTTTGCATGGATTGATTAAACCCTTACAGCCAACTCACTGGAAGCTAATGGTGGTTGCTGTCCTGCTGGCGAAGCGGAGAGTTGCGATATACTGGGAGAAGATATCAGTGAACCAGTGGCTCAGAGACATAGGGGGTTATTCCAACTTTGGAGGAGGTGTTAATCCGTCCCAAAAGTGACGGAAAAGTGACGGATTTACCACCAGCCGTATTACGAGTCCATTATATCCTATGGAACTCGTAATACGGCTGGTGGTATATCCGTCACTTTACCGTCACTTTTGGGACGGATTAACACTCCTCCAAAGTTGGAATAACCCCCATAGTGTACTTCTACAAGCAAGTTGAACTCTATGTAGAGGAGCTCCTGAAGCCCTAAAGGCCCAGGGATATATGGGGTCCATTTACAGTCTCCTTACTATCTAGATCTGGTTTGGATTGAGAAACAATTGTGTGCTAACAATCTGATGTAATTTTATGATGATGTATATGTTGACTTTAACCATCACGGTGTTATATGGCATAATCAACCCATTCTTACGATCTGCTGTATGTATAGACAGTAACTTTCTACTTCATGCAATGTGATGTATACTGCAAACTTAATAAAAGGAATATAAAAAAATAAAACCCTAGACTCATGGAGAGGAAGCATTAGAGTGCCAATTCATAAAAAAGGAAATAAAGCTCAACCAGAGAATTGTGGTATGTTGACATTGGTGGATATCCCTGGAAAGATTTATGCAAATAATTTATTACACTATCTGTTAGAAGGGATAGAAACTAGAAAATTACTACCAAAAAGTCAAATTGGATTTAGAAGAGGACATTCTACTTCTCATGGTTGCTCTTTTTGAAACTATTGGTAGACAAATATATAAACATTACAGGAAAACCTTTGTATGTGGCACATATAGATCTTACCACAGCGTTAGACACCATCAGTATAGCAAAAGTATGGAAAAAACGGCACACTGGGGAATACTATTGTGCAGTTAATAATAAAAAAGAATTCAACTGGTAGAAAATGGGGCATTATCTTGGAAAATAGAAACACCTCATGGTTTAAGACAGAAGACCAGCCAAAAAATGATGTTCAACTCCCAGAAATTGGAGAGTGAAGATTGAAATTGTTATTCTTATTTGGGGGTGATTTGCAATTCCAACTTAAATGGCAAGAGACACATAGATACTATAATAGTTTGGGCAAAGACGGTTGCAGGAGCTCTGGAGAGATGCGATTACAAGCTTAGTCATAGATTATTGATGCATAAGAGAGATTTATAATTTGAAAATCTAATTGTGTTGCTCTGTGGAAGTGATATTCTGCTATAAGGGGAGTTGGACAGTGAGGGGACTCCTGGGGGATTGCAGTCATGCGGGATAGGTGAGGCTTACGGGGGGACTTGGGTGCTGGGGCCTTGTCAGAACTAGGAGCTGTTACACGCTCCTGGGCCCGCACGTGAGCTTCGTGCCTCCGTTCCCGCATATCCCCCCCTCACCATTCCCTTCTGAACTGATGCAGCAGGAGTCCCCTGAGGGGCTAGGCAGCCAAAAGTAACGGCGTTACCGGCATTGGCTGCGGTGATGCCATTTCGACACACTTTGACGTTCCCCCCCTTGCAGATTGAACCTCAAGCCACGTGATCATAGAGGTGGCTGAGATGCACAGAACACCCCAGGAAACGACTGCAGCCTTAAGGAAGCTCCCGGCCCGGGGAAAACAGCTCCTGGAAGAGAGGCCCCTAACGACATCTGGCATTGCAATCAGAGGTAAGCCTTGGTCCCATGCCCACCTTGATGGGAGAGAGCAACGCAAAGACAGCGGAAGCCACCCAGACCCGGGGGCCACTGGAATGGGGAGCTGCTCGCGCTGTTGCGCCTGCAGATGAATGTGAGGCGCAGACAAGCGGGCTCCCTGCGCACTACTGTGCTGTGAGGTTTCCCTTTCCTGGCGAGGTGCGCCTGCTGTGAGATGGCACCTGTGAGCGACTCGCCATAGCGCAGTGGCCCCAGTGAGATAGGCTGAGACAGCTGGAGCGTTAAAGGCTGTACACCCAACAAAGTATAACGACTCTGCTGCATCACTGCCCATCTGATACTGCAGCCTGGGACAACCAGACCCCTGTCACCATTGCAATGGGTCGCCTTCACTGTGGGTCAGGGAAAAGCTCACAGGCATCGAGACCTGAAGCTCATGCCTCCACTGGTCACAAACTAGATGTGGTGATGGCAGCAGTGCAGCCCTTGAGCAGACATGAACGTCGCTGGAAAATAAAATCGACAACGTAGCAAGTGACCTCAACCTATTACATGCAGACCACTGTAAACTGGTGGACAAAACTAAATTACTGGAAGGTACCTTGACTGATCTTGCCCCCAAGACTAATCAACTAGATGCCTCACTGCGAGAATTAACCGACAGGATCTCTGCACTAGAACGCCATTTGGAAGACGCGGAGGGACGCACAAGGCAGAACAACATTCGCGTGGTGGGCCCTCCGGAGGGAACGGAGGGTAAGGACGCTGTCTCCTATGTAGAAAAATGGTTATGTGATCTTGTCACGGTTTTCAATGGGCTTACAGTCGAAGTTGATGAGGGTTGGGGAACGACCCCGGTTCCGGCAGGTTCTGCTCTGGCCGAGGTAGGGGCGACCCCTTCTGGTAGCCACGGTGCTGTTTGACAATAGCAAGCCATTACAGTCCGTGCCCTCCAGAAGGAGTCCCAGAGGAAAAACCCCAATAGGGTAAAAAACCTCCAACAGGAACTCCCTGAAACAGAAGGAGGACACCAAGGTGTTAGAGCTGAAGATCCGAGGGTATAAGAAGACTGGAGACGAAGACAGGTCAGGAAATACTGGATTCACAAGAAGAAACCAGCCGGAGCGTGACTACCACCAAAAGAGTGTTGCAACGCAATGAACAAGCAGCTGAATTCCCCTTATATACCCCTAGACAGGAAGTAGGAAACAGGAAGTAGAAACACCACCATCTTGGATTGGGGAAAAGAGTATAATAGTGAATAAGTACATGCGTCCAAACAAAGAGAAACAATGCATGCTGGGAAGAGAGGAAGTGGGCAGCATGCTGGGAAAGGGAAAAGGCAGGTATAAAAACACCACCATGTGCAAGTATTTGGCTTTTGCCTGTAGATACTGGTAAGTGGTGAGCAGATGTTTATATTAAATAGTCTGAAATGTAAAGCGCATTAAATGCGCTATGCGCGGCAGGTCTGAAACCCACTCGGGGTCTCAAGCCCTGCCGCGTCTGCCTTTACGGCAGAACTGAAAGAAGGGGGCGCGGCGAGTGCCGCGACCCCTGACCAGGCTTGCGGCTTCTCCTGCGGCTTGTGTGCAAGCCGCGGCTTCTCCCGCGGCCTGTGTGTAAGCCGCGACTTCTCCCGCGGCCCGCACACAGGCCGCGGTATTAAACAAATGCTGCGCCGCGGCGACCCGAGCAGACAGATCTGACAGACAGACAGATCTGGTCCCAGGAGACACTCTTACGCCATTCTTTTCAGTCGAATGTGCCCACTGCGTTCCGATGAGACCCAGGCCGCCGGGTGCGGATCGAAGACCATTCCTGTTCCGCCTGCTGCATTTCATAGACATAGACAACAGCCTGCGAGTGGTGCACTTGTACCCTGTCTTCCAAGTAGACAATGCTAAGGTGATGATGTTTCCAGACTACACTATTACAGTGCAAAGACAAAGGGGATCCTACATGCTTGTGAAACATAAACTATGAGCACTTGGCCTGACTTATTTCCTCCTCTTCCGTGCTAGATTGAGAGTTGCAGAGCAAGGGAAGAATAGTTTTTTTCAATAGCCTGAGGTGGAACCCGAAACCTCGCAGACGTAGGAGCCGCCGACGCTGCGGACCATCCCCTGGACAACAAGGCCATGCCCCAAACTTGGAGCAGATTATTCAGGAACAACCACACGTGCTGCAGACTGCTGTGGCTATCAGGGATCCGATGACCATCTCAGATACTGACAAAGAACTCAATGGTTCAGATGCAGACACGGGGTCCATGACCTTCCCTACTGTTATGGCTAGGCGGCGGATGACATGATTTAGACTTGGAATGATGGTGTGTTCTGTTTTCTCTGACATTTACTGTTCTTGTAATATGGAGTAGATGACTTGGGAGGAACTATGCGCTCTGCAGCTGCGCTGCATCCCTGGGTTGGACTCGCCCCCACCCACTTAACACATTGTCCCGTGGGGTCTCTTGTGGAGCAACTATGAATTGCACCGAGCTGCTGCCTGGCCTGTGTCCACACATGAGACGTGATGGGGGCGCTGTCGCTGTGCCTACTGGATATAGCAAAAACCTGCTCTTACACCTTCACTTGCGGGTACCTTCTTTTCCCACGCTAGTTATGTTGAATAGGTGGGTTAGATGGTTTGAGCAGATACCTGTTGTCCCTCTGCTTGAATGGTATTTCATTGTGTTAAAACTGCGGCTGTTGTTTGTTTTTTAGTGTTCATTGGATACTGACTGGTGTCTGGGTCCCTACTGTACCCATCCCCTCCAGAGATTCATAGAGCATCCTGTAATGCTTGCTGCTTTGAGAAGTACTAGACTCAAAGATCTTCTTCTGCTCCCTCGACCATGGCCCCCAATAATGTTCTCACGTGGAACGTGAGAGGCATACACATGCCGGCATGCTGAATCCTATTTATTCATACCTTAAGAGGCATAAGATAAACATAGTGCTACTACAGGAGGCTCACCTCACGCTGTTGGAGGGCACCAGTTTGCAGCTGCGCTGGCGGGGACAACTATTTGCAACTCATTTCTCCTCATATACCAGAGGGGCCCTTGTTTGGATTAAGCCGGGCATCCCGTTTGGGATGGAGGAATGGGAGGCAGACACAGAGGGGTGATATGTGTTTGTGCTAGGACGCCTAGAAGGGCGCACGCTGCAGCTGGGGACTGTTTACACATCTAATACAGACCAGGCCTCTTTTCTCCACAGGCTGTCTGGAGACCTCTCCTGCTGGAGCAGCCTCCTCTGGCTTGTTGGAGGTGATTTTAACAGCATGCTAGACCCTAGCTTTGACCGGTCCTTTCCCCACCACCCACTGTGCTTGCGGTGACTGCTGCACGTTCGCTGAGTGAGTGGCTCCAACACTAGAAACTAGTAGACCTATGGTGACACCGAAACCCGATGACTAGAGTTTGTTCATTTGTTTCAGCCCCACGCCAGCTGCATGTATGATTCACCAGAATAATCTGTTCAGAAAACATGTGCTCTGCGATGTTGCAGACAGACTACCTTTGCCGCACAAACTCGGACCATAATCCCCAAATCCTACAAATGGGACGGGACGCACCCATCCCTGCTGTTCCCACCTAGAGACTGCAACCGGAAATGTTAGAAGACGCACCCTTCAGGGCGTCGCTTGGCACAGCCATTGCTGACTACTTTGATCATAATGCTGGTACTGCCTCATCTGGTCTTATTGAATGGGATGCATTCAAGGTTTACATACGAGGGCACTGCCTGGGCAAACTGGGGAACATGCGTAAGTCCATTTAACGTGACCCAACCTGAGTCGAGAAAACCCTGTTGCAATATGAGACAGACGCCCTCCGGGATTCTCCAGGGGCGCGAACGCTCACAGAAAAGAGGACTGAGCACTTGACCCTGATAGTGAGCTTGCGCTGTCTTAATTATGCAGCTCATTTGGCACGTACGCATGCTGCAGCTGACAGATTGGGCAGACTATTGGCCTGGTTGATTCTCCAAGAGCAGGAACGTGCCCCTATTCTAGAGCTACGTTCGGTGATGGGTGGCACACTATACACGCAGGGTGAGATACATGTTGTGCTGACACATTACTATGCCACCCTATACCAATTGAGGATGCCAACGGGACTTGTAAACTGTAAGGAGTTTTGCTCCCCACGTACACTGCCTTGCCTCACAGATGAACAACAGACAACAGGCGGAATTGGATAAGCTGTTAACCTTAGCAGAGGTGCAGGATAGCATAAACGCAGTGGCCTCTGGCAAAACCCTGGGCACTGATGGTCTGCGGCCAGAGTTTTACAAGGCATACTCCTCTATGATTGCACCTTGCCTGCTATGGCTCTTTGAGAAGGCCCTGTCAGTGCATCCTTGACAGTATTCCAATGAGAGGCACTGTTGATCTCCCTCCCTAAACCGGGCAGGAATCCAGTGGAGCTGGGATCGTACAGGCCCTTGACAATGCTCAATATAGACTATAAAATCCTTGCTAAACTGTTGGCGGTGCAGTTATCGCCAATCGTGCCTTGCCTGATCCATACTGCTCAGAATGTTTTTTTTTTATCGGAACGTAGCACTTGAACATTAGGTGCTTGTTCCAAGTGATGACATACTCCGTGCAGAACTGGCCTAATGCAGGTTGCCTGGAGCTAGACTTGGAGAAAGCCTTTGAATCCCTGGAATGGCCCTTCCTATTTGCGGTGCTCTGCCAGTTGGGTTTTGGACCAGGGTTTGTAAGATTGGTGAAGCTACTGTACACATGCCCGCAGTTCAGGGTCCGAACTGGCCCAATTATCTTGGATCTGATTGAGGTGGGCACGGGAACTCAGCAGGGTTGCCCCCTTTCCCCACTGCTGTTCTCGCTGGTGATAGAGCCCTTGGCTGTAGAACTCCCCCGCTTAGGAACAACCTGGAATAACCTGTTGGGGAATGGTGGACATACCGCGTCCCTGTACGCGGACGATCTCCTCCTGTATTTCAGGGATATCTATAACATTCCGGAGGAAGTTGCAGATATACTGCAGCGATTTGACACGTTTTCAGGGTTACGTGTTAGCTGGATGAAGTTGTGCCTTTTCCCCTTTAGCGCCGATCGGACAGATCCGGGTCTCATTCTATTGGGAGTGCTCATACCCTGGCAGCCCAGGACGTTTCGATATTTAGGCATCAAAGTCTATCACACAACGTATGACCTGCGGGATGGAAATCTCAAGAAAGCAGTGTCCTCTATTCGTGCCCAAATGACCTTTTGGCAGGTGCTAACACTCTCTGTGATAAGGAGGATAGCGCTCCTGAAAATGGTGGTCCCTCACCATCTGCTTTACTATTTCTCCAAACTACCATTGTATGTCCTGGCCAAATTTTTCAGAGAACTGGAGTGCAGAATTAGGGAATTAATTTGGAACAAAAGGCATTGTAGAGTGGCACTAATTAAATTATACTCACCTCTAGAAAAAGGCGGTTTGGCGGTACCGAACATGGAGCACTACTATCTGGCCTCTCAGCTGCAATGGGTGGCCAAATGGCTTTTTTGGGTTTCAGCTGTCGGACACAGCGGCAGGGACACAGCCCTGGTCACTCTCGGAGATATTGCATCTGTTCCACCTGACCACACGGGCTAAAGCACCGAACCTGCTCCTGATGGAAGTGGCTCACCACTGTTACCGTCGTAACCTGTGCCTCACCCTTGCAGTTACTCCTTATGTACAGACACTAGCTCTACTGGGCACACCTCATGGATCACGGTGCACGACCTCAGCAGAATAGGAGTCCTGGCATGCTGCGGACTTACACATGCTGGGGGATCTATATAATGAGGGAATGCTTACCCCATTTGACGCACTGGCGGAGGAGACAAACCTCTCACTGAGACAATTTCTATTACATACTTCCCTGATAGCGTCGTTGTCTAGACACTGGGGGGACATATCCGCTGAACCACTAATGATTCAACCCATCTTCACCCATCTTCTGATACAATACCTTCATGTTATGGGACAGGGTAGCCATTTAGTACGTTGACTCACAAATGCACTCCGCACACAACAATACATGACTGCCTCGCTGTGGACAGGCTGGGAGGGTGACATGAATAGGCCCTGTATGGCTGGGGAATGGGCAGCTGCCTTGCAGAGTCACGTTAATGTGCCGCATAATGTACACTGCCACCTGATCCAATTTGATATCCTACATACGGCGTACCTAACACCGTTGAAGATTAATCAGTTCTTTAAGCGCACAGACGCAGCATGCCCTCGATGTGCGTTATTGGCAGCTGATCTGCTGCACATATTATGGTCCTGTCCCTCATTAGGTACTTATTGGCATGCAGTTTTGGGGCAGCTGTCAGAATGCATGGCACACCCGCAGCTTACCATATGGGAAGAGTGTATCTTGGGCCTTTTTCCTAGAGCTAAAAAGCATAAAGTGTCAACAAGATTTCTAGATCTAGGTTTCTTGGCGGCTAAGTGGCTTATCACCAAGAGATGGAAATCTGCAGAACTCCCTTCGATAGAGGCATGGAGAAGGTAATTTGTAATATGGGTGGAGGAGGAAGCAGTGGCGCTGCAGAGAGAAGACCACCTGGGGCTACGGAAGATTCCCTTGGCCTCTAGCTGGGATGTGATGGTGCAGGGACTTCAAGGGAGGGAGTAACGATTGACGTAGATACGGTACATGTGGCGACTATGCCAGCGGAGGGGTGCTGAGTTAACTGGAAGGGGTAGATTGACAACATACTGGCTGGGTGGCGAACAGGTCACTTCTTTACTAAGGGGAGTGGGGTTGGATATGATAAGCAACATGGGACCCTGCAAAGGCGTGCCAATAAAACTTGATTGAATGGCTGAGAATACTCACAGGGTTCTTTGGCGGGTGAGGGGTGGAATGGGAGATAGAGGGGCAGGCACTAGTCACAGTTCTTGTTTTGTTACAGTATTGTTGCTTATGAAAATTATGCTGAATCTTCTCTTCTCTCTCTATGCTGTACGGCAAACACATAAAGAAAGAACGCAATGAAGTATTATTTACTGCGTGCTCATAACAGCCCTGTAAGCTGATGGCGTATGACTCATCGCAAGCATTTATGCCATCATCAACTACAATAGTTGGAAAACAAAGAAATGCAGACACGATGCACCCCAGATGTTGTAACTCTAACCCCCATACAATAGCTAATGTACATGAAATGTATTTGTCTCCTCTCGTTGATGAAAAAGAAAAGAAAATGATTCAAGCAAAAAAATAAATAAGTGAAGTTGGAATATCACGGGTCTCAGAAGCAAAATGGGCAATACTGAGTGGATGTCTTTTATACGAGATTCCTCAATTCTTTGCCTGCAGGAGACCTGGGCAGTCTTTGTCCCATTCCTCGATGGTTATGTTACCCACCACACATCCGCACCATCTGCTTTGTCAGAACGCCCTAAGTAGGGACTTTGTACTCTTATTTCTCTGAACCTCCAGGAAGAGGTGAATTTTACCCTCCTAAACTCCCCATATTATCAACTTATTGGGTTAGCATAAGACAAGGATTTCGCATTAGTGTTAAATAATAATTACAACAATCTTCGTAATAAGGATAATGTTGAGTAAATAGCTGGGCTTGAGGAAGAACTGAAGGCGTTAACACTCAAGGGAAAATTTTAGATTTACATTTTATGGGTAGGGGACTTAAATGTCCACCTGTGCCCTCTTCTGGCCAAGTCAGGTTGTGGATACGTGGATTCTACTGATGGGGGCAAGCACATTCCACTCACAATGAATATGGTTGCACCATTAATAAGATTGTTATGAGTTATAATCTGGTTTTCACCACTGAGGACAGTGACCCACCGAGGGAATTCATACCCACCTTCACGTGATGGGAGGAGGTGAGACTACGATAGAGTTTTATTTTGATTATGGGGAATCTAAGGGCTCACGTGGATGGTTGGGAAACACACGTAAATGGGTACAAAATACAGTGGGCATAATGACAATCCTACTTTAAGTATCAGGAATCAATCAGGTCATAGATTTGGGGAGTTCCATTATTAGGAACGTTTGAAGGACATCGAAGTATGTAAGACCAATGAGACCAATTAGCCCATTTTAAGATGGTTTAAGGTCAATCCAGAGGGTTTTCTCAGGAATTTGATTAGGGAGAACTGGGATTGCTGGCAAATTTGTTTAGATGCGGTGGCTGATGCAGGGAGCATGAAGGATGCTTTTGTGGTGCTTTCCAATATGGTTAAAAAGCGGCTTACTGGAAAACCAGCTAGGCCCCCCCTAAAAACCTGGTTGGTTTGATAAGAATTGCTCACAGTTAACAGGAATTTAAAACATGTCATCTAAACAAAATCCATGGATAAATTAGCCATTAGGCACTGCAGGTGCATATATAAGGAGACTCTTCTTGCCTAAAAAGAGGTGATTAAGCAAAAGGCGTGGAAGTTATTAGTGAGGAAAATGAATTAACAGATAGTGCCACCCAGTGCCCACCCTCCTTTTTGCGAACAATGATGTGTTAATGGCCTGGACCCCAGTCGCCCTGCAACAGGTCCTGAATAGTTTTAAAAGCTTTATGTTAGAATTAGATCTACAGGTCAGTTGCTCTAAGTCCTACATTAGGTACAAGGTCCTCCCGAAGAGCAAATATTGCCCCACACACTTAAATGGTTACGGGTTAAGTGTGGGGTCCTGTTTTGTATAACGTGGGGTACAATTTGATGCTTAAGGCTCTTGGAAGGACTTGATTAATTCTAGGTGGCTTGACTTTGAGAAATAACTAAAAGGGGTGTTCAGTTTGTAAGAAATTGGGGAACAACATAAAGAAAATGCTGCACATCTATGAAGCAAAATACGTTAGCATAACCACCTACAGGACCGGTGTGTGGGATTGTTAACGCGTCCCTTTATGTTAATTTATTACAGATTAGGACTCGTTTTAGGCCAATGAATCTTTTGACCCAGTTGAGAGACACCGTAGGACGAGATAGCTAATTAATATGTCAATCAATATATCAATAATGTCCTCAATATTCACCACAACAATATATTTTACTTTAGTCAAAGTCATTAATCAAATTGGTGACGCAACCATGACCTTTCAGCCATGAATAACCACACCAGTTAATGGAATTTTAGTGAGTTTTATTCCCTATTAGTTACAATCTAAGATTAAGTGCGTCAATCTCAAAGCCAAGAAGCACAACAGCATAGTTACGATATGGCAACTTTGATACGATTTCAATAAAGCAAAAATCATAAACATTCGAATATAGCACGGCGTGAACATAGGTCAGAATATAGCAGAGTATCGATATCATGTCAGTTCAACAAAGCATTGTCTTGGTCGTTTGTCTGATTACGTCAATTTGATGATCACCTGTCCTAACCACTAATTAGCATTGGCATGTTGGGCTTCATGCAAAACAATTTAGAACTCAAATTTGGAAAACATCTAGCTATGGTCCCTGTCAAATGCAAGCAGTTGGTACCTAGAAAGGAAAAGCAAATAGACAAATTATAATTGCATTGTCATAGTTACCCTCCAAAGATTAGGTCAGCACACAGGTTCAGTCTTCGTCTTCAGGACATCAGTCAAATCTTCATTAGTCAGGACTCTAACTATGGGCGGAAAGGAACACTTCCCTCATAAGGAGGAAAGTGGAAAAGGGCAGTCTATGGATGGGGATAAGTCTCAAGTCACCAAACAGAGTGACAGAGTTTCTGGATAAAATCAATAGCATTCCCTACCTAATTCTAATGACCCCTCTGTGACATGGGTTTTTATCCCTTTTTCGTAGTACTTTCCCCCAAAATTCTATTGGACATCTAGTATACCCCACTATCTTTAACCTATCAAATTTAACATTTGGTAATCCCAATTGTCAACCCACATTAATTCATAAGTTTTTGATTGGTCTTCATAATTGACGTCTTCGGAGGTGGCACATCCGGCGTTACTTCATTCCTTGGTACGTCCTTTGGGTCAGCAGATTCATTGTCCATCGGTCTAAGTGACCTTGTACATTTCTTTAATCTACATTTGTTTAAATTTATTCATAACTTTTAAACCAAGGCACCGAATATGCGCTTGGGAATGGGTTTTGTATGGTTACATCCATCTTCCAAGTTCTGAAGAAAAAGAACATTTGCAGGGTCATGGCCCTTTGCAAGTCAGCACACAGGAAAAGCAGAAAATGCATTTAATATGAGAGCTGAGAAGCTGATACCGCAGCTTACGCTAATTTAAGGCCTATAAGAGTTTTAATACAGATTCAACAATATAGATGTTAATATAGGTTTAACTGATCATAACATAAACATTTTATTTGTCATTGTTTGTTTGCGTATACATTGGTGGCCTCTTCTCCGCGCTCATAACTCGAGTGCACGTTTAAGCAAATCACTATTATTGTAGTTTTCTATGCAGCATTAGCACACATTAATATAAACATTACATTTTAATATAGGTTATGTAGATTACGCTCTCTCAGGATCATACAACATTCCTTTGATTCAGATAACAGAGAGTAGGTTCCTCAGGAGAGGAAAGTGGGTTTGAATTTTGTATAAGACCTGTGTCATATTCGGCTCTTATTATTATGGCATAAGGTTTGAACACAACAAGAGGTGATTCTTAAAAGAGCTATGATTCACGATTGCCTGGCGCTTGATTATGTGCACAGTGTTCCATGGTTGAGGTACATTAAAACCTTATATGGGAACCTGGGCAGACCGAAATCCAGTAACCCACTAAATCTCAATGGGATCGGTAGACGGACCCTAAAATGCACGTGAGAAGGTTATTTTGAGACAGCTAGGCTCGGGGATGAATGTACAAATTTCAGGGCCACTGTTGGCCTAGGTTGTGAGCATTACACAGGCCTTAACTGGTGGTGGGTCATGTCTAGCTATGAGAGGTTTTTATTGACACGTTTTAGACTAAATATGATCCACATCTTGGCACTATTTCCCAAAATGAATTCTGGTTATGCTTTCATAGTCAATGTGAACGCAACGAACTGTCATCACGAAACACCATGCACTTTGTCCTGCCTTGTGATTTTTATGTGGGGGTCAGAAGAAGGATCATCAAACTTCTTATGTTAAATAACAATCTGTGAAATTGTTGGCCTTTAGTTTTCGTACAAGAGTTAAGATCTGTGGATATATCTGTAGCTGTTGTAGCTAACACCAAAGATGCCCTTTGTGTAACAAAGGCCTTGTTTTATTTTTATGCAGGTTGTGTTTGAGAGTTGGATAAATTACTGGTTATACGAAACAAAATCGAGAACCGATCATGTACTTTGGGGCCTACAAATTGAGCCGAGTACATAAGGTGGTTCTAGGTATTTTATCGTATTTATCTAGTCGTATTTTATTTTATTTTGTTGTGTTGTATTTTTATTTGTATAGTTTCTGTGTTAAATACAGAATTACGTTTTACGGACTGAGTTAAGTGAAGTTTGTTTATTGTTGCTGATGATCTGCCAAAGACAATTCAGTAACAGTTATGAAAACAGCCTGGCGGGTCCTACAGAGGAAATTATTATCCAATTCTGCTTTCCAAAACCTACAATCACAAGAATTAGTAATCCCTGCAGCTGCATGCACAGTCCAGTACTCTGTTGTTCTGCTGCTTTACATTTGTAAATGGAATCTAGTGAGCCTTGGAAAATGTTCATCGAATTTTGTACACTTTCATAAATCATCTGGCTGTGTGTACAGCGGCTAGAGGGCGTTTAATATCACATGAATGACAAAGCAGACACAGAATTGCTTTTAGCAACAATTAATATGAATGAGAGTCCACTAGAGGGACCATCCACTGGTTAACACACTGAATGTATAACACAATAGCAACATTGGATTACATTAATGCGATATTCAGTCTTTTTGCAATCTCAACGGATCTTTTACTTGTGAGGCTAAATGACTTAAGGCTCCGTTTACTAGCAAATGAACTCTAATATACGTAAACACTATGATGGCTTTTAACCGGCAAAGACCTTGGATGACTAAAACTATTTATAAAGGGTTTGAACTGGCTTAAGGAAGACCTGGTTTTAAATCCCAGGTTTTGCAAATTCAGAGACTATGCACGAATCCCATGTGCCCCACGAGTCTCAAGTGTACATAGATGTAATGTAAACACGTTCACAGTGCACCTGTGAAATGTAATGTCAATATTTAAAAACGTAGGGTATGGCTCGACTTGCACCTCCCCTCCCCATCACATCCTGTTTCCGTAATCCTGCTAATAACACACAACAATGCTTTTCTGTGCACAGGACTTAGTTGTGTCCCAATAAAATATTCTTTGTAAAGTGCTGGACTGCTCCTTGCATCTAGGAATCTTATATACTACTAATGATTAATGTACCTATTTAACGGTCATTGCGATAGGGAGGAGAAGGGGGTGGGGGAAGGGTCGATTGAAATTAAGATAAGTGAGAAGAAAATTGAAAATGTAGGTGCCTGGTTTGTTTTTATTTTTTTATTTGACAAGTTCGTGTTCATCGCGGGAGGTTGGGGGTGGGGGTGGGGGTAATACCTCCTGCCATTTCTCACTTTTCTATTCCTTTCTGCTCGGTCTTCATGCCAGAATACTGCCCATCTGCTTCTTCCATCCTTCATTTCGGTTACTCTTCAGCATCACAGGTAGCTCTAACCTCACAGGCTCCACACAGCCCAGGGTGTGGGGGGGGGGGGCGGTACCAGCTAAATCCTGACTTCCGACAAACCTTGCGTACTGTGGGGCTCTACAAGACCATGAAGCAAACAGCGCCACCCGGGTCCCTTTACACTACTGCAAGGTATATGGACTCTGTAAGGAGGTTGTGTACACATGGTAAGCACTGCTGACCAGCGTTGTTTAACAACCTCATGAGAAAGGATGGGGGGTGGGATGATGGCGGGGGTGGGAGGGATTTCCCTTGAAGAGTATGGCAGTGTCCCTCTCTGTCCACTTCAGGACTTGACTCGGGTTGCACTGGTTTTTGTTGACCCGCAGACCAGTGCTCTGTGGCCATTCACAGTGATAGGCTTTTATATCCCATTTACAGTAATAGGCATTTATATCCCATTCACAGTGATAGGCTTTTATATCCCATTCACAGTGATAGGCTTTTATATCCCATTCACAGTGATAGGCTTTTATATCCCATTCACAGTGATAGGCATTTATATCCCATTCACAGTGATAGGCTTTTATATCCAATTCACAGTGATAGGCTTTTATATCCCATTCACAGTGATAGGTTTTTATACGCTCTGGCTTGCATCATGTCTTCGGTGGATGGCCGGTGATTATGGATGTACTTAGCTGTCTTTGTAAGTTGGTATTTGTAAATCATGACGTACACTTCATCAGAAGGATTTGACACTTAGAGGCCTCTCGGTTCTCTGAGGTCTCTTGGTCATGTGTAGGGATTTATGTATGGCGAACATAGACACACAACTGTGGACATTGTACAAAGACTGGATAAGGGGAGGACTATAGAGAAGGGGAAAGAGAAAGACGATGTATGGAGGACAAGGTTAGCTGCCAGTTGGCATCTGGCACCGAGAAGGTTACACATGGGTGATGTGGTGCTTAAATAGGCGGATCTGCAGTTCCTTCTCGACAAGCAGAATTGAAGGAGCTTGCCAGATCTTCTGTGTGAACAGTTCTCGATATTCCAGTAGTGCAGCAAGAGAATGTTTGGTGTCATGTCTTCTCTTTCCTGAATTGCCACGACTTGAGTTTGTTGAAGTTGCTTCTGGGAGCCTTGCAGGGCCCTTGTGAGAGCTTCATATTGGTTGTCTAATACGATGAGAGCTCAGGTTTACTACTGTTGGAAAATGGGTTATTGGTAGGGCAGGTAGGTACCTACACCTAGCAACAAGCCACTAACCTCCACCTAGGTACAGTTAGGTCTCAGTAAATTAATCTCAGCTCAACCCTTGGTAGCTTGGCATCGAGCGTCAAGGCTTAACTTAGGAGACAAAGTGTAAAGCATTCAAATATCACAAAACAGTAATTAAATAAAACACAGGAAACAGTTTTAAAATCCAAGACCAATTTATAAAAATAGTTTAAATTTTTATCTTTAAAATGACACAAAAACGATTAAAATCGGTTCAGGGGAACCGGAGATATGAATTTTTAAAGAATTATGACTTTTCTAGCGCTTAGAAACAAAAAGCGCCAATCGGGTCATCTGGTTGCACCTCGACCGGGGCAAAGTCAAACTTTCAGGCCGACCGCGATGGAGCCCTGCTCGGCTACAGGTCGCGGGAGGCCTCGGTTAAAAAGTTACCTTCTGACTTAGTCTTTATTTTGAAGTTTTTCTTCACCGGGACGAACCTGTCAGTTGAATCCGACCTCCTGGAGCCCTTGTCCGGATACGCGATGTGGGTTTCCTCGGTGGAGACTTTTACCTTCGGACTTAGTCGTTTTTTCGAGATGAAAATCCTTCGACCGGGGTAAACCTGGATCTTGATCCGACGTCCATGGAGCCCTTCTCGGATACGATGGCTGGGAGGTCCCGGTCAACTTTTTACGTTCGGACTTAGTCTCTTTTTTGGATGTTTTTCTTTACCGGGACGAACCACGAAGTCAGGCCGGGTCGCGGTTGAGGCAAGCCGGCTAGAATTTCCGCGGCGGGTCGGTCCCTCTCTGGAGCTTTTTTCCAAAAATTCTCAAATCTTTTCCAAACTTCTGGGGCTTCACCCAGATTCTTTTGGGGTCCACAGCTCACCCCAAGGGTCCAGAAGTTCTGTGATGGTCCTTGGGGGGTGCGGACTTCAACTCCCAGAATGCACCTGGCGCAAACTCCTTTTTGGCCACTGGACAGTGGTCAGTTGGTCGCTTTCTTCAGGAGTTGGTGCAGGGGACTCTGGTTAGCAATTTTTCACCTGTAGCAAACAGGGAGTCCCTCCTTGAACCAGTTGAAGCCAGGCAAAGTCCTTCTTGTGGTGAAGCCCAAGTGTGCAGCTGGTGCAGTCCTTCTGAGTGCAGGTTCCAGTTGCAGGCCAGGGGTCCAGCAGGGCAGTCCTTCTTCTCCTTAAGTTCTTTCTTCTTGAAATTTGGTGGGGATCTGAGGTGTGGGTGCAGGTCTGCCAGTTTTATCCTTGCTCCTGGGTGAAAAGTAGGGGGGCCCTGGTTCTCCAATCAGGGACAGGGTCGTCCCCCTGTGATGACCACTTCCTGGGAAGTGTGGCAAAAATCCATCCCAGAAGGCAACAGTCTCTAAAAATCCAACATGGATGAATCTGATTTTTGGAGGTTACATCTGGCTGAGCCCACCCACTGGTGTGGCTAAAAATCATAAACACACCCCTCTCCTGCCCTTTCCTAATCTAATCAAGGGGGCACCTAATTGTCTGGGGTTGCAGGATGTGGGGGTGTTGCTGGGTGCTCCAAATGTCCTTCTCTGCCTTTGAAGACCAGTTTGGCAGCCCTCCCCCTTCCTGCCTCACCATCTGCTGAGGGGAGATTCTCTCCCCCAAGCACATTCCTTTGTGTGAAGCCCGGCCACTTCACACCTCATCAAGGCAGCCTGGCAGAAGCTGCTGCAGGCTGGCCAATCAGAGCACAGCAGCAAAAACAATGCAGAACTGAAATTGGCAACTTTTTAGGTAAAGTCTAAACTTTTTACCTGGACAAGTTATATTAACTGGAAGTTGTGGGATTTATTACAACAATCAATTTGATACCAAATTCTTGGTATGTAACATTTAAGGAGACTTTAAAATTTAAAATAAAGTCTGCCCATTCTAGCCTATGAAGGCCATTTACTTCAATGAGGGAAAAACGAATTTGGCTGTTTTTACCTCACCAGGGCTTATAAATCTATTTTTATAAAGTCCCTGCTTATAGTTACATGGCACCCAGCCCTAGGGGCACATAGGGCACACCTTAGGGGTGACTTATATGTAAAAAAAAGGTAGTTTAAGACTTTGGAAGTACCTTTAATTCCAAAGTCGAATTTGCATATAACTTTAATTTTAAAGCAGCCAGCAAGGCAGGCTTGCTTTTAAAATGACACTGGGCACCTCAGCAGTGCACCTAGGTGTGCACCACCTATGCTGTGGTCCCTAAACCTACATGCCCTACCATATACTAGGGACTTATAGGTAGGTTGACTTAGCCAATTATAATTAGCCTAATTTGCATATCCATTTTACACAGAGCACAGGCCCTGGGACTGGTTAGCAGTACCCAGGGCACCTTTAAAGTCAGGAAAACACCAGCAAAAAGTGGAAAATGGGGGCAAAAAGTAATGGGGCCTCTGCAATCAGCCCTGTTTTCTCACAACTACTTTGTAGGTAAATGTAACCTTGAAGAATAGAGGGGGCAGTGGGATTCTTCATGCATGGGTGATATTCTGTGAAACTTCCGGAGAGCCTTGATTAGTCTACCGTGGTGTGAATGACAGGGAGGAGGGTGTTTGTGATGACTTGTTGTGATGTGAGAGCTGAAAGAAGTGGGAGCAAATCGTGTTTGCAATGTGTGGGTGATGCACTGAATGGAATGAACGATGGAGTAGTATGCGGAATGTAGCAAGGTCAGAGTTCCTGTGAGAATGGTTGAGGCAGTTGAGACTTACTGATGAGTGATGTGGTCCTGCGTTACGTCTGACAGTGTATTCAAGGTGAAATAAACAAATATCTCCTGAAGTCTGTGTCCACATCCACTCATTGCCCACTTCCAACAGTAGCAATGAGTGGGAGTTGCTGCGGAGCAGCACAGTAATGAAACACCACTTGAGTGTGGACTGGGTCATCTCCAGTTAAGTTGCCCAGAGAAATTGGTGCAAGATACGTACCAACTATGCCAGAGGCTCATCATTACTTTCCTGAAGGGCTCAGAGTACCGGCCTGCTGAGTGCTGTGGAGTCGATGCTAGAGCAGCTGTGAACCATGGACGCAAGATTTGTGATTGCACGCCGTGTTATCTGGTCTGCTGCTCTACAAGGAGAAACGATGTGACCCTTGCGGTGTGGAAAAAAGGCCATTAGCTTGTGTGGTGCTGCAAGATACACTTTATGTTCTTATACATAACAGCACAATATTTGCATGTTAATTGATTGTACATGAGTTGATTTTGTACTTGAGCCTGCCACTGTTTTCTCTGGAGGAACTAAAACAGGAGACATAGGGGGTCATTACGACCCTGGCAGCCGGCGGTAAGGTGGCGGTAACACCGCCAACAGGCAGGCGGTGTACCGCCAGCAATTATGACTGTGGCGGAATTGCCACGGCCATACCGCCGGCCCCTCCAATATCCCGCCAGGATTCCGCCTGGCTGTCATAATCCCCAGGGCAGCGGTGCAAGCACCGCTGCCCTGGGGATTATGAGTCCCCGACCGCCAGCCTGTCCGTGGCGGTACACACCGCCATTGAAAGGCTGGCAGTAAGGGGACTTGGGGTGCCCCTGGGGGCCCCTGCACTGCCCATGCACTTGCCATGGGCAGTGCTGGGGCCCCCAGGCATAGCCCCGTCGCGCATTTCACTGCCCGAATTTCGGGCAGTGAAATGCGCGACGGGTGCTACTGCACCCGCTGCACATCAGCATTGCCGCCGGCTCTATTACGAGCCGGCAGCAATGTTGATGTGACATTTCCGCTGGGCCAGCGGACGGTAACACTGTTACCGTCCGCTGGCCCAGCGGAAATGTCATAATAGGGAGCCAGGAATACTGCCGGCAATGGCGGTATTCTATCTCCCGCGGCCTCGGCAGTCTTTTTACAAGACCGCCGAGGTCGTAATGACCCCCATAGTCTCTGTATTTGCCATTTCTTTCACAATCACTGATTTGTGAAGGTTTGAGCAGTGAAGCAGATATGGAGATGAAGCATCAGTCTCCATATTTGGTGTCTTGTCAAATCGCCACTGATTACATTAAGACAGAGAAGCTATGTGGAGCCGGTACCCCTTCTATTAACTGTGATAATATGGCCAAGTTTATCCCTTGGCTAGGAAATTGTCATACTTGCCTCGATCACCAGTTGTCAGGAACCAGCATCTATGCATTGCACCTGAAGGAGATTACTTGTGCTTTTATTGTTAATATGTATTGCTAGTGCCACTATAGTTCCTGAAGAATTAGAGCTTTTATTTCAAGAGGTGTTCAGTAGGAATTTGGGGAAATCCCAATTGTGTTACCATAGCATTATTCTACAAAGTGCTGTACCATTGAAACAATCCCAAAGGAGCATCCCTTTGACTTACAGGGGACAACTTAAGGAAATTCTAGATGAATTATTCTCAAAGGAAATTATTGGGCCTCTTGAAAACTCAGATTTGTTATCTTCAACTGTTAGTTCATTGAAAGTCTCTGGGAAACACAGATTTTGTATTGATTTACACCGTTTGAATTAGGAGATAGTGGTTGGTAGCTTTCCACTAGCAAATTTGCTGCTGTCGTGGGAGCTCCAATATTCTCAACTACAAACATACCTTCCAAACCTATAACTCAAGAAGCAGAGTATCAATACAAGAACATTTATTTTGGTCTATCCGGTACTGCCTCGGTTTTACAGAGGCTTGTGTGTAAGTTTCTAAAAGACTTGAGTGAAGCAAAGGCTTTCCAAGATGACATCCTGGTGTTTGGCAAAGACAAAAAGGAACTTGACACTAATTTATGTATGGTATTATCAGCTTTGCAGGGGTGAATTTAATATTCAACAAAAATAGGTGCAAATTTGGGAGGGCCAGCATAATTAGGGCATTACATTTCAGTGACTGTTGTCCAACCTAAAGAGGTCTTCATTGATGTGATGATTATGGATCAAAAAGGAACAATTGCTATTCTTCTTAGGGCTCAATTACATTTCATTCTAACTTTATTGAGAATTACACACTTAAAGTGGTTGACTAGGCCTAAATGAAATGAAAAACTGGAATTGAAAAACTTCTTTGTGTATTTTGAAACAGGAAATATGTTTTAGGAAGATGAAAATGTGCCTTATTTAAAACATTTAGTTGTAGGAAGAAAATTGCAGGAGACACAAACGGGTACAGAGTAGGAGTGGTTTTGATGCAAGCAATTGGAAGAGGTTAATGGGTGGTATCATATGAATCTCAAGCCTTGTGTCCTATGTAGAAAAACAACTCTGTAATTCAGCAAGAGGGTCAGTTATTACATTAGGTGGCTAAATGCTTCCACACCTATCGTTGGGGAACAAAGTTTGATGAAAGAATGAACCTTAAACTGAAGTAGCAAACCTCTGCAATAGCATAGAATGTATACCTGGGATACTTAGTAGTAAAGGCAACAGGATTTCCATTTACCTTTTATGTTTGGAACTGCCCAAAGAAAATACTGAAATGGGGGAATGTGCAATTTGTATTACATAAGAGTATGTGATAAAAGGTACAAGGAATTTGATTTGGGCAATGTTTGACAGAGAGTAAATAGATTTGAGAAATGGAGGATAAGGTTATGTATGATGTCAATAATTATTTAGTTATGTGATGGTCAGGGGAGAGATATTCCAGTGATAAAGGCCAGATCCATGGAAAAATTAAGGAAGAATTGATGTTATACAATGACATTGTAGTAATAGGGGAGTTTATAAACCCAGAGGGAATGTGTAAGAATATTATTAAATTATGCCATGAGGGTCATTGTGGAATGTTAATCACCGCAAAGAAAACCAGGAGATCTGTTGAGGAAGGTAGTGTTAGATATTTTGTGATAGTTTATGCTGTTACTTCAGGAGGAATCTTTTCCAATAGTTTTGGCTGATTATTTCACTAAGTCAGTGGTTCCCAATCTGTGCGCCGCGGCTCCCTGGTGCGCCGTCAAAACTAGCCAGGGGCGCCGCACACAGTTTGGGAACCACTCGGAGGTGCTTTGAATTGGTAACTTTCATCATGGTATTTATTGTAAACAGAACACCCTGCATTAATTACTGTGACCAGCGGAGGGCGCCAAAGTACCATTAATAATATCCCTATGACAAAAGAACAAAAATAGTTTCCAATAAATGATTTTCAGCAACCTGAACGAGAGAATAAAGACGACAAACTGTAAATAGTGTAGGAACAGGTAAATAGAGAAAGACATGAGACTTCAGAGCGCCCAGCCTCTGTGAAAAATCTGAATGTGGGAACAATGAAACCAGAGTTCATTTCTCTGGCGCTGACAAAACAAGATGGATACCAGAAAGACATAATGTATGAAGGTGTCTGAGAAGAAAAGAGAATATCCAAGAAAAACTGAAAAATAATAACTGACCCATTCTAGCACAGGAAGGAGATGTCAGAAGCAGCCGCCAGATGGGTTTCATCCTTTCACCAGTTTTGTCAAAGGAGGAGATGTGGCCTAGCAGTTAGAGCTGTTGACTTTAGAACTGGGGAACCAGGCTGGAGTCCTGGCATCAGCTACCATCCTTTGATTCTGTGCAAATTACTTAATCTCATCAGTGCCTATTTAAAAATAAAGCCTGACCCTATGTAGTGTCATCTGGTGCTCTTCTAAAGCTCTCTAATGCCCTCTTGAGTTTCATCCCAATTATTTTCCAGGCTAAAAATGGTAGTACTCCCGAGGCTGGGATTACGTTCCCCCACCTGCCAAAAAAAAGTAACATAATGGGGAGCCGTGGCCAACACGGCCAATAGGTCAAAGGAGCCGGGGATCGAAAAAGTTTGGGAACCACTGCACTAAGTGGTCGGTGGTCTGCATGTTTCTGAGTATTACTTAAGAAGCAGTAATAATTTTCCTTGTGGATATATTTTGTCCTGTGGTGTATATATGAGGGAATTGTATCTGACAATGGGGTACAGGGATATCAAACATTGTCACACTGCTTTGCATCATCCTGAAGCCAATGACCCAGTGCGACAGATAAACAGTGTAGACACTGAGTCAATCCAGTTAGCTGCAAAGTCAGGAATGGATTGGATAAGCATGTTACAAGGGAAATTATCATCCTAATACCTAATGCATCCACGGGGAAGTCACCATTTAAGTTGTTGAAAGAAAGGAAGCTGCTGCCAAAACCTATTCTTTGGTAGTAGATTAATTGAAATGTTAGTTTCATAAGTGTACAGAAAATGCAGTGATGAGAGATAAAGTATACAACACAACTACTAAAGAAGGATGAGAAGGTTTGCTAATAATCAGAAGGGTAATATTAGATTTCATTGGCCAGTGATTGTGGTAGATCAGAGGATTAGGGTTAGAGAAGTGCAAGTTGATTTCAAAGAGAGAACCATGTTGGGAAGTCCCCTTGAAGGTAGTGGAGATATTTGTGTCTGCAGGAAGTGTGGAAAATGGAAGACTTTGGAATTTGAATAGGGTGTTGTGGAGTAGGTGAATGTGGTGGTTGTGCAGAATCTGTCAATGGTGTAGAGAGCTGAGTTGATGATGATGGTAATGTGTTTTTGATTTTTTATGTCAATGAAGAGACAAAAACCATTGGATTCAATTCTTATGATAATATTGATGGGGTGGTTGTTCAAGTAGGGAGTGAAAAATTCCTGGGAAGTTTAAGGATTTTGTTAGAGGGTGGGGAGTAGTTGTGGATTGCATGGAACTGTCTGCATTGATTTTCAAGTGTGAATTGTAGGAGGAAGGTGTGGTGACCTACTGCGATGTGAGTGTTGGAAGACAGAGCAACTAATTATGTGTGGACTGTGTGAGTGATGCATTGAATCAAATGCGTGAAGTAATGTTGTCCAGAATGTAGTACAATAAGACTTTTGGTGTGGAAGATTGGGACAGTTGTCACATGCCTGGAGACATGGTAGCCTTATGCTGCTTCTGTTGGCGAATTGAACTTTGGAATAAACATCCTACTCCTCATGTCAGTTTTCTCATCTACTTGATAACCATTTCCAACAGTGTTGTCTCTGTTAAGGTGATCTAAACCAATGTGTTAGGTTTTAATGGACTAGAAACTTGCGATATAATGATAGAAAATAAGGGTTGTGCAGCTGTTTTAAGGTTTTCTTCATGGGAAACACTTTCATTTTGTTGAATATGAAGAGTTGGTGCTATGCAGTTTGTGCTTTTGCTTTTTTGGACATGTATATTCTGGAGTTGACAGTGGTGTCAATTTGGCACAGTTGACCAATCGTGATGCAGAAGTCTTAAGGTTCTTTATTGAGAGCATTCTTGCACATGTTCCTGTTGGTTATTGCTGATGATTAGCACCAACTCTGTTTTCATGAGGTTGAGCTTCAAGTATGACTTAGACTACCAGGTCTAGATTGTAGTGAGGCAAGTTTTGAGCTGGCTGGTGCTGTTGCCTGATGTGATTTGTAGGTGGAGTTTGAATTCAACTACAAGAAGTCATGGGATTACACCCAAATGGGTTCCTGTTGGTGTAGGCTAAAGCTCAACTGTGCTTACTTTTTTCTTTATTTATGATTTAAAACTGTGCGTGTATGAAATGAATGGGAGACTCGAAGCTTCTGTGGTCAGATCATGAGATTCTCCCCCACAAGCCATTGTGGCTGTGACATCACAGTAGAATGTTCACATTGGCTAGAACTGTCTTCCTGTCACGATAGCAGGGAGCTCAAGATTTACGATGGAGGAAGGAGGGTGAGCAGACAGCTTGTCCTTTCAGAGGTTCCTGAGGGAGCAGATTATTTCAGAACATCATCTAGGGTAGTACTTACCTTAAGCAGGGGCCCTTCTCATGGTAGTCAGTGAATGGGTCCTACAGTCATGGTTGGCCAGCTAAGGCTCTCTTAAGGTTACTGAATCAAGGATGGTGTGAGGTGGACACTGAAATCATAAGCGTTTTGTTTGACTGGCAGAATCCTAATATGTGCCATTGTTCCAAAGCTCCTTGTTTTGGACTGGTGAATGGCAACAGGTAGGAGGGGTAAATGCAAACAGTGCACCAAAAGGAATCCTTGGTTCTCAGAACCATTATAATAGTTAGGCTGGAAGCGGGTCCACCCTATGAAACATAATCATAGAGAAGAAGGTTAAATCACTAGTTTCGAGTTGTATCTCAGTTTAAAGATCCCGTGAGTAAAGATTACATTTTTTGCCTCCAAACACATGTAAGAAGGACAGAGTGAGAGAAGCAACGGGGGCTAAACTGAGACCCCTAACCCTATAGAGGTAGCAGTGTCATGTGACAATATAATTGAACTTCGGGGACCCTCGTGTGTTCCTCAGGAAGTAAATAAGTCAGGTACCACTGTGACATGGTGAGAAGTGTTTACAGATCGTCTGCCAATTAACATAACCACTGTCGGGGTGTACGGATGTACTTGGTGTAGTGTAAATCAGTCTGGCACAGGGAAGGCAATAACTTGTATTTTAAGAACACACACTGAAATACAACTGGTTTCAGGGACTTAGAAGCGGCACAGATTAAGTAAGCTCTGAGGGGGCAGGCCTCCATTGGGAATTATGAACTGGTAAACAGGGGAGACCAACTGAACCCAATAAATCCAACTCTGTCCGTTTCTGGTAGCGGAGGAACATTGAGAGTCGGTAGTTGAGTTGTTTAAGGCGGTCATTATAAATTACCTTGCTGTATTCCAAGCAAGACAGCACCACAGATCACATCAGTACTACTCATTATCTGACTTGGTGCAAGGACAGCTGAAAATTGATACATTGCCTACCTAATTGACTTGATTTCCAAAGGTAAGTACAGAGTGAAATAGGATTCTCATGTTTGGCCACTTGCTTGTAAGTCAGTTAATTCTAAGTGAATGATAAACACCTTTTCATACAATGAGGAATTCAGTCATTACGTCTTTGAGGCAGAGAAGTTATTCTTTGTCTATTGATCAATATGATGATCAATATGATGCACTTTCCTCTCCAGGTTGTTTCCAAATGGAAGTTAATTTGATTGATGTGAAATACATTTGGTAGTTATTCGTTGTTGCTAAGGAATCTGTACACATACAGGAACTGAACAGTTGAGATGAGAGGGAGCATTCCTGTGATGAGAAGGAACAAATCTATGCAAAGGCCAGTCCGGAGTTACATCCCACTGCCCAATCCTCAGCTTCTTTGGTAGCATTGCAGGATTGACAATACCACAGGACAATTTGATTCTGTCAAGAATTGAGCAGAATTTAGGAAATCTGTTGATCTCTACCATGGGTGACTAGAAGGTCTCCTATTATTTTTGCTCATTTCATTATATTTCATTATATTTCCTATTGTGGATTATGTCTCTCTCAAGGGTAAGTAGTTAGGCTCCATATTGTGCAGAATGTGACTTTCTTCTATGCACCCTTTTAAGTTGTATGGTTATCTCCTCTTCCAGATGTGTTTTTCAGGGGCAGGCACTGCAGCCTCTTTCTGTAAGAGGATGATCATCTGTATCTACAAGAGGGTGGTCATGACTACATTTGGGCTGGGATACAGCTACTTAAAAATGATGTAGTTATTGTGCTTGTGATGTGAACTAAGAGGCAACATGACACTATGTATTCCTCGACTGGCAGATTTGATGCTCTTTCGGACCTACACCATCTTTTGAACTTTTTCACCAGAAAAGTAGATTCACAGAATTCTACAGGATCCAATAACTAATAGTTCTAAATGCTGTAAGGATCCACTTCTTTTACTGACAATCTCAATTGCTTGCTTGTCCACATCATTCTCTGCAAGGTGTTGCTCTAAATTCTGCTATCTATGAGGCAGCTAGCTGAAGTTTATTACAATATTGTCTACAGATCAGTGTGTCCAATACAACTATTCTGTACTCTGGCACTGCCTTGAATGTCCATGTGACTTGGCAGATGCTCCCACAGTCCCCCGGAGACCTCAGCGCATCATAAAGTGTGCTTTGCTTAAACACTTTTGACTAAAGATAGCTAATGATATTCTTGCATGAGGGGTCATGGGTTTCTGAACTCAACTGCATAAGGATCGATTATGACCATATTGTGAGCCCCAGTTCCAAAAGGAACCTTCTATGCAGGAAAAGTCTAGGATAAGTAGTAGTGCTGAGAATTCTTCTTGGTTCGTACATGCTAACTCTGTCCATTCTTTGCTTGATGATACATTAATCTGCCTTCAGTGTTGCTGCGAGACAACTTCTGAGGATATCTGTGTCTTTGGTATTCTGATTTCATGATGCACTCATGACCTGAAGGGCACTAGGTGTGTGCATCGGAGCCCTGGGTTAAGCCTATCATACACAGTGCTGAAGATTTCCTCTGTTTGAATGGTGACCTTCTTGAAGCACCTTGGAAGGGCTACTAGCTTGATGGCTTTGTAGTATGTGTATCTCTTTCAATAAACCCTGTTTTATTTGGGTAATGATGTGTGCCCCGGGCACTGTATGTTGGTTGTTGCTCTTGAATTTCATTTCATTGCATCATTTTTTGCCACATTTACATTTATTTCAAATTTGTTCTCAGACTTTGATTTTCTCATCTCTGGGTAGTCGGTTTGTTATGTGTTCAATATATTACTATGAAAAGGGTATATTAGGCCCTGTGGATCACAGGTATTTTGAGGTGTTAGACCTGCTGCATTATACTCCACGTCAAACCTTAACTTTCCTATGTTGTTGAGTTGCCTCGTTTGGATGGGCTTTGCTACCGGATTGATTTGAAGACCAGAACAGTCATGAGAAGAGGAATATAACTAAATAATTGTCCAACTACATCTGACGTTGCAGAGCTACATGTTTGTTTGTGATGTGTGAGAAGGTTAAGTCTAGGGTATGAACAGCTGTGTGTGTGTATGTGTAAGAAGTGCACTCAGTTGGTGTTCTTTCTATTCGTTAATTTGCTGAGACTGTGTCAGACCTCTCTAGTACTAATACAGTTCATTCATATAGACATCACAGCACTATGTTGTATTTGACAAAAATAATGCAATAATTCATTAAAATATAAATGTAGTTGTTATACCTGGCATCCTTGGCATGGTTTTCCCGCTAACATTTTGCCTTCAGACCTCATTTTTTGCTCACATCGTTTTTGCTGGCTTTAGGATTCTGTACTAGGGCCAAAGTGCTTGTGCTCTCTGATTAAAAAATTGTAAGACTGACTTACACCAATTTGGCACATTTAATATACCTGTAAGTACCTAGTGAAGTGGCACTACCTGTGTCCAGGGCTTGTAAATTTAATGCTACTTGTGGGCCTGCAGGACTAATTGTACCATCTACTTAAGTAACACTTTAAGCGTGTCTCAGGCCTGCCATTGCAGCCCGTGTGTGCAGTTTTAAACTGCCATTTCGACCTGGCCAAATGAACCTTTTGCCAGGCTCAAACCTTCCTTTTTAATATCTATAAGTCACCTATAATGTAGGCCCTGGACAGCCCCGAGGGCAGGGTAGAGTCTATGTAAAATGTTGGGCAAACTCTGAAATTCATTTTTCACTACTGCAGTGCTTACCTCTCCCATTGGATAACATTAAAGTTACATTCTTACATTTTATAAGTGTAATTTCCAAATGGGAACAGGTAATCAATTCATATTTGGTGTCTTTGGAATTATAATAAAATATCCAGCTTATGGTGAAGTCAGATTTTTGAAAATGCCACTTTTAGAAAGTTCACATTTTCCTGTCATAGTCATTTGGTGCCTGCAGCCTGTCTCTGGGTCACATAACTGGGTTTGGGTGACAGTTGGGCTCTGCGCATTGCTCCTAGGCAGTCACACACAATGGGGAGCCTAGGTGCACCTGGATGGGCAATCACTGGCAGGATGGGAGGGGGGAGGTGGGCACAGCCCTACTTACACTTGGATAGGCTGTGTCCTGTCTCCACACAAAGAGCTACATACCTGCTGTAGTTAGTCTGTAGTCAGGTCAGGGAAGCCAGAAAATGTCTGCAGGACTACCAGGATAAGTCCAAGGACGACTAAGTCACCAGCAAATAGCAGACAAGCAACGTGCCTCTGATTAATAGTAAATGAGTAACCTCTACTTTCCTTTTGAAAGTTGGGTAGATAACTAAGAAATAAATAAAATATTACAGAAGCATTGACACAGCTTTGTTTCAATCCATTACAGATCATGATCAGACCAGTTCTTATGTACTCCTGTCCTAAAATGAGATTTGAATCCAGTTACCTGTGAGGAAGACAAAAAAGAGTGAAAGGAAACCTTCTGGAATACTCAATCCTCAACCCTATAACTTCCTCCATAGCAAACTTTGGTCTGCCAGGTTGAAAGCAGGTTTAAAATTTATGAAGTAGACACTTTAGCTTCATATTGGAAGCCCGTGGTATCCATGTTATCTATTAAGTAAGTTGACTGTTTTATGTAAAATGTGTCTGTCCAGGGATCAAATTCCTATATTGATAAAGTTTTCTGGCGGTATGAAGGAACATGGCCAGATTCAGAATTTCCTCCAGAAACTTGGGTTGTAACATGGGATGTAATGCTCTGAGAAAAGAGCTGTTTGTGTTGATTATGCATTAAGCCCCCATGATACTAAATGAATAAAAGTGTGTGTCATGCATATCTGTGCAGGCATGTGAAGTATAGTAGTGGTGCGTTGATCAGTATAGGGAAAGGTGTGGAAGACATTGTGACGCGAAGGGTTAATTAGCTTGAGCAGTGTAGATGAGCGTGATGCCTGCTGGAACCCCCCAAACAACATGGAAAAGCTCATGATATTATTTTCAAGCTTATTTGTGTAGAAGACTCCGTCTCAACCTTGAGAACGAGAGTACAGGGAGAAGATGGAATGAAAACAAAGGCTGGGGAATGGCAGAGCCGCCAAGTGCTGATAACATAGCTAGAAAATGCCAGAAAGAGATAGAATCCAAGCTTCGAGTTATTTAAGCACTGAAGTGTGGGTGAGGGATTTGAAGCTCGCAGATGGAGTTGTGAAAGCGGCCATGGCCCAGCGCTGCCTCCCTGTTTTGCTGACCGTGATGCTTGAGGGGGAGAGAGGTCCAAGCAGGCGGTAGAGGGCTTCCCAGCATTTCATGGACTAAGTTAAGTTCCACACAGGGATGAAAGGCCTTTGTTTCTCTGCTCTATTATTATGATTGATTATTTATGCTTGCACTGTGTTTATAACCTGAAGTATTCAGCTCGTTTATATTTTGCTTTCTAAACATCGTAGTGTGAGCCTGCTGCAGTAACTGAAACATGCATTTTGGTGTGCAGAAAATCAAAGCTTATCTGAAGCATTCAACTCATTTATATTTTGGCTTCCTGAACATCGTAGTGTGATGCATTTTGGTATACAGTTAATCAAAACTTATATCTGTCAATGAACTCTTTGCTTATATATATGCATAGATGCTCTTTGTAGTGTACTTATATATAAATAGATGCTTTTCATTGCTATTCTTATTCCACTATTGTTAATGTGCTAAATGCCTACATTTACCTGAAATTCTAGTAAAGCTAAATTGTATTCATAATTGGCGTGTGGTCCTTCATTGAGCGTCCTTATTGACTTATACCGAACAGGTGTCAACCAGTCACCTGGATAAGACATTTTGGTACCAGAAGTGGGGCATAAGTCAATAATGCCTCTTTGGGGACGTAAGAAAAGTGAGGCAGAGAGCGGAAGGCAGCATCAGGCAGAAGCCAGATCCATTCCCGGGTGGTTAGCAACTGACCCGTTCTCTGGTGTGGCAGGACTCCTGAACCGGTGGGCAGAGCCGGTGTTATGGGAGGCATTAGATGAGAAAGTGACTCCTCTCTTAGTGGAAGATGCGGTTGAGAGCGTGAAGTTAAGAGGGGCGAAGCTGGAGCTGAAAGCAGCAGGGCAAGTGGGATGGCTTTTCCTGTCTGCGCTCCGTACGGTATACAGGAAAACATTAACACACGATGCAGAGACAAGAAAACTGCGGGATGAGGTTGCAGCCTTGCAGGAAAGGCAGTTACTTATGAAAGAGACCATAGAAAGTGTAGTGACTCGGGGTGATCAAATGGAGGCAAGGTGCACTGCATTAGCAGTACGAGTAGCAAAACAGAAGAGTAGGCAGAAGCCTAAAATGCCCTCAACTGTGCAAGTGAGGGCACTGGTACGCAAACAGAAGAGTAGGCAGAAGCCTAAAATACCCTAAGCTGTGCAAGTGAGGGCATTGGTACGCAAAGAAAATTGGGATCCACATACTTGGGAGAATGAGGTGGAAGTACGTGTAACAGAACTAGGTGGAGTTGAAAGTGGAGAAGGACGTGTAGCTGAAAAGGGAGTGAATGGTGGGCAAATACAGAATTCTCGTTTGGTAAGAGATTATACGCAGAGTGAGTTGTTGGAGAGAACCCGTATGTTTAGGCAGATGCCTGCAGAGCCTTTGTTTAAATGGTTGGTGAGATCGTGGGACACTGGAGCAAAAGATGCATTACAGAATCCTTTTACATTAGGTCCCATCACAGAAGGAGACCCGTTTGAGCTGGAAATTATAGTACAGGATGATGTAGATGATGTAGTGATGTGGAGCCTATAGCAGAGGCAGGGAAAAAAGAGGGTGCCACAAGATTGGGCCTTAGTGGAAATAGAACGCATAACTGATGATTGGCCGGTCACCTTAAAACATGGGTCCCCTTACTAGGTTGGACAAGAGAAGGAGGGGTTGGCAATAAAGTAGGCAGAGCGCAGGAGTTTGCCATCGTGAAGTGGAAATGGTATCTGCAGCAGAGGGCAAAACCGGGACCAGCAGGAGTGTCGAAGTTACAAGAAGATAAGCTAGGGGCAGTGGACTTGCAGGCAATGGCCCCTACGCCAGAGCCCTCTGAAATGGAATCCTCACCATTTAAGACAGCCCCACCTTTCGAACAACTCACCGAAGAAGAACAGCAAAATGCATGATTCACAGATGGTACCGCCCGGTACTATCAAGGAAAAAGACAATGGCAAACAGTTGCATTCCAGCCTGCTACAGAAACAATGTTGCTGCGAGGAGGGGATAATGAATCAAGCCAGCTGCAGAACTGCAGGGGGTAGCAGCAGTGATCGAAGAAGCCCCCATCGGAGAGAAAACATTTGTGTACACTGACAGTCGGGCCACTTATCAAGGACTAGTAAACTGGGCCCCGACTTGGCGCAAGGATGGATGGAAAATTAAAGCACCCCCATTTCGGGAGGCGAGCAGCTATGGGAAGAGATGTGGGAGAAAGGGCAAAAATGTCAAATCTATGTGGGACATGTGGATGCCCATTGCCCATCGGATACCTCACTTGCATCTCTATTCAACAACACCGCAGATCAAATGGCCAAAACGCGAACGGTGGTCATCAAGGAGGAAGCTGAAGCTGCTTTAGCAAACAGGGCCCATGCAACATCCGGACATCTAGGAGAGAATGGCACTTATGCATGGACACAGCAACGACAAATTCCAGTCACTAAAGAACAAGTTCAAAAAGCAGTAAAGGAGTACCCCACATTCAACCAGATTAGACAAATGCCCTTGCAAAAGAAGCCTACCAGCCATATCAGAAGAGGAACTGCAGCTACTACGGTGTGGCAATTGGACTATATCGGGCTGCTACCAAAAGAAGGAGGAAAAAGCTACGTATTGACCATGGTGGACACCTACTCGGGCCTTATGTTGGGTATGCCCTGTAAGTCTGCAGACCAAAAGCCCACTTTGCGAGGGCTAAACTACCTGATAAAACATTATGGGGCACCTGTTGAGATCCAAACAGATAGGGGCACACACTTTTCAGGGAAAACAGTGCCGGGCTGGGCGCAGGAACAGGGAATTCAGTGGATTTTGCACCTTAGTTATTATCCACAAGCTGTAGGCATGATTGAGAGATATAACGGATTGTTGAAAGAACAGCAAAAAAAGTTATCAGCACATGACAGACTTGGACAATTGATTTGTGAACAAGCGTACATCCCACACATTGAAGAAAGATCTGCCCCCCCGATAACACCCAGAGAGGTGATGGAGGATTTGGAAGCACAGGAAGAAAAGTATGGGTGAATTAACTATCCAGGGAAAAAGCCAGAGCAGGAGAGATATTGAGTCAAGGTGTGGGGAGTACGTATATTGTACTTTTAAAGAACTCTTATGTACCTGTATTTGTACCTGCAGTGAGACTTACCCACGGTCGTAAATTATGCCATCTGCATCGATGACGTGGTTCATGATTATAATTCGGAAAAAGTGCATGGGTCCGACCGAATATAGCAGAGAATGTCGTTACAGACCTTCATGTCACTTGTGCACCTCAAGCCGCTAACGTAACTGATGACCAGGGAAATGTTTCACTTTGCAACGTGGAGGTACCTGGAGGCAAGTGGATGGCTGCCAAAGCTGTGACCTGGAAGGTAACTGGACAGCAAATCTGACATGCCAACGGTCTGAACGAGGTGCAGGGGATGCCAGCAACAGTACAGGCTTTGAGTTATATGCTAAACATGATATGTAAATATTGTGATACCAGGACACATGGTGGTCGTTACAATGAACAATGAAACCAAAGGAGTTCGATACTCCAAACCACCAGCTTTCATGTTTTATGTAACCGAAAGACGCATGGTTAGCAACTCAAGCAACGTTTCTATAGTTCGATATAGAATAGGATGTAAGCAAGCTCTGCATGCAAGCATAATTAATCGTATTGTGTTACAGATAAATATTGCCGAGGGAAATGTCTCAAAGTATGATCCATTATGTGCACCATGGACACCACAGTTATGGCCCTTGCCAAAGTTACGCATTAGAAGAGATCTAGGGTCCTTGATAGCTGGGGCCACCGGAATCGGGGTAGGGGCCCTGAATTCTTTTGATGTTGAAGCCATTAGGAATAAGCTATCTTCTACAGGATATAGTACAGGAGAGGCCATAAAAGTAATTTCTCAATGGGGGCCCACACACTCACAAGAAGTATGGAAAGTCCTGCGTGGGTTGTAACGCAATTGGCAATGGCATAATTTCACTTATGAACAATTAAAAAAAAAAAGCTTTTAAAACACACAAGCAGTGTCCAAGGGCATCCAGTGCATACTATGGCAATGCATTGTTAATCAACAGTATGCAGAATTTAAAGCAGAATGGGGACAGCTTCAGGGTGAATATTGGAGACAACAATTGCATTTGCCTGAAGAAATATGGGTAAAGCCCATACAGTTTCACTGTGAGGAAGAAATGTGTTATGCTCTTTTTGATATAGCAAGAAGTGATCTTCCTCCTGACATATGGTGCCCCTTTATATTGCTCCCCGTAGTGATAAGTAAAAGAATGGTGGATACCTGACACTGACAAAAAGTGGATTGATTAAACAAATCACACTGTAGATCCCACTAGATGTGCAGATTGGTCTAAGGGGTGGGTATGTACCCACACTGGACGGGTGCTAGATCCATGTCTTCACATAAAACCGGTAGAATGTGAATGGTTACCTTATCTTATTGAATGGCACAGACTTATATCAGATAGGGACAGAGAGCATATGTGATGTCATTAATCATCCCTTACTTATTAACAGATTTATACAAACCACCGGAGAGCAAGTAATGTGTATGCACAATATTACCAGCATTATTGACATAAGCACTCACATCTTGTACCGACCGACTAAGTTCACCATAACCACATTACAGATGCAAATGCGTGCGCAGTTAGAGTGGAACATCTCGCCTGTTGTTAAGCTACCCAGACTAGAGGCAATCGGGCACTACGCACAAGTTACCTTTGCTAAATTTGATATGGCAGCTAAATACACCAAGGATACAGCCATACTGATGACCATAAACGCTAAACAGCTTATGCACACTGCTTCATGCATCCAGCAAATAACTGAGCATCATTGGTATGACATCTTCTTAGGCTGGGCACTAGGAGCTATGAAGGCGCTAAATATAGTGTTACAACAGCTAATTTGGTTATTGATTGTTTGTGTTACGCTAATGACTATACTATGTAGACTATATGTATGCACAAAACAGCTTTATACTAAGATGCAGGTGCTTAGAATAACGCTGACCAGTATTAGTAGCAACCTAGCTAGCAGAATGTCAAAGTAAATGATATCCGTTTCGCATGCATCACGCTCATCTAAGGGGTGGAGTGATCAGTATAAGGAAAGGTGCGGAAGACATTGTGACGTGAAGGGTTAATTAGCTTGACTGGTGTAGATGAGCGTGATGCCTGCTGAAACCCCCCAAACAACGTGGAAAAGTTCATGATATTATTTTCAAGCTTGTTTGTGTAGAAGACTCCGTCTCAACCTTGAGAACGAGAGTACAGGGAGACGATGGAATGAAAACAAAGGCTGGGGAAGGGCAGAGCAGCCAAGTGCTGATAACATAGCTAGAAAATGCCAGAAAGATATAGAATCCAAGCTTCGAGTTATTTAAGCACTGAAGTGTGGGTGAGGGATTTGAAGCTCGCAGATGGAGTTGTGAAAGCTGCCATGGCCCAGCGCTGCCTCCCTGTTTTGCTGACTGTGATGCTTGACGGGGAGAGAGGTCCAAGCAGGTGGTAGAGGGCTTCCCAGCATTTCGTGGACTAAGTTAAGTTCCACACAGGGATGAAAGGCCTTTGTTTCTCTGCTCTATTATTATGATTGATTATTTATGCTTGCACTGTGTTTATAACCTGAAGTATTCAGCTCATTTATATTTTTGCTTTCTAAACATCGTAGTGTGAGCCTGCTGCAGTAACTGAAACATGCATTTTGGTGTGCAGTAAATCAAAGCTTATCTGAAGTATTCAGCTTGTTTATATTTTGCTTCCTGAACATTGTAGTGTGAGCCTGCTGCAGTAATTGAAACATGCATTTTGGTGTGCAGTAAATCAAAGCTTATCTAAAGTATTCAACTCATTTATATTTTGGCTTCCTGAACATCGTAGTGTGATGCATTTTGGTATACAGTTAATCAAAACTTATATCTGTCAATGAACTCTTTGCTTATATATATGCATAGATGCTCTTTGTAGTGTACCTATACAGTATATAAATAGATGCTTTTCATTGCTATTCTTATTCCACTATTGTTAATGTGCTAAATGCCTACATTTACCTGTAAAGCTAAATTGTATTCATAATTGGCGTGTGGTCCTTCATTGAGCGTCCTTATTGACTTATACCGAACAGGTGTCAACCAGTCACCTGGATAAGACATGCGTCAAACAACCTTGCAATATTCCTACCCCTCTATGGTGATGCCTGTGGGGTGCAAGTAATATAGGATCTGTGTGACGATCGGAAAGGAGCAGTCAGATTCGAGATTACATGGGGGCATGCACCACTGTAATGAATACGTGGAGATTGATAAAGTGGAGGGTGTTTGTTAGGATTCAGAGTGGCATAGAATAGGTTTTTGCCGCTTTGTTCCCCTGAAAATCCACAGGGTCGATTAAGGTATATGAGGTTCCTAGATTCCGGATTACTTTGGCATGGGCCAGCGGGTGAGCCCATTACTTTAGACAACCTGAGGTGCTACTCTGGATTAGGGTGGGAAGTGGGTAGCAGATTCTATTTACTAAAATATACAGATATCTATCATTGTGTAAGCATTCTTCCATGGCAGTGGTAGTCCTACCATAAGGACTTGCAGGAAAGGGATGACACAGCTGAAGATGGACTGGGTGTCATCTGCAGGCATGTAAAAACAAGCCAGTACTTGGTGGTCGTTAAACAGTGGCATTTACAAAATGCTCTGATAGAGCAGGGTTCCTTGATAGGACCATGTGTGTTCAATTACAGTTTACACATTTATGGCTGTGAGGTAGAGTTTAACCTGCATTTGTGATAGTGGAAACTGACTTTGAACTTGTTTCTAGCTCTGTCCAGAGGTAGTGAGATTTTTGCAGGAGTTTTTTTTTTTAAATGGGCGTTATTTATTTAAGTGACAAGCCAGCACAGTTCGTTGATGGACTTCTTCTGTACTACGCTTGGCTTGTACGCTTTGCGCTCATTCTGTAATACAGAGGGCCTTCTTTCATGCACAAAAGAGGCATATTTTGTAATACAAACATGGCCAAATTCTGCAGAATTAACATGTCAGTTCTGAGTAAAAAAGGTTGTGGGGCACAAAACCATTCAATGTGTGGTTTAATGAGAGACTGCTCACTACCTTTCTCCTTCCAAATGCAAATTAAACCTCCATATCCTTCACAAAAATATATATTCAAGAAACGAGTACTAGCTGTTTCAATGTGTGCTAGATTTGGCTTTTCGCTTTGATTTTCAGTGGAGGTGTTTGCCTTCCCTCAAGAACAATCCGGTTTCACATGAATACATTTTAGAGTAAATCACAGTCCAGAGAACGTTTAAGAAAGTCACGTTTCAACTATACATGTATGTATTAAGTTAATAGATTCTCTGATCTTCGTAATACGTTTACCGTGTTTCATTCTAACTAGCAATATCATTTACAGACTTGAGGAACCTTTCTCAGCAGCCACTATAAAACACAGAAGAGAATGTGTGGGGCCTATTCACGATAGTAAACTTACGCATGAGTAAATCTAGATGTGTTTAGTTACTGTTGCACTATTTAATGAATGTATTAGTTTGGGCTATACACAATTTAAGTGTGCAAATTTACTACAAAGTGTAAACTTATATGTTCCCAGCCCCTAAATTCACATGGTGGAGCCCTATTTACGAGTGTAAAGTTACTTCTAGTAACATTTTACACATAAATGGCACAGATCCCCCACTGGTAAAGCATAGTGAAAAGTAAAAAAAAGTTTATTAAACTTTAATAAAAAATAGGTAACATATTTTTATGATAAATGGTAATGTAAATTCATTTTATATATTTTAAACATAGAACAAAATGTAGATCATGCTACAGCAATATCAACTTCATTTAGCACTAAATATGTAATTCATTGAAATATCTTAGATTAGTTTAAAATGATTTTTCCAAACATTTACATTAAAAAATACCCACCTAAAGACAAATGTTAATATTTAATTATGTAATAAAAGTTACCAAAAATTATGTGTAGAATTAAATTAAATAACTTTTTTTTTTTTTTTTAAAGGTGCATTTATTTTTAAAGTAAAGTTTTTTTAAATAAAATTATTTTTAAACATTAAATGAAATATAGATACATATTTTTTTAAAGTACAAATAAATTAATTATACCATTATTTCCTACAGGGTTCTGTTTTTAGTTCCTACCTTCATTATTTTCTGTGGGAAGGTGTTACAGTACTAGTGGTTGTCCATATGTGATGCTGCAGTTACTTGCAGGTCTCAGTTGGAGTACACCTACAACTGTTTTGGGTCTTCGTTGGCTGCAGTAGTTGTAGAAGTACAGTTTGTAAATAGCAATGGGGGTCTCTTTTGTGACTGGGTTCATTTCCCTCCATAAACCCCTTCTTATCCCTCTCAAAATCCCTCCCCTTTTGTAATGCCTTTTCTCCCCTCGCTTCTCCCATATTTACTACTGAAATGTAAGTCTGTGTGTGCTGAGATCTTTACAATTAGGGCAGCAATGTCTGCCCATAAAGGTAGTGAGCCAAGAGTGGAGACATCAGCACTTAATTACTGAACAGCATTTGGTAGTATGCGAGTAGTACTAATCTAGTAGTTCTAAACGTAGTATAAAGTGCAGCTTGTAAATAGGCTCCTTAGTTTTTTGTTATCTAGCGGTGACCAGCAAAGGGCTGAGATTAGAACAGTCTGTTAGGTTCTCCTTTGTGCAGTGTAATAAAGCATCTGTATTTGTCCTAAACTCCAACAATGTTTTTCCTACGTCCACCTTTCACAATTTGTGTTCATTTCATTCTTGAATTTTGCATTCATATTTTTGTTTACATTTTTTAACATTCCATTAAAATCACAGTAATGTGCAGGAAAAGCCTTAATGTTTCAGTGCACATCAGTCATACATGGATGTCTTTATAGCTAGCAGCAGAATAAGCACAAATAACATGACCCTTGGCACCTCACTCATTCTTCTGGTTCCTACATAACTATATAGGTCAGTGTTTGAGCCGTAGTATATTTTCAGACTTTGTGCTTGGCCAGTGTCAGCATATTTTAACCACGAGTTAAATGATTGGAGTTCTGATTGGAGAACTCAGATTTTCTACAGCCACGTGAAAATACAATATATCACAGCAAACAAGGCTTGTTTGTCCTCAGCTCAGGCAATATTTTTGTAAGGATTTACTATAGCCGGTGACAAGAAATTTGTGGTTTAGGAAAAACCATGGGGGCTGATATTGTGCATGTAATTTCTTCTTAGTGAGACTTCCAGTGACAAAACATGTTAGAGGATTTGAGAAGGATTAGCATCACCTCCTATCAAATAGTGGCCCATTCTGGCCATCTCTGGTCACAGTGCCCCAACAGCTCACAAATTTGGGTACCTCAGTTTTTTTCACAATTCATCACAATGGTCGAGTGAAACCATTTCCAACTCTTCCTCCTCCACAAAATCGCCTGACTCCTTATAAACATCAACCCTATAGAGCCCACTCCTGCTCTAGCCAAGGCCCTACTGGAGTTTTGTAAAATAGCATAAAGTGGCCGCCCTCGAAAAAACTCATTGCTAGACAACAAAGAGTGCAAAGTCAGGCAGCCAGACTGTGTCTACTCAAAAACTGGAGTATATTGAATCAGCCCTCAAAGCTCTTCATTTGGCCACCTGTAGAGGCCAGAATAAAATTCAAAACACTGTGCATTATCCAGAAAGCATGTTAAGACAAAATTCCTGCATCCATTCAGAAACTGCCAAGTCACCACTTCCAAGGCAAGAAAATTCATACAGCCAGGGCTTCTTTGATTCATCAGCATTCCTTTATAAGACTGTAGCATGGTGGAACTTTGAAATAGCCTCATATCTCAACTCTGATTGGAAGCCTGTTAACTTCAGTTTTGGAAAAGTCTGAATGCTGAACCTTACAAATAGGTTTTCGGTTAAAACCTAATATTATCATCAAAGCAATATTCTGCTTTGTCAGATGAGCCTCAAATCTAATATGTGCCCTTGTGGTCCAGGTTATCTTTAGAGGGTTGCTTATTGTTGGTATTTGATGGAATCTCTATGCCAACAAATGGACACAAAGTTTGTCAGAAACTTTCCTCGGTCACTTTGGTCCAACATCAGAGAGCTTTACAGAGTAGGACTTGCCTTCCACCTTTTTAGACCAAATTGCATGTGTCTTTGGGTCCTTTGCATCTAGAACATCCCTTGCATATTTTAACAACTTTTTAAAGAAATCTTCCCTGGGCAGTGGTCAATTGCGAGCCTATCATAAATAAAAACTATGCCCCCTTTCTCTAAAGACTGCTGCATTGGCAGTCTCCAACAGAACACAGCCCCTTGGACCTACTGACGCAACTCTCCACTATCCATCTGACGTTTTTTAGCATAAGACTCCTGAACCATTTTAAATACCTATATCTGAAGTTCTAATACACCCAATAACATAGATAGCTCTGTTTTTCAAGCCCTTATCCACACCTTGATGGGGACCTTTTCGGAGCTTTCACAGGGAGCTTAGTATAAAAAAATCAGTTCCTGAAATAATCCTAGCCTTATTTGCTAGGAAAACCTAGGGCACTTGTATTTCATTCTTTTTCTTGCCTCCTTCGGCAAGTGCCTTGTGCACCAGAACTCTATTTAATCAGCCATATGCTGGGTAGGAATGTATTCAAGTGATTGGGGGTGATGGGTTTATATTGTGTCAATCATATAATTAATTTTTAATTTAATTTTGGATATGAGTACATTTCTGGTGTCCCGCACATATGCAGATGTGTTCACTGTTCTGACGATATCCACGATGGTGAACTAAAATTAAAAATATGTTCCTCTTTCTTTAAACTGTTTGCAAAAGATCAGTGGGATTGACTCCTAATAGAGACATGTACCAGAACATGTGTTATCAAATTAGAAAAGGTTGTTGTCCATGAACAGCTTCCGTGTTTGGTTACGCCATGCTGCATAACTCATGGATTCAATTATCTACACTAACACAATTCAACATCATATCACACCATGCCATAAACCACAACAGACCACCCTCCAGTTGCCCACTTCATATCCCAGATCACACTTCACCATACCACATACTACCACATGTCACATAACACCACAGTAAGTCATAAGCTATCACACCACGTCACACCATTGAATACCACCAAATGCTGTTTTTTAGCATATACTAACTACCCATAACACTTCACCTCCTGTAACACTGTCCCACGCTTATTACACCACATCACAATAAACTACAGCATGCCATTCACCACTTCTTCTCAGAAGATCACTTCATACCACACCGTATAGGATAGAACACAAAGAAACGGAAAGCAAGAGGCAGACCGAACAGTACTGATAAAATGACACCATGCACTTCAGTGGAAAGTAGAATCATTGATAAATTACTTTGTTTACATTTGTACTCTCTGTTCTTAGTACACTGGGGTAAGATTGTGTGCCCATAACTTTGGGCCCTATTCATAAAGATATTTTGGAGTATGTAAAGTAATACTCCTATAGCACTTTTTTACGTATTCTTACATGCCTTTGTGAATTGCCCCCAAAACAAATAAAATGAGAATATTTAGTGAATACGTGTCTACAATGCATACAAACAGAAAGGATGTTGTTGTCCTTTTACTAACAGGAGTTGGGCGTTCAAGGCCTGTAGTACTGCTTCCCATACTCATAAATGCCTTTATGCTTTGGTTGCATCATGTGTCATAAGGCTAGCTTTGGGAGCCCATGGCAGTGCTGTGACTTCACTGTCAAACTGCAGGGGAACATAGATAAACCTCTTTTTGAAGTAAAGAGGAATTCAAAGTACAGAATGATCTCTAAATACGTAAGATTCCATAATGAACAAAGTGTGATTGTTTTAGTTTGTCAAAATGTTTAGCCTTGTGCAAAACCTTGAAAAAATATACATCAAGAGTATCTTCCCTTGATGCATGTGTTGATCTTCATGTTTGCATGAAGTTTTAAGTTGAAAAATTCTGAACAAATGAATGATAGACTCTGAAAACATTGTACCATATTTAGCAAGTGACCCCCCCCCCCACCAACTAAGACACCTACAACCAACCATGGCTTTGTAGCCAATATCAGTTTGCATGGTGATATTTTAAGACAATACTGATATTGCTAAAAAATGGACTTCAGTAGTTCTACTGACCCTAGCAAAGGGCCAGATGTTAAGTTCTAAACTAAGGAACCTTCACAGGAAGTACATTGCATGCAATAGTTATTCCAGCCATTAATAAGCTTAACACTAACTGACAGATCAAGACGTTTGCATCAACATTCTAAAGGCTTACCATCAAACAGCGGGGGAAGGCAGTAGAGGGCTTTGAGATGAAAGGAGAAAATAAATTATTACAGGCAAAAGGTAGACACTACATGGGAAGCAAGAACAGTGAAGAAGATTAAAAAACCTGAAATTATATGTATATGCGTGAATATTATGCAAATCAAAGCTAGGAACTCTTTGTAATTCCCAGTTTTAAGTGGCAAATTGCTCCTTTTTAGGTCCAGCGTAAGCGTATGACCTCTTGTATACTTCTAAGTATACTTCTTCAGTGGGCTTCCAGCTATTTAATTTGTTAGTTTCAGTGTCCTTTGAAAATCCTTGTTTGCTAGTGGTCAGTCATGCCTCTTTGTCCCTCCTTCTACATGGGAGCAGGCACCAACTACTGTATCATTACACTTTGTCCTGTTTATCTGGTCTGTAGGGGATTTTTTTTTTACTTTGTCTCCTGCTTCTGTCCAGGGAAGCTTCCCTTTTCATTTGCAGAACATTCTTCCTCTGAGCTTAGCTGTAAACAAGGCTATATTCAATTCCATTCCGCTTTATTTCGGTAGAAAAATACCATAAAAGTACATGAGCAAGAACAAGTAAGATAGAATAAAATATAAAATATAAAAATAGTTCAAAGTCCTTTAGGTAAAACAATAAAATACAATGTGATTTAAAGGACTCAAGTATGTACAATAACTGCTGTAAGGCAGTACAGCACCTTTGAAGCTAATTTTCATAAGATATGCATAAATATATAATTGATCAAAATACAAAAACCCTTGCAAATAATACACAGCGTTAAAAATTACAATTTAAAAATGTAAGTCTAAAATACCAGATGGCTTCCAAAAAATGTTCTAGGGAACATGCCACAATCACATTAGAGTCTGATTTACAGATCCTGAGAGCTGTTAGCCTATTCCTAGAACCCATAAATTTGCAAAGTGGTACAATCCAGCGGGCCCTCTGCTTGGAGTACGCTGGACAGTGAAAAAGAACATGGGCGGGACATTCAACAATCCCACAGCCCATTAGGCATAAATTGGAATGCTATCAGACTTCAGCCATCTGTGAGTTAAAGTGCGTAGGGGGAGTGACCCTATTCTGAATCTGATATAAAGTGCTCGTGCAAATGGAGATAAAATTGCATCCATATAATGCTCAAACTCATAATGACATTTGAGCAGTAAAACATTGTTTGTCATACCAGATGTGGGCACTTCTGATAATTTATCTGCTTGTACATTTAGCCAATACACGTCCTTCACAACCTGGGTGGCAGCTAGTTGGAGGATCATGATTCTTTACTAGGGGCACACATGATATTTCTTCACCGGGATCCCTCATTAGATGACCTAAAATTCAAAATAAGTGGTAATTTCTTCACCATGGGGCTGTTTGCGGGCCAACTGCTACTCAGGTAAATGTTCAATCCATTCCACATGGAGTTCCGGGATTCCATAGATAACAGGCCTTTTGCCAAGTGCGGGCTGGCTAGCGTTAGCTTTATAAAATGCCAGTGGCTTGGCTTACCACTAAATCGGTTGGCCGATAATATGTCTGAATGGATGATAGAGCCACATTGCCTAGTGTGACGTAGCCAGTGGGAGGCTTTATTTATTAATGAGGATTTGTCTTCCCATGTGTTGGGGGTACCTTGCACATATAGATTGGATGACCTTTGCTAATACGGCTGGAATGGTTGTAAGCAATGGTCGAATCCCATTCCAATTTCGCTCTTGATCAATACCCCAAAGATGCTTCAAAAGGACCCCAAGGACTTGGTGCATTGGCAGACTTGGCTAAGGGAACTCCTGGGACGTGGGCATATCTTTTGGAAGAGCAGGAGCCACTTAAGTTCATCACAATTCCTTGTGGTAAGGGGGCCTGGACTTTCGGGAGAGCCACCTCATCCTCATGAATATGGGTAACGTCCCTCCTCAGGCTAATAGATCTAAAGGTGTGCAACACTTCTACCATTAATAGCTTCAGCTCTCTCACTTCATCTTTTAAGTCAATAACAAGAGAAGCCAGATCCTTCTGGAACTAGGGTTTAGGGGCTATGAAAGAATGTTTAGTAGCGAGACGCAAAGGACTATCTTGATCAAGCATATGGTCCTAGGGTTCCAATAGTGAAAAGCAATTAGTGCAGGGGATGTCAAAAACAATCACGCTATCGAACCTATGATCTTCAATATTGCGATAAGGTAAGTGCTGAGGGATTTGTATTTGTACTACCAGCCTGAGATGCCAAAGCATGCGGGGAGTCTCCATTTGCTTGAATATTGTTCTTACTTGGAAGTCTGGAAGAGAGAAAGGGGGTAAGAGTACCATTTCCTAAGCCCTTTCTCGAATTTTTCTCCTTTTTATTTAAAATAGATTCAACCTCTTTGATCAGAGTGTCTATTTAATTGACTACCCAGTTGGAAAGAGAGTGCGAAGTTTGGAGGAGCTTTGGTATTTTAGTTTGTACAAGGCCTGATGCAGGACTTCCTTTGGCCTTACGCTTCCCCATTCCGTGTGCTATTGGTCTGTCACACAGATTAAGTAGTGCTCAGCAACAGCAAATTCTTCAACAGTCTTACCTCGAAACTAAGAGAGCAGGCTCAGCCCGGCCTCTAACGGTCTCGGACGGGCACAGTCCTGCGTTGCAGGGCGACGCGGCGCGTTATGAGCGCCCGCGATCAGAAGTCCGGCCCCCACAGCAGCAAGGATCCCTGGGACAGCAAGTCCCTCCAGGTGAGGTAAGGCAGCACAACAATGTTGCGGGGCGACGCGGCGCGCTATGAGCGCCCGCGATCAGAAGTCCGGCCCCCACAGCAGCAAGGATCCCTGGGACAGCAAGTCCCTTCAGGTGAGGTAAGGCAGCACAACCCTAGGCTATAAATCGGCTGTTATCTTGGTCACATTTGGTCTTTGGGGGCTCACTGCACCCTCCCTGAGCTGCCTGGCTCCCGCCCTTCCTTGGCTTGAATTTTATTTACCAAATGTACCTGCATGTGCGCTGAGAGCAAGGGCAGAGGATTGCTTGTAATTGCTCATAGCCTAGGCACCTAGCTGTACCAGGGCTCCGCAATCCCTAGAGACAGTGCCCACTTCTGCTCCAGTACTGGGACCTCGGGTGCAGCTCCATCAGTGCAACACAGTTCACACACTCTAACTCCTCAGCCATGCCAGGACCCCACACATGCTGTCTGCCAGAGCACCACCGTTCCTACAGTCAGTACACACTGCTGTTCCAGTACTGGGACCTCGGGCGCAGCACCATCAGTCACCTCAGTTCACACACTCCAAGCCCCTTATCTATGCCAGAACCACACACATGCCTTCTGCCAGAGCACCTCAGTTCTTACAGTCAGTACACTCTGCTGCTCCAGTACTGGTTTCTCAGGTGCAGCTCCATCAGTGCCCCTCAGTTCACACACTCCAAACCCTCAGCTGTGCCCATGCCAGAACCGCACACACGCTGCCTGCCAGAGCACCTCAGTTCTTACAGTCAGTACACTCTGTTGTTCCAGTACTAGGACATAGGGCGCAGCTCCATCAGCGCACCTCAGTACTACCCCGGTGAGATCACTTCCTTTCCCATTCTGGGCCCCACTCGCAGCTGGGGACCTCCAGGTTAACACTCGGCAACACTGGCACACCGATAATAGGTTCCACACATAGCTCCATTAACATACCTCACTTCTGACCTTGTGTGCCCGTTACAATTCCAGTACTGCAGCCCACATACAACTCTGTCAGTGCACCTCAAACCTAACCTGCAGCGCCCCATTATTCCAATACCAGGAATTACACGGCATTATGTTTCTCATTCTTCACCCGCTACCGTTCTGTTATTTCAGCAATTGGCTGGGACACAGCTCTGTCTATACCCTCAGTCCTGATCTCAAGCACCCCAATATTGCTGTATTGGGGGTTCACATGCAACTCTGCTAATGCACCTCCTGCTGTTCTGCAGTACCCCCTGCTGTTCCACACTCTGACTTCTGATTGGGGACGTGGGGGAGCCAATTAGATCTATTCCTAGCTGCCATCTTTATTTGGGAGGGTCTGTTTCACCCATCTCACTGCATTGTTTCCTTTACTCTGTTTACTCTCAATGTTTTCTCTTCCCTTCATTCTTTCTTTGTCTTTTTTATTTGCTCTTTCCTTTGACTCAGTATGCGTCCTTGCACTTTTTTTTGCAGATCTTCCTTCCTTTCTCTGGTGTTTTTCTTATCTTTATCTGCCAATTCATGTTTTACTATAAATCCCTCTTTTTCCTGTCTGTATGCGAAAACCACAAGTTACTTGACAGGACTCAAAGGGTCAATGTGTTTTTTCCATTCTGTGTCTGTGGGAAATGTCATTACATACATGCCCTGGTTGTTTCTCTCACCATCTCTCTTTTTTCTCTAATGTTCATTTTGCTCTTTCTTTTCCTACTTCTTTCATTATTTTTTAGTCTGTCTTTCATTCCCACATGTTTGCTTTTTAAAAAAAATCTTAGTTGTCTTCATTTTCTCATTCTTTCTTTCCCTTCTTTCTTTTATTTCTTTGCGACTCCTTCTATTTCTTCCTTTTGTCTGTTTTCTTCCTTTCGCTTCTCTTTTTCTGCCCCATCCACTTTCTCTCCTGAGGCCTAGTTATCAATAGAGCAACAGGTGCAGTGGCACCGGGGCCCAGAGACCTATAGACCTCATAGACCTCACTCAACTCTAATTACTGCTGTATTTTCGTACCGAAATTGCTGTCAACCATTTTCCTTTCTTACTCCGGGGCCCATGACACCGTTACTACGCCATTTGTCCTTTCCATCTTTACTCCCGACTCCCTCTTTCCTTTCACCCTCCAATCTGTCCCAAATTATATTTTTGTTATGGTGATTTGAGCATTACACTCTGATGCCAAAAGTTTATTTCTGATAAACGTTTATATGATAATTGTATCTGTTTTAATATAGAGGAAGAAGGTAAATGGAAGTACTTTAGTTAAATGTTGGGCCACTGGAATTATATGTCAGGAAAAGACGAAATGTTATGAGGCAGGGTTAACCAATTTATGTGGCAAGAAACGTCCAGTTATGAATTTACAATGCCAACAGCTCTAACTCAAGAAAATGCGAGACCTATTTCATTGTAAATGCTTGTTAGTGTGCCTCTACAACACTACAGACAGTCTAAATATGCTCACCTCAAATGTCTGTTTTTCTCAAAGTCTTCTAAGCATAGGATTAACAGCGATACCCATGCTGAGCGGAAAGTGACTAAGATTTTTGTCATTTTTGCAGCAAAGTGCATAGGCATAGGATTAGTTCATACTGTCCACATCAAGGTGAAACATGGCAAAGGGTTTTACCATTCCAAGAACAGTAGTGCAGCTTTAAATTGGTAAGAAACATCCATGCCAAGACAACATGTGTTAGATGCTGACATATGTTCTCGTCGTCAGAGAAGCATAGCTTTGGCCAGACACAATCGGCACCCAGTATAGGTAAAAAAAAATAACACTCATAGGGATCTAGTGCCTCATACATTATGCAAAACAAAGCTAGCAACTTTGGGTAGTTCCTGGTTTTAGGTGTAGAGCTACTACTGTTTATGAAGCACATATGCACCACCAACAACACAGTAAATCAGCCACAAAAGTCTGTTTTTGCTAGAAATGTTTTTTGAAGCATATGGTTAGTACAGTGCTCTTTATACCAAGCTCGGAAAATGGCATGCATAGTACTCGTTATTCCTAAACAGTAATACTGTGCATGGAACAGTAAAACACCTTTGTTGTGTTTTTTTTTTTTTTCTTACCTTGTAATGGGTAACACATGCAAATCCCATGCTTCAAGATTTTGCTGCAAAAATGAAAAGGCTTTAGTACTTTTATGGGACAATATTGCTCTTCAGCTTGATTTTTTGCTGGAAATTAGTAAGTAAGCCCATTCTATGAACACTTCTGGGAACTCTCTGCAAATGACTTCCCCACTGAATGATCTTTACACTAAAAGGGCTGGTTCTGTGTCGTTTGGGATCGCCTTTTGTTGTCTCCAACCTAGTTTGACCCTCACTTGGTAATGTAAATTGTCCACACTGCTGTTCTTCTCTCCTTTATAGAAAACTCAAATCTTTACCAACCCTTCCACGAAAAACAGGTGTTTATTATACGCCCCAGGGTTGATGTTCAATTTTTTTTTACATGTATCCTTCATCACCAAACATTTCCTTAAGTACATTACTGTCAATCAATGTAAATTGTGAACATGACTGCAAACACCACAATTGCCTGATCTGAGGTAATTTCACAGCTAAGTAGTTTTCAGATGGAGCCGTCATTATTAATCTAAAAGATGAATTGCTTGTCATTTTCCACATATGCGACTGAATATACACTTCTGGAGTTTAGTTCTCAACATACACTAGTGAAGAGGGCATTTTTGACACACTTTCTAAAGGAAGTAACAGAAATCATTTTTAGACATACAATTAGGATTATTCGCAAAATGCTAAATATTTCCTCTATGACGACACATTCATAGTTTTGTTTAGTCTTTGGTACCAGATATTTTACATTACATTTTTCACTTCCTTATCTTCAGAAACCTGTTCCATTGCTGTTTTCATTTCTTTTACATAGTCTGCCATGTGCTCTATTCCCTGGTCAACACTTACAGGTTCCTTAAGTTTAAGATTGTGTGCCAAAACATTTTCTTGGTTTAGGGGTTATTAGCACATCTCACAAAATGATAAGGGGATAATGTAACTATGTAACATCCTAAGTATGCCTGTTTATGATAGGCCTCTCAACACAGTGATGTAACTTGTCACCATTTCGTTTTTTGGTATTACCCAGCCAAAGGATTTCTACTTCTCTGTAGGATGAAGGGTGCACCAGCACTCTCGCTTGCAGACAGTGAACATTCCAAGGGTGCTGGTCAGGGGGGTCCCTGCACTGCCCATGTCAAGTGCATGGGCAGTGCAGGCCCCCCTCAAACCCGCTGCACCTGTCCTCTACCAGCCTTTTCATGGCGATGCTACCACCATGAAATCACTGGCAGAGAACGAGGTCGTAATCCCCAGGGCAGCACTGCCTTGCGGATTGAACCGCCGCAACCGCCAGACTCGTAATCAGGCCCTATCTGTTGAATTACCCTCACAGCACTGGATCAGGTTAAAAGAAAAGACACACTATGGAAGATACATTCAACTTTGTATGCACAATAGTGTTAGGCCGAGGATAGTGTTTCTGTATCAAGAAACAATATAATTCTACATAGCATTGTCATGAGGGAGTTTAATTCATTAGGGATGAAACACCTTTGCTGATCAGTGCCTTGTATGAAATCCTTTAAAAGAGCATCTCTGTGTGTCAGTAGAACAGTTTATGCATGGACACCAAGATCTACACCCTACAGAACTATTTAGATTCAGTCCAACCCATATTAAATGTAGGCCACACTTAATAAACCCTTATAGCATATCTGAGCTGTGTTGGGTGTTTGTAATAAATACTATCAATTGTGGGGTTTTGTTTTATATTAAATGCCTTACTGTATCACTTTTTTTTCATACAGGAGCCCTGACTCCATGCAGGAACATTGCAGTAAATGCAAACGTCTCTCAGGAAAGCCCCAAGCCTGAGGGATCTGCTCAAGAAGACACCAACAGCTCCCCCCATGTCTTCATTGGGATCTTCCTGGTTATGGGATTCATCCTCATGTTCATTGTTGATCAGATTAGCAGCTACTGCTCGTACCACGGTAGGTATGTATGTATTGGTTATTTGTATAGGACGATGCTAGCCAGAGTGCAACGGAGCACCGTACAATACTTGGGGGAAATGAGAAAGATCAAGTGAGAATTACACAAATACTATTCACACTTTGTCCTCCATATTTTTTAGTTCCAGGGAAATTAAGTGACTTGTCTGGACTCACAGGATGTGATGCTAGTGCCACAGCTGGGATTTGAACCCGGGGTCCCAGGTTCCAAACCCAGCAGCTCCAGCTTCAATGCCACATCTCGTCCTTGGCTTTTACTAACACTTTAGCTTTTTCAGTTTGAACTTTGCATATCACTCATTTAGGATATGTTTATGGTAACTTTCGGGTAAGTCTCTACCATATTTCCAGAACATATTATGAAAATAGCTTTGTTTACGATTAGGCCTTCTCGGGGGAAAATGTAACTTTACCTACACAGTGAAAAACAGCTTTGATAACCTTTCACTGTAGGCAAAATACTTTTCTGTAAAATTTTGCATACTCTACTTTTATACATTAAGCACTCTCTTAGGAGTGACTTAGCCAATATATTAAATTAGGTTTTTCTACATGGCAGAGCAATTTGCTCTAGCACGTTTTACTGCTTGGCTTTACAGCTGCAGCTAACCAGGAACCAATAGTGCTCTCTGGAGCCTCATAGCTTGGTCATACAAATGGGTGGTGTAAATGTGCACCACAGCCCACATGTGACATTTAGGTTTCAAGCCACTGGTGCATTTCCTGCACCAACGTAACATGGATCTCTTGATTTCCTGTAAATGAAACAATCAGGTGTAACCAATATTAGATTATGTTTTATAGGGTAGGATCTCATACTCTGTGACACTGAATGGAAATTGCTACTGTCCCAGACTTAAGTATAGTGACATCTAAGAAGGCATACAGGTGAAGCACGACAATCAAGCAGTAATTTCAGAAGTTGCATTCTTTATTCAAACTAATTTTCCATCTCCCTTTCTGGTCCTGTCTAGTGACGTAGTCTGGTACCCAGACCTCGCATAATTTTACTATCCTCCTCTGGGGCCTGCTGATAAACAGTCGGATATGTAACAGTCAAAGTGAGGGCAATGTCCGGGATTACTTCTGCGTAAAACTTTAAGTGCTATTTAAGAAAAAGTGTAGTGCTCCCTCTGACTATAAATCAGTCCTTGCAACTTGGCCATGGGTGCGAAACATCTTATTCAGATGAGAAACTTAGACAGGCCATGTGCAAGTGGCAGCTGGTGACCACATTCCACTTATATCTCAGTGGAGAATGAGGCTGATAGCCATCAGGGGCCATTCCAGCTCATCCCAGGTGCAGGGGCCTAAGAAATGGGGAAAGGCCTTCACTCCCTTCAGAAAAGAAGGGCATGTGTCTCATGGAGCAGGAGCAGAGGATACTCATTCATAGGATGATCACGCAACCTCTACCTTTGGGCTAAGATTGCACTGACAGTGAACACTGTGGCCACTAATACAGTAGTGTGCATCACACTCATTCTATGATAAGAAAAAAGTGCTTGTTTTTTGTATTGTCCCAATAAGATTACTAGTGTGGGTCATCTTGGAAACTAGAGACACACAGCCCCTCACGCCAAATAATAGAAGATATATTCATGCCAAACACAATTGATTTAGTTCGAGTATTGTATCTCTGGTGTGTAACGCTGGTTTGAGACAGTTGCTCTCTTTTGCATAGAACTATAAATCTTAACGTGTTTCTGGCCCTCGTGTTCCCAGTAGCAATGTTGCTTGTCACAGCCTGCAGCATTTCTTGCTAGGGTGGGACATCACTGCATAAAGTTTGAGAGGACTGCAGGTGTACCCACTTTGTGCCACTGCTGTGGGGCTGTTTCCCACCCTGCCCTCCCTGTGCTGTTGTTAGTAGTGTCTGACAGTCTTAGAATGTCTACATCTTCTGCTAGGGACGAAACCTCATATTCTGTTCTCCAGGTTAACCAGGGCATCCTACAAGTTATTCATGAGGAATCCTTCAAACTGTAAACTTATGCTCCTCAGGATCGCTGTTTTGTAAAAGCCCTCAGAGGAGAGACCCTACATTGTCCCAGACCCTACTTTGAAGTTTCAAGTGGGTAGACCTCTCTTCAATGCCCTTCTAATACCCCTCCCCGTCACCACCTCAAACCCGGACAGGTGTTCCCTCGATCTTTTTCTTTTTCAGACAGTTACTGACCCCCAGGAGAGTTGCCTTCTGACCTCCCTGGGCTGATTATGTCAAGAGGTTTGGGGCAAACTGGGGGTATCTTTTTTTTGTTTTAGTAAATATAATGTTTGCAAACGTTAGGTACAACATTGCTACAATAACCTTCAGGAACATTAGAACAGACGTGCATGGTAAAAGCTTCTCAAACATTCCTGGTGCACTTTTCACTAGGGTTAGCTATCAGTATTGGCATAACGCAATTTGCAAAATGAATGAGATCTGCTGACGACAGAGGACAACCCCACCTCTCATTTCTTCCTCTGCTGCACTTTGTTTCATGGTCCGCATGGAAGGACTATAAAAAGATGTATGCCAGGGCAGTTTCCTGTTAGGGGCATCTAGTGACCTGCACATAGGTAGTGACCAGTGCAGTACACAGCGGAAAGATAACTCTTCCCAAATGCACTACTGTAGGAAAGGGACCAAATCGGACAGGCCGGACATTTGAACTTGCGGGATGCCCTGCACTGTGGTTAGCAGTGGGTGCATGGCTTTGGAGTATAAGCTGGAGGGTACCTTCAGGTCTCTCAGTTTTCCTTTTAACTCAACCTGCCTGGAAGCTGCTACTATTAGTGATTTCAAACTCTGGAGCTGTGTGCAGCCAACATCCTCATTGCTAGGGCTAAGCTGTAAGACCATTAATGAAGCTCTGTTGGCCTGTCGGCTGCTACTTCTGTTGGCTGTAACTGCTGACGTTCTCTATATAGTATCCCCAGACCACCAGCTCAATGAGTCCAGAGGCTCAGACACAGTACTGTAACATGCTGTCTACTTATCCAGAGAGACCGGAGTAGGTCCTCACAAGAAACTTACTGCTGCCAGGACAGGTGCAACTGACTAACACCTGATGAGCACACTCTTCTAAGAACCACCTTTGATATGTTCTGCCATTGATCCAGCAAATCTAGTCAGCTATTAAAGTCAAACAAGATCCTTGTGGTCTGTGGTGAGCCCTTTGTCTTTTTGGGTTTGCACCTTGGCCCAGACTCCAACCCATGGTGTTATTGCTGGGCTCCCTAGACTGAGGAGCTGGTGACTCAGAGAGTATAGGGTAACAGGTAGTGAGAGATTCTCATCCTAAATGGTGTGTGGTAATTAACCTTAAAACCAGAAGTCAGCATCCCTCAGTGGAGCCAGTAAATGCGCACTTAAACCCCGAGACACTATCCCTTTCCTTTGTAGGTACCAAATATGTTGTTGATGGGTTGGCTGCTGTATTTGTGATGTTTCCTTTACTTGTTTAGATGTGTGAAAGCATGAGAATTGCAAGCCCTAAATGTCATCACACTACAACAAGGTTTTTGGCAGGTACATTACATTCTTCCTTTGTTAGAGTATCTTGCCTGCTAACAATTGTTCGTGAGCAGTAGCTATTTGTGACGGTGTCACTAGTTCCTAGTGGTCCCAGCCTTCTTCATTTGGAGTGCTTAGTAGTTTGTGCATCTACGTGCCTTAGAGAAGTCCACTCACAAATGGTTTGAATGCACAGATATCTAATTGTGGGAGTAAAAGGTGCTTAGCACAGGATGTGATAGCCCTTATCACTAAGGAAGTTAACAATAGTCTAAACCGTATTGGTAACCAATAAAAGTGCTATAAATAAGTCAAGGTAACTCATCTAAGTAAGATAAGGAAGGTGAGAGGCTGAGCAGACCTTTTCAGAACCTTTGAATTGCACACAGACCTTGGACAGGTTCAATAACTTATTGAGCTTTCTAATGGTTCACCTGTGATTGTGCCTTCAGTTGCACAAATTTGATGCCAGCCTTGTTTAAAAGGATGCTCTGTATAGCAAGTTGATTGAGGGAGCACATGAGTAATAGAGTTATGTCTTCTCCCGAGAGGGCGGTGAATGTGTGGAGCTGCTTGCAAATGGATGTGGTTGGGTGTAACCTGCATCACTACTCATAATTACCTGTGGCAAGCAGATGACCCACAGTAGTAGTATGATATATTATTATTGTGCCTGGACTCTCATTTAACCATACATTACGAGCAAACTGTTGTAGTCCTATTCCTTGGCAGAAGGTGTGAGAGTGGGCAAAAGGATCTGGTGATTTGTATCATACAGGTCTGGGAATCTGACTTCAGCTAAATTCCTCTACAATAGTTTTCTGAATCTAATTTACGTTTTCTTTTAGATCCCAGTACAGGAATGTTTGTTGGCACAAGCATTACTGCAACACTGGGACTGGTGATACATGCTGCAGGTAAGTCAACACTGTGAATGCAGGGGCGTAGCTTGGGCGGGGGGGTGGTGTCATCCCCTACCCCCTAATAAATACATTCCTGGCTTGGGATTTGGGTCTGGGGGCTCAGATAGGTCTGCTTTGTCTTTGTTGGTTTTTCTCACCAAGGCTTTAACTTGTTCATTCCTGGATTTTGAAATTAAATATGTATGTGACTGACTTACCAAAAAAGTAGTAAATCTGCAGTCACAGAAGTACTCTTTGAATTGGTGTAAATTGACTACTTTTTGAAATGCACAACCATTAGTAGGAGTGGCAAGCTGTGCCAGTCTCGGGCTTCCAGGCATACTACTGGCAATAAACAAGCAAAGGGTTATGTGATGAATGCCTGCAAATAGTTTAACCTCTGGCAATCGCTCGGGTAGCGTTCCAACCCACTGTTTTTCGACTGCTGTGACAGTCTAAACAGAGGCCACCTAATGCAAATCGGTGCTAATTCAATTCGTCTTGGGCACAATCTATCCCAAACCTTCCTCAGTTCACCCTCCATTCTGCGACCTACCGTATTTTTTGAGTTGGGAAATTTGAGATCCACCCTCCCCGAATCTCACTGGCTATGCTACACCCCTTTGTATGTTGAAGAAAATGTATAATCTGAGCACTATTTTAGGTCTGACTTGATTTTAGTGTGAAAATAGGCAGAGATACGGTATTTTTTAAACCATTTAAACAAAACCATTTTTGTTTTAAACTGAGAAATACTATGCAATCCAAGACTGGTTAATGCAAAGGTGTGATCCTTAAATGCAGTTGTAAGTGACATGTGTGTCTCCGCACTGAAGAACCTGCAGCTGTGCACACTAACAAAGCCGACAGCTGTGCTTTGCATGATGTATGAGGACACATTTATTGCAGGTTTAAAGATGCATTACAAAAGCATAATTCAACTTCCAGGAGCTTTAATTTGATTTTACTTTCATAGCAAGATTAGCTTTTTATTCCTTACCAAAAGGAGTGCTTTAAAAGACTATTACATATCAGACCACAGGGTCTAACACAAACAGCAACAATAAACAAAAAGAATATCACAGACCCAGCTGGTGTCACAAACATGCAATTTCTTCTTTCTGCTGCTGTTCTCTTCTCTTTTACCAGTTAATTCTGTGGTTGAGGGGCTTTTTACGGATTAAACACAAGGTTTTCCCAAGCATCGTGATAAACTCTTTGTTGTAGGAGCCCTAGACTAATATTGTCTTACATACTGTGCCATATTGAGAAGGATCACATCTGAGCCCTACTAAGGATCAACCTAGTCCCTGGCCGCTTACACAGATCTGAGTACAAGAATGTATTCTCTTGATTGCCTGGATTTTTATTAAATCTAGTTGCTTTACAGGGTCAGTGGCCTACAGTCTGTACATTCATCTTAAAAAACAAGTAGAATTCTAATGTTAAAATAGAAGTGCTACTGAAACAGACTCCATGCTTGTGCAAAACTGTGTTTTCACAGAAATTCCGATGCAATTCTGAGTGGACCCCTAGCTGCTACAGGATACTCTCAACATGGAGAGTAGAGGAAGTGTGCTATGATTTGAGAAGGACAATTTTATTGGATTAGAATCTAATACCAACTATTAAAATTGTTTTCTGTAGGATATTAGCAAACCAGTGTTTTTTCGGATTTAATGTTTATTTTTGCTTTTCAACAAGAAACACCTTATGCGGTTTAGTAATGACCCCTGTACTGATCACTGATTGATTCCAGGATGTAACTGGAATTTTCACCATAGAAATTCAGAAGGTGACCAAAACACAGATGCTGACAAAATAATGTAGTAAAATAATTTTAGTAACAATCATCTGTAACTGGTCAACTGGAAATCCCACCAAGGGCTCAGCCTTTATAAAAAATGTAAAAACCTAAAAAATCCACTGAACCTGTACCTCGTTAGAGAGAATTTATCCAATTATGCATCTCTGACTTCCTCACTGGCACTCATTATCCAACGGCTCTATAGACTCTTTGGCTGAACTTGTCCTGTACTTTGTACTTCACCTGTAAACAGCCCTCCATCTAGTTCCATTTATTATTCCCCTTCTTGACATCTTGACTTTCTCTTTCGCTCATACTTAATTGGCTTAGTCCTCAGTATTCTTTTTCCCGTTGCTACCAGGACCGCATTCAGCTGCCTTGAGCACACGCCCAGCACATAATTTCAATGCAAAGCCTGATAGCTCTCAAATAAAACCAGGACACTACAGACTAGTGACAATAGTATTCACAGCGGTGAACAGCATTTCCCCTGTCTACCTTGCTGACATGTTGACTCTCTACATCCCTACCATAAATCTAGTCAAGCAAACCCATCTTGAGCATCGTGTAGGTTCCACTCTCTCAGCCTTCGAGGACCCCTTCTCTTGAGATCAGTGCATCCTGATATCTTGAGTTTAAAACTACCTTAAGGTATCATTCCATGCAACCAGGAACGAGTGAATTATTCCACTCACTGTATTTAAATTGTAAATATGTGATATTACATAAGACTTTTGAATTAGTTGAAGCAACACACTTTTGAAAAATACCTCAATCACCCACTCTTATTTGTATTACCTATCCAGTCTGACCTGTGTACCATTATTGCCTTTTGTACAACATTTCTGTATTCATGTCGTTGAATAAATAAATAATTCTACCCACAATTTAGTTTTCCTTGCTTTTCTCTTTTCACTGACCTGCCCCACCGGACGCAAGTAGACTAACCCAGGCATTCACTGTAGCACCTTTGATGTATTATTTTTCCATCTACGAACACACTGATCCTAGACTGAGCTCTTTCAGCATTATTTAAATCTCTCCTTTGTAATGTTGATCAAAGTTTTACACATTTTTCTTGCAAACTGGCTTCAATGACCTCCTAAAACCCCTATGAGCACTAAGCTATTTAAATGTAAAGTTAGCATAGAGTGCGGCATCAAGCGCATTTCAAAATGCTTCCTGTTTTATATAACTGTAACATATTTTTATTAGAAGATGCATGGTCCCAAAAGATAATGTAAAAACCCATGAATGCTTGAAGACAGCTTTAGGTCTTTTGTCAAAAGAACTATTGTGGACGATACCATTATTTACATGGGAGTCTGGGTCAGCGGATTGCTTACTATTGGTTGGCTCTCTTGCCTGTCACATTTGCTTGCTTTCTATTCAATGGCTTCCCTTTTTCTTCTGTTTGACCCTCTCATTTAGATATTCATAACTGAAGATTGTTTGGGATCTAGGGAATTTAAAAATATTGGAGGGAATTTTCTAGATTCATTTAATCTTTCAACAACAAGTCCAGGGTGAAAAAACAAATATCTACAAGAGGTGTAAACATAGAGTATGAAATAATGGATAAAAACAATTAAAGTTGTTGTCTCTTTCTGATTTTGCGAGAAGGCTTATTGCATGGCTATCCCTAAAGAAAAGATTGGGAATATCCTAACTAGAAGGGTTGTGTCTAAGCTTTAAACCTGAGAAGGGCTAGTGGGAATCTTCAATAGCACATCAGTTAGCGGTGTGCTGCCACCGATCTGTCGTGATGGTCATCACAGAGTGATCCCACTGCTGTTTTTTGCTGTTGTTATTGGCAGGGATATCCTTCATTGTACATAAAGGTGTGGGTGTTTTTTTAGAAACAACCTCTCTATTGTATCAATCTTTCAGTCACCGTACCGTGGCCATTCTTCTAGGTGTGAGCTTTTAAAAGATTAGTTGCATGCAAACTATGGCTCATCAAAAAGTCCTCTGAGTATCCAATAACTCCTTCTGCAAAGTCCACTCTTCAAAAAAGTAAACTGTAAAGAAAATTACAATATAAAATATCGAATATTACCAAAGCTCAAGCAAGAGAGGAAGCAATATGTTATTCCAAAGACAATACAGAAGGAAGTGTCTGCAGCCCTAGTCCAAGTGCTCTGGCATTCAGAGTTGGCTAACAAAGGGAGTTTCTGGTGGTGGGAAGGAGATGCAGGGCAAAATATGCATGTCATGTGCATTATATGTCAACTTCAACAGTCATATGTAGGTTCTTATACTTGTAATTCTGCACATAATACCAAACTATACTGGAATCGGTAAAATCTAGGACAAAAGTAGTAACAATCTTGAATGGAAATACTCACAACAGCCGAAAAATGTTTTCACCTATTTTTGGTTTCAAACAATATTTCAGTTTGTTGACTTCCACTATAAGCACACCGCCTAAGGTATTCCTTCATGATATTTCATAACAAGGATAAATCTTTGAATCTCCTCTGATTTTTTGTACTTGCCAAATTGCCACCACAGAAAGGCACTGCTCTCATATTCTGATGTTCGTCATCATGCTACACATATTGTGCTAACCAAACATATAAATTATATTGGTTGTGCTACGTAGTATATCACCAACCAAAAGAAACAAGTATTGACAAAGACAATCGGTCTCCCTCTTTGGCTTTGCCAATGTTTTTGTCAATAATGTTCATCCCTATCAAAAAGTAAGAAAGTTGGTTATTGCAGATGCGTAATAGCTTTGTCAAATTAAGAAAAAAACATCAGTGTGATGATGTATACATATCATTTATCATTACGGATCACGGTCATGACACTATTGCGTCCCTAGTATGATGATGTATACACACACGTGCTTCACTGAGCATGCATGCGCATACGTTACTAAGCATGCATGCGCATACGTCATTATGTGATGGTTATTTGGACTTTGTTTTCTTAATTTACTGTTATGAAGATGGCGGGTGCCCAGCTTGGAGAACCAAATTAAATAAAAGACAGGCAAAACCGCATTAGCAGAAATGTGTGGAATGGTTGCAAATTGCAGCTTCCATAACACCTAAATAGTAAAAAAAAAAGAAATACATGGAAAAGTAACAAAGTAAATATGGGGGGGGGGCAATGAAAGACTGAGGGTGGGTGGAGCAATGGAACACCACTGAGCAGTGGTGGTAGTAAGCAGGAGCCGGGGGGTGCAGTATGGTAGCAAAGGGGGACATTAAAAAAGAGTTGAGCAGGATGGTGAGGGACAGGGATGGGGGAAGCAATGAATGAGCTAGGGTGTGGTGAGCCGCACGGAGAATGTAGGAAGGTAGTTGGTAGAAAGGAGGGAGCTCCACAGAGGGTAGAGTGGAAGAGAAAGAAAACTCATATATTGCCATGGAATGCTAAAAGTAAACAGCGACAAAATACAAGTCAACCTTTCAAAAGGATAAGTAAAGAAGTCCTTGAATAGGATAAAACACGTTGGCAACTTGTTGAAGGAATCTTTCATGATGAAAATATGAATAAAGAAATAAAGAATTTTCAATAAAAGAATGGAGCTTCCTTAAAGAATTTCTTATCCTAACGATTTGGACCCATGGGTATACATGTTTTGGACTTTTGAATTTAATTAGTTGCTTGTTCTAATTGGTGCTTGGGTACATGTTTATTTTTGTGCTAGGGCTGATGCCAAAGTTAAGGAGCTTAGTCAAAAGTGTTTATAGTGCCACAGCACCGTTAGTAGCGAGTTCCCCCGGGGCTCAACTGGCCTAGTTCGCATCGTACTTGTTCTCGCATCACAGAAGAGTTCAAGCGATGCAGTGGGCATCTTCAAAAGTGCACCTGTGAGTCCAACTCAATTCAAAGAGGTCGGGCTGCTTACCGCCCACGCAGAAGCACTCATTCGGCGCAGGCTCTTTCCCCGAGCAACACTGCCAGATGTCTCCCAGATGTAATAGCAGCTCCCTGCTCATTAAGACGCGATAAGTTGACTTTGCTCAACTGGGAGGAGGAGGGTGCTGTTAGGAATCCTTTTTTCAGCTTCTGATTCCAGCAAGAGTGCGGCATCATCTACAGCATCTCCGGCAGTCCTCCGTGATGAGTCAGGGGCCGTTCCCTTGCAATGTGGGTTCAACTCTTTGATCATAGCTTCAGTCTCTCACAATTCTAAAGCAGATTGTCCACAACACAATTCATGGGAGTGACTAGAGTATACACTTGGATGTCAGCCACCCTGATATGTGCATCAAAAGGGCAATCCCATACCCCCAGCCCTACTCTTTACAATTCTCTATTCAGCCCCATCTCCCTTCCTCAGATGTGTCCAAGTCCCTTCCTTGTGATCTATCTATGAATCAAAGAGCAGTCCTTTAAAAAATCATTGGGCCCCACCTCTGAACTTTTCACAATTCTTCTATTATTTGGCAATGTTCACATTTGTCTAAACTTATTTAAACATTGCAGTTAAATAAAAATACAATCAAATAGATGTTGCCAAACATAGTATTCTCGTCTGGCTGGTCTTACTAACATATAAAAGCATCCAGAGTATGATTATTAGGAGTGGGGAGGGGGTGAGGGTTGAAGAATATTTGGAGTCCCTTCCCTTTTGACACATACTCCCAGCTTATGACAAAACATGTTAGTGATTTAGTGATGACCCACTACAGAGTGGTAAACTGATGCTCCTTTTTTCAGTTTAAAACAAAAGCCTTTTATCAGCACAATGCTTCTCTTTGCCAGAGCCTGGCACCCCACCGCCTCCCCTTCTTCCTCCAGGATCATTTGAAGCCTTCCTAGGGGGGTTTTGAAAGCCTCTGCTCTAGTGTGCCCTTTCCCAGCTCAGAGAAATGTAGAAATACACAAATCTGTCTGGGGGGATTTCTCTCCTCCTCATGTTTTTACCAGGCAGGCCAAGGCTTCCCAAAATGGAACCCAGGGTCCTCCTTAATTGCATGGCCATTGTATGTACCATTGTATGTATGTACATTGTATGTACCATTGAGGCACATTTAACCAGCGTATTTTCACAGTACACTTTCAGTCCAGCACTGTTCGTCCATGTATTGCATCCATACATGTACCCATGCATCCAGCACAGATACTCAGTGTGCGCGCACTGTTCAGCACTTTTTTCTATATTTAACCAGGGCGTGCTCTTTAAAAACACACTCCCTGCTAGCACATACACTCACTTTGTGTGCACTGCACAATACTTCACCACTTATATTGTGTTCCACTCAAGCACACATACACTCAGCACATGCTTTCTCCAAACATGCACTGCACAGCGCCACATCTCTTATGTAATATATTCCTCTCAGCATACAGACACCTAGTACATGTACTAACCACACATGCACCTCACAGCATCCTTGTACTTTACCCTTCCCACACAGACAGCAAATGCTGAGTCACCACTCCTGTGCTGCACAGCACTCCACAACTTACCTGATGTAGGCCAAGGGCGATTTGAGCACACAGCAGCGGAACTTCTAAAAAGGTGAGTGAACCTGTGGGCCTCACTCCAGTGGCACAGGTTAAAAAGGTCCTGTTCTCTACTGCTGGCACTACCGATCTCATGTTGCTTAAGTCCTGTTGAAGGCGGGGCCTTCCACCATTATGAGAGTAGCGCTTCGGACATCGCTCAAGGGCCAACAAAGCCTGAAATCCGTGAAACAATCCTTTGTCATGGCACACATGTATGATCCATGTTCGCCTGTGACAAAACATCAGGATTAGGGATTCAGACAAGAGGCACTCAGGGCAGGGGTACACGTCTTTACTATGCAGAGGACTTTTCCATCCTAACAGACAATCCTTAGTTGCACTATTAAGTTGGGGTAAATAAATAAATTCACAGATATGTTTGATTGGTGATTAATGATTAAGATGGCAAAAAGTTTTCTTAGAACTGGAAATCCTCCAGTCACCTAAAAATAGACACTTGTCTAATCCAAATGATGAAACTTGCTGAACTGGAACGGGTATCTTTTAAACTACGAGGTCAACTAGAACAATTAAAACTATTAAAAATCATTTTTTGAGCTTTCCAACTGCTAAATAATGAAGTATTCCCATTATTCATAATACCAGTTCTTAACTTGTGTTCTTCTGTTCTGCCCTACAACAACATTATTTTTAAATTCTTGCAGATGTTCAGCTGATATTTCTGTGTATTTTGTGTTATTACTGGTTGCATATATCTCTCTTTTAAAGTGCTTACATGTATCTAGAAAGGTACAATTCTTCAAAAAAGACACCTTTTTAATTGCAAAAAAGGTTTCATCCTCGATGGTTTCTGTAATGTATTGATTAGATCCTTTTTTATCTTGGATTAAGCTTTTCAGGACAGTGTTTCCATCAAGGAGTATGGGTCTTGGGTTGTATGAAGTTTCCCACATTTATTGCTTTGGTCTATTTCTGTTTCCCTTCACCATGGTTCTCGCTCGTTCCTACCCTTCCTCTGCGCCTCCACCACTGTGTTGTTTTTTTCTGGATACTCTTTGACACCTGTCACTATTTTCTGGAACTGGTGCATGGTTTTCTCCCTACTCCCAACTGGTTAGCTTTCCCTCTCTGGGTCTGGAAGTAGTGTTTGAATGTTACAGGTTTTACATTTTCTTTTGTCTTGTCTGCACAGATAAGGAAGGCCTCAATGTTTTAGCTGCAGCTAAGGCTGTCTGCAGCATTGTGTCTTCCAGTGTCTTACATTTTGCACCTCACACACAGCATTGGCTCTCCTTTTGGGAACCATGTCCCAGATGAGTACCTTGCTGAAGAAGAAGAACGTTGGAGGTCTAGGTGGTGACATTTAAGGATGCATTAGTATGGATCATCAAATGGGTATTGATCTGAGCCACCAGTGAAGAAGATTAGGGAAGCAGTAGTACCATCTTTTGAGTTGGGCTTCACACTTTACTTCTCCGGTTAGAGCCTACATATTCAACTCTTCTCCTTCATGGCTGCTCGTTTCAATAATTGGTATGGAATGGAGTCGGGATGCTTTGCTATTACCAAGCTCAGAAATCCAGCTGCGGAAACAATAAGGTAGTGAGGAGACTCTCCACCCAACATTTTGAGGTTTATCTAATGAGGGACTTTTCTGAAACATCTGCATTGTGTTGCAGCTTTCCATATATTGCCTTTATTTTGGGCCTGTTTCCCATTTATTCTCTACCCATTCTGACAATGTGTTGGTCAGATCAGATCCACCTGAGTTCACACAAATCAGCTTGCTGAAGTCTGGTTATATGTGAGGTAATTTGACCTGATCAATCAGGTTACTTCATTGCCAACCTGGGTTGTTGTGCCCTTGTGAAGCCACGGTATTACAAGGCCTAGAAATACCAGCTCTTTTGAAGGGTCTTAAAACATGATAATATAGTGCAGGTAGCACAAGCATGCAGAGCTGTGTGCACAAATGGAGCAATGGGTGACATTTCCCCACTTTCCCCACTGGCTCAGCTTATCCCCTCAGTGGTTCAAATACATAGGTAAGGTCAGGAACTGAGCACCAGCACTTCTTTGATGTGAAAAGAAAAGTACCAGCATTTCACCTGAGAGTTGCAGTACTTTAATTGGGAGAGCACCTGCATTTCATAGTATAAAAAGTACTGTGGGACAGGCTCTGCAGGTTACTTCTCATTCCAGGTGGAATATTTAATAAAGTCTAGATTGAGGTGTGGGTGTACTGAACAAAGATGTTAATTAAGGGCCACCATGTATCTCTGCACCTACTGTAGATCCATCTAGCTTCTATTCGGAGTCTAGTTGGTCAAAGGGGGATTTTAACATAGATCTTCCAGCATACAAATAAACTTGTTCTAAAAGAATTTGGGATTCTGAATGTGAACTTTTTTGCTTCTCATTTTAGCAAAATGTTTCCACCACATAGGATTTACTAGGAAACCTAAACTTGTATCTCACTGGCCATCTGTGTACCACTTTGCCATCTTCATGAAGACACATATCATTCTTAATCTGTGCTACCACTTGGACACATTTAATAGTCATGTTTTATGCCAGATACAGTCCAACAACATCCACCTAGTTATGCCTCACGTCATGTCTCCAAGCCCAACAGGTTACTCTTTTATGCTGTTGTCAACCAACGTTAACTCCTAAGCAGTGCTGATTATTGCAAACATCTTTAATTCTTTTTATATTGATTGCATTGTTATGATACAGATTAGTAACAGAGTTAAAAGAAGATTTGGTGAAAACAACTATTATCCCGTCTTCTCCATTCAAATTATCCTGCCAAAGGGACAACCATTTCATATATTCGCTGTCATTCATGAATATCCCCAATCACCACTTCTGGAAGTTTCTCTGCTCGTCAGAGCACTCCTCTGGTGGGCAGTTCTTCCTGTCTCTTCAACGCTTCAGGGTCTCTGCTGAGTCCCACTGCTCCAACCAACAGACCACTAAGAGGATTTGGTGGGAAGAATGGTGGCCACATGGTTGCTCCCCTTTCTCAAGGCATTTTTTGTCTCTTCGTCTTGCTCAGAGAGTGTCAGCGTAGTAGAAAGTACTTTGGCAGTACAGTACACTTATGTGCGTCACAGGGGCCTCTGCAGTTCGTTGATGCTCCCAAATCCTTGGTAAGGCTCCAATGGAAAAAGGTTTTGGCCACTGAGGAAGCACAACACTGAAGTCTCATGTTTGCTCTTTTCCACTGCTTAGGCCACTCCCCTTAAATATTGCTTTAAATGCTGTCATATTGGTTCACTTGTCCTCACAAGTTGAATCATCTTCTAAGATGTTTGACCAGATTGTTTAAAATCTGGCATAGGAGCCTGGTTTACCATTAACTAGCTCTTAGTCAATGCAATCCCTTAAATTATCACTGTAAGCTGAATGGATAGAGATGTACCAAACTAAAATCACCAGGAGCCACCTTACTGAGAACAACATGCGCTCCAAGTGTATAACCCGAATTGGAGTACCCCTTCCAAGCTTAGTAGACTTGCTTTTCTTGGCATCAGGTGGAGCTTACCCGGTGCACATGACAACACAAGCTGAAAGGTAAGTTTCATTACAGCTGGAGTCGATAACGTTGCATCTTATTTGCTTGTGCAGTGCTGGTAACAATCCTGACTCCCTCGGCTGCCAATCCTTCTATTAAAACACTATTTGACCTCTTTTCAGATTAACATGTATTGTGTTGTCAGCTCCAACCATAAGTTACTCAAGAGGGTGAAGCACTGGCTTCTGCTGGCTGCACCTTCCTGCACCCATGAGGTGTGCTGTCTGCATTTTTAATAAACTAGCAAGTGCAGGATGTGGTCCTTCTCTACAGCGCCTCCAAGGCCTTCAGGCTCCCTACCTTTTGTCTGGAAGCACTTATGCCTGACCGGTAGACTATTTATGCACACATTGCACTGTTGGGTCAAAAAACTGCAGGTCACAGCTTGAATACATCGCAGCCTTTAATCCTTCTGAGATTGATATCATGAGTGCCTAGATTGTTGGCTGGTAATAACAGCATTGCCAAGCCACTGGTCTGAATTCTGTGGAATGGCTATGTATTGTTGCACAAAAAAAGGTAGGATGCTGACATCTTGCACACGTGCATATACACATGGTCTTACTTATAGTGAGTCTATACAATCTTGAATACCTTTGCACTTTAATGTATAGTGTATTTACTAGTGCGACATCCTGACTCTGTTTTGAAGGCATAGTAACTTTGTGGGAGATTTTTCACCTTTATATGCTGGCAGGGTCAGACTGGGACAAAAAGTAGGCATGAGCGCCAAAGTAAAGGTGGGCCCCATTGTAGGAAGCTGCCTCAGTTTATGGTGTACACCTATGAATGTGGCAGATTATACAGGGTCCAGGCAACCCTGATATTGAATAGGTGTCCAGATAGCAGAAGCTCTCTAGGGGTAGGTAAACGAGAAGCTAAAGCTTATCCAGGAGGAATGTAAAGCACTTGCAATACCACAGTAGCCAGACAGTAACCTGCTCACAAGAAAGAACCACATAAGTGTTGCAAAAATAAAGGACACTACTACTAAACTGACACTGGGATATCTCCCTTTGGAGATATTGCACACAATAAGCACACAAAATAACCATCAGAAATAGCATAGGGGAGGGCCAAGCCATATCTAAAAAAGTGGAATGTGAGATAGTGACTCCAGCCAAAGTGTGGTAGTTCGCTAGGGGCTGGGGACAGTTACGAACACCAGAGGTAAGATGACCACATCAACCAGGAATAAGGCAGTTACCCATCCAGTTGTCCCATAGGCTAACACAGAGAGTGTTGGTTGGAGTTTGTGAAATTCAGGACCCTTCCCTGCAGACCCCGAAGACACCAGCAGGCAAGAGGATGGATGGAGAGTGTCACCATGCCAGGATACCCAGTAGACAGAAGTACCTACACCAGTGACCCGGATGGAGAGGGGATAAGGGATTCTCTCAGAAGACTGTAGATTCCTCGGATTGTCCAGCTGCTGTCACGTCCTGTGGACCAGACTGGTGGAACCCAGGGACGGATTCCAGACGTGGAGGACCTGCAAGGGAAGGGGACAGAGTCCAGCACCATTGGAGGTGTCCAGGTGATGCAGGTTGCAATGCCTATCCTCCTGAAGGTGAAGTTCCTGCAGGTTGGTGGAAGGCCCAGGAGATGCAGAAGTTCCCACAAGTCATTGCTGAGTTGTCCCTCAATGGTCCCCTGATTGCAGGAGGATTAGTGACCAGCCAGGTCACCAACAAGCACTGGCAAATGCAAACAGGAGTTCCAGAAGGGTTTCCAAAGATTTGGGGACCAGAAACGTCCTGGAGACTCTACCCCAGAGAGGGTGTCAGAGCTGTCCCTCAGCACACAGGAATACCACCAGAAGTTGATGGAGCCCCCACAAGTGACCCACAGGTGCTGGGCACAGGGAGTCACAAGGAGGCCTAACCTGCCCAGCAAAACAGAAGTCCCACGAATTGCAGGACAGTAGCTGATCTTCGGTTTGCAGAGTGCTGGAGGCCGGGGCTTCTTGAAGCCTGAAGATCTCCCAGAGGAAGAAGCAACAAGCCTTAGCAAGTGCAACAGTTGCAGTGCACAGGGGTGCCAATCCAGTGGCAGGAGCAGGGGTCCACAGTCTCCCAAGTCGAACAGAAGACAAGTCTGACCTAGAGGAGGCCACAGACTCACTACCTGTGTTGCAGGATCATCAGATGTCCGTGGACAGCAGACCCCACCAACTGGTTGATGTTGTCTTGAAGTACCCGCAGTTACAGGGGAGCGACTCCTTCACTCCAAGGGAGATTCCTTTGTGCCTCCTGGTGCAAACGGAGTCCTTGTGACTCTGGAGGATGCAAAGCCTTGGATGTTGCAGAATTCTTGCAGGATCCTGAGAAACAATGTTGCAATGGGAGCCTTCCCTCCAGAAACAGACTTTTTTGGTTCCAGCGAAGACCAGCTGCGGTTCCAGAGGCCAGGGGCAGAAGATGTCTTGCAGAGAGTTCCTTGTAGAGTCTTCCCTGATGAATCCGAGGACCCATGAGTGAGGGAACCCTTAAGCAACTATAAAAAGGGGTTGGTCACTCTTTGCTGGGACCCACATATCAGGTGGATATGAGTGGGTCAGGGACGTCATCTACGTCATCTACCTGGCTTAACCAGTTGGATGCTCCCAGGGGCCTCTACACATCTTATTCCAAAGATGGCAGATCCAAGAAGCCACCTAGCAGAGCTCTGTGCACCTCCCTAGGGGAGGAGCTGGAAATGGGAATGGTCACTCCCATGTCCTTTGTGTAGTTTTGTGCCAGAGTGGGAACTGGGGTTTCCTGAACTGGTGCAAACCGGATTATGAAAGGAGGCACCAAATGTGCCCTTCGAAGCAGCCTGGTGGCGCTCAGAGGCCATCCCACTGCAGCCCTTAGACACCTAATACACAGGGAGAGGTGGTCACACCTCTCCCTTGCAGAAAATCCTTTGTTCTGCTCCTCCGGCCTGAGCTTGGCTCACCAGTAGGAGGGCAGAACAGTGTCTGGGGTGAGCAGCAGCAAGGGCTGGCAGCTGCACCCCATAAGGCTGCACAGGCAGAACTTGGGCATTCCCTACGGAACCCCCAGAGTACATGGTATCTTGCAACTAACACTAGAAGTGGTGTAGTTGCACAATTCCAGCATGTTTGATACCAAACATGCCTCGTTTCGGAGAAGCCATTATGTAGTTGGACCAGTGTCCACTACATACCTTAAGATGGCTTTCACACACTTACAGAGTCCAGGAATTGGCCTCGGGTCTCTAAGGGCACCCTGCTCATGCAAGGGTACTCTCACACTTAGAGACATGTACCTTACCCTTGGGCTGAAGGGCCTACCAGAGAGGTGACTTATAATGTCTAAGAGCACTGGTCAGGTTTGACAATGAAAGGGTGAATGCACGCATTCATGCATGCTCCAAAGACAGGCTGGCAGTCACAGTTTGCATGGGCTCCCATAGGTGGTATAATACATGCTGCAGCCCATAGCCATGGGTACCTAGATACCATATACTAGGGACTTACATGGGTGCACTAGTATGCCAATTGTGGGTGAGAAAAGGTATCAACAACTAAATTTAGTGGAGAGACCAGTCACTGGGGTCCTGGTTATTAGGATCCCAGTGAACTACAGTCTAAATCATACTTGCACCAGACAAAATGTGGGGGGTACTACAACCGGAAGCCAACTTACTACACCCATTAACAAAAACCATGGCACAAATTTGCAAATCAGGCCAATTTTTAACTTATAAAAAGCCTTGCTGTACAGGTATTCTGCAAGGAGAGGGAGACTGCGTACAGTTGTGTTTGTTGTCTGTGGTAATATAGCCAGGAAATAAACTGTCCTACCTGGCAACAAAACAGATCCACAAACTCCCAAAAACAGACCAGCCCACACATTGACCAATTGGACCAACCCATTGGGCACTACCTGATTGCACTATGCGCCAGTCAACTGTGCATGCCGGGCCTGGGGCATAGGACTGCTAATGTATCCCAGAGACAGACAAACCTTTTGCTTTACCTTGTTTACCATGTGTGAGAGGCAGAATATGTGAGTACTGGACAGGAATGAGTAAAATAGAGGCAGTTTGGCATACAGGATACTCCATCACAAACGTGGCAGATATCCGTCACCCATAATATATGTGCTATAGACTATAATTTAGTAGAAATATGCCAGATAAAACATCCAACACGTTGGTGACGTGAATCCCTTCAGCCGGAGTCTAAATAAGGCCCTCAGTGTCCAGTGGATATGTAGTTACTGTGTACAATTGGTTGAGTAATGTGCTTTTAAAATGACATAAAATCAGTTTTTTTTAGAATGTGTATTAGCACAATAACATTTATTGTACCTCTGACTTAACTAGGCGACACTGAGGTTTACATAGTAGTTGATTGTGAGCAAGGGGTACTATGTAAAGCAAGTAATAAGCAGAAAGTGTTCATTTGTGTAGAGCTCACAGTTCAAACCACCTCTAGCTACCGAGTGCGAGTTGAGATCAACGTCCTGAACCCCAATAAATAGAATTATAGACTAAAATTATGTTTTTTCTCTGTGGATACCCTGCAATGTACACTTGTTTTTGCTATGTACAGGCATGATGATGATGTACTATGAATAACTAGATAAAAGTGTTTTTTTATTATTAAATTTAATATTATGGATTGTATGTTCAGTGTGCCATGGCCACTTTAGAGTGCCCGAAACGCTATAACTTAATTCAAAAGAATAAGGATCATGTTATAGGAGGATAATTTAAAATGTGTTATAGAATGACTCGTGATAGCGATGATATGTTTCAGATTCACATCGACTCACAATAGCAGCACAGTAAGAATATTGATTGTTTATGTTGCACAAGTTGATCATTAAATGGCCTCTAGGCACTTACTTGTTGTTTTTTTGTATAAGTATTATAAAGTCTCCTTAAGGCCACTCGGTTACAGATAAAAGGGGGATGGCCTGCCTCTTCGCTCCCAGTTGTTGGCTTGATGCACATAGCATCAGCTTGTGCCAAGTGGTCGAGGCTACGGTAATCCACAACCCTCAGGTTGGAACTTGGCCAGCCTATTCTAGGTGCTTGGACTCACACATGAGCCGTGCTGCTTGTTACATGAATTATTCAAATAAACACTTTTACTATGCTAAACACATACCTGCATTTCTTGGTTCTCTTATATGGTCCCTCAGAGGGCAACCTCTCTTTACAATGAGGGTGTGTAAGTTTCATCACATTTGGATCCAGTCTAATGAAGTTTTGCTCCAATGCTGACACCTTGCGGCTATTGCACCAATAACATTTGTATTCATGGATCAAGTGGTGTAAAGAGATTTGCACCAGCTAGTACAAGATCAACATTTCCACTGACATAATTGCACTTTACACCAGTACATTTGGGGCCAGATGTACAAAGCATTTTTGAAGTCGCAAATGGCCCAATTCGCCGAATTGGACTATTTGCGACCGCAAAAATGCTTTTTTAATGCACGTCTTCCCCTTTGAGAATGTTAAAAAAAGATTTAGGAGCAGGCATTGGATCCAGGGACCACCACCTACTCTTACTCTTAAGAAATGAAAGTTACACTTTTCATTTTTCTCTTTTTTCAATGCTTCCCATTTTCCTTTAAGGAAAAGGGGCTGCATTAATAAATAATATTCATGAAGTAGGTCAATTTGCAACCCACAAGGAATCGCTATTTTGAATTAAAAACTTTGATACATTAGGAATTGTGATTTGGTAAAAGTCACCATTTAGAATTCCCAATATTAGTACATCTGGCCTTTGGTTTTTACACTGGCTGTTTAGTACAGATGTCATTTGTTCCCTGTTTGTCACGGTAAATGTTGCTGTGCACTGTTCAGTCTAGTGCAAATGTGCCCTGTTCACTGTAACACATTTATGTCCTGTAGCCCAGCACAACTTTATATAATTAGGTGTCTCTGCCTACTTATGAGGGTGGACATTTCTCGTACAAACTGCATCTTTCTTGCACAAATGCATCCCCGTACTGTGTAAAGAATCATTATTGTGCGTGCTAGACTTTCAAACACACAAAGAGTATTGACTATAGATTAGCAGAAGTCACCACGAGTTAGATCATCACAGTAGAGGCCCTGCAAATATTAAGTAATGTTCCATTCATCAGTCACTTTCATACCTCCAGTCATCAGTTCAGGGATCATGCACCTTCTTCCATTTGCACATCAATGACTTGAAGATGCTTTTCTGATGACTGAGTTCTTGGACTGCACGTCAGTCGTAACAAAATACTCACAAGCTGGTGCATCATCCTGACAATGCACTGAGCTATGCCCCGAATAGCTTCTTTTTTTTTTAAACATGTTTTTATTGGTTTTTCAAGAGAGCCATACATTGTATTGCATACAGAAGTCATTAATAGCAAGATGTTGTTGATTACAGTAACTCGTTAGGCTCTCCCATGTTAAAGTCAACAAACAACTGAGAACTTGCGTGCACTTCCCGGTCTGCCCAGTCTGCTCAATATTTCCCGATTTTGTCAGCGTAGAGGTTTAGAGCGTTCAATTGCGGAGAGGCTCTATTGCCGCTAGTGGCGGGGGCCGCCACTGCCGCACGGGGAGGAGGGGGGGAAGAGGAGACAGGGGGAGGGGAGCGAGGAGGGAGGATGTGGCGCAGTGGATCATGGCGCTGGTATCTATTGGTTGGGCGTGCAGGCCTGTTGGCACTGTTTGGCATATGTGCGTTGGGGGGAGTGATGTGCTGTCGGTGTGGGCGAGGCATTGATGGCGGGAATGTATGCTTCCCCTAATGTAGTGTTGCCTTACTGCCGGGGCTAGGCCCACGGCCTTCTAGGGGAGTGCAGCTGTCTGTGGTTCAGGGGGGTCTTTCATTGTTTTTGGCTTCTAGTCTGGAGACTAAAACGCCCCAGGCCTCGCAGCCCGCTTGTCGCAGTCCCCTTCGTGCTAAATTTGTTAATACCTGGTATTCAGCGCGAGCCCAGCGAAGCGTAAGGGCGAGCCAGGCTTTCAAGTCAGGTGTGTTGCGAGCCTTCCAGTTCATTGCTATCAGTCTTTTGTACATTACATAAGCTAGATCTACAAACCTGTGCAAGTGTTTATTTCTTTTCGTCCTTGTCCTGAGACCGAGTAGACAGGATTTGGGGTTCGCGTCCAGGTTGAGCCCCGTCATTTCTGCTAAAGCTGTGACCACCCCAGCCCATTCCCCCCGTATCCACGGGCACTCCCAGACCATGTGGTAGAACTGTGCTGCTGGTGTTTCGCATCTGGGACAGGCTGGGTCCGTCCCGGGGAACATACGTTTCATCCTGGCTGGCGCCAGGTATGTCTGATGTAGATAATTAAACTGTGTGTATCGGAATCTGGGGTTTCTTGAGACCTCACGTGTGTGGCTCAGAGCTTTTGGCCATTCTGTCCCTGAGATCGGAGTGGGCAATACGACGTTCCACCTCTCCCAAGCTTTCTGCAGGTTGGATTCCGGGGGTCTGTTCAGAAGTTTATATAGATTTGAGACTGCTTTTCCCTGGGGGTCCCAGGTCAGCATGTGGTGCAGGGTGACTGAGGTATCTGGCTCTATGTCACCGGATGTCCATGTTTTCCTGATTGCATGACATATTGCGTGATATGCCAGGAATTGCCCCGGGCTGATCTCTGTAAGGGCCTGTATGGCTTCAAAGGTCATTAATTTTCCTTCCTCGAAGCAGTCTCCCACTGCGTTTATGCCCGCGTCTGACCAGATTGTGGGCAAATGTGAACCGGCTTCCACCCACCCGGGGAACCGTTCTAGTGGGAGAAGCGGTGAGTAGGGAAGTTTTTTGACGTCCTTTTGGATATACTTCTTCCAGCATGCGTGTGCCGCTGTCATCAGTGGGTTTTTCGTGTGCTTTTGGTTTGCTTATCCAACAGCCATACTAGTAGGGGAACTCCTTGGTGTTGGGACTGCAGCCAGATAGTTTCTGCTGAGCTGGGTCTATAAAGCCAATTTAAGATCCACTGCAGCTGTGCGGCTGCAGAGTAGAGCTCAAACTTTGGGGCGCCCAGTCCGCCCGTGGCCACCGGATAATGTAGCGTGGTGAGTGCGACCCGCCTTCTGCCCTCGCCCCACACCAATTGTAGTAGGATGGAGTTCAAGCTATTGAAAAAGCTTTTGGGGATAATAATTGGCAGGGCCGCGAAGTAAGACAGCAGTCTAGGTAATATCAGCATGTTTGCTATAGCGACTTTACCCAGTGGTGAAAGTGGTCATTTATTCCAAAAGCGTAATGAGCTCTTTACAGAGGTCACCGCTTTCCCCAGATTTCCATCCCTGAGGTCTTCCGCACTATGATAGACGTTGACCCCTAGGTATTTGAATGTACCAAAGCACCATTTTAGTTGGCCTGGCGGGGCGCACTCCTGCCTCGCTGGGGGCCAACTGGTTAGTGGGAATATACAGGATTTCCCCCAGTTAACTATTAATCCGGATACCTTTCCGAACTCAGACAGCAGTGACATCACCGGGGGCAGCAGCTCCTCCACTCTGCGTATGTATATCAAGGCATCATCTGCGTATAGTGATGTGGAGTGGAGAGTACCGCTCCTTGACACCCCCCATTCTTCTTTTTTGGTACGGACGCGTGCAGCTAGTGGTTCCATCACTAAGGCAAATAGAAGGGGGGACAGGGGGCATCCCTGCCTTGTTCCCCTGCTAATCGGAAAGCTCTCTGATATAACTCCTCCCGTCTTCACCCTGGCCTGTGGGGCAGTGTACAGAATGCGTACCCAGCTTGTGAATTTTAGCTGCATGGTGGCAAACAGAAAGTCCCATTCTAACGTATCAAACGCTTTTTCTATATCAAGCGATATCACCGCTTCCTCGAGTGCGGTCAGGGGGGTGTCGCCTATTACACTTAACAGCCTCCGGATGTTAAGGAAGGTGTTACGTTTTGGGATGAATCCATTCTGATCCTCGTGTACCAGGATATGCATGTAAGGAACTAGTCTGTTAGCCAGGATTTTACCGAGTATCTTGCAGTCTAGGTTTAACAGTGAAAGAGGTCTGTAGGACCTGGCGTCGGTGGGGTCACGCCCCTGCTTTGGGAGGACCACTATCATTGCCTCCCTCATTGTGGGGGGCAGGATACCATTGATCCCTGCTTCTTCGATCGTTTTTAGGAGATGTGTGTTAAGGTGTGTCACAAAAGTAGAATAGTATTCTGATGGCAGGCCGTCTGTCTCTGGGGCTTTATTCCTAGGTAATTGTTCGAGGGCCTTGTTGAGTTCTCCTAGTGTGATGGGGGCCTCTAGTGTCTCTCTATCGGCGTGCGTTAGTTGGGGCAGGGGAGAATCTGTCAGAAAGGACTCGAGCTGTTGGAGAGAGCATGATGTGCTTTTGGTGTATAATTGTGTATAATATTCCCTAAACGCTTCATTTATTTTTAGCTGCGTGGTAGCCATTGCGCCTGCGCCTACTCCTATTGCCCCGATTGGAGGGCACCGCCGGTCCTCCCGCAGGAGCCATGCGAGTAGCCTACCCGATCTGTCGCCTTCCGACTGTAGCCTAGCCAAGTGGTATTTGTGATCATGAAGGTGTAATGTGGCATCGGCATTTGCGTATTCTGCGCGCATATCCTTTAGTGCCGTGTATGGCGTTTCATTGCGGGCTACTGCGTTTTCTAGTGCTCTTAGTTTCTTCTCCAGCTTGCTGACCTCTGTGTGGAGTGTACGCCTCACCCCCATGTAGTGGAGATACAATGTCCGCGGATCACCACTTTGTGTGCGTCCCACTCCATTGCTCTTGATTTTGTGGTGCCGGTGTTTAATTCCCAGTACTGTTTTAGCACTGTTCTCAGTGTGTCTGTAAATGCAGGGTCGTGTAAGGCTTCTGCTTGTAGCCTCCACGTTGGGATCACCTGACGCTTCCTACCCCAGTCCAAAGTTATTTTAAGTGGTGAGTGATCTGATAGTGTCTTGGCTAGGTATTCTATTCCGCTGGTTACTGTGCAGATCTCCTGGGTGCCCCACATTAAATCTATCCTGGTATGCACCTTATATGGTGCTGAATAGAATGAATATTCCCTGTGTTGTGTGTGTTTCATGCGCCATATGTCATGGAGGCTCATGTTACTGGCCCATGTTGTCAATGGGCGTCTGGGGTGTCTCATAGCTGTTGAATGTGTGGGGGGTTTAGACCTGTCCAGTGCTGGGTCCGGCGTGCAGTTGAAGTCTCCTCCCCACATGGCGGGTGTTTCGGGGTTCGTTAATAACGCTGGGGTGAGTGTGCACAGGAACTCAGGCAGCGCGCTATTAGGGGCGTATACCCCTATAATTGACAGTTGTTTGCCATCCAGCTTACCCTCCACCACCACATACCTGCCCTCCTGATCTATCTTGTGTGATGTTTGGATAAATGGGACATTCCCTGCTATCCATATGAGGACCCCCCTCGCGAAGGTTGAATAGGATGTGCCCACAATCTGTCCTCCCCATTTACTGCATAGGTCCTACAAATCTGGGTCCCGCAGGTGGGTTTCTTGTAGGATTGCAATATGTGAGCCATGGCGTTTGAGTCGTGTATGCACCCTGGACCTTTTGCTTGGGGTCCCAAGTCCCCTGTCATTCCAGGTGACTATGACATATGTGTGTGTGCTATAGGCTATAGGTTGGGCCATGTTCATTTTGTGAATGTGTGTCTTGCTCTCTGCCCCCCGAGGTGGCCCAGTAGGTCTCCTCCGCCCCCGTCGCCCCAGCGGGCGGGCCCCCTACCTCCGGCAGCATGTCCTGTGTTGTGAGCAGACCTGTAGTGCACAAACTAGTAGTAACCCTCTTTCCCTCCCTAACTCGATCCCAACCCCAACTGTGAACTTGCAACAAGCTGCACACCCAATTTAGGTGCGAGCTGAAGTATATCCATATGGATGTCTGCGGGGGAGCAATGATATTATCCGGATGCGGCTCATTTTAGGGGCTCGCATCCTTCTGCAGACACGGTCTGCGGGTGGGTTGGGGCACTCCCAGGGCGCGGCCATCCACTCCCCCCCCCGCCGTGCTCCGCCGCTAATTGCGCGCAATATAGATAAAGGAGTTATCTCCAGGAGTAGATATGTAAGGATACATAAGTTCAGGTGATGTAACCACCCACTTCGAGTGGGGCTCGCAAAGTTCAGTTCTATTCTCCAGCTGTGGTGGTCGGTCCCCCTGGGGGGACGGGTCGGTGGTGCTTGTTCAGAGTGTGTCTGCGGTCCTGGGGGTGAGCTCCGGGCCCCTCAGTGCCTCCGTTAATGTGGAGTCCGAGCTAATCGAGTCAGACTCCGAGCCTTCCTCTGAGTGGGTCCTGAGAGTCTCAAAGGAATTCTGCGTTAGTAGGGGGGTTTCTTTAAGGGCCCTGGCTCTCTCCTCCGCAGCCTGTTCCACCGTGGGTTGACCCCTGGGGCGCCTCTTGGATCGTTTCTGTGACTTTGTCGTTAACCAGTTCTCGTCGGTGCCGGCTGCTTCGCGGGGGTGGGCGATTCCTCTGGCATGCATCCACGTCCAGGCATCTTCCGGTGAGGTGAACACGTGGGTGCGTTCATCTGTTAGTACTCGTAGTTTAGCGGGGAATAATAATGCGTATTTTATATCATGTTCACGGAGGCGTTGTTTAATTTGGGTGAAGGAATTACGTTGCCTTTGTACTTCCTGAGTGAAGTCTGGATAAGCGTGAACAGTCGAGTCCTCGTACCTGTATGGGCCTTTGCTGCGAAACTGTTGCAGTATGGCGTCACGGTCTCTGAAATTTAGGAACCTGGCTATCAGCGGCCTTGGATGTTGACCCGGCGCTGGGGGGCGTCCGAGAATCCTGTGTGCTCTTTCCACTGAGAAGAATTGTGATGGGGCTCCATTCAGGACCTCTTTAATTAACCAGTGTTCCAGCAGGAGCTCTGAGTTTTGATCCAGTGATTTTTCAGGGAAACCGGGAAAACGTATGTTGTTGCTGCGGGACCTGCCCTCCGTCTCCTCTGCTCTTCTCAGCAGTGTCTTTACTTCTGCATCTAGGCGGAGAATTTGTTTTTGGTTATCCGCTACTGTGGGGGCCAGTTCACTTAGCGCCTCTTCCGTTGTCTTCACTTTATCGGATAATTTGCCATGGTCTACTCTAAGGATGTTCAGATCTTGCGACACTGTGTCTATCATGGTCTCCAGTGAGGTTTTAGTGTCCATGATTGCCTGTAGTACTTTCTCAAATTGCGAGGAGTGGGCCAGGAGCGTGGACTCCAGCGACTGCAGGGAGGGCGTATGTTGTTGATCACCAGGTGCCTGGCCATGCGTGTTCCGATCCTGGTTTTTAGCTGATTTGGGCCTTCTGGCCATTTTGTCTTATCTGGTGTGTCCTGATTCCGCCTGCAAGCACGCGCTCACCCACGTTCTCTGGGCTATTCAAGCAGGGGGGGGGGGCGTATATATCCCCGCGGGGCCACGCCGGTGTGCGCTTCGATTTTTGAGGTTACGGCCCTCCTGGTGATCCTCCAGGTGGGATCTTATTCAGGCGGCCTGGGACCTCCTGTCGCTAGGTCCACACGCCTACTCCAGCCCCCCGGCCGGCAGCCAACTCCAGGCCCTGGATCCTCTGTCGATATGAGGTGGAAGAGTGTCGTTCCCGTGTGTGCGCGCTTAGTAAGTTCCGGGCGCGCTCAGATTCTTTAAGAACAGTTCCGCACTTGTGGTGCAAGTCGGCGCCATTTAACATTAGATATGGCTTGGCCTGATCCAAACCAGCCCTGCGCGTGCCCCGCCTGTGGTGGCCTCGATATCTACCTGCAGGCCCTGGGTCTTCTCCGGAGAAAGGCACACCACGCCATCAGACATAGGGTAGGGAGGCACCCCTAGGGGCCCCCAGCAGGATTCATCCACCGTCCTCCGCCCCCCCTCGTGGGCGGGAGGGGGTATCCAGAGCGAGGAGAGGGTGAGGGCTCCCAGTCCTCTCTGTGTCGGTCCCCGCAGCCGCCGTGCACCCGCCTCGCCGTCCGGTTCTCCGATTTTGGTGCAGGTCTCCGCTGCAGGGGGAGACGGCAATAGCGGCCTCTTAGCAAGGGCGCGTCGTCCGTGATCGGGTTCTCAGCCACCCGGAAGATCCCAGAGTCGTCGACAGCAGATGGGGGGTCCAGAGAGAGGGTCCCCACTCTGTTCCCGAAACGCCGTCACCCCTGGCCTATTGTTGTGGTCCCACGGGGCCTTCCGCGAAAGGGGAAGCGCGTGCCTCCGCCTGTCTTTAATTGTGGAGGGGGCACCCGCCTGGGGCTCCCGCGGCTCCTGCTGTTAGTCCCCTGCTGCTCAACGGTCCCCCCCACACCTGGCAGGGGGGGAACTCCGGTGGTCGAGAGGCGGGCAGGGAGGGGGGAATGCCCAAAGCAATATAGCGCCTGGATATGGGCTTATCGCCCTCGCGAGGCGGGCCGCTCCCGTCACCGCGCGCCCACCTCTCGTTCAGGCTCCAGGGCAGTGTCCCGTCCCTCGCGGCTGATAAAATGGCGGCCGCGGCTCCCCGCCACGAGCAGCTCTGTGGCGGCCTCTCCTCGCGGCCGCCCGAGCACTTCCAGAGCCGCCAGCGAGGGGAGAGCGGCTCCCGAAGCGGATCCCTCCTCTGGGATGTGGCATCGGCACCCCAGGAGCGCCCCGCAGATGTTCCGTGGCGAGCCCGAGACGGAGCGCTTAATTAAGCGTCCTTCCCGGTCGCCATCTTGGCTCCTCCCCATGCCCCGAATAGCTTGAAGCTGATATCTGCATCCACCATCTGTGCAGTGACAAATCATGAGGCAATTAAATGTGGTTTTTGAATCACTTAGCTCGAGGACAAACGTGAGGGATGCAGATCACACTGCCATTGAAATGTCCAGTGAATGTCTTCCACTTCTCAGGCGTATTTCCTGAAAAACCAAGCAATGGTATGATAACTAAAACACAAGTTTTGCCAGTCTGCGAAGAAGAACCTTCATTTATAAAATAGTCAGAACAATTGGCTTTACCAGTGCTTGTTTTAAACATGGAATCTGTCATGGTCGATTTCACTAGGGCCCAGAAATTCTTCTTGTTGTTTGCATCAATAACCCTTTGCGTTAGCTCCTTGTCAATATGTCAATATAAACTATTGCGTGCTTGGTGCTTGTTGCATGGATCTCTAGTCCTCGGACACATTTTTTCACCCTTTTTGACAAAGAACTCAGGGGCATATTTATGAGCTTCACGCGATGCTCCAGTGGCGCTAACCTCTGCTCCATATTTACAAAGGGGTGTAATGCCACTTTTTGTGGCGTTACATCTCCTTGTAAATATGGGCCCCTCTGACGCAGTTATCTGCATCAGAGGGCGTGCAATGAGTGTGTCTGTAGGCATGCCACAGCAACAACCATTGCATTTTGATGCTGCTCAGATTTACAAGATTTTGTAAACCTGAGGCAGTGCCAAAATCTAACGCCACCCCCGGAGTGTCGTTAGCAAGGCGCAATGAGGAGGAATACTTTTATTCCTCCTCGTTTTTTGCTTTTTCTATGCGAAATGCCAGAAATTATTATGTTCGGGAAAGTGCCCTTCCTGCACATAAACAATCATTTGAAAATTACGCTTTGGCAGAATGCAGCACACACAGAAGTGCCAAAGCGCCATTAGTGATTGTTTAATTGCGGGAAGTGACACCTTCCCGCATAAACAATCATGCCCCTCAACGCAGACATCCTAGCACTATGGGGCAAAGATGCCTGCGTGGGCAGCTAAATTTACTGCCAGCGCAGGGCACAACACAGGGGTGCGCCGTATTCACTTAAATACGACGCATCCCTGTGTTGTAAAAAATGATGGAGCGCGGCGCTGCCAATTTTGGCGCAGCGTCACGCTCCGTCATTTCCCCATAGATATGGGCCTCAATGTTTTACATTCAAGTATCATTCTCTTTTGAACCATTCTGTCCTTGGAAAATCCTGGTTTAGGGCATGATTACGAAATTTATGGTACAGGTGTGGTGCAAAATGTGCACCTTTAAATGAGGATACCTTGTGCTAACACCCTGCCAATACCATGCAATCATGATCTAAATTTCAGGAATGTGTAATGAATTTGCAGAACTGGAATTAAGAAGTGGAAATCTGCATGGTGTTTTCTATTCTGAGGAGTTTAACTCATACACTTATCACCTGTTTTTTATAAGGTGGTAAATGTGTGCAGGGATAGCCAATGTGAGGCGGGGGAGGGTGCAGGGCTGGGAGGGCACGCGAGGGAAGGATAAGAAGTCTCGTGGCAGGAACGAGCTTTGCATAATCCTCTCTTACCGCAGGAGGAGGTCGGACAGGGCGGTGAAACGAGGCCTGGCTGATGTTGCACCTCAAGCCTAAAGTATTTTTGCTGGCTGGTTTTTACGGCTGGTGAAACCAGGGCTGCTGTTACCGTACCTGGAAAATTCAGTCATCATGTGGTACTTCCTTAGATTTCACCTAACACTGTGGCTTGCTAGGGCCTAGAAACGTCCGCCCTTACCAGTCAGAGTTGGCATTTGTGTTCATACAAGCATACTTTCAGACTGATGATAACACAAGTCGATTACGTGCATCTGTGGATGTTCACTGTTTTATATCCATATCCTGATCAGCTAATGGTCCTCGAAACTGAGAGGTAAACTGCCCTTATTTTGCCATATATTTGCCACAATATGAATAAAGTTACGTCTCAGCTAGTAAAGCAGCCTTTTGCATTTATACTTCCCACAGCTTCCGGTCCACAAAAGTCCCAATTACCGTATGAATCCTAATTAAATAGCCATTAGTGTCGAAGAGACAATTGCGCAGAAACTGATAAAGAACTCACCCCTACCTATTCTGGTGTTTAAACGCCTTTGCTGCCACTTGCATCAGTGTGCCCACGGCCTATGCAAACAACGCAGTGCTTTATTTGTATATAAAATCGTGCCGGTGCCCAAAGCTTTCTTCTGAAACATGCGGCTGCTGCAATAAAATGTGCGAACACGGAATAGAGAGGCGACATGATCCTGGAGCCACCTGGGTCCTCTTTAATTCATTTATAGCTATTTTCTGCCCCTTCAGCTCCCTTTTGCCGCTTTCTGCTTTTCCCCTTTGATGACGCTTTTTCGTTTTTCTCTTCATCCGTCTTTCCCATGTGTGTCTTTTGCTCGCAGTAAGTGCTCGAGGCAGAAAAATAAGTGCCGGCCCTCAAAAATAAGTGACGGTGCCCCCGCACTGAAAACCACCGGCTCAAATTGAGCACTGATCCAACAGCAGCGCAATCTAAAACTCGCACCGGATTCAAGCCATCACCTACAGAAGTCAGTCTCCTGTAGTTCAACAGGGGAAACATTGTGCATTAACAGTGATCAATGAAAATATCTCTTAGCTCTCTTGAGCTAACTTGGTGTTTTTCTTATATCAGTTGTTGAAATAATTTATAGAAATTTTGCGAAAGTTAGGGAGATGTGCTAAAAATTACACAAGGCTAAAGATCCAAGGGTGTCAAGTGGTGGCCCAGAATACATTGATTAGATTTAATAACATGCTGCCACTCTACGCCATCCTTTGAAACTGGTAAATGGGTACCAGCCCCGAAATACATTTCTGCTCCTTAGAATGCAATCACAGCACTGTCACTTTAGCTCAGACTCCTCATGGACAATTGATTCTTCTTAAACCTCTTTTTATTATTTTAAAATTTTCTTTGTACACTACATTCAATTACATGTAGCAGTGAGGTTACATAATTGTGTACATATAATCTTTAGTCATGAGGATTGTTTCCACAAATCAATATTACATCATGGAATCTAGCAAACAGCTTAACAAAGAGAGCTGTCAGACATTTTTATTCCTGAATCTAATAATCATGCAGGCAATCCACTTTGTGGCGCAAATAAACCCCTCAATAATTTAAACCTATTCCCCAAAAAATATTACAAAAAATGTCCGGTTGTTTCATGTGCCTTATTAATTGCATTCCACGTGATTGCTACCAGGCGTTCAGCCAATGCAAATGCTAAAATTAATAATAATCTATAGCCCACTTTTTTAGATTTGGGAAAGGGAATGCACCCAACAGGCAAACCTCAGGCTTACATTCAATCTCTCTATCATGGGTCCCTCCTAAATGCAGAATTCAATGAACCCAGGATGCTCTAATTTGGGAGCAAACCCAAACCACGTGGAAATAATCTGTATCTAGCAACATGCAACACGCACAAGGCCTAGGGTCACTTCCATATATTTTGCCCAATGTCTTAGGGGAAAATATGTCTGACGCAGAAAGTTAAATAGGGTATACCTCAACCTAGTGTTTCTCAACACTTTTAGTATGTATTCCTTTATTCTGTCTCACTCCTTATTCTCTATGTCATGTCCCAAACATCTCTTCCACTTTTCTTTTGATTTATCTACTCCACCCGCACCATCCCATTAAGCGTCTTGTAAAACTACGTAACCAGGTGTCTGCTGTTTCCTGTTGTCAAGAGCTGAAGTAGTGCACGTGGCCTGGCCTCTCCTACCACCCACAGTTCCTCAAATGTTCTTTTCAGCACTCCATAGTTCAAAAACTGGGCTGTCACCATGCCATCTTCGTCCATAAGTGTCTCAAGGGGGGTAATTTCTCCGTTTAAATAACGGTCTCCTACTGTGAGGATTTCCACCTCAGTCCAATGTGTTCAGTGCTGTGCAGTGAAAAATGTGGAGTTTAAAGAGTCCTCATGCTCAGTTGTTTACATTGCATGGTAACTCTCATAATAAAGGGGACATGTTTTATACTTCACTAATGCACCAGTATCCTTTGATTTAGTGATTTGTGTTATCTCACTTATCTGGAGCATATACTCAAATGGACCACACGTGTGGAATTGCAGATTATGTGATTTATCTGGCTCCGAGGACTTGTTAAATCTACACCTACTGCATGACATTAGTGTTCCTCCATATATTTTTCTATGCTTATTCCTAAACTGCTGAGGCGGTTTGTGCTCACAGCACCATCACACCAGCAGGTCAGGTTGGTCCTTCTGTGTATCTTTAATGGAAACATGAGTCTATTTTTGTTGCTCACAGGGTATGTTGCCCCTGCACCAAAATGAGATCACGGGCAGCAAGAGAGGGCACTCTGTTCCTGCACAACGGGCCGCTTTGTTAGTTCAGAAATGGATTTCCATCTGGAAATCTAAGAGATACTACAAACACAAGACATAAGGGGCATAGTAATCAATATTTCCGATGGGGATTAGGATCTTTACACTTTCAATCCTGTGAGGCACAGTTTCCATTCTTTCCACAGACAGGGAGAGTGTATGAACTGGGGGTTCCACAATGACAGGAGCTGAAAAACAATTGTTAAATGTCCCGCAAGAAGTTAGAATTTGGACATAGCTAGCAGAGAGGTCCATCCAGCAGGGGGTATGTGAGGTTATATTTTCCCCAAATTAATAATTAAAAAAAAAACCTTTCCAGCTTTGCGAAATGCTCAAATTTAACAAAGCTATTAAAAATAAAGGGGGATACATCCTGAAATATTTATTTTTAAGGAAAACCCTTAGGACCTACTTTTTCTGGTGAGATCTTGTGCAAAGGAATATGTTTATGGAAAGAGTCCCTGTAAAACCATTTTGGTGTGAACTTTCACCCAAGAGTGAAAATTTGTGAAGGTGATAAATGCAACTTCGTGGAGTCAGCTGGTCACCTTTGCAAAGCTTTGCCTGTAAATTTATAATTTCGTAGAATCTGATCATCCGATCCAGCATGACTTTGTGGAAGTAACTGCGCGCATATTGTAAACTGTACGTCTAACGTTTGAAGGGCTTGAATCCCTGTCCACTATGACCTCAGGTTATAGTAAATATTCCTGCTACTTGGAGGTGGCCCTGAATACTGAAAACATGCTATGAATCTTGAAATAATGCATTTGTTGGATCTTCCCTTAAGAGTTGCCTTGTTCTCCACAGCGGATGGTGTCGCTCTTGGAGCAGCGGTGGCCACATCTCAAGTTTCAGTGCAAGTCATAGTCTTCTTTGCGGTCATCCTGCATAAGGTACGCTTTCTCATGGCTTTTGGTACCACTTCCAGCCCCAGTGTGTCCCGCATTTTAGCTCAGAGGTTAGTTCCGTATTTTGCTTTAATGATGTTCAAACATGCTATTTTTTTACTTGTATTAGTCGGAGAAAATACTATTTATTTTCTTCTTTTCACCAAGATTTCATTAGGGCGGGCCATGCATACACCCCTGCCATGATGCTCAAGCAAAGGACATAAGTAATTTGATTGTGTTTCTGAAACGTTCTGGAATATCTGCTAGGGTTGTACTGGCCTTAAAGTTCTGAGTCTGGCAATCACAGATCACGAGAACATTTTACTGTGGTTATTGCCTACATTGGAATGAGTGGAACATTGCAAAAATTGGTACATTTGATCAAAAGACTAGTCGTGGTGCTTTCAGAAAGACTGTGAATATTAATATCAGAATTTTAGAGGTTCTGACGGCACTAATGTGGAATGTCCACAAGCTGTACAGATAATCGACATTTAAATGTGGATTTGATGGGTAATAGGTGCGGGGTTGTAGTAGGTGTTGTCTCTCTGCATGAACTATGAATGTAAGTGCCAAGGTATTAAATGAATTTAAATTAGCTGTTTAAATGAGTTCCAGAACATGTGTGGCTCTGTGGCATGACAATCCAGGGTGTACAGATGTCTGCATGATAATGGTTTCCTTTGAAACATGATATCTTCATGCGTAAGAATTAATTTTCCAGAATTACTACATTTAACTAATGCCCAGCATTCTCCCTAACCAAAAGCCAGTACAACACAGCTATGTAGGTGTTGCTCCCATTTCACCATTACATTTGATATTTGTTGCTCAGCTTTATGGCAACCCCCGATATTATGGTTTTCTTATATTGTCTCTTTCTATGTGGAGTGCCCTCTACCTTTGTAATCACCTTTCTAATTTATCCTTGAGTGATGCAGAACCCTCACTGCTCCTTCCACTTCCTTACCATTATTTCCTACCTCAGCTCTTCGTCCAACTTTAGTCCTTTCTCCAGTGTACCGAATGAATGAATCCAATAAATGGAGTGACTGAATGAATTGTAATTGTAATAGTATTTATATAGCGCTTACTACTGCTGCTGACGAGGCGTCGAAGTGCTTTTCGGTGAGTAGCACGCTACTCCGGAACCCAAGAGGAATTAGTGGTGGATTATGTTTTAGTCTTATTATAAGTTAATTTGAGCAGAGGATATGTGAATTTGTTAGTTGGATTGACTAGAGTAATGGAGGGATAGAGGAGGGAAGAATCCAGAAGTGTTAATTGGGAGTTTATAGTAATAGGATGGTTAAAGGAGAGATGGAGGAGGGAAGAGTCTGTGGAAAGGGCTAGGGAGATGAATGAATGAATGGACCATATCTGAGCACTGTGAAAGGAAAACTTGAAATATTGAAAAATCAGTAACATTTAGTTCTTGCCATTCTTTCTGATGGAGAGGTCATGAGTTTCTGTAGGAATGCTCAGCGGTAGAAAGGTCCCTAGGTAGGCTTCTGAACCTCTGTCCCCTTTGGAGCTGCTACTCATTAGAGGGATGTGAGTACGTTTTGATTGAATGAGAAAGATAGTGTAATACAAAACAATGGCCCCTAAACAAATGAATGCAACAATGCAAACAACCAAATGGCTATTTATTCCAAACAATAATCAAGAAAGTGTTTCTTTATAAAAGCATTGTATAGCAGTGCAGTGGTTGTGAGTATAAAAATGTGTTCTGTGCTCTCTCATCAGTGATACACACATGTAACAATAGTGATCAAAAGTGGGGATCTGAAAACAAGAACAGCACAACCCGTTCTTTGCTAATCAAGAATAGGGATAAGGGTCTGCGATTTCAGTCAACGTTTCGATACCTAAAGAGATAAAGGGATCATCATCAAGGCTCTAGATATAACAGAGCCCGATCATGAGTTAAATTTGACCACACAAAAGATTCCAGGGGTAATGCAAAAATTAGCAGTCCGTAGGGCGTAAGACCTTAATAAGTGTGGTCCAAAACAGTGGGAGGGTGATGCCGGGAGCTAAATGGAGGCATCTTCAAGCCAAGGGAGTCAGTGCTCTACTGCCTAGTGTGTAGCGTGAGCCTCTCCATGCAAAAAGGGTTTCTAATGGGGAGTGAGTACAAGAAAATCTGACGAGGCCCGATGGAAGCATTGTCCTGAAGGCAAAGTGAACAGCAAGTGGGTATGAAAGATAAACGCAGATAAGGAGGATAAGGGTAAGCCCCCCAGGGTGATACTCTCTACTGTTTTAATGCACACACCCAGGAAAATGTAGTCATGTTGGGCACATTCTACCAGTACATGCTTGACTTGAGTTCAGGGCAAATTGCTGAATGGGGCCAGAGGTCTCTAAATGGTACTGTACCTTATGCCCTCTGTGCTAACATGTTGAGCAGTATTTCTCAATACTTGCTGTGTACCCCTAGAATCAGCTCTTGTTTTTTTGGAAACATAGCAGGATAATTGAACAAATACCACTCTCAGTATGTCTGTCTAATCATGGTGCCACCTAAACTGCAGGGGTTGGAGATAGAAAAATAGTTCTTTGATGTTAGAGTGTTGTCCACCTTTATCAGTCCTAATCTTCCAATATTCAACCCGCGCAAAGAACTTCTATGCTAGGTGGATGTGACAGACATAGTGGTAAACAACTGAAATTATATCAGAACCACTTTGTAATAATACAATGACATGTCTTACGCATGATTGAGAGGTGGCAGAGCATGTATTCGAACTCTGCACACAGGTTGATATATTTCAGCAGAATGATAGTCACCAAGGATCTCCCATCCTCATCAGGATCACCAGCACTTCAGCAAATACTCTTCAAATTAAGCCTCAAGCATACTTGCTTCACTGTGTCAGATAATGCTCTGTGCGATGATTGGGGCTTCTCAGATCATCTTCATAATACTAACTGGGCACCTGGCCACAAATGCTGGTCCGTGCTGGGATAATGTTGGGAGCAGGTGACCCATGTAAGTGGACCACCAGCTAGCACCTGTACTTTAATTGTGCATGGAAATTAGCACTAGAGTACAGTGATAGTTGCCAGTGTATTATTACTGAGGCCAGTGTTACCCAAGGAAAGTAGAATAAAGGTATTGCGTTTGAACACTGCGATTCCTGGTGTTGCTAACCCACATTCCACAGATGTAGGTATTTGTTTACAGTTTATGTACCCCAAGTCGCTCTTAAACACATTGATTACACTGAAAAGGGTATCTGTGTTACATGGTTCCTACTATGATAATATGACTGTGTTTTAGGACAACAGGACTTCAAAATGTGGTGGGATAACTCCATCCACATCTTCAGAATCTCTTGCCCCAATTCCTGGCTAGCTCACAATGCCTCATCTGAACCCCAAACCAACTGAGATGGGAGGTGATTATAGCAACCTGAATATCCTCAGGGAAGCTGTGGAAACATATCTTACCCTTTCATGGTATTACCCATGCATGCCCAGGCAAGACACAAAGAGATGCAAGATACGTTTTCAATACATTTATTGAAACAGTCAAATCTGGCATAAAGCAAATAAGCTGCAATACTTAGGTAGATAAAACAAAGCCAAGTAATCAGCATTATAAACAATGTAAAGATGATAAATAATCCAACCATGGTGAATGTGAATCTAGATATTCTAGAAGTTATAAAGATTCTAGAGGTTCTTACCTAACCCTAGGACTATACTTGAGAGCATAGTGGATGTAAGCTTCTGTCTGGCCTGATCCAAGGGATTATCCCCTACCCAATACCTGAAGACAGTGTTAGGAGTTGGCCTGCGGTGTAGATGGCAGCCCTCTCGTAGGCTGATAGATTAGCTCCAGCAGAGCTGCGTGTCAAAAACAGCATTCGTCCCAGTATAGTCATGGCCAGAATGCTCTCTGCCCCTTCTGGGTCAGTGCATCATTTTTATAATAAACCATACTGTGTTGGAAGCACAGTCCTGGTGTAATGCTGTGTCTAGGTGTCAGAAGCTGTCTCCTGAAAGGGTACCACAAACTACCCTTGGATAAAATGTACTGCTTATATGTTGTGCAGAGGCTAACTAAACAAGCAGCATTTTCTGTATATTCATAGAATAAAAGTAAACTGATAAAAGTGAGTAAAAGATCCTCGCTAAAAAGCCATTCTAAAAGCAATGTGGCTAAAACTGTGTAAATTCAAAACATAAAATGAAGCTAACAACAGGGGAAACAACTCGGGTCCATGATATCCTCACAACATTTGTATTAAGGTTTCTGCGCAGGAGAAGAAATTGTGCACCTGATGTGATACTGCAACATTATCACAGTTTTTCAGACAACAGTGGTGGACATTAACATTGTTTGTAAGTTCACAAAGTTAAAATTAGAAAACTCGAAAGTGTGAATCAACAAGTGATAAGGTTATAGTTCGATACTGAATATTGTCTTTGTAATAAGCAACCAGTTTGAAAGCCAAAGGTTCTATTTTTATTTTTAAATTAAAAAAGAAGTCTTTTTACAGGTGCTCACCCACTCTATAAGGCACCCTAATGTTTACCACCACATATATTTCTTAAACCAGACTCTCTAAAGCTATCCTGACCACCTGCCCTACCCCTATTTCTAACGTTAGCCCTAAGTCTAAAACTGAGCCTAAACCTGGCAACTTCCCCCTAAACCTAGTCATAACCTTTACACTAAGATCACCATAACCGGAAACCTATCTCTCTTACAGATCTCTCAACTCCAACCCACATCTTTACTCTTTGTGCTTCATTGTGACTGTTTGCTTTCCTTTGAACTTTTTTGCTTTGAATCTATTGATTTTGCATTTTTTTCTATGTGATTCAAACTTTAGACCTAACACAGTGGACAGAATTGTGGCCTCCACATGGCAATAACTGGAATGCATTTTGGAGACCTGCCAATTGTGGCTGATTCCAAGAAAGAGAAGGGGACAGTGTTCAGGTGGCAATTTGGCTCACTAATCAACATACAGCACTCTATGGGTTAGGAGCAAGGTTCAAAATATGATGTTTTGGGAGAGGAATTTTACAAACTATGTGTACTTTATCGCGGTTTGTTAAGATTTCTATAAAGCCTTTAAAAAAAAAAAAGTAAAGTAGCAATGCTCAGAAGCTGAACAAATAATGTGGGATTGCTGTGGCTAATATCTGGCAATTGGAATCTGATGAGGTCTCCTCCTTGATGGATGTAGCTGTTTAAAATAGTGAATCTTGCGCTATGTCACCCAAAGATGATCTTAAGGTGACTGCTTTCTTAAAGATGTGGGAGAATGCTTTTGTGGCGCAGGAGCGATGTGGAACCTGTCAGTGTGTTGGTTCTTTGTGAACACAGATCTTTTTGGGGTTTTGGCTTTCTCACTGAGAATACTTGTTAATAAATGTGGTGTATAGGTGAGCATTCAAACATGGATCAAGGCAAGGATTTATATCAAGTTCTAATTTCACATCACTTAACAGGTGATATTTTTCCCTTTCCTTGTGGTTTCACGTGACATCAGTAATTATGGTGGGCTTATCTTTCCATTCATGGTCATTATGCTGTAATTTATGAAAACGGATAAGGATTAAGTAGTGGAGATCTTTGATCCGGATAGATAATGAGTCTTGCCTTGTGCCAATAGGGATAAGGTTTGGAAAAGATAAAGTTGGAGGCATTGCGCAGCCACCTCATATAATTACCCTTCCTACATAAGTAGCTTACTGTCAGCCTGCAGGAGGTTTACACTCCCAGCAGTCCCCAGCTGTTCTTTGCAGGACAGTACAATATGATGGTGCCACAGCTTAATATAGACACTGTAAATGTACGAATGCAGGTACCAATTAAAAACCGAGGACTTGAAAGTAACATGTACTCGTCTAGATGCTCACATCACTCTCAGGTGCGTTTTCGGCAATAATTTGGATTATCTGTTGTTTAAAAAAATGTAACAGCAGCTCTTACTCCATTAATATAATTGAAAATATCTTTAAGGAGCTTCAGTAGTGTACATTGTGTCTCTCATTGTAGTCTCCTGTTGTTTTAAATGAAAGGGCTTTGGGTTTGTGCCTCAACCAGTTTTACAAAGGGGTAGCCCTTCTGCAGCCTTCTATTGTGTGAAGCAGGTCAATCCTTCCGCTAGACCCTTGATGTGATTATGATGAGTAAGGCCGTCATGGCTGAAACACATCGAGATGTCACTGCGTTGATGTAACTAAAGTTTGCTGGGCATCTGCATGTTTGGAGTGCACCTTATCTGCTTTTAGTGCATGCCTATTTCTTTGAACATAATAAATGTGTGTATTTTATGCAGGAAGTAATCTCCCCAAGCCCCTTTCAAAAATGATTTCTGGTCTAAATCAATTCTATCTAGTGCCACTGCACTCTACGCCACTCCACTTTACCCCACTTCAGTGTGCGCTATTCTGCTGTATGCCGCTCCACTCTACACCCACTGCACTCTTCACTGTTCGACTTTATATGTATGTATTTATATATATTACCTACTGGCAGTCACCAGTAGGTAATTATAGTTAGGACCATGCTTCCGTAGAAAAAGTGTTATTTGACTTGCCTATATCTTTGGCAATGTTTGATGAATCTTCCCAACATTTTCCCCAAAAATGCCCCAGTGATTCTTGTTGCACACGGAAAGTTTCAGGGTGATCTGTCAAGAGGGGGCAGAGAAAAAGGGGGGGGTAAACAAAATTGTTTTTCCCATGGTAATTCGCATAGGAGCTTTGAAAACGACTGCGATCCGAACCACTGGAACGAATTACACCAAATTTGGCAGAAAGCTAGCTTTCATTACGCAGATTATGCTTTTTTTACTTGGTGTAAATCAATTCAGTAGTTTTTGAGAAATTAAAGTAAATCAAAATTTGTATATATCTGCCCGTGACTACTTTGCGAATAATGTGAAGCTCATGCAGGAAAATGCAGAACGCTTATTAGCTGCCAACACTTTAACCAGTAAGTATTGGCAGCCATCTTGGGACTCAGCTTCAGTGGAGTCCCACCAAAAATGCAAAAAAAGGAAAAGGGGTCAGAGTAGCCAGTAGGTACACCCCGAGCTCTTAGCTCTGGTGCTGGGGTCCCAAAGGGACCGCACCAGAGCAAAAAAGCAATTAAAAAAAAAACCTTTACTGCAAATTTGCGATGTTGTTTCAAATTCATAGTCTCCGGGAGCATTGAAAATATAATGAGGGGTCATATAGGGCCCCCCTTCAGGAATTATATTTGTCCAAGGGACTGCTGCCTCCCTGAGTCTTTGTTCATATCAAATGCGAGAGGGCTGCACGGCCCCCCCGGGGACCACCATCTCCCCGAGGCTAAACAGTAAAATCATGCAGAGGGGCCGTGTGGGTCTCCCCCCCCCGGCAGCCCCAGGTACCTCCCTAAGGCTAAGTACAACAGTAATCATGCAGAGGGGCCGCAAAGCATCTCTGGGGACCGCTACCTCCATGGGACTTGATTTTAATTAAATGTGGGAGCGTGGCCCACCGCAGACCTGGGGATCACCACCTCCCCGTGGCTAAAATAGAAGAAGAATGGGGTCCGTTGCAGACCCCAGACCATGGGGACCCCCACCTTCCTAGGGCAAATTCCTAAGTAGAGGAGGGCCGCATTGCCCTCCTCCACGAGGAGCTATACATGGCCCTGGTGACTGCCAACCCCCAGGGTTGGTTCCTGCTATGTCCTAGGGTGCCCACCCTCCGGGCGCATAGCTGTTTACTCTGACATGGCGGCAGCTTTGAGAGCTGCCCCAAGTCAGAGCAAACACTCAGCTTGCAGCAAGCGAGAGCTGTCAAACAGCTCTCCTTTGCTGTGAGCGGAGGTTTCCTCTGTTTCCCTGCCCGCGGAGATGCAGGCAGGGAAACAGAGGAAACATTGCTCTCACAGAGAGGGAGCTTGTAGTGTTGCATGGCAAGTAGAAGCAAGAGGAGAACAATACTTTCAATATCCAGATGTATTTATTGAAGTAGTTCTTCTCATAAAGAAACTCCAATCACTTCTAGCCTCTAACATCCCCACACATCTCTTGTTCTTTTTTCCCCATCTCATTCTAGAATCTTTTTTCCTGGCACAGTACAAAATGCCACAGAGAACGGGGATGGAGCATACCAACTATAAAATACTTATAAAATAAGAATAATAAAAGGAAGAAACATACACAGGTTAAGGTAAACAATACTACAGAGCTGCTTCATCTCTGTGACAGCAATGCTGGCTCCCTCAGGAGACTGGGAGCCAGCTGGGAATGCACGGGTCTTCAGGCTCCTCCTGTGGTCCCCAACCATGGTGACTCGGTGCCCTGGGGGTTATCCAGGTCACATAGCCGGACCCCCGGGGATGGGGTTTCCTGGGGCCGACATCTGCTCGGAGAGGGGGCTGTGCAGCCCCCTTCCAAAAAACAAATAATTTATTAAGGCCGGGCCCCGGGCAATGGGGTCCCCAGGGGAGTGAGGCCGTGTGGTCATGACAAAGGCGCTCTGGCCACAAAATTGACAGTCTTCTTGCTTTATAAAATCTGCAGATAGGCATGAGGAATGCTGTGGTTTTGTTACCAATAGAGTGGAGTCGATTAATGATTTGATAGCAGTGAGGGTCACCTCACTGCAGACAGCACCACCCGCGGTCTTAAAAAACAAAGGTTACAGGGACGTTATAGTTAGTTTCACATTTTAAACGTATGAAACCATAGAAATTCACCAGTTATAGTTAGCATTACCTCAAGTAATTATAACTCGAGCCCTTAGGGAACAATAACTTGTGGCCCCCACCATGCACAGTTTTTTTCGTCAAAAATTCCACTTCAAATATTACATTGATATTGTCAATGATGTTATGAAAGATGTCATGAGTGCCGTGATTTGTGGGGGTCATAGGCAGTTCCACGGGATTTTTTTAAATTCTATTTCCTAACTGTAACGTCCCTGTAACCTTTGTTTTTTTCAGTGAATTTCTATAGTTTTTTTGAACATATATTAATTTCCATGTGTGCTGGCGGTTGGCCACAGGACCTGGCCTGCGGCCAAGCCACGAAGCCAACCCCCCTATCAGCACCCAACCTTGCACTGTGCACAGCCTTTGCCTGTACGCAGCAGAGGTTGCACGCAAGATCTGTCCTGCAGCCAGACCCTGCGGTCTACCACCCAACCCCGTACTGTGCATGGCCCTTTGGCCGTACATGGTGGAAGTTGGCCTCAGCCTCTCTGGGTATCAGAATAGGTGTGAGAGGGTGTACCTGGATGTGAAAGTGGCTGTGAGACTGTCTGTCTGGGGTTGAGAGTTCATACATTAGAGTTTTAGTGGGTGCGACAGTGTGTGCACGGGTGTGTGAGTGGGGGTATGAGGCTGTCATTGGGTCTGTGTGTGGGTGTGTGAGAGTCTGAGTTGGCCTGTGATGGGGCTCATAACTGTCTGAATAGGTCTGTGAGTGGATGCTTAAGGGTCTGACTTGGGCTGTGAATAGGTGCACAAGGCTCTGAGTGGATCGGTGAGTGGATGCCTGAGTGTCTGAGTGGGAGAAATTGATTGAAAGAGAGAGAATGAAAGTGAGAGGGAGACAGATAGGGAGGTTTTTAGGCTTTGATGTATGATATACTTAGAATGAGATATTTCTGTACAATTTAAAACACAAATGTATCTGTCCCACAACCAGAGCTAAGGGGTCAGGATGTCTATATCATGGCCCTTTTTTTTAATTTTTTTTTTTTTTACATTTTTTCAGGGACTCGGCTACTGAGTCCCTAGATGGCTGCCGACGCCTCCTGGATGAAGTGTTGACAGCTAATGAGATCTCTGTACGAGATCAGGTGGGGTCGTGAATCCTTTGCGTCCCTATATATACAAATGTGTTTTCCCCTTAATTTCTCAAAAACTACTGAACAGATTTACACAAAAATAAAAAAAAGTTTGCTTATGGAACAGGGCCCACCTGTGCCAAATTTGGTGTAATTCCATCCAGTAGTTTCAGAGCTCTCGCTGTTCAAAATCCCTATGGAAAAAATGAATGGGGAAAATGTGTTTTAAGACCCCTTCCACAGACGGATCAGCCCAAAACTTTCCAGACAGCTGCTGATGTGACTGGCACATTTTTTGAAAAGTTTCTTGCAGATTCATCAAGCGGCACCAAAGATATAGGCAAGTAAAAAACACTTTTTGTATAGAAACTAGGTCCTAGCTATAACTACCTAGTGTCGACCACCACTAGGTAATATATATATATATATATATATATATATATATATATATATATATATATATATATATATATATATATATATATATATATATATGTTCGATGGCATGTGTAGCTGCAGATACACATGCTGTGTATTATCCTGCCATCTAGTGTTGGGCTCGGAGTGTTACAAGTTGTTTTTTCTTCGAAGAAGTCTTTTCGAGACCTTAAGAGATCGACGCGCAAGACGGTTACAGATGGCGTCGAAACAGTCACAACATCTCAACGCCGAAGAAGAAGAGATGCGGATATCCATCCAGGGTTCGGACTCGGATGAATCCGATGGGGTTCGACCACCAACGGCGGCACAAAAAGTGAGTACACCTGCCCCGTCCCACACCCAAGGTCAGGTCAAGAAACAAAAGGCCTCGGGGACGCTCCTGCCGGAAGGCCATGGTTCAACCCACAGAAAAGACGGTGACCAAGTAACATCAGCACCGAAAAAGGCCAAATTAGTGTCAAAGACTTCCGACTCCGGTCGAGAAACCGGCACCGAAAAGAGTCGGCATCGAATAATCGAGTCGAGTAAATCTCGAAAAAGCCACTCGGAACCGAAACAGGCAATCTCCACCAGGGTTTCGATACCGAAAAAACCGGCTTCGGAGCCGAAAAAGACATCCTATACGGAAGAGCAGGGGCTCTCTCTACAGCTCAAAGAAAAGCACAGATTTGAGCAGGAAATGGATTTAGAAGAGCATGATCAAACTCAGCAAAGGCTAGAAATCCAGAAACACACAGGGAAAATAGAAACCATCCCTCCGCTCAAGTCCAAAAGAAAACTGGCTTTTCACAAGACTGAGATGCAACCAAAAGTCAAGGTGGTTAGAGAAAGGTCACCACCCCCACAATTCTCACCACAAACGTCCCCACTTCAATCACCACAGTTGTCACCAGTGGGTACACCAATGGCACAGTCACCCACACATACTGGGATGACTCAAGACGATGCGGACCCCTGGGATCTATAAGACCCACCAGTTTCGGACAACAGTCCAGAGTGTTATCCGACAAAACCTTTGCCACCAGAAGACAGTACATCCTACACGCAGGTACTGGCCAGAGCAGCAACATTTCACAATGTGACAATGCACTCAGAACCAGTGGAAGATGACTTCTTGTTTAACACTCTGGCATCCACGCATGCATCGTATCAAAGCCTGCCAATGTTACCGGGCATGCTTAAACATGCACAACAGGTTTTCCAAGAACCAGTAAAAGGGTCGAAAAGAAATATAAACCGCCCCCGTCAGACCCTGTATTTATTGCACAACAGCTCCCTCCGGACTCCGTGGTTGTGGGGGCTGCAAGAAAACGGGCTAATTCGCAGTCATCAGGGGATGCGCCACCCCCTGATAAGGAAAGTCGTAAATTCGGCGCAGCAGGGAAAAGAGTGGGAGATTAACAAAATACCACCACAATTGGACACATATTACCACAGACACGTGGGTTCTATCAATTATCCAGCATGGTTACTGCATAGAGTTCACAAGATTCCCTCCAGATGTTCCCCCAAGAACACACAGAATGTCAATACAACACTTAGACCTATTACAAATAGAGGTCCGAGCACTACTAGCAAAAGAAGCCATAGAACTGGTACCTTATCACCAGAGAGGAACGGGGGTTTACTCCCTGTATTTCCTCATCCCAAAGAAAGACAAAACATTAAGGCCTATTTTAGATCTCAGAACACTGAATCTCTTCATCAAATCAGATCATTTCCACATGGTAACACTACAGGATGTAGTCCCTTTACTAAAACAAAGGGAATACATGACAACACTGGATCTAAAAGATGCGTATTTTCACATACCCATCCATCCATCTCACAGGAAATACCTCAGGTTTGTAATACAAGGCAAACATTACCAATTCAAAGTATTGCCATTCGGAATAACAACGGCCCCCAGGGTATTTACAAAATGCCTAGCTGTAGTAGCAGCTCATATAAGGAGAAATCACATGCACGTATTCCCGTATCTAGACGATTGGCTAATAAAAGCCAACACTCAACAACAATGTCAAATTCACACGCAATATGCAATAGATACTCTGCACAAACTAGGGTTTTCTATAAATTACCAAAAATCACATTTACAACCATCCCAAATACAACAATACTTGGGAGCAACACTCAACACACAAAGAGCAATTGCCACTCCAAGTCCACAAAGAGTCCAGTCGTTTCAAAATATAAAATCAAGCATACAACCAAACCAACAATACACGGTCAGGTTTGTGATGAAACTACTAGGCATGATGTCCTCATGCATAGCTATTGTCCCAAACGCAAGACTACACATGCGCCCTTACAGCAGTGCCTAGCAAGACAATGGACGCAGGCACAGGGTCAACTCCAAGATCTAGTGTTGACAGACCGCCAAACACACTCTTCGCTTCAACGGTAGAACCCTGTAAATTTAAACAAAGGGCGGCCATTTCAAGACCCAGTGCCTCACGCCATTATGACAACAGACGCCTCCATGATTGGGTGGGGAGCACACCTCAACAATCACAGCATACAAGGTCAATGGGACAGTCAACAAAAACAACTTCACATAAATCACTTAGAACTGCTAGCAGTCTTTCTAGCACTAAATGCTTTTCAGCCCCTTCTAGCCCGCAAACATATTCTTGTCAAGACAGACAATATGACTACAATGTATTATTTAAACAAATAGGGGGGGACGCACTCGTCACAACTATGTATCCTAGCGCAAAAAAATTGGCATTGGGCAATTCACAACAACATTCGCCTGATAGCACAATATATACCAGGCATTCACAATCAGCTAGCCGACAATCTCAGTCGAGATCACCGACAGTCTCACTAATGGGAAATACATCCCCAAATTCTAAAAGATCACTTCTACCGCTGGGGGACACCAAACATAGATCTGTTTGCAATAAAAGAAAACGCAAAATGCCAAAACTTCGCGTCCAGATACCCACACCCTCAGTCCAAGGGCAATTCTCTATGGATCAGCTGGTCAGGGATATTTGCTTACGCTTTTCCCCCTCTCCCGCTCATTCCTTTTTTGGTCAACAAACTGAGTCAAAACAAACACAAACTAATACCCATAGCACCAACATGGGCTCGCCAAGCGTGGTACACCACACTGTTGGACTTCTCGGTAGTACCGCACATCAAACTACCAAACAGACCAGCTCTGTTAACACAACACAAACAACAGATCAGGCACCCGAATCCAGCATCGTTCAACCTAGCAATCTGGCTCCTGAAATCTTAGAATTCTGATATCTAAACCTCTCAAAAGAGTGTAAGGAGGTCATTAAACAAGCAAGGAAACCCACAACAAGACATTGTTATGCTAATAAATGGAAAAGGTTTGTTTTCTACTGCCAGGCTAATCAAATTACGCCGCTAAATGCCTCCATACAAAACATTGTAAGTTATTTACTACACTTACAAAAATCAAATCTTGCTTTTTCTTCCATTAAAATCCATCTCACTGCAATATCTGCTTATTTGCAGATTACACATACAAAATTGCTTTTTAGAATCCCAGTTATCAAAGCCTTTATGGAGGGACTAAAAAGAATCATACCCCCAAGGACACCACCAGTACCTTCGTGGAATATTAATATTGTACTAACACGACTCATGGGTCCACCATTTGAACCCATGCATTCTTGTCAAATCCAATTCTTGATGTGGAAAGTAGCCTTTCTAATAGCCATCACTTCTCTACGAAGAGTTAGCGAAATACAGGCATTTACTATACAAGAACCCTTTATACAGATACATAAACATAAAGTAGTTATCCGTACAAATCCACAATTTTTACCAAAAGTCATATCACCGTTTCATCTAAACCAAACTGTGGAACTCCCAGTCTTCTTTCCACAACCAGAATCAGTAGCAGAAAGGGCATTGCATACATTAGACATTAAAAGAGCGCTAATGTATTACATTGACAGAACAAAACAATTTCGAAAAACAAAACAATTGTTCGTAGCTTTCCAAAAACCTCATGCAGGTAACCCTATATCCAAACAGGGCATTGCCAGATGGATAGTCAAATGTATTCAGACCTGTTACCTTAAAGCTAAAAGAGAATTACCCATTACTCCAAGGGCACATTCCACTAGGAAAAAAGGCGCCACAATGGCTATTCTTGGTAACATACCAATGACAGAGATTTGTAAGGCAGCCAGCTGGTCTACGCCCCATACATTTACTAAGCATTACTGTGTAGATGTGTTAGCAACACAACAAGCCACAGTAGGACAGGTTGTACTAAAAACATTATTTCAGACAATTTCAACTCCTACAGGCTGACCACCGCTTTTGGGGAGATTACTGCTTTATAGTCTATGCACAGCATGTGTATCTGCGGCTACACATGCCATCGAACGGAAAATGTCACTTACCCAGTGTACATCTGTTCGTGGCATGTTGCGCTGCAGATTCAAATGCGTCCTCCTACCTCCCCGGGAGCCTGTAGCCGTTTTAGTAGCATGTAAATTGTAAATATGTAAATAAATATTCCTTTAAAACACACTATGTACATACATTTCTACTCCATTGCATGAGCACCTTTAGTATCCTTACTTTACCAACTCCTACCTCACCCTTTGCGGGGAAAACAATTTAAGATGGAGTTGACGCCCATGCGCAATGGAGCCGAAAGGGAGGAGTCACTCGGTCCCGTGACTCGAAAAGACTTCTTCGAAGAAAAACAACTTGTAACACTCCGAGCCCAACACAAGATGGCAGGATAATGCACAGCATGTGAATCTGCAGCAGAACATGCCACGAACAGATGTACACTGGGTAAGTGACATTTTCAATATATATATATATATATATATATATATATATATATATATATATATATATATATATATATAATAATCAGACCTTGTTGTTTATTGACTTCCTTCACTTTGAGTGACTGCACAAAGCCTGTGCACATTGTTCACCTATGCCTAAAACAAGTAGTTTTCTTCTGTGACAAAGCTTTTTAAAAATGCAAGTTTTTTGTCTTTAAATAACCACTGATTATTTTTATGAAGTGGCTGCTCTCCATGGGATTTATTTTCCATCTCCTTTTTAAAGCTGCTGTTCTAAAGTGTGTAAGTGACATTGTAATATTGTAGCTGCCTGCATTTTGAGGGCTTGGTTATGTCTTTTCACCGTTTTGTCTTCTTCACAAATAATATTACTAAAACAATTGCAAAACTGAAAGACTTTTTTTTTTTAAAGTCACTAATAATACAGTAACATGTTTTACATTTAACATTTATATTGCAGCCATGTTTAAGTGGAGGCATGTTTTTTTTCTTTTTCTTTTTCTTTTTCTTTTTGCAGCATATATTTAAAACAAAAACAATAATCATTGCACCAGCTTGACTAGGCCAGAACATTTGGCTTTCCCAATGCTTGTTTCAATTGTTTTTGTTGCCAAGTCCATGCTGCTTTAATGTCTAATCTCTCTTGTGCACAATTTGTTTCACTTTGTTGTCATGATAACTTGCTGTTGGATTTACAGCTTTGTTCACAAAGTAAAGATACACACGCACACAAGCTTTCTTAGAAATGCTATTAAAATAATGGTTGTTTATCAAACCTATCTACTATGAAATATTTCCTGTGTATACTTTAAGGTTCACTACCTACAATGCAAACTTCACCTTCTGATTCTTTTGCAAAGCACTGTTCTTTTAGAGTACATCTTCATGTCTGTTCAGAAAAAGACCCCCTTCCCAGCTTTCATATTACTGTAAGATGTTGCCTTTTCATAACTGTGGGCAACACAAACTAAATTGCTCAACTATTACCAGCGCTTTCCCAAAAAAAAAAAAAAAAATGTGGCGCACAAGAGAGGAAAGGCCTGGTGGTATTCAGCTAGGAAACAACTGAATTCCAAACTAGAGCACCAAATAGTGTACAATCACATATTCGTTGTTTAAAAACAAGATGCAGAGAAAGGCAGTCTCCTTTTACCTCTCCCCCAAAACCATGTCGTCTGGGGCCAGAAATTGTAACTGCTTTCGTCAGCAGTATCTCTGATGGTAGGGCCAGAAGGCTAGCAAGTAATTTACAGGTTCAGGCCTCTCTCTCTCTGTGTTGTGGGGCTGAAAGTGCTGAAAGGACAATCAAGAAGGTGAAGATATGTGAACCTGATGGAGTTCTAGATGATGGAGTCACAAAATTGCAGACATTCTCCATTAATAATGTTTCCCATTCCATTTCACAAATGTATCTTTATAATGAGATGCAAAGTGTGAGGAAAGGTTGGCCCATCCTTTATAACGTGCAGAAGGCCAAAATGTTATTGTAAATAAACACTGTAGTTCTGCTTTCAGTTAAGAGCACACTGTTCGTGTCTTGTAGGCCCCTGCTGCATTCGGCCTTGTTACGTTCCTGATGCATGCTGGCTTGGAGAAAACCCAAATTCAGAAACACCTCTTGGCCTTTTCTCTGGCTGCACCGATTTTGGCAGTCGCAACTTATGGAATACTAAGTGTGGTGAGTAAAATTTGGAAAATGCACAGTAGTTTAACTACATTGGTAAGTTTCTTGCATATATGCTAAACATATATAGCAGACTTTGCAAATTAATATTAAAACTAGATACTGTTAGAACATCAAACCTTACTAAGTAAACTTACATGGGAGACGCGAATAGGCCGATGGACCTTTTGACTGTGCTTTTGGGTTTTTGTATCAATACAAATCAATAGCAATAACAATCAAGGACATCAACAATCAATAGGACTCAGAAATGTCCACACGCCATTACCTCACGGCCATGAATAACCACACCTTTATGTAAAAGTTAGAATGTTTATTTCCCTGTATTAACAATGCTAATGTCAGGTAACTTAGTCTCAAAATCAAACGATAAACATACAGAAACAATACTGGCTGACCAAAGCGGCGAATGACTCGCAATCTAATCAAAGCTTGGGCTACTACATATTCTAAAGTTACAGTACAAATTAATAGCAAGAATAACTGAGCAAACGATATAACATACATTTAGATTCAGCAAAGAACAGACATCAACAGTTATTACATGTGGCCGACATAATCAGTGAATACCCTAACTAACATCAGATTAGAATAGCATTTTTGGACTTCATGCAAAACAACTTAGTCACACAAATTTGGAAAACATCTAACTATGGCTCTATCAAAATAGCAGTTGGTACCTAGAAACAAAAGCAAATAGACATAACAATCAGTAACATTGTCTTTATACCTGTCCTCAGTATGGTTCAGCAAGCTGTGACAATCTTCGTCAATAGGACATCAGTCAGGTCAGCAAGGCATCAGGATTCAGCATTAAAGTTCAGAAAAAGTGAAGTCTCTTTAAGCAATAAAGTTAAGCACGTCTCTTTCCAGGACGGTCAAGGAAATAATGGCCGTGACAAACGGAAAAATGGTCTGTACTCCCAAGAACAATGGGGAGAAGGGCGCATCTCCTCACGGTGCAGTCCGGCTAAGTTAGATTTCCTTATACTACTACCACATCCTTATTAGTCAAAGAATCGCATGTTTGCCTTTAGTCCAATGAAACTAAAACCCTAAATCTACAACTTTACTAGTACATAGTTCACATGTTGATGATTGGCTCCCCTTCTCCCGTTCCCATTGTTTGGCTTGTCAGGTATCAATATTGTTTCAGCTTATACTCCAGTCAGTCATCCATTGTCTTCTCCTGGGAAGGTCAGTATTACACATACTACATTAAACATTGTATACTAACTAGTGCATCATCTTCTAGCAAGCAGTTTCTCATGAGAAAGACTTTAAGCTACAAGCTACGAGCACTTGGTCAGCACAGTGGAGGATCACAATCTAATTCTCTAAGCATCCATTTTATAAGTCGATTAAGAAATGCAGCTTGATATGAGGCTGTGCAATTAGGCCCAAGACCTCGCTAAGTTAAGGCCTACAAATTAATAAAGCTAATACGTAATGCAACTGTATTTTGTTTTCCTGCGCCTTGCCTGCTTGCGCTCTTGCCCCCATTTGTGCCTTTTTCAGATTGCTGTAATACGCTTTTACATTGTGCCACTTTCACCGTATTTGTGACTGTACTCTGCCTCTCTGCGCCTTGCTTCCTTGCGCTTTTTGCCCCCATCTGTGCCTTTCTTAGATTGCTGTATTCCGCTTGTGCATTGTGCCGTTTACCGTATTTGTGACTGTATTCCGTATTCTGTGATTTGCCTTTTGTGCCTTTGTGCTTTTTCTTCCAATTCGTGCCTTTTGCTGTTTTCCGCTTTTTTCGCCCCTTGGGCGCTCCCCCTTGCCGCTTTTCCCTGCTGCTGCCTCCCTGCGGCCCCGCCCCCCTCGCGCCCCCATTCGCCGCTCCCACCTCCCAGCTGCTCCTCCCTCCTCCCTCCCTCCTCCCCCCTCCCTTCTTAATGGCTGGCGCTGCGCGTCTGCGCAGTGGACGCGCGCAGCGGGCGCACCGCTGGTGCGCCGGAGGCAAGTCCGTCTGCGCCCGTCCGCGGCTGGACCGCACCCAGTGCCACCCCCCCTGGTCCGCACGCCCCCCGCACCACCAGACGTCGCTACTCGGCCAGCGAACTCATCGCCCTCAACCCCGGCCCTTCCGCAGCTTGCTACCAGGCCACACCGAAGCACGCCAAAGGACCCTTCTCCTGCGGCGCCTGCAACTTCACCTGCAACAGAACAAGGAAACCTGCAACAACCAGCACTAACCACCTCCACTGCATACTCCTCAACACACGCTCTGCACGAAAGCACGCCATCGAGCTCTGGGACCTGCTCGACACCACCGCCCCAGACGTAGCCTTCCTGACCGAAACCTGGTGGAACGACTCCTCAGCACCCGACATCGCCATAGCCATCCCAGACGGCTACAAGATCACCAGAAGAGATCGCCCCAACGGAATCGGAGGAGGAATAGCCATTGCCCACAAATCCACCCTCAAAATCCACACCCACACAGACGACACCCTCAAGACAGCCGAACACCTGCACTTCCGGATCCACACTGACCCCAACACCACCCTCAGGGGAACGCTCATCGACCAACCCCCAGGACCACGAGCCCCCTTCAGCGACTCCATTGCCGACCTCACGAGCACCCATGCCCTCGCCTCTACGGACTACATCCTCCTTGGAGACCTCAATTTCCACCTGGAGAACAACAACGACGCCAACACCACATCACTGACCGACAACCTCTCCAACCTCGGACTCAGACAACTGGTCAACACACCCACCCACATCGCCGGCCACACGCTCGATCCAATCTTCTCTGCAAGCAACCACGTCACCTTCAGCCACACCACCGAACTCCACTGTACCGACCACCACTGCATCCACTTCACATTCAACAAACACACCGAACACCACCGCACCCCACTACCTCCTCACTGCTGCTGGAGCAAAGTCACCAAAGACCAACTGACCAGCACCCTTGCCCAGAACCCGCCTACTGAGCCCACCGACCCGGACACCGCCGCCATCAACCTACGACGGTGGATCAACGACTGCGTCAACACCCTCGCACCACTCAAGAGGCCCACCGACAACCAGCAGAAGAAAAAAGCCGCCTGGTTCACAGACGAACTCATCACCTCCAAACGCACCTGCCAGAAACTAAAGAAGAAATGGCTCCTCGAACGCACACCAGACAGCCTGGCAGCCCACAAGGAAGCCACCCACAAGCACCACCAACTAATCCGACTCGCCAAACGTTCCCACTTCACAGAACGCCTGAACAACAACGCACACGACAGCAAAGAACTCTTCTGCATCGTGAAAGAGCTATCCAACCACAGCGCCAACGCCAACGACATCCCTCCCTCCCAAGAACTCTGCAACGCCCTGTCCACCTTCTTCTATCAGAAGATCGCCGACATCCACGACAGCCTCAACTCCACGCCTCCGCAAGACCCCACCTCCGACTGCTCCACCTACAACAACCGCCTGACCACCTGGACCCACGTAGATGACTCGGAAACTCGAAAGATCATGAACTCCATCCACTCAGGATCCCCTTCGAACCCATGCCCCCACCACGTCTACAACAAAGCCGACTCCACCATCACCTCCCAACTTCGTAAGATCATCAACTTATCATTCGAAACCGCAACCTTCCCGGAAAGCTGGAAGCATGCCGAAATCCACGCCCTCCTCAAGAAACCCAAGGCAGACCCCAACGACCTCAAAAACTTCCGCCCGATCTCCCTCCGCCCCTTCCCGGCAAAGGTCATCGAGAAGATCGTCAACGCTCAACTCACCCACCACCTCGAGGACAACTACATCCTGGACCCCTCCCAATCCGGTTTCAGACGCAACCACAGCATTGAGACCGCTCTCCTCGCCGCCACAGACGACATCAGACAGCAAAGGGACAACGGCGAAACATCAGCCCTCATCCTCCTGGATCTCTCCGCAGCCTTAGACACGGTCTGCCACCACACCCTACTAACTCGCCTCCACGAAGCCAGGATACAAGAGAAAGCCCTAAACTGGATCTCCTCTTTCCTCTCCGGCAGAACCCAGAGAGTCCAACTCCCTTCCCTTCCGCTCCGAAGCCACCAACATCATCTGCGGCGTACCCCAAGGCTCTTCCCTCAGCCCTACGCTGTTCAACGTCTACATGGCCCCCCTCGCACAACTGGCCCGTCAGCACAACCTCAACATTCTCTCCTACGCCGACAACACCCAGCTCATCCTCTCCCTCACCAAAGACCCACACACCGCCAAAGCTAACCTCCACGAGGGATTGAAGTCCATCGCTGAATGGATGAGGAAAAGCCGCCTGAAGTTGAACTCCGACAAAACGGAGGTCCTCATCCTTGGACGCACGCCCTCAGCCTGGGACGACTCCTGGTGGCCCACTGCGCTGGGACCCCCTCCAACTCCAACCAACCACGCACGCAACCTGGGCTTCGTCCTCGACTCCGCCCTCACCATGTCCAAGCAGGTCAACGCAGTTTCCTCCTCCTGCTACAACACCCTCCGCATGCTCCGTAGAATCTACAAATGGATCCCGATGGAAACCAGAAAAACGGTGACCCAGGCCCTCGTCAGCAGCAGACTGGACTATGGCAACACACTCTACACAGGCATCTCAGCAAAAGACATCCAACGCCTCCAACGCATCCAAAACGCCTCCGCCCGACTGGTCCTGAGCGTACCCCGCCGATGCCACATCTCCCACCACCTGAAAGACCTCCACTGGCTCCCCGTGGACAAGAGGATCACCTTCAAACTCCTCATCCACGCACACAAGGCGCTCCACAACGGCGGACCTGTCTACCTGAACAACAGACTCAACTTCTACGTCCGCTCCCGCCAACTCCGCTCCGCCAACCTCGCCCTCGCCATCGTCCCCCGCTTCCAACGCAAGACCTCGGCGGCAGATCCTTCTCCTATCTCGCCGCCAAGACCTGGAACGCCCTCCCGACCACCCTGCGACAGACCCAGGATCTTCTCACCTTCAAGACCTGGCTCTTCGACCAGTAGCAGCAAGACCGCCCCCCCCCCCCAGCGCCTTGAAACCCTAACGGGTACGTAGCGCGCTCTATAAATACTATGATTGATTGATTGATTGATGCATAAACCTTAATATGACATATTACTACATTAATCAAACATAAGCTCAACATTTTACATTAATAAGCCATTAATAAGTACACTTTGTGAATATTGGCAGCCACTCAGGTGGGCGTACCTTCAAATGCACGCATTACTTCTCTCTACGTGAATACATTTTCTATGCAAATTCAACACTCAGAATACATTAATATTCATTATCAAAAGTCAGCGTTAACAATACAAACTGTGTGCTTGTCTAGTGAGGCACTTTTTTCACAAATTATTTTATGAATTTCGAAAATGTGGAACTGTTCTTTATTACCACTTCATATTTTTCAGTGGGCTAGTCCTTACACCAAGAGGCTTATCTTGTGCCATTTAAAACCACTTTTTAAAACGTCTGCCCCAGGTTAGGTTGACCCCTGCTTAACTTCTTCCTCTTTATCTAAAAAGGGAATACAACCCTAGCAACATCCTATGCTTCCTGCCATACTCTTGCAGTTACTGCCTGTCCTATCCAGGATTGGCTGTGTTCACAATACAAAAATGTATATGCATGTTGTTGAGTGACTGCAGCCCCTGCAGGTTTATTCAGCCAGCACAAGGGTCATGTTTATTGCAGTATTGTTGCAATGGCAGGGCTATCTGCAGCAAATCCCATTTTTTTACCTTTACTTGTCCAGCTCTTAATCCCACATCTCAGGTATCTGCTGTATGGTTTGTCCTTTCTATGGGTTTGCGTGACGGATGGGTTTGAAACAAATATTGAGCTTTGGGTTGGAATGAGGCTTTTATCAGGATACCAACCTGCTCCTGACAATTCAGGTTTGCCACCTCCCCAGCTCCTCCAGATCTAAATTAAACAAACATGCTTTCAATGCATGTAAGGATCGTCCCTCTCCCAAACAGACTGGTTGGGAGGATTCTCAGGACCCAGACAAAGAGGTGTTTGAAGAAGAGGTGGAGCAGAGAGAATGAGATTTATTTAGGAACAGAACTTAACAGTAGGTTTTCAGCATCTACAGTCTTGGATTTTCCCTGTTCTACTCCTACAGTAGGTGATGACTTTTTAAGCTAATATCAGCACAGGGAACTAGAAAGTATTCTTCTGCATGGCACAATCCATAGAGTTGTGACCCAGAGAATAGAAGCAGGTTGAGCAACCAGTATTTCTCAGATTCCTCTCTTGACATTACTTTCTAACCAAGATCCACAAGGAATGTCCATCTATAGTGAAGGTGAACTCTTCTGATAATGTGGACAAGACATTAGTGGCCATAGTCAAGTGTGCTTATTTTGCTTCTATTAGAACCAACACTTATGAGACCTACATTATGCAATCATTGCTGCTCAACTTCCAAGCCTCGGCTGATGAAACATACCACAGGTCAGATTGTTGTTCTCATCATGCTATGTAGTAACAACACAACAGGTCTGGTTCCTGTCTGACATTTTCTTTGATTCCAGTGTGGCAGCTGTGGCTACTGGTTCTTCTGTGACGCCTATGCTTCACATTGTGATGTGTTCTTTGAGAACTGACTTTCCAGAATGTGGTATCAAGTCATATTCTGCTCCCCAGATCCAAACTTTTTGGGTCAAAACTTGAGAATCTAATATAGGAATATGCAGGGGGCTGTAAATTGATGACCCTTCTTTGCCCTCTGTTCAGAAGTACAAGATTTAAATCTTGTATGGTTTCTTACAGAGGGATCGGTTAATCCTTTTGTGGCAGGGGGCTTTGCCGGTGTGCTCCCTATGCTGTCAAGTCATGGTCCCAATTTGTCTACCCCTTAAAATTCCTACCTCTAAATTATGACTATTATACTCTAGCAGGTAGTCAACCTTTGAACATCTATAACATCTAGGCAGACTTGGACAGTGGACTACTCCAGGTTATCTGCTCATGATATCTTATACAGTTCTGTGAGGCTCCAGTGGATTTCTTACAATCTACCCCAATGCTTTGATGGCCCTTATGATGCCAGGGTCTCCTTTAAGGAATCCAAAACCTGTTGCTCAAATCAGCAGTGACTCTAGAAACATTGGCAGAAACAGGCTTGGATTGCTATTCTATCCTCAGTGTTGCCTAAACACCTACTGGAGATTTTCATCCAATCCTAGATTTAAAGAAAGTGAACTCTTTCTCGACGCTCTTTCTTCCCACATCATCCATTCAAGATAAAATATTTACAGAAAGTCTTGTCTTTATCACCCCAAGGGATTTTCTGGTATCGCTTTATGTATGGGACTGTGAGGAAATGGGTTGTATTATATGGTGTGGTTGTGCAACCCCCACCATGAATACACTTGACAACCCCTTTTAGGATCCTTCGGCTTCCTGTGTCAAACTCTCAGCTCAACTCTGGGTAGCTGAGCAGCAGTGGCGTAACAATAGCTCCCGCAACCAATGCGGTGCAGGGGGCCACCGAGCTCCAGGAGACCCCCTCCTTCACTATTTTCTGGGTGGCAGGCTCCTGGCCAGAACGCTTCTGACTAGATCCATAGTTCGGGCCTGGCAGTTCGGGCTGGACTTTTTCCATGGTTGGCAGGGTGAATACCGATTTGCATATGGCTGGGTCCAAACTGGGGTGGCATGGTGAGCAAAAAACAATGGATTTAACCCAGATCTGTGACTGGTGTGAATGTCTGACAATGTTCAGCATTCCGTCCATCATCTTTTTGTGTTTCTCTTTCAAGACTTCAGGCCCGATTACGAACTTGGCTGAGGAGATTACTTTGTCCCAAATGGGATGGATATTCCGCCCGCCGTATTACAAGTTCATTATATCCTATGGAACTTGTAACAGGGCGGATGGGATATCCGTCACATTTAGGACAGAGTAATCCCCCCTGCCACTGTTGTAATCAGGCCATTCATATTATAGGAACAACATTATATATTTTTTCTTATGGTGTAATTATATAGTTCAGTCTTAACCCCTGCTAACAACTGAGCACTTTACAGATTACATGTCTCCGCATGCAGATTACAGGATCACGGGTGATCGTTTCCAAAGAGAAAAGTTAGCAAATTACATTATTGTACTAGGAATGCATAATTTACATTTTTTAACTAAAATAAATAACAGTATCACAAAGTTTACACATTTACGAGAATTTGTAAAATTTACAATTTATGTGATTCATGATCATTGCATGTGTCAAAGAATAGCATGCAATCAATTGGAATGGTTTTTAGACATGGCCGATGTAAATGACTGGTGGACATATTTCAAAGTGAAAATGAAGTGAAGAAGCAGAATTAATAATTAGTTCAGAAAGAACATTTAGTTAAGGTGAGCATCTATCTTTCAGAGAATTAACCATTTTAGCTGATGTGTCCAACCTCAAAAGTTGCCCTGACCCTGTCTTGGTTTTATTAAACCTTTCAGTTTCAATTTCCGTTTTAGAGGTCTGACAAAGGTTCTTCTAGGCAGCGAATACCCCGAGGTTTAGAAGAATTCATAAACAGGGGTCATATCACAGGCCTTATTGTTGACAGATTAGGGATAAAGTCTTGATTGTTCTTCTCGCTTCCATTAGGAGCCAGAAAGAGGTTGGCTGTCTTCCATTATAAGGTTCTAAGGTTGAATTGTCTACAGCTTTAAGCAACGCTTAGTACTGTGTCCTGAAGATATCTATGCCAATACAAGTCTTGTGCGGCCCGAGGAGAAGCAGCCCAATATTAAATCTGGGGGAAATGTAGTGGCACTAACATTGCAGAAACCGCATTGTCCCAGTGTCGTGCCAGAAGCCAAGTGGCTACAGCTTTCAAAGCATCACCGCAGTGCAAGTATCTGCACGTTTCTGGTTATTTTGAAAAGGACAGACCTCTTGCAGGATGATGGAAAATGCAAGAATTAGCAAATTAACCTTGTTGTACTTTCACTGAATTCTGTCAAGTGTTATAAACCATACAAATACATACACAAATAATTTTGGTATTATCAACTTATTATATGTCGTTCGTAATACATATGCAAACACTAAATGCAACATGTTTTTCAATGAAAATGCAGCCTCAAGAAAATGAATATATTAAATGCAATGGGGTGCATAAGCGGCAAATGTAAAATTCGTACCTACATCCCTCTCTGGTTACTCAGTCCTCAGCTGCTTCCCTTGCAGTTCTTTCTTGCCTCACTCTATTCCGGTGGTTCCCAACCTTTGGTCTGGGGACCCCTAGGGGTCTGCGAAGCCTCCTCAGGAGGTCCACAACTGCTTAGAAAATTAAATAAAATTAACAGAATTGTTTTCAGTAATGACTTAATGGGGGTCCCTGGATTCCAATAATGATTCAGTGGGCGTCCCTGGGTTCCAGTAATGATAAAATAGGGATCCACAGAAATCAAAATGTTGGGAACCACTGCTCTATCCCATTACTCCGAGCACCTGTTTTGGACAGAATCTCCACCAAGTTACCATCCAATATGAGTTATGGGCTAGATACTGGAGGAACCATCCTGGACCTAGATTTACAGGGATCAATTCTGCATGTTTCCTGATTTCTGGGCCTCTTTCCATCTATATTTTTAACCTACTCTTTCAGCAGGGGAAAGGGTATGCTTGGAAATGCATTAGGTTTTACTAGAGAGATTCCACCACTGGGTAAAAGGTAACATTTGTAATTTTGCATGGTGGTATAACCGCCCTCCCACCAAGCGATATCGTTCTGCTTGGATTAAAATGGGTTCCTTAGTGTGACGGTGAGATCAGGACTTGATGGAGGTCCGGCAGTGTAAATCACACTGTAAGTGTAACACAGAGGGTGTGCAAAGTTCACATAATTTGCTTTTGTGTAATTATGTGAAATTTCGGAAACATTAAATGTTGCATAATTACTGACAATCGAAAACAGCATGCGGCGTTATATTTTGGTGCAAAACGAGTCTCCGTTTTGAATGAGAAGGATATATTTTGCATTCTAAAACAGTACAGAAAAACTTACACTAAACTATTGCTGCAAACAGTGCATAATTACGCACTGTGCTGCAATTGCTATATTTCAGGAATTTCGCATAACAAGAATAACAGAAAATTCGCGAAATTACCCAGGAATACTTGGGCACAGCGGAAAATTTGCGTGCGCCTCATCTTATCTTCTTTCCCCCGTGCCTCCTATTCAGGGTTCTTTCTTCTCTACTTTTTCTATTTCGCTTGTCTCCCTACATCTCTCTTTATCACCTGTGTTTGTGTCTAATGCCTGTCTACCCCTATCTCCAAAGTCTTTCTCTCTCTCTTTTTCACTTCTGCCTTACATTTTCCTCGCTGTAACAGTCTCTCTCTTCTCCACTGGTTGTCTATTCCCTCTCTCTCGTCTGTCACCCGCTCCTCTGCCGTATTCCTCACTCTAGATCTCATTCTCGTCACAGACACACACTTAGATGTTTCTTTGTAACTTTTCCCTCTCAGGCACTGGTCTGTTAATAGGTTCTTCTTATTCTCCTCTGCTATTTTATCTTCCACTTGTCATCTCTCCTGGTTCGCACTTCTGATCACTCACTTTTCTCCTTTGGCTCAGCTTTATTCCCACTTGTCACTTATTTACCTCTTTCTCCCCTCTCTCTCTCTGTTTCTTCGCTCTCCAATCTCTGTCTTGCTCAGCTCAAATAAATGCACACCTGCCTCTTTATAGCCTCGCTCTTTCTCCTGTCTCTCTTTGCTCCATGATCTCTCTCTCTCTCAAATTTGTAATTTACTCTCCTAACTTTATAGCCTCTCTTCCTCCCCTTTCTCTGTTGGAGTCTCTGTATTTATTTATTTGATTATTTATGCATTTTTTATAGCGCAGATATTACCCAAAAGTATTGAAGCTCTTTACAATAAAACCGGTTTCATTCCAAAAGATACAAATTTGCAACAGTTGCAATTTACAATCATTACAAAAGGTATAAAGTGGCAGGTAGATATAGAGGGACAGGTACTCATTTTGATCATTACAAAGGCATGGACTTACAGGTTGTTAGAGGATGTAGGTGGTATCGGTAGTAGCACCAAGATTAGGTCAAGTGAAACTGAGGTAGTGCAGTTCATCTCATTCTAGGGGTGGGTACATTACCATTGGGCAGTGTTGGACTCGGCCCTTTTTGCGGGGTCATCACCAAACTTTTTGCCTTCCTCCTCCTGTTTTTTACTGACCTCTTTTTGTTGGCTCTAGGACTCTGAGAACTTTAGCACTGCTGATCAGTGCTAAAGTGCACGTTCTCTCCCTTCTAAACTTGGTATCATTGGCTTACACTTGATTGGCACATTTAATATACCTGTAAGTTCCTTGTACAGTGGTATCTCTATGCCCAGGGCCTGTAAATAAAATGTTACTAGTGGGCCTGCAGCGCAGCTTGCGCCACCCACAGAAGTAGCTTTTCAAACCTGTCTCAGGCCTGCTACAGAAAAGCCTCTGTGCGCAGTTCACTGCCACAGGGACCTGCCATCTAAATGTACTTGCCAGGCCCAGAACTCCCCTTTTACTACATGTAAGTCACCCCTAAGGTAGGCCGTAGCTAGCCCTATGGGCAAGGGGGTGTGTATGTAAAAGGTAGGACATATGTTTTTATGTACTACATGTCCTGGTAGTGACAAACAGCCTATCTATTTTCTCACTACTGAGTGCTGCAATCCTATTAGAGAGGCTCTAATAGGATTGCATTGGAAATGCCCTAACATATGTCTAAGTGGTATTGCCTGTTGTATGAGGGGTGGCGTAGACATGTTTGGTATGGTTGTAATGGTAGTGAGAAATGCTGCTTACTGGTGTAGGTGGATTTTTATTACAATGATAGAAAGTGGGCATTTCTCTGTGCTTATGACTCTGGTGTTTGCAGCTTGACTCCACGTCTGGGGCAGAGTGACAGCTGGGCTTGGTGCATACTTTTCATACAGCCTGTACACAGGGAGGGTGGAGGTGTCACAAGAGTGCATCTGTATAGTGAATGATCTTTCTGTGCTGGGAGAGGAGAGGTGGAGCACACCTGTATTTGTAAAGGCTATGCTCTGGCCTCACACAAAGGGCTTGTTTACCCCTTGCTGATGTCTGGAGCCAGTGCTGGAGGAGAAAGGGGACAGTCCTGGAACCGAGTAGTGCTAGTTGGACCCCGCTTCTTCCCCTTTTGTGGAAGCTGCACAAAAAGAGTATAAGTACAGGGGGTTTTCTCCCACATGTTTTAGACACTGTATGGGCCTGGAACTAGATGCTGCAGGAAGGACTCGCAAGGAACCGCCTTGGTACTGCCCTGCTGTTGTGCTGACCTGTGACCTGCTAAGTCACTAAGAGGGACTGACACTGCTTTCTTCCAGACCCTTGTGCTGGCCTGCTTGCCTGGGCCCAGCAGCCTTGTTCCCCACAGCTGTCTCCCAGGCACAAAGCAGCAGGCAGCAGGGCAGCACAGCAATGCAGGTAGCAAAGTGGCAGTCCCTCCTGCAGCACAGCAGTCTTCTCCAGGCAGAATGTCCTTGGTTCCAGCAAAGGTCTGATTTGGTGGGTTTTGGGGTCCAGTACTTATATCCAGTTGAGCCTTTAAAGTAGGTGAGACTTCAAAGAGAGGACTTTGAAGTACACACAGTCCCTGCCATTCCTTCCCATGCTCCAGACACTCTACAGGGGGGTATATAGTCCTTTGTGTGAGAAGAGGCACAGCCCTATTCAGGTGTAAGTATCAGCTCCTCCCTCCCAAGTAGCCCAGGAAGACCCATCATTCTGGTAATGGGCCATCAGGATGGAAATGTCATACCCCAGTTCCCTTTGTGTGTGACTCTCCAGAGGGAATGCACAAAGCCCAGCTGTCACCCACCCCAGACATGTATTCAGAGACAGGCAGAGATACAGAATGGTTAAAGTAAGAAAACGCCAACTTTAAAAAAAGTGGCGTTTTAGTTTTAGTTTAGTTTTAAGGATTTATAAAGCGCGTAGTTACCCTAAGGCATCCCAGCGCTAACGTAACATGACTAATCCAAATTTCTATCTTTTCCCAATGGGAAGTTACACCTAAAGGCTGCTTCAAGGTAACCCCCATGTTAACCTATGGGGGAGATAGGCCTTGAAGTAGTGAACAACAAATGTTATTGTTTTTCACTACCAGGACATGTTAAACTTAAAAGCACATATCCAACATTTTAAATACACTGCAGCCTGCCCTTGGGGCTAACTAGGGCCTACCGTAGGGATGACGGATATGCAATAAAAAGGAAGGTTTGGGCCTGGCAAGTAGGTGCACTTGGCAGGTTGAAATGGCACATTAGAACTGCACAAACAAGCTCTGCAGTGGCAACCCTGAGACATGTTTAAAGGGCTACTGTAGTGGGTGGCACAATCCGTGCTGCAGACCCACTAGTAGCATTTCATCTACAGGCCCTGGGCACCTATAGTGCACTTTAGTAGGGTCTTACAAGTAAATTAAATATGCCAAATGTGGATACGCCAATATTACCAAGTTTACAGTACAGAACACCTGTATTTTAAGACTGGTCACCAATGGTAAAGTGCCCAGAAAAACAGGGGGGTCAGAAGGCAAAAAGTCAGGGGAAACCACACCAATGATGCCAGGTCTAACAGTTCCCATTCCGGAAATCATCTTTTTCTTAGTTCCATGGCTACTCCTGTAAATCTTCTGGTTCTGATGTTAACTCATGCTTTTAGCCATAAAAACACAAAAGGAAACACCTGTGGCCTTGACTGTCTATTGATCCAGCTTCAGGAAGTTCCAGTTAGGGAGTCACTTTTACATGTTCAAACTGTATAGCACCAGTCCTTTCAAGACTCTTGAGTCGTTTCCATCTTGAACAGCAGCTGCGCATTGAGTTCTCTGCCCCTTCAGAGTCAACCAGTTTGATCACAACACCTGTTCCTTGAGATTAATGCAAATGGATTGCCCTGGAGTTGGGGAGGAAGGAACTGGTCAACTAAAGAGGACTGATACTGGTTTCACGTTAAGAGTAGGTTTGCAGGTTCTACTCCATAACATCTGTAGTACCAAGGGTTACTTTTGATTCAGGTAGATGATAGATCTTAGAACCCTAATCTCTAAATACTCAATATCAGTTTCCAGATGGTGACTTTACAGCATATCATTCCTCTGGTGCATCCTAATAAATTGTTATGCTCTATGGATCATCAGAACTCCACATGCCCTAAAGTGACAGACACTTCCAGTTTACTGTATTGCTATGCTGCCCCATTGCCTCAAGACAACACTCAGGGTTTTCAATAAGGGCCTGGTCCACTGGTGGTGCTGCTGCTTGCTGAGGACATCATGTTGCACCCCTATTCAGATGACAGGGTGGTTCACCCCACCTCTTTCCAAATGGCGAGGCACCACACACAGCAGGTTTGTGCTGTCCTACTCAGGCATAGTTTTAGGTTAATCTCCCCTAGTTTCTTCATTTTGGTCACTGGAGTGACAAATGTTTGCCCTCACGTGGGCAGAGTTTGTCCTCCAGAATGCTAGATCTTGTCTCTTCAGCCCAGGTTGTTGAATCTGTTGGATGTTAAGTCACATGGATTCAACTGTGCTCCGGGTCCCTTGCACTTGTGCTCTTATGAAGCCTTTTAATCAGTACCTGTTGGGCTTGTGGAATCTATTTTTCGGGGCCTTTGATCTTTTATTTGAGGTGCTGTAGGCCCTTCAACCTCACTTTGTATGGTGGCTCCATCCCTTGCACCGGAGGAGGGTTATGGATCTGGACACTCCTGCCCCTTTGTGATCATTACAGGTCCTAGTGATGCGGAGTGGAGGTCCTTTTTGCCAGATGGAAGCTCGGGGTCATTGACCCAGGCTGGAGAAGTTGAAGTCATCCAAATGGAAGGAGGTGCAGATACTATTAGCCTTTTCTCCTTATCACAGAGCTCACTCCAGTCAGACCACAATGCTCCTACGCCGTATGCCAACTTTCAGGGGAGTCCAGTGTTCAGAGTTTGGCTCACCTGGCAGCTGGGATTTTGATGTGTGTAGAGTCTTTTCCTTCTCTTTTTGCTGTATACCTCAGGGAGTGGACAAGATGTCGGCAGATCATCACAGAAAGATTTTTCTTGTTTCACAGGATTTTTACCCTGTTCAGGGAACTGTTCCAGGAAATGTGCTGTCAGTTTGGTCATCCCACCATAGATTTGTTTGTCAAAGGATTCAGTCACAGGGCTCCTCACTTTCTTGCCCGGTTTCAGGATCCACTGGCAGAGGGGGCAGATACTCCAGTTAAGAGTTGGCCCAAGGGTCTGAATTATGCTTTCCCCCATTTCGCTTGAGCCTTTGGGTGACGTGAAAAATCCACCAAGAGATTCTGCCATATTGGACAGGAGTAGGTTGTACTTTTTGGTATCAGTGTTGGTAGAACGAATGTGCCTGCTGTTTATGGTATCTGGCCCCCTTCAGTCTCCTGTTATGACAGATTTCCAGGTGTCCTGTGTGAAGTTGACAGTTTGGAGGCTGAGAGGGTAGAGGTGCTTTAGATGGGACTCAATGGAGAAGGTAAGATTGTTGTTCAGCAATCTAGGAAATTGTCCATATTCTACCACTGGATTTCTTGCCAGTCATGGCGTAAAACTAAAAGTGTGCAAACTCTGATTATTTTTCTACTCAGATTTCATATTTATTTGCTGGAGTGGTTCTATAAAGAATTGGAAGTGCACCAAGTAGTTATCAAAGCATTTTATGACCCCGGTTGGGCGTATTTGGAGGCTCTGGGTCCCTTGTTTCTTCATCTGCTGAATGGTTTGTTGAATCTGAATTTTCCTAGGAACTTGACAATTCCTCTGACGAATCTACTCTGGGTCCTGGGTGTCTTGGAGAAGCCACTGTTTGAACCTTTTCATCAGATTCCTTTTCCAGCACCACGTTCATGGGTCCAGGCTTGGCGGGGTGGGGCACCACTTGCAGGATCAGGACTCATTCAGGCTGGGGTCTGAAGCTCAGATCAGGAGGACAGCAAACTAGCCCTTTGGAGACACTCTGGTGGTCCTGGGTTCAAGTTACAATTCCGGTCCTTCTTTCCCAGGCAAGAGAGCAGCAGGGCAGAAAGGCAGCAACAGGTCAGCAGCCCATCAGAGTGGCAGTCCTTTCAGCAGCACAGCAGTCCTTCTTCCTAGCAGAGTACCCAAAGTTCCAGAAGGGTACTAAAGAGTTGGTCTGAGGTCCTATTAATAAGCCCTGGTGCCCTCCTTCTGGAAGGTGGAAGACATGTCTAGACAGTGATTTTGAAGTGCAGGGAGGTTCCTGACTCCCTGCCCTGGCTGCAGGCTGGTTGCAGTGACAATGTGGAGGTGATATGTATTTTGTATGAAGGCAGAGCCCTCCCTGTCCAGTTGCAATTGGGGCTGTGCTCATCTCCACCCCCCACCCCCACAATCCTGCCAATAGATGGCCCATTCATGCTGTAACAAAGTCTGTCAGCCACACCCAGGCCAGACTGCAGGCACAAAAGGGCTAAAGGCAGAAAAATGCAAAGTTTCTAAGTGCCATTTTCAATATTATTATTAAATAGGCTTTCTCATTACAATTCCAAAGACACCAAACATGACCTAAATACCTACTCCCAATTGGAAATTGCACCTTATTAAATGTATACGGAATCTCCTGTGTTATCCTATGGAAGGGGTAGGCCTCACAGTACTGAAAAACAAATTTAGGAGTTTTTCAGTATGAGCACCAGGTCCAGCACCTACAATGTGGTATTTCTTGGGGCCATTTTCACCTTGAGGCATTTGAGAGGCCGGAGTACCCTGGTGTGTTCTGCTCCTTACCTACTGGATACATTTGTTCTCCTTCATGGCCCTTGCTTTTTTCTGCAAGATCCTTGCAGGCTTTTATCATGAGGTGATGCTTCCTGCTATGTTAAGCAGAGGTGTGTAGTCTGTTATCGAAAAGGCATACTAAATGGACGGGACAATATTTTAATCTGTCCTTCAAGGATGTTCCTCTGGGTAGTGGCCTCTTAAGCTTCAGCATCTGAGATTTTGGTGCTTGATATCTGTAGGGCTGCAACTTGGGCATACTCAGTCACTCTTGTGGATCATTATCGTGTGCAGCTTCCTGGGGCAGCTGTTTTGTCTGCTTCTGTTTCTTGAAACAGTAAATATCACAAGTGAGTTTTATATTACACTGTTGTTGGGGTTGCTTTGCGTTTGAAATGCCTCAACTAGTGGTGTGTTTTCTTTAGTATATCCACACTATTGTTGTGAGTGTAACCAAGAAAATGGAGATGGGGAGTAATAAGATAATGTTCATTATATCGCCTGTCTTTTTCTCCCTTGCACTGAAGCCGTCCGAGGTGATTGTATGTCTTCTTGCTACTTTCAGAAAGTGCTACTATCACTGCACTGTAATGGGACATGGCAGGGGTTGGTAGGAATATGCCCAGGAGGGAATATCAAAACAGAAAAAAGACTTTGGGCTAGAATCCAGAGGCTTCACAGTCTATCATGGAGGTAGCATGCCACACTATTGTCATGAATGTGAGAGAGACTAAGCATAATGAAAATTACCTCAAGTTATCTGGGCATTTTTCATTCTCTAGTTTAGGAAGTGATTAAAATGATTTGTATTTACAAATGAGGAGGTACATTATGACAAAGAGTATGTCATGCTGTTTACAGCTATTATAATTTATGTCTTGTCATTTTATATATTTCTCTTCTCAGACCGGAGGCACGTCACAGCACAGGATGAGTGCCACTGGAAATGGAATGCTGTTCTCAGCCGGGACGTTTCTGTACGTTGCAACAGTGCATGTCTTACCAGAGATCAGCAGTCGAAGCCACAGCCACCACCATGGACCAGGCGAGCACAGACAGGGCTTGGGCATCCTAGAGAGTCTCACTCTTGTGACCGGAGCTGTGCTCCCGGTACTGCTTTCTTTGGGACTCCATGATGGGTGACAGCCCTACTAACAGAGACACTCCAACCTAGTGACTGCCATAGTTACAGAGACACAGCAACCTGGTGACACCCAAAACCAACAGACTCTGAAACCTGGTGATACACATACCAATAGAGACTCTGCAACCTGGTGACCCCCATGCAAACAGAGACACTGCAACCTGGTCATGTCCTTACCAACAGAGACACTGCAGCCTGGTGACACCCATACCAACAGTGACACTGCAATCTGGTGACACCCATACCAACAAAGACACTGCCACCTGGTGACAGCCATACCAACAGTGACACTGCAACCTGGTGATAACCATTCCAACTGAGACTCTGCAACCTGGTGACGCCCATGCAAACTGAGACACAGCAACCTGGTGATGCCCATACCAACGGAAATACTGCAACTTGGTGACACCCTTATGAAGAGAGTAACTGCAATCTGGTGATGCCCAGACTAACAGAAACACTGTAACCCAAAGACGTGCATACAGACAGTGACAGTGCAACCTGGTGACGCCCACATCAATTGAGATACTGCAACCTAGTTACCCCCATATTAACAAGCACTGCAACATGGTGTTATGCATACCAACAGAGACTCTGCAACTTGGTGACGCCCAGTCAAATAGAGACACTGCAATCTGGTGAAGTCCATACCAGCAGTGACAGTCCAACCTGATGATGCCTATAACAATAGAGACTCTGCAACCTGGTGACGCCCATACTAACAAAGACACTGCAACCTAGTGATGCCCATACCAGCAGTGACACTGCAACCTGGTGACAACTATTCCAATCGAGACACAACAACCTGGTGATGCCTATACCAACAGAATCAGTGCAACTTAGTGACGCCCATATGAAGAAAGACACTGCAACCTGATGTCGCCCATACTAGCAGAAACACTATGCGATGACGTGCATACTGACAGAGACAATGCAACCTGGAGACGCCCACATCAATTGAGATACTGCAACCTAGTTACACCCCATATTAACAGACATTGCAACATGGTGGAACCTTTACTAATAGGCATTTTACCAGGTTTCAGGTCACTTTCCTGCATGATGAACCAAACATAATCACTGTGCTTTTATGATGGTAGCATCTCAAATAAGCACAGTTTTATGAAAGATCTTATCACTCCAGACAGGAACTCAAATAGTTTATTTATTGAGATGTTTTTCACCATCTTGTTTATTGGCACACACTCACTTGAAATTGTTTCTTGTCCGTGGTCTACATTTCCTTTTTTACTAACAGCAGCTCCAGTTGATTCAGTGAGTGATAAGCTTTGTTTATAATCTGCTGTACTGGTTTCTATTCCTGTCAGATTATTTCAGGTCAGTGCTTTATACATTCGTAGAAATTCTTTGCTTACGTGTTCAGAAATACTCACTAATGTAAAAATGTATTGTTAAATTTTACTTTGTGGGTTCTTTGAAAATCTTTGCACAAAAGGAAGTGCCTGTGGACATTTTGGGAATGTGCCTTCTATTTTTCTAAATTCCCCAGATAATGTAAATTAAACTCAGCTCCTTCCATTCCAAATAAGTGAGAATAATGCCACTGTGTGAGCAATACTGGAATTGTCCCACAGCTACTGTAATCATTGTCTCCACTACACATTCTACCCAAGTCATCTAAATGGCTACCCTTAACTCCTCCCCTAATAACCTACAGGAATGTGTAGCATAGATACATGTGTTTTGCTTTTGTAGCTGGCGATCGCGTTTGGATTTTATTCCATGTCCAAAAACATCTTTAAGATGTTGCATGCAAATTACAATGTATTTCCACATGGTTACAACAGGTGAATGCTAGATGTTGTGTATTGAATCCCGTATTTTATCACATGGCCCACACAGAATGCTTTGGTTGCAACCATCCACACTTTAAATGAACTGGAGTAACCCCATACCATAGAAGTATGTGGATTTCAGTTTTCAACGCAGATGCGGGAGGGTGGGGAGGTCAGAAACGTGTTGAGCTCTATAGCACTGGTATCTGTATCAGCAGCAAATGTTAAATGGGTTTACTTTGGTGACCAAGGAAAAGAGGCCCAACTTAAATACTTGAAACATGTTTGTTATCAGCGGTGGGAAGTAGAGGCATGCCTTCTGGCTTTGAGTGTTTGGAAGACGATGTCTGTTGCTTTTTTAGTGGCCAGGAAAGTTTTATACTTTGAACAACGTCTTTTACTTTCTCACTAGGATCATCACTGGGTTACTGTTGAATAAACTGAATATGAAATTGTGGCATTTGTGCTTGTCTTTTTGATATTAGTAGAATATTTCTATATACCTCGACAGACCACGCTTCTTCCATCTCAAGTGTTGTAAATAACTAGTGCTGGAGCATTTCAGGTATGCTCTAAACGATGTTGATGAATCATTTCACCCTAGAAAGGAGTAAGAAAAGGTTAACATCTCAATCAGCACAACATTTAGCATTTACAGTATGACCAATGTGGCTACACAAGGAAAACCAAAGTCCGAAATGAATTAATTTAAGTTAGTTAGAATAGCGAGGGAAAAATTCCCTACAATGACAGGTCACTAACTGACGTGCTGGGCTACAAAACATGAGGATAAAAAGTAAAAAGGAAATAAAGGCCAAAAAGTACTTCGAAAAGTGACATCAGGGGCACAAGAATACTAATTAAGGTTGGCAAAAAGTAAGTGAAAAGGGAAATGTCAGCATTTGGAAGCTCAATCAAGAGTCTTCTCCATATGGTCAAGAAAAATGAAAGTCTTCTACATCAGCATTGGGGAAGGTAAGGGACAAGGGCAAAGAGGTCTGTACTTCTCAAAGTCCAAGGAAAGAAGCCAAGCAAGTGTCCAAACAAAAAGTCAAATGAAGAGTGTGTGAAAAGAATTAAAAGTGGAGTGACCAAATCCATCACAGAATGGTAAATTAAAGTCCAACATGAATTGTGATTTGTTCGTCAACCATACCATGGGGATCGAAAAATTCTGTTGTCCAATTAAAATGCATCATACGATGGGCATCTGCAACAACAGGAAAATTTTGATTGACCATCATGGAAAGGCATCCATCCTTGCTCTTCTGCACAACTTTGCATCAAAGTGTAACATTGAGCCAACCAATCGCCACATTTTCCTGTTTCGCATGTGCTGTCTTCAAGGTTACTTTCTCAGGCTCTCTGTGAGTGAAACAATAGCATCTCTATTTCCAAACTAACATTTAATGAGAACAACGTCTGAAAAGAAAGACATGTTAACAAAAAGAAAAACAGCATCTTCACGTTCTACACATTTGAGGGATATCAACCCACTATGGCTAACTAAGCAAATAGAGTTAAATGGCACACTTTATTGAGATCAAATACATAAAACATTAAACTTAAACTCTTTCATTAGTAAGTTTTGTTCTTTAATCATGTTGCAATAAATTTGAAAAGGAAGAATAACTTGTAAAATCACATTGATAGGTATAACGGGGAACTACATTTGTCAATATTAGAATATGTCATTTAAAATTATTATCATATGGAAATTCATTATCTTTTCAATAAAATATATTTCTTAACAAACCTAATGTATCATATATAATCAAAACAAATGATTATACTTAGACTAAAATTGCTATACCACATCACATTACATCACTAGTCTATAGTGAATGCACCTTAATATAGGCTTTCAGGACACCACTTTACAGTTAGTGTTTAAGAACATCAAACACTATAAATGAATGTGTGGTCACATATACATCATCATTGTGATGTCACATCTCTGCTGCATCAGTTCCCCTCTGATGGCGAATTAAGCCATCACACAGATCACAATCTCTCATGTGAATGAGAAAGATCAAAATCTCTGAGGTTGAGCCAGGTAAGATCTGGACGACTCTAACTGCTTAATGTCACTGTAATAGATAGGTTGTCTTTTTGAGAGCTCAAATTCCTCTTTCTCTGATCTCTTCGCTTTCATTTTCTTGTACAACTTGAAAAAACCAAGGATAACTAAGGCACACAATACTAATATCAGTATAGGTCTCAAGATACCTCCAACTATTCTTCTTTCTAGGCTCCCAAACCACTTCCCAACTGCTGAAAAAACACTGCCTGTTGCTTCCCAGGTACCTGCTGCTTCCAAGCCCTTAAAATCCTCTTTGAGGTCTGTCCTGTTCCTAATGTACTTTCTCACCTCCTTACTGTTATCACGTATGAAAGTGCAACATTGTAGAACTTGAAACACCTTTCAAACTCCTTCCTCTTATGCAAGAAGGATGTCTAAAGCAAGTCGATTTTGCAAAATCATAGATCTTATGGCAACTATTTCAGTGTTGAATAACAAGAAGGCACCTCCTGCTGTATCTATAGACAGTCTATCTACAATAATTGGCAACTTCCTTATCTTCAGGTCATTTAGGATCACTCCCATTGATAGAATCATTGCAGCAAAGATATCTCCTACAACTTCTGAAGCACTGGCACCTCTCTTTACTTGGGTATTTGATTTCTCACCCCATACTGGAACATCAAAATGCTCCAAGCGATAAATCTTTGGGAAAACCACTCCTAAATAGCATGTACCATACCATCCCTTTGGGAACTTACAATAAGCCTGTTTCCTACAAATGTAATAGACTCCTGGTATAGTGGGGTCTTGTCTTGCTAACATGAAGGTTGAAACACTCTTGAACACAAACACATGTCTACACTCACTAGTTCCTACAAATTGAGAGTCAGTTTTTCATCTTGACCTATATACACATAATTTCCTGACATGTTGCCAATCTAAGGTTAGGGCAGCTTGACTCTCTGCTTCTGAATGTGCTTCTTCTTCTTTTCTCCAGCTTCGAGGCATCAATCCCGCTTTCTTCCTTTGTTTTCATTTCTCTCCTTCTGTCTTCAACTTGTCCTATAAACTCCTTCTCCACTGGGGTAAGAACAAAGGTCGCATTGTTTCTATGGGCATAAACTGAACCAAGTGTCCTTGTAGGTTCAAAAAATCCTCCTACTGTGTCAATGTTTTTTGCCTTGGCAATGCTGCTCGAATGTTTCATGATGGGGACGACTGAAAAAACATAGGCGGTCATTATAACATTGGCAGTAAAAGGCGCTTACCGCCGTGCAGAAGACTGCCAACACACCGCCGCAGCCGCGGAATTCCGCCACAGCTATTATGACCCACATCTCGGAATCCGCCAAAAGTCCGACACCCACACAAGTCCGCCACACCAAAGGTCAGTGATAAACTTGCGAAAACAAAACCGACACCGTCACGCCAACAGAAATACGCCCACACTGTCACAACACACGAATCCATGCGGCGGTCTTTCAACCGCAGTATTCCATTGGGGGTACACACAGCCGCGCTCTAAATACACACACTCTTACAAAACACAGCCACATTGGACAATTCTAAATACACACACCTGATACACATACACACACGACTCCCACACACCCATTACAATATAAAACACACACCCACATCACCCACAAACCCCCACGCCAAAAAATTCAGAAAGAAGGCCAGAGACAGACACCACCAGCAAAAACAACAGCATCCACAGGCACACTACACCATCACCCACACAACTTCCATGCACCTCACACAACACACCACTACATATCACCACACTTATCACCACACACTCCACCCCACACATCACCTACACCACCCCATGGTACGGCAAAGACACCTCAGGTTCTTGGAGGAGGAGCTCAGGGTCATGGTGGAGGAAATCGTCCGGGTAGAGCCACAGCTATTCGGATCACAGGTGCAGCACACCTCCATAGCTAGGAAGATGGAGCTATGGCGAAGAATCGTGGACAGGGTCAACGCAGTGGGACAGCACCCAAGAAATCGGGAGGACATCAGGAAGAGGTGGAACGACCTACGGGGAAAGGTGCGTTCCATGGTCTCAAGATACCACCCGGTGGTTCAGCGGACTGGCGGCGGACCCCCACCTCCTCCCCCACAACTAACAACATGGGAGGAGCAGGTCTTGGCGATTCTGCATCCTGAGGGCCTCGCAGGAGTAGGTGGAGGAATGGACTCTGGTAAGTCAAAGCTTTACTATTACATCCCCCACCCTACCTGCATGCTATCACATACCCCCACCCTCACCCTCACCCCCAGCACCCCAACTCCTCACAAATGTCCCAACATCACAAACCACACATCCCAACACCAAGCCCTGCATGCAACAACAAAGCATGGACATCCATCACCAAAGCATGTCCACTACACATACCCATACACCCCCCTAAACCATCATCACACAAACTCCCACACAGGAAAGCTAGCACTGGGGTACACGGTCACCCACCCATTGCACACCATTACACACACAAATTTAATAAACATCCTTTTATACCCCTGCAGGACCCCTACCCAACGTCACCGGACAGGAGGGTCCACACATGTCCACACCACCAACAGAAGAGGCCCACAGTAATGACAGCAACTCTGTCCAACTGGATCTAGATGACCAGCCCGGACCATCGGGGACCTCTGGACAGACGGTTCCCCTCACACAGGCAGAGGCCACCACAGACCTTCCCCCCTCTGGAAACACCAGCACAGCACCCACCCAGCGGGCCCATACCTCCGTCCCCAGGACACGTCAATCAGCTGTGTGTCCACCACTACAGGGAACCCAGGATAACCCACCACCCCAACAACAACAGGGACCTGGGGGCAGTGGTAGTGGGCACATGGTCCAGGGGACGGAGGCACTGGAACACAGGGGAACTGGGAGGGCTGCCGTGCGACAGGCGGCGGACAGGCCAAGGGAACCCACTCTTTACGAGGCCCTCTCCTCCATCATGGGAGCCTACCCCCACTCCCAGGAGACGATGGCAACGGTACTGGCCAAGTTTCAGGAGACCCAGCGCATGCAGGAGGAACAGTATATGGCCTTCAGGGAGGAACTCAGAACCATCAGCTCCTCCCTGGGCACCATCGTAGGGGTGCTGAAGGAACTACTCAACACCAGGAGGGACACTGTGGCACTACAAGGGGCCCCTGACACTAGCATGGACGATGAACTGCCCACCACCTCCACCGGCGCTAGTGGACAGGACGCCCCGAGACAGGACCACCACACCAGCACCCCACCCCCTGCAGAGGGAGAACCACCCCGCAAACGGTCCCTGAGATCCAGGAACAAGACAGAGAATGATGCCAAGACCCCCGCCAAGAAATGCGACCACCCTGATTGTCATCATTCTGTCCCACTTTGTCACCCTGTCCATAATTAAACTGCCCCAGCTCCACTTCCAATGCCCATATGGGCAATGCACCTGTGAGACTAATAGACTGGACACTGCCATGGACACTCCTCCGCCATCACCCCTCACCATTTCAGTACCCCCTCCAATTTTGAGCATTTAAATAAACACACCTAAAGCACAAAGTTATCTGGAGTCTGTCTGTGATTTCGAAATAGTGTATTAGCAATTACAGTGACAAAATGTTTTTTAAATAGTAATGTCAACATACCTGTCTCACACAGCTCTAGTCCATGAGGAATCTAAGCAGATGTCAAACAGTGGGACCCACATCTGTGAAACCATAAGGGAAAGTGACAACTCAGTGACCATACACTGGGTGAAAACGACAGACAGGAGAGAGGTAGTAGTGTTAAAGTACATGTACTAGGCAGGATTGTATTCTTACCTGTGTCTCACTGGAAATATTGCTGGATCACTGAGTCCCTGTTGTGCATGTTTTCTTCCTCTGCTTCCTCCTCATCACTGTTCACAGGCTCCACAGCTGCAACAACACCGCCATCTGGACCATCTTCCTGCAGAAAAGGCACCTGGTGTCGCAAAGCCAAGTTGTGAAGCATACAGCAGGCCACGATGATCTGGCACACCTTCGTTGGTGAGTAGAATAGGGATCCACCTGTCATATGGAGGCACCTGAACCTGGCCTTCAGGAGGCCGAAGGTCCGCCCGATCACCCTCCTAGTTCGCCCATGGGCCTCATTGTAGCGTTCCTCTGCCCTGGTCCTGGGATTCCTCACTGCGGTCAGTAGCCATGACAGGTTGGGGTAACCAGAGTCACCTGCAAATGGTGAGGGGCAACTGTTAGACACACACTAACCTGGAGGGATAACCCCAGACCCAGACAACCATTCCCACTGACTTGCTTCCAGGTGCTCACCTATTAGCCACACACGGTGCCTCTGGAGTTGACCCATCACATAAGGGATGCTGCTATTCCACAGGATGTAGGCGTCATGCACTGAGCCAGGGAACATGGCATTCACATGGGAGATGTACTGGTCTGCCAAACATACCATCTGTACATTCATAGAATGATAACTCTTCCAGTTTCTGTACACCTGTTCACTCCTGTGGGGGGGGACCAAAGCCACATGGGTACCATCAATGGCACCTATGATGTTGGGGATATGTCCCTGGGCATAGAAATCACCTTTCACTGTAGGCAAATCCCCCACCTGAGGGAAAATGATGTAGCTCCGCATGTGTTTCAGAAGGGCAGACAACACTCTGGACAATACGTTGGAAAACATAGGCTGGGACATCCCTGATGCCATGGCCACAGTTGTTTGAAAAGAGCCACTTGCAAGGAAATGGAGCACTGACAGCACCTGCACTTGAGGGGGTATTCCTGTGGGATAGCGGATTGCTGACATCAGGTCTGGCTCCAACTGAGTACACAGTTCCTGGATTGTGGCACGGTCAAGCCTGTAGGTGATTATCAAATGTCGCTCCTCCATTGTCGACAGGTCCACCAACGGTCGGTACACCGGAGGATGACGCCATCTCCTCACATGTCCCAGCGGACGGTGCCTATGAAGGACAACAGCAAGCACAGAGTCAAACAACTCAGAGGTACGTACCCACAGTTTACCCAGAACACCAATCATACACAAAAGGTGGCCTGTATGTGTGTTGAGACTAGGCCTAGGTATGTGTGACGCAGTTGAAAATGAAGCCATGTGGGCCCCTGAAATGGCGGCTGCCTGACCTGTAAAGTGGGACAATGGGATGTGAGGTAACTGCGCTGGCGTTGTACACAGTCGCGGTAGGCGGTCGAAGACCGCGGCGCAATGCTGCATTGGTTAACATTGGACCCTATGGGTCCCAGGAGCCAATGACGATGTATGCCGGCGTGACGGTACGCACCGCCGCGGACGTGACCGCCATTTTCTATCTGTTCAATCACTCGATACCTGATCTTCGACAGGAGAGGACCTACACTGCAAGTGCTGCTGTGACCTCGGTCTGGAAGAGACAATGGCTCGTGCGTCTGGGGAAAGGGCCCCTGCCTTTACATCGGAGGAGTTGGAGAAGCTCGTGGATGGGGTCCTCCCCCAGTACACGCTACTCTACGGTCCTCCAGACAAACAGGTAAGTACACAGGGAGCATGTTGTATGGGCTATGCCTGTGTGGAGAGGGCTGGATGTAAGAAGGAAGGGGGCAGAGTGCTGTGTGCATGAAAGACGGTGAATGCATGTGCCATATGGCAAGGGTAGGGATGGGGGCCAATCACTTTGACGGTGCAGTTGGTAATGACTTCTCTTCTTCCCCTGTACGTTTCATGTAGGTCAGCGCCCACCAGAAGAAAGAAATTTGGCATGCCATCGCCAAGGACGTCTGGACCCTGGGGGTCTAGCACAGACGGAGCACCCACTGCCATAAAAGATGGGAGGACATTCGCTGCTGGAGCAAGAAGACGGCGGAGGCTCAGCTGGGGATGGCCTCCCAAAGTGGGAGGGGTGCCCGTCGCACCATGACCCCCCTGATGTTCAAGATCTTGGCGGTGGCCTACCCGGAGTTGGATGGGCACTTCAGGGCATCACAGCAGACAAAAGGGGGTGAGTACACTCTCATTCTGCTGACTTTGCGCGCAGTGGAGTTGTCTGGGTGGGGGAGGAGGGATGTGGGTTTCCCTAGGCCAGGGCGAGTTCCGTAGGCAAGATCCCTCCGTAAGGCAGGCCATGTGGCACCCCAGCCCACCTCTGTAGAGTGCCAAGTACAGCTATTCATGCCCTTGTGTCATCTATGTGTGAAGATGTTGTCCATAGCCTGGTAGGCCATTTCCCAGGAATTGAACAGTGGAGCCCAAGAGCGCGGCATAGTGCAGAGGGCTTCTGTGTCTGTCTTGTCCGCCAACGGTAGCGGTAATCCATGCACTCAACATGTCTTTCTTCTGTCGTCCCTCCCCTTTTTGTGGTCTCCCTGTTCTTGTGTGCATTAGCATCATCAGGCGGAGGAGTAGTGGCACCGGAGCACGAGGGAGCTGCATCCCACATGGCCCTGGAGGGCGAGACTACGGACTCGGAATTCACCAGTGGGACGGAGGGCGAGGGGAGCTTCACGGCGGGGACAGGAGCTGACACCAGCGACACGGACTCATCCTCTGATGGGAGCCCCCTTGTGGTCCTGCCCCAGTCACCCCTGCTGCCCTCAGTGAGGAAGCCATTGACCTCCTCAGGTCCCTCACTGTTGGGTAGTCTACCATTTTGAATGCCATCCAGGGTGTAGAAAGGCAGTTGCAACAAACTAATGCATTCCTGGAGGGCATTCATTCTGGTCAGACGGCCCTTTACCGAGCTTTTCAAACTCTGGCCTCAGCACTGATGGCAGCCATTGTCCCCGTCTCTAGCCTCCCCCCTCCAACTTCCTCCAACCAGACCCAATCCCCTGTACCTCTGCCTATCCCAAGCACACCATCAGACCAGCCTGCACACACGTCAACACACAGGGGAAGCTCAGGCAAACATAAGCACCACACATCCCACAGGCACTCACGCAAGCAACACACACATGCAAACACACCAACATCCACTGCCTCCACTGTGTCCCCCTCCTCGTCGTCTCCCTCCTCCCTCCCAGTCTCGTCTGCACTCACACCTGCATGCACTACCTCTACAGCCACTACGTCCCTCACCAGCACACCCACCAGCACACCCCGCTCACGTGCAGTCACAACCCCCACTACCATTCACACGTCCCCTGTGTCCTCTCCCAGTGTGTCTGTGACACCCCCTCCCAAGATATACAAACAAAGGCACACACCCACCCAACAGCCATCCACCTCAGGACAGCCTCCAGCGCATGCACCTGCACCCAAAGTCACCAAACGTACACCTCCTACTACCACCACCTCTTCCCCCACTCCCAAACCCCCTCCAGCTACCCGTCCCAGTGTGTCCCAAAAACTTTTCCTGTCCAGCCTTGACCTTTTTCCCACACCTCCCCCACCCCGTCCATCTCATAGGTCCCGAAGTAGCACCTCAGCTACAACATCTCCGGGACCAGTGGTGCCTGTAGTCACCGGTATGTGGAGTGCACCGGCCACCAGGACAGCCAGTGTGGCACGGAGCCACAGCACAGACAGTCCCCCACCTGTGAAGCATCAGAAGTTGGCCAGTGCCCGGCGGGAGAGGGGGAAGACTCCAGCCACCAGAGCCGCTCCCAGGGGTCCCGTTGGGAGTGTGGAGTCAGCTGTGACACCTTCCAAGGTGGGGAAGGGCCACAAGAAACCCGGCAAGTCTGGGAAGAGCTGCACGGCGGAGAAGACCGCCATCATCCCCGCTGCCCAGGAGGCCACCGCCAGCCCCAGCCCAGCTGCCCAGGAGGCCACCGCCAGCCCCAGCCCAGCTGCCCAGGAGGCAACTGCCAGCCCCAGCCCAGCTGCCCAGGAGGCCACCGCCAGCCCCAGCACAGCTGCCCAGGAGGCCACGGCCAGCCCCAGCCCAGCTGCCCAGGAGGCCACCGCCAACCCCAGCACAGCTGCCCAGGAGGCCACCGCCAGCAGCAGCCCACCTGCCCAGGAGGCCACCGCCAGCCCCAGCCCAGCTGCCCATGAGGCCACCGCCAGCCCCAGCACAGCTGCCCAGGAATCCACCGCCAGCAGCAGCCCCGCTGATCCATGAAGGACTGCCAGCACCAGCCCCGCTGGGCCATGAAGGACCGCCAGCACAAGCCCCGCTGAACAGGGCACAGCCAACTCAAGCACCGCTGAACAGGGCACCGCCAACTCAAGCACCGCTGAACAGGGCACCGCCAACTCAAGCCCTGCTGAACAGGGAACCACCAGCACAAGCCCTGCTGAAAAGGGCACCGCCAAATCAAGCACCGCTGAACAGGGCACCGCCAACTCAAGCACCGCTGAACAGGGCACCGCCAACTCAAGCACCGCTGAACAGGGCACCGCCAAATCAAGCCCCGCTGAACAGGGCACTGCCAACTCAAGCACCGCTGAACAGGGCACGGCCAACTCAAGCACCGCTGAACAGGGCCCCGCCAAATCAAGCACCGCTAGCCCATGAGCGGCAGGGGCACTGACGCAACTGGGTCCGTCACGGGGTGAGTGATGCACTCTGGGCACCAGTCCCTCTCCAGAGCCAGTGGAGACATCCATCCACTACCTCTGTCCTTCACAGGATGAAGCACTCTGGGCACCAGTCCCCCTCCAGAACCAGGGGAGACATCCATCCACTACCTCTGACCTTCACAGGATGAAGCACTCTGGGCACCAGTCCCCCTCCAGAACCAGTGGAGACATCCATCCACTACCTCTGTCCTTCACAGGATGAAGCACTCTGGGCACCATGCCCCCTCCAGAACCAGTGGAGACTGTTATCCACTTGAGAGACTGTGGCTTTGCACTCCCAGGATATGGCAGTGGGCAACCCACCCACTGTAGAGACTTGAGAGACTGTGGCTTTGCACTTCCCAGGATATGGCAGTGGGCAACCCACCCACTGTAGAGACTTGAGAGACTGTGGCTTTGCACTCCCCAGGATATGGCACTGGGCAACCCACCCACTGTAGAGACTTGAGAGACTGTGGCTTTGCACTCCCCAGGATATGCCAGTGGGCAACCCACCCACTGTATATACTTGAGAGACTTTGGCTTTGCACTCCCCAGAATTGAACAGCGGACAACCCACCCACTGTAGAGACTTGAGAGACTGTGGCTTTGCACTCCCCAGGATTGAACAGTGGTCATGTGGCCCCCTCGTGGACTTGGCGTCATGCACTCAAGCGGCTGAGGTGCTCCCCCTTTCCCTCCCCCTGAGCTGCCTGTTTTCTTGCTGTCTGATGCTCCTGCAGTGTTCTCTCCGTCATGGTCGGGGATCTTGTGTGGGCCTCGCCCATACCGTGTGGTCCCAGTGTTCCACAGACTTCCTTTGTGCAGTACCTGGACTACTATGCCTGGTACATATTTTGTTAATGGTGTATATATATATTTCTGCCTACTTGTTTGTAATATATTCCGATAGTTACACTCATTTTCTTTGGTCTTTGCATTCTTCCGAGGGAGTTTGGGGGGTGTAACTGTGATGTACTGATATGCATTAGTGTGTGTGTTGTAGTGGGTAAGGGTGGGGGTGGGGGTGTTGCGTGTGTGTGTCCCTGTTTTTTCCCTTCCCCCTCCCCTGTGTCGTAGGTGCAGTACTCACCGTGGTCTTCGCCACCGGCGTTCTTGCTCCTGGTAGAGGAGCAGGAATACTATCGCAGGTAGGATTTGGAGTTCCGGTTCCATGGTGTCCTCGTTCCTCGTGGAGTGTGTAGAGGTGAGCGTTTTCCCTTCGAAATTCCTGTTTCCGCCATGTTTTTATCCGCGGTGTATCCGCCCCGGAAAAGGTGGCGGATTGGCCTGTCATAATAGTGTGGGCGGTACATTGTCTTCCGCCTGTCTGTTGGCGGTGACTGCCAAGCTGTTTGTTTGTACTGCCGTGGCGGTCGGAGTGTTAAAGTGGCTGTCTTTGTTGGCGGTTTCCGCAACGGTCATAATTGCAATTTTTTTACCGCCGGCCTGTTGGCGGTCTTACCGCCGCTTTAACACCGTCCGTCGAGTAATAATACTGGAAATACTCTTGCTGATACAAAAGAGTCAGCAATAGACTACAAGAAATTACATAAGTCAGGAGAAGACTGTGATAAGTAATTCCCTCAGTAACTAATGAAGACAACTGAGTGCAAAAAATAACAATTCTTAACTTCAATGGTGTCAGCATACTCATAAAGCAATTTATATTAGACATTTGTAGAAACATCTCCTCTGGAACCATCTGCATATAATTCTTTCACATCTAAAAAGGTCTCTCTATTGACTATGAGAACTGTATGAGCTGGGGCATGTCAATCCAATAAGCAGCAATATCATCATGATAACTGCTACAACTAACACTCCTACGCATTAGTAACTATGTTGGCTACTCTTTTTTCTTTTGGACTCAATGAGTTCTCTAAATTCACAACAAAGACAAAATTGGAAGAAAACAAATTAATGTAAATAGTGGCAGCGAACATAGCAACTGTCTCTCTCAGGTCTTTCTCACTGTGAGCAGAGAAAATAATTGTCTCTTCAGCAATTTCAAATATTAGTTGCATAAAGCCTTCTTGATTCTCTACAAGGTTTATCAAGTGTTTCTACTAAATGTTCAAATGTTCGCTAGCAAACGTGCAGTTCAAAATCACTAATATCTACTTCCAGAATATAATTTCAAAGTTCAGTTCTGCCATTTGCACATCCCCAACAACTTGTCTAACCTGCTCTCTTTGACTCACTGTAACCAACTCTTTAGAGGCAGGTACAGTTTTATCGAGGGGACGTGAAAGTTTGCAAGTGTGTGCTGCACACTTCACAGCTGTTGTCATCACCAGCAAAACTTGGTTAGGTCCTTTCAACTGTGGTTACAACCAGGACTTACATACATGCTTTTTCACCATGACCCAGTCACGGGACCCAGGTCATGGCACAGCTCCTGCTGAAGCTGTACAGTAGCTTCTACCACCTGATGAAAGACAGAAATCGGAAATCGAAACCTTGGAATTAACTCCCTAAGCAACAGTTTTGCTACTGTGAGATTGTCATTTCTCCTAGTTGGGTAAGCCTCAACCCAACAAGGGAAAATGCACACAATAACCAAGACACATTTCAGTCTATTGCATGCAGGTAGCTCAATAAAATTGAGCTGCATACTGTTGAAGGGTCCTCCTGATCTTCCTATGTGACTTAGTGTAAAAGCAGTACGTTTGTCTACATTCATCTGCTGACCAGTGACACATCTGTGACAAAGGGCTTCTGTCATTAATCTGAACATGGGGTTAAACTAAGTTTGACGAAATCAACGTATCACACCATATCGGCCCACATGAGCAGGCCCAGGGTAAAGCCTTGCCTTCGGAGGTAACAAAGTCTTCCATCACTTGAAACCCAACATCCTCTTGCTCTTTTTACACAACCTGCTTTAATCCAGCCCTGTTGTTCTTCTTCTGACACTTTTGTAAAGTCATTTTAGTAATGTCTCTAGGCACGTTATTTTAGCAACTAGGCCTGCCGCTTGTGCCCTTTTCCCCAGTTACATTTTATTCTGCCTAGTTTTCATTATTTCAGAATTGGCCACATTTGTGGTGCTGTTTTATTTTCTTTATCTAGTTGTTCTTTCACTTAGGAAAGGATTGCGTTTCTTAGCAAGACATTCTTTTCCCTTTGTGCTTTTTTCAAGGCTGCACTGAGATAGGGTTTCCGTCAAAGTGGCACACTGCGTCTCCAACATTCAGAGAAACATACACATCCTTATGTGGGGAAATTTTCTCAGAACATCAGCTGTTTTATTATAAAAACACTTCTCTGTCCCATGCACTTTAGAGGGAGATTCCAGCCAGATGACCACGACCGCATGCTAATTGGCTTTGCTACAGCTGCTTGCTGAGACTATTGGTTCCCTGGCCTACATGGGGATGGTGTCGCTATAATCAAAAGGCTTCCTTGCTCAGGTATGGGAGAGGATGTCTTCCCAGGGGGGAATCCTGAAGGGCGGATTAGGGCTTATCATGCTGTGCTCTATCAAAGCTTAGGTAGGAACCACATATATTATGTCTAGTGACAGTATGATGGGACTTTTCCTGTGTTTCACTTTTCTTGTCACCATTTTGCTTCTATTGTGTTTCATTATTCTAATTATTGGAATTGATGCCATTTTATCTAAGACGCACCTGATTCAATACATCATATTGAACCATTTTCTGCCTCTGTTTGTCTTTGCATCTGTGAGACTAATGTAACTGAGAGAAAAGGATGAGATCTGATACACTACGATTTCCCTAAGAAGTCATTCTTGTCATGCGCCCTTTGCCACAAATCATCCTAGCTCTTGGGCAGAGATGAGGGGCTGCTAGTTGGACAGAAATGGATTAGGCCAACAGTGGTGTGGGAGTGGACTCAGTTCCCCACAATTCAGGCGGTGCTGCCGCCCGAATTCAGCAGCCTCATTAGGATAATGAGAGCCCACGTGACAGCACTTCTTCTTGCATTGCTTTAATCTCTTCCCAGGTATCTGTTGCAGTTAACAAGAGATTGTAACCTGTTTCATAATTTCCTTCATTAGTGTATTGTATTATATAGGCAGTTCAATTCAAGGCACAGTACTTAGCCACCTCATCCGCATAATCATTGCCAAGAGAAACATAATTGGTGGCTTTGAGGTATGAGGAGCACTTCACAAACACAGTTTGGGCAGGAAACCTTAATGCATTGAACAAATTGTGTACTTTTATCTCTATTTAGGATGGATATATCAGAGGAGGTCATAAACCCTCTGTGGGCCATAACTCTCCTAAATCATGTACGACACCAAAGCCATACTGACTATCAGTGAAAATAGTCACCTTCAGCTGTTCAGAAACACAGCAGGCTCTTGTACGAGTAAAAAGTTCAGCAATTTGGGCAGAAAAGACTCCTTGAAATCAGAAGGGTTCTGTGGTTCTAAAAATTCTGGACCCATGTAATTTACTTTGCCACAGCAGTACGATTTTAGTATCAAAAGACCGATAATGACTAGTACACTAAGCATGAGCATTTTCGCTCAATTCCAGCAGCGTTTTCACCTCGAAATCGCCATTTTCGGCCTGCACTCGTGGCTCCCATTTTATACACGGCAGCCATTTTTAAAAGTTGCCCTCACATAGGCTTATAATACAGTCAGATTTGATTCCAAGGACATGTACACCTTGATTGACTTTTCTCTGACCTGGGCAAGCTGGAACCATTGCCTCAGGCCAAACCTGTTTGGTCAGTCCCTCTCCCAGTGGCCGAATCAGATAGCATCAAGGCACACCATGCCATAAAACCCTTATTATCGCTCACACACCCTGCCTAATCTTGCTCACACCTGCACCTGCTCTTTTCTTCTCCTTACTTTACGAGGGGGAGGTGCCTGTTTTTATTGGGGGTCCACACTTATCTGATGTAAAATACTAGGCCTTGCCGGGTAATTTATTATGGGTTGGATGACATGAAATATGAGGTTTCATCATGACACTGTTTTTTCCTTTGTAGTGAAAACATGTGAATGACCAACCAAAATGTCAAGAATGTTTGCCTGAAGCTTAAAAAACTGTATATAAGGAAACCTGACTTTGCATTGACACACAGTCTCCTGAGAACATACAAACCGTGCTGTTGTACTTCTAGGACGCTTGTTACTTGGTTTGCAGCCAATAAATTCGATCTTTGACTTCACCTAGAAGACTCTGAGTTTCTGTGGTCTGAATCAGGAAAGTACCCAAGGTCTTTGGGTGTACCCTGGCACCACTGGGTTACCGGATCAGTACCGGTTCTGAAAAACCCAGTACCTCAGTTCGACCACACCTGAGACAATGCAAATGGCTTAAGCAGCTCTCAGGTATCCATCATGGTCTCTCAAACAGGAGCTATCAACAAGCATCGCTTAATCACATTTGGGAAGTGGAACATCTTAAATGTCAGGTCTTGGCTTTGTACATAGTTGAGTAACATCTAGACAGTCATGCTCAACCTCATATGTACCATTTGCAATTTTATCATCAACTGGCAAAGGCAAAAGGTTTGCAGGCTTTAAAATACTGCACCTTTTCAAATTTATGTGCGGTACAGCCTACAAATCTTTATAGTAACAAGTGAGACTTGTGCTAGTACTTACTGGGGTGTGGTGTGGGTTAACAATGTTTCCAAGGAATGGGGTACAAAAACATTCAAAGGATGACCCATGACAATGCTTTTGCACTGCTCGATGCTGATATGGGCTGCAGCAACCGACTTGAGACAGCCAGGCAAAGCAGAAGCTACAGGATCAAGAGTGGCAGAAAAATAATCCACTGTTTGCATTTCCATGAGACTGAGTCAAAACTCAGAGAGTGCACCCCTCCCTCTCACAGCAATACAAAGTAAAATATTTATTGTAATTGGGCATTCCCAGAGTAGGGGCACAGCAAAGTTTTTTTCTCAGCTCCGTGAAGGCACATAAACAGTTGTCATCCAATGGTACTGCATCAGACACATCCTTGTGTGTCAGCCTTTGTAAAGGCTTTGCCAAAAGGGAAAAGTTTGGAATCCACCGGAGACAGTAGCCAACCATTCCCAAGAACATCCTATCCTGACTTCCTTCTGAGTTGTTGGGGGGGGATTCATTTTCAGAATTGTTTAGATTCTCTCTTGTGACACCTTCCTTTCACCTTTCACAATGTGGTGTCCTAAGTACAAGACTTTTTTTTACAGTACTGCAATTGTTTTGGAGACACTTTGTCCATCCTCAGCAAAGTGGTTCAACAGGGCAATTGTATCGTACTTAGGGGCATATTTATACTCTGGTTGCGCTGGTTTTGCGTCATTTCTTTTTTTACGCAAATCCGGCGCAAACTTAACTCTATATTTATACTTTGGCGCTAGACCCGGAAAGCGTCAAAGTTATGGAGTTTGCATTATTTTTTGGAAGTGGAAACCTACCTTGCATTAATGAGAAGCAAGGTAGGCGTTCCTGTGCAAAAAATGACTCTAAGGCATTTGCGCCTTATTTATCCTCCTGTGCAAAAATGACGCACGGGAGGAGGCGGGCCTTAAAAAATGGTGCAAAGCCTGATTAGCGTCATTTTTTAATGCCTGGGTCAGGGCAGGCGTTACGGGACCTGTGGGCTCATTTCCATGGTCTCTGACCATGGAAGCAGTCCACAGGTGCCCTTTCCTGCATCCAGGGACACCCCCTGACACCCTCACCCAGCCCTAGAGGACACCCATGGATGGAGGGACCCATTTACAGTAAGTCCAGGAAAGTATTTTCATTTGTTTTTTTAAAGTGGCATAGGGGGGCCTAACTTGGGCCCCCCTACATGCCACTGTGCCTAACCTGACTTGCACCATTCTTTGACGCAAAACCCCCAGTCTTCCCTATGCCTCCGCTGCCCCATTAGTGTCATTTATTTTGACGCTAACCAGGCCGCAGTGCCATTCCTTAAATATGACGCCCGGCTGGTGCATTGGAATGGTGGTAGCCGGCGTTAATCTTTTTGACGCAAACCTGCGCTAGCACAGGTTTGTGTCAAAAAGTATAAATATGGGCCTTGGATGCTTCCTGAGTATTTGATGCCGCTAACAGGTCATCAATATATTGAATCAGGACTGAGTAAAAGGGCATCTCTAGGGACTCCAGGTTCTTCTTTAGAATGTGATTGAAGATGGAAGGACTCTCTGTGTACCCTGGTGGGAATCAGTATCATGCCAAAACATGACTGCAGAACCCGAAATGCGAAGAGAAACTGGCTCTCTTCATTCAACAGTTTGGCGAAGAATTCGTGGCACAAGTCAATCACAGGGAACCACGCAGCTTCACATGGAATCTGAACCAAAATCACTGCTGGATTCAGTACCACAGGACACCAAGGAACAACTATCTCACTGATCTTTCTGAGGTCCTGAACAGTGCAGTACTTTCCAACGGGTTCCCATAATCCCATAATGTGAGAGATGCATGGACTTCCCATTACCTTTTCAAAATTTCCTTGCTCAATCAAGGATTCAATCGTGGGTGTTATTCCTGCAATTGGTTTGGGTGTTATATTGTACAGTGATATCCTTGGATACACAGCATTTTGCTTGACAGTTATCTTAATTAGGTTCAACACCTTTGATGAGACCTATCTTTTTTCCTGAAAAATTTCAAACTCCAGGTAACATAGAATCTCTCAAATCTGCGGGCAAATCATTACAAGTCATCAAAGGGAACAATGTGACACCTGCGGTTTGAGTTGCACTTTTACGTGCCACATCCTCATCATTGGTATGAATTTGTATAACATTTGGTGTGCAACTGATGGAACAGTTTATCTTGCATAGCAAATCACTTCCAAGTAAGCTCACAAGACTCGAATCACCCACCACAAATTGGTGCTCATTCTTAAAATACCCTACTTTTTACAGGGACAGCTTCTATCACTGGATTGGACAATTGCTGATTTACAACACCTACAACTTGAATTTTCTTTCCTGGGGGCGGGGTTGGTTGGGATCCTCTGCTGTTCTCACAGTAGAGCGGGAAGCACCTGTGGCAGCTAAAAAGACACATGGTGGCCATTCACGTTGCCATTAATGTATGGACCACTCTGGTCTACCTGGTGGGATGTGCCAAACATGTCATCCTCCCCCCCCCCACACAGTCATAGAGACATGTACGAAAGATCTCCATCATCCAAATCAAGCAATAGGAACTGGCTTGCCAACTGGTTTGAATTCTTATTTGCAACCTGATTACATTTCTGTTGGGGAACATTCTTTTGTTGTTGGGGCATCAGAGGTTGTGGAACTTGCATCTGCTGTCTCTGGACACCTTTGAATTTTACATTTGGGAGTCTCTGCACCTGAACCTGATTACCATCCTGCATCTGCATCAATCCATTATTCTGCATGTGATTATTAGCAGTAGTAAGAGGACACTTCCTCTTCCAATGGCCCAACTGGCCGCACACATGACAGGGGTTATTTCTTTTCAATGTTGTCACATCTACAAATCCATTCTGATCTGAAGGAACACCTTGTTGCTGAAAGGCATTTCCTCACTACATCCTTTGAGCTCGCTGTTGATACACTCCCTGCATTCCACCAGCATTCTCTGCAAACTGTAGATTTTGAGTTCTCTGCACAGCCTTCAATTGCCATAAAATCTCCAAACCAAAAAGGGGCACCCTATTAATCCCTAGAACAGGGGTAATCAAAGCATTCAACAAAAAATGTTCTACTGGGAAGAAAACAATAGATTATTAAAAAACAAAACATGGATATTATATTGACCAATCACATAAATCAAAAGTTACCCTTTCAAGACATATATATATCACATGCTATTTTGCAAAGAATGGTATATTCAGAAAACACATAAACAAGTGCTCCAAGTAACAGTGCAGTGAAAAAGTGATATGAAATGAACAATCACAGAAAAAAAAATGATATACAAAAATATATTATAAAATACAATGCACAAGACGCCCAATACTCATTGGATTAATGAATTAGGAGATTGAAACCAAGAGACTAATGTAATAGTCCAGTGTTAGAAATGGGGCCTCTGGTTGGCAGTCAGTTTGCACTCTGTCCAAGTAGAGACCCTCCCTCTAAGTCAGGGTAAGAGAGATACACAGGTCCAGTAACCCCTGCTCATCCCGTTGGTAGCTTGGTACAAGCAGTCAGGCTTATCTCAGAGGCAATGTGTAAAGTATTTGAACAAAACACACACAGTAACACAGTAAAAACACCACAGAAGGGCTCCACACTTGTTTAAAAAAATAGCCACTATTTATCTAAATTAAACAAAACAAACTACAAAAATCCAACATACACAAGCAAACATATGAATTTTTAAAATAAAAAGAGTCTTAATCCATAGAAACCAATGGATGCATTATTTTAGCACAAAGTAACTGGTATGCGTCAAAAATAAAGCTGTGACAGTGGGTCAGAAAAGAAAGCAATGTGTTGATTCCTTACTCGCAAGTGAGGCCACTCATTGATTCTTTACTCGCACCGGAGGCTGTGTGTTGATTCTGGGTGTCCTGCCTCGGGTCTGTGTGGGGATGTTGAAAATTTTGATGCCCCGGATCCATGAGTGGAAATTTCTGATGCGCTGTGCGAAAAGTCTGTGGTGAAAACAGGCGCTGTGTTGTTTCTCCAGCAACGAGGCAAGCAATGCGTTGATTTTTCAGCAGCGGGACGGGCTGTGCATCAATCTTTCTGACACGCACACAGCAGTGCATGGATTTTCCCCTGCAGGTTACCAGCTTCCAATTTTAAGGGTCCAGGGACTGGATTTGGCACCACTTAGCAAGTTAGGACTCCTAGCAGAAGAACCCAGGCACTGGCAGATGAAGTCTTTGATATCCCTGAGACTTCAGAACAGAGGGCAAGCGCAGTCCAAGCCCTTGGAGAAACTTCACAAGCAGGATTTCAGAAAGCAAAGTCCAGTCTTTTCCCTATGCAGGTAGAAGCAGCAGCAGGCTAGCACAGCAAAGAAACAGACAGAGTGGCAGGTCCTCATCAAGATCTTCTCCTTGGCAGAGGCTCCTCTTTATCCTGAAGTAATCTGAAAATCTGGGGTTTTGGGTCCACTGCTTATACTCATTTCTGCCTTTGAAGTAGGCAAACCTCAAAGGAAAGTGTCTGTTGTTCACAAGATCGTGCCTTGCCCAGACCTGGCCCCAGATACACTCCAGGGGGTTAGCGTCTACATTGTGTAATAACAGGCACAGCCCTTTCAGGTGTAAGTGTCAGCTCCTCCCTCCCCACTTCAGCCCAGGAGACTCATCAGGATATACAGGACACTCCCCAGCTTCCTTGGTGTAAATGCTTAGTGGGAGTTCACTAACAGCCCAACTGTCAGTCTGACCCAGACGTGGATTACACAAGCAGGTAGGGGTACAGAATGGTTAAGCAAGAAAATGCCCACTTTCTTAAAGTGGCATTTTCAAACAGACAATCTAAAAACCAACTTTACCAAAAGATATATTTTTAAATTGTGAGTTCAGAGACCCCAAACTCCACATCTCTATCTGCTACCGCTGGGAAGCTGCACATAAAAGGAATTTAAAGGCAGTCCCCGTGGAAACCTATGAGAGAGATAAGCCTTGCAATAGTGAAAAACTAATTTAGCAGTATTTCACTATCAGGACATGTAAAACATACTAGTGCATGTTCTACCTTTTAAACACACTGCACCCTCCCCTCTGAGCTACCTAGGCTCTACCTTAGGGGTGACTTACATGTATTAAAAGGGAAGGTTTGAGCCTGGCAATGGGGTGTCCTTGCCAGGTCGAATTGGCAGTTTAAAACTGCACACACAGACACTGCAGTGGCAGGTCTGAGACATGTTTACAGGGCTACTCATGTAGGTGGCACAATCAGTGTTGCAGGCCCACTAGTAGCATTTGATTTACAGGCCTTGTGCACCTCTAGTGCACTTTACTAGGGACTTACTAGTAAATCAAATATTCCAATCATGGATAACTAGTCACCAATAAAAGTTTGAGAGAGCACTTGCACTTTACCACTGATCAGCAGTGGTAAAGTGCCCAGAGTATCAAAACTAGACAAAACGAATTATAGAAAAGGGTCCGAAAAGGGTCCAACAACAGGAGGTTAGAAGCAAAAAGTACAGGGAAACCACACCTATGCCAGGTCTAAAATCCAGTATCGTAAAATTACACTCCCGGATGGGCGAAATATCTAGTCAGCATTTCAACCCCTTATTCATGAAGAATCCACCTGAGTCATTATCAGGTCAAATATAGGTACACACCTATATAAGACAAAGATAAGAAGAAAGAGGAGAATAAAACGGGAAAGTAGAAGACCAAGAAGGTGAAACAAAACCCACCCAAGAAATATACCAATCATTCTAAAAAATCTGGAAGAACACTTCTCACAAATCTAGACAAAGTCGCAAAGAAAAATTCCTGAAAGGACTTTTATCCACATTCCTTTCAATGGAAGAAGAAAATACCATGCTCGCTCAATGGGGGAACCAATCCCAAACAAAAACACAAAAGAGAGCAAGATATGCAGAAAGAAAAGAAGAGCAAAATAATAATAAATAGGAAGTTGTGAGGGTTGGACTAACAAGAAATATCACCTGGTGGACACTTGCCCCCATTCCAAAAAAGAGAGGGAGAGAGGATGGTGCCAGTCTGAGGAAACATGCTGACTCAGAATAAAGGAGGGAGGGATGTAACCACTCCTTGTGTATACAAAACACCACTTCTGAAGATATTCAGATGCACTAACCTTAATACCACTCACAAATGAGAAAGTGTGTCAAAACTGCACAATACAGCAGTGGAATGGAGGGAAAACACGGGGCCCAAAAGTCTGGCTCACCGGAGGTCAACAGTGACAAAATGTCACCCAGATTGCAGCGCGTCAAGTCTGCGTCTGTTTGAAGCAAAATAAAGAGGAGGGGAAGAAAACCCCTCTCCCCAGGCGTCCCATATACTGAAACCGCCAAACAGCCAACTGCAGCAATGTGGATGCTCAAAAGATAAAGGGAGAGAGAATGGGCGGGCTTGTGATAACTCGACTGAAACGTGCCTCACATAGAAAGTGAGGAACACATCTTGCTGAAGCTGTAAAACTAGATCGGTATACCCCACACACTGTATGATAAAACCATACCGGAAGTAGGGGACTACATCTGAAAAAGAGAATGCTAGTGTACTTCATGTTCCCCTTTAAAAAGTGAGGAATGTGTCTCACTAAAGCTGTACAGCTGGACTGCTAACCCCAAAGGCTGAAGCCATACCGGAGTGAGTGACTACATCCAAAAACTGAAATGCTTACCCTATGTTTGAACAAAAAAAAGTTTTATATAAAAAAACAGATCCATATTATATACAAATCCGACGTATATTCAAAGTGTATTAAAGATTAAAGAGCCCAAACGCTAATAAAACCACAACTCCTTGCTTAGAAATCTCAAGCCACATTTCTGTAAGAACCAACACTTCAGTGATTTTTTAGAACAGGGCGCAAGGGATCAATGGCGTCCAGAGTGAATACACCCAGAGGATATGGTAGGAATAGGAGCAGGGGATGAGGCAGAGGGCAGGGATGATGATGGGGGGGGGACACCTACAAATGGGTCATGGAGAATGACAGACCCGGAGACATTACCAATGGTGATTGCCTCGGCTCCAGTGACCACTACCCCTACAACAGCACCCATTTTTAACTTGTCCCATCGTACCCTGACCCATGATGAAATCACAGTCCTTGAAAGAGGGTTAGGATTTGTCCTTACAAATAGACCTGATCCCTTTCTTATCACATTGGAACTGCAGAAGTTCTTTAGGGAACTAAGACTAAGACATGTTTTCCTGTCGAACACATATAACTCTCGGGGAAGTGCTATAGGTCTACACCCCCTCTCTACTTTCAATCCTCCATTTGGTACAATTCCAGCACAATTATTGACATTTGAGAAGGTCGTCAGCAAAGAGGTTAACAAACTACTTAATACTAGGAAAAATGTACACCATAACACCACAGTAGACGTGAACACAGCTCTTACTAACCTTGCACATAACTATGACATTGTTATCAAGCCAGCAGACAAGAGAGGGGGCATAGTTATACAAAACAGGGAAATTTCTTGTGCAGAGTTACTGAGACAACGAGCAGAAGAAGAACATTACACAAAATTGAGAGGCAATCCCTCTTACAGATGATGCCTTAGATTCAAGATATACCTGTTAGAATAGGAATGCTGGTTCCTCAATGTGATGCATCCAAGGGCCCTTGCCTTATACACCATCACAAAAGTACCTAAAAATGCCACTAATCCCCCAGGTTGTCCGATTGTCTCTGGATGTGGATACATATTGGAACCTGTCTGTCAATATGTAGATATCTTTTTGAAGCCATTTGTGCCTCATACTAGATCAGTTGCACGGGACAGTATGGAATTCATCAAACAGATAGAGGAGCAACCTTTTGACAGTATGACTCAGCTGCTAGTCACTATGGACATCCAGGCACTTTATACTAATATTCCCCAACAAGAAGCCCTAACCTGCACAATGGTGTGCCATATGTTAAATACAGCGCACACATGGTGGCGTTTGGGGAGGGGCAATGGGCATCAAAGTTTTCAACATCCCCACACAGACCCGAGACAGCACACCCAGAATCGACACACGGCCTCCAGTGCGAGTAAAGAATCAATGAGTGGCCTCACTTGCGAGTAAGGAATCAACGCATCGCTTTCTTTTCTGACCAACTGTCCAATTGTAATTCCTAGTATATTGTGTATGCTACTTGGTGCCCTTGTGAGAGGATTTATGTAGGACAAACCTCTCAAAAAGTGAAGAGTTGTATCTTACAATATAAGAGTCAGAGCAACTCTAAAATACCGAGAGGGAATACACCCAGAGGATTTCATAGGAATCGGGGCAGGGGACGAGGCAGAGCGCAGGGACAAGGATGAGGACGGGGAGATACCAACAAGTGGGTCATGGATAATGACAGACCAGGAGACAGCATTACCAATAGTGATTGCCTCAGATCTAGTGACCTCTAGTGGAAATCACACAGCCATTGGATACTCAGAAAACCAAATTTGGTGGCAAGACATTGAAATTGTACGACCGGACCCAAGAAGAGATGCCAAATTGCTGTCACTTGAATGCTGTTGTATTTAGAGAGTGAGTCTATGGAAAATGGCCTCAACAGTCAAGAAGAATGGTGCCAGCGTGTTACGATTACATGTGGATAATAAGGACAATTGGATGATACTGGATCATTCTGTAATAGGTCTATGCCTCCACTAGAATGTGAGAGGCTAGTGCACTATGTATTAATGTACTAATGTTCTCTGTACTTGTACTAATTATACATGTATTATTGAGCTATGCACTAATGATGGATGCCATCACTTGATCAAGAGTTGCTGGTAAATGATTGTTATCTACACATATGAGTATTTTATCTTTGATGTATGGTCAAACTCTAAACTGACACTTTCCTCTGCATCCTGTTCTTTCTTCGTTTCTGTTACTGTGCGTCTTTTCACATCCTTCTGTGGCTCTTTTGCAAGCCTTAGTACAACCATTGCACTGTCCTCTGGTTCAGGCAGTGACTCCTCTCTTACAATTAAGTGTTGGTTCTTACAGAAATGTGGCTTGTGATTTCTAAGCAAGGAGCTGTAGTTTTATTTGTGCTTGGGCTCTTTAATACACTTTGAATATATGTCAGATTTGTATATACTGTGGATCCATTTTTAGATATAAAACTTTTTTTGTTCAAACATAGGGTAAGCATTTTAGTTTTTGGATGTAGTCCCTCACTTCCGGTATGGCTTCAACCTTTGGGGTTTGCAATCTAGATTTACAGCTTCAGTGAGAAGTATTCCTTGCTTCCTACATGAGGCACATTTCAGCCCAGATTGGTTGAGTTATTGCAAGCCTGCCTATGTTCTCTCCTTTTAACTTTTCAGCATCCACATACCAGCCGTTGGCTGTTTGATGGTTTCAGTATACGGGAGGCCTGAGGAAAGGGGTCTTCTTACCCTCTTCTTTATTTTGCTTCAATCAGAGGCGACCTTGAGCACTGCAATCCGGGCGACATTTTGTCACTGTTGGCCTCCAGTGAGTCTTTTGGGCCCTGTGTTTTGCCTCCATTTTGCTGCTGTATTGTGCGGTTTCAACACACTTTCTCCTATTTAGGTAAGATCAGCAGAGAGGATATTGTTCATTTTATCCTGGAAGGTGATTGTGCCTCTCTTTATCAACTTACGCTCTTTGGATTTCTTTTGACAGAGCACCGAGGCATTTGTAAGTGGTATTAAGGTTAGTGCATCTGTGAATCTTCAGAAGTGGTGTTTTGTATGCATAGGGAGTGGTTACTTCCCTCCTTTATTCTGAGTCACCATGTTTCCTCAGACTGGCACCATTTTCTCTCTTTCTCTCTTGTTTTTAGATAGGGGGCGCGTGTCCATTAGGTGATATTTCTCGTTAGTCCAACCCTCACCACTTTCTATGTATTATTGTTTTGCTCCTCTTTTCTTTCTACATATATCACTCTCTCACTCTTGTGTTTTTGTTTGGGTTTGATTCCCCCATTGAGCAAGCATGGTATTCTTTTCTTCTTCCATAGAAATGAATGTGGATGGAAGACCTTTCAGGAGTCAGTAAATTTCTTGGGTGGGTTTGGTTTGACCTTTTTGGTCTTCTCTTTCTCCCTTTTTTCTCCTCTTTCTCTTATCTTTGTCTCATATAGGTGTGTACCTTTTTTTGTCCTGATGATGACCCAGGGGAATTCATCCTGAACAAGGGGTCACAACGTCGATTTGATCTTTTGCCCATCCAAGACTGTAATTTCAGTATACTAGACTATTACATTAGATTAATCTCTTGGTTTAAATCTCCTAATCCAGTAATCTATTGAGGATTGGGTGTCTGGTGTATTGTATTTTATTGTATATATTTGTTTTTTTCTGTGAGTGTTCACGTCATATCACTTTTTCACTGCACTTTCCCTTGGAGCATCTGTTTATATGTTTTCTGAATATACCATTCTTTGCAACATAGTGTGTAAGATATTTTTGTCTTGATAGGTCACTTTTGATTTATGTGATTGGTCAATATAACATCCATGTTTTGTTTCTTGTAATCTATTGTTTCCTTCCCAGTAGAACAATTTTTGTTAAAAGCCTTCAATTGCATCACGATCAATTTCTCCTTCACCTTTTTCTGCTTTAACTCGAATTCATCACTGAGGTATTTTGCATACTCTCACCAGTTGGCTTGTTCTACCAGCAAATTAAATGCTGCTGAATCATAGTATTCACTTCTGGTTTCAATCCCAGTACAAATCTGAACACCAAATGACCCATATCAGTCACTACTATTGTGAGGCCCCCTAACTTTTTGCCCCCATTTTCCACTTTTTGCTGGTGTTCTCCTGACTCTGAAGGTGGCCTGGGTACTGCTAACCAGTCCCAGGGCTTGTGCTCTGTGTAAAATCAGTATGCAAATTAGGCTAATTAGAATTGGCTAAGTCAACCTACCTATACTTCCCTAGTATATGGTAGGGCATGTAGGTTTAGAGACCCCAGCATAGGTAGTGCACCCATAGGGGCACTGCTGAGGTGCCCAGTGTCATTTTAAAGGCAGGCCTGCCTTGCTGGCTGCTTTTAAATTAAAGTTAAATGCAAATTCAACTTTGGAATTAAAAGAAGTTCCAAAGTCTTAAACTACCTTATATTTACATATAAGTCACCCCTAAGGTGTGCCCTATGTGCCCCTAGGACTGGGTGCCATGTAACTATAAGCAGGGACCTTATAAAAATAGTTTTATAAGCCCTGGTGAGGTAAAACAGCCAAATTCGTTTTTCCCTCATTGTAGTGAATGGCCTCCATAGGCTAGAATGGGGAGACTTTATTTTAATTTTAAAAGTCCCCTTAAGTAACAGATACCAAGAGTTTGATATCAAATTAATTGTTATAATAAATCCCACAACTTCCAGTTGTTGGATTTAATATAACTTGATCAGGTAAAGAGTTTTAAACTTTACCTAAAAAATTACCAACTTCAGCCCTGCAGTGTTTTTACTGCTGTGCTCTGATTGGCCAGCCTCTGGCAGCCTGGCCAGGCTGCCTTGATGAGGTGTGAAGTGGCCTGGCTTCACACAAAGAGATGTGCTTGTGGAAGGAGACTTCCCTTCTGCAGATGGTGAGGCAGGAAGGAGGAGGGCTGCCAAACTGGTCTTCAAAGGCAGAGAAGGACATTTGGAGCAACCCAGCAACACCCCCACATCCTGCAAACCCAGACAGTTAGGTGCCCCCTTGATTAGATTAGGAGAGGGGTGTGTTTAGGATTTTTAGCCACACCAGTGGGTGGGCTCAGCCAGATGTATCCTCCAAAAATCACTTTCAGCCATGATGGATTTTTGAGGAATGTTGCCTCCTGGGATTGATTTTTGCCACACTTCCCAGGAAGTGGTCATCACAGAGGGAAAGACCCTGCACCTGATTGGAGAACCAGGACCCCCCCTGTTTTTCACCCAGGAGCAAGGATAAAACTGGCAGATCTGCACCCACACCTCAGTTCCCTACCAGATCCCTACCAGGATGAACTACAGAAGAAGAAGGACTGCCCTGCTGGACCCCTGACCTGCACCTGGACCCTGCACTCTGAAGGACTGCACAAGCTGCTCACTTGGGCTTTACCACAAGAAGGACTTTGCCTAGATTCAACTGGTTCAAGGAGGGACTCCCTGTTTGCTACAGGTGAAAAATTGCTAACCAGAGTCCACTGCACCAACTCATGAAGAAATCAACCAGCTGACCACTGTCCAGTGGCCAAAAAGGAGTTTGTGCAGGGTGCATTCTGGGAGTTGTAGTCCACACCCCCAAAGATCATCTCAGAGCTTCTGGAACCTTGGGGTGAGCTGTGGACCCCATAAAAACCTTAAAGTAACATCTGGGAGAAGATCCAGAAGTTTGGAGAAGTTTGGAAAACTTTTGAAAAAAAGCTCCATAGTGGGACCGACCCGCCACTGCAACTCTAGCCGGCTTGCCTCAACCGCGACCCAGCCTGATTTGCAGGTTCGTCCCGGTGGAGAAAATCTCCAAAAAAGAGACTAAGTCCGAACGTAGGAAGTTGACCAGGACCTCCCAGCCAGCGTATCCAAGGAGGGCTCCAAGGACGTCGGATCAAGATCCAGGTTTGCCCCGGTCGAAGGATTTTCACCTCAAAAAAACGACTAAGGCCCATATTTATACTTTTTTTGCACCGCATTTGTGTCATTTTTTTACGCAAAAGCGGTGCAAACTTACAAAATACAATTATAGTTCCGGAGAAGAGTTCCAGGAGGTCAGATTGGACTGGCAGGTTCATCCCGCTGACGAAAATCTTCAGAAAAACGACTAAGTCCTAAGGTAAACTTTTGACCGAGGCCTCCCGTGGGCTGTAGCCGAGCCGGGCTCCATCGTGGTCGGCCTTAAACTTTGACTTTGCCCCGATCGAGGTGCAACCAGATGACCAGATTGGCGCTTTTTGTTTCTAGGTGCTAGAAAACAATAATTCTTTAAAAATTCATATCTCCGGTTCCCCTTATCCGATTTTATTCATTTTGGTGTTATTTTAGAGATAAAAATATAATATAATTGATTTTGGATTTTTAAACTGTTTCCTGTGTTATATTTAATTACTGTTTTGTGATATTGAATGTTTTACACTCTGTCTCCTAAGTTAAGCTTGTCGCTCGTTGCCAAGCTACCAAGGGTTGAGCTGGGTTTAATTTACTGAGACCTAACTGGACCTAAGTGGAGGTTAGTGGCCTATTGCTAAGTGTAGGTACTTACCTGCCCTTACCAATAACCCATTTTCCAACAACTATGGTATCAGACCACTGAAATGCTTGAAAGCATGCAACAATCTCTGTCAATTCTCAACCAATCAATGTCTTTAGGGGACACCTTTTCTTTCAAAAATGCCATCTGATTTTCATCATCTCTTCAGGCTGCATTCAGTCTACACATCACTTTAAACCACATTGCCAAATAATGTATTCAAATCTTCCATAAACATTTTGAAAGTTTCACTAATCTGTCAGTTTGCCTATACCATGGTACAGGATTCTCTCTCAATTTTGGGAAATCATTTGTGAATGACAGAATGTCACTTCTACTCCAAGATACATGAACATACCCTCCACCAGGTATTTCTCTAATTGGAAACTTCTTTACATTTCCTTTACCTGTACTGGTTTCTGCCAGAGGTGAACTGTTCTCACTTTCTTCTGGTCCCTCTTCTTTGCCCATCATTCTTCCCACTTATCCAATGCTGCCCATATATAGATGTAACAAATCAATTCTCTAATCTGTGATTTCATTCCAGGAGGTTTTATGTTCAAAATATCCTTGTCACTAAATCCTAATCTGTAACTCCTCTCCAATGGCTTTAAACTTTCCAAATGTATATCATATCTTTGGGCTAATTCAGCTAATGTGTCATAAACTTGACCTGCACGTTTGTTAATGTCTTTTCACATGAACCGCTGTTCATGCTTTCTGTAAGTGTCCAACTGCACTGTGTCTAGGGTTCCCAAAATCATCTCATTCAATTCTTATTTTAATTTGGCCACCTCTAATGCTCTCTCCCTGGGGTTTGTACTGGTCTTCTGTTGAAATTCACATTTGCTTTTGCACCTGTAGCACTCAAATTGTCGAACCGCTCATTTAGTTCCTGGACATTAAAACCTTTCAAACTTATTGGAGTATCTGATAATGCTTCTTCTCTTGAAGGACTCACATTTGCTTGATCTGGAGTATGTACAATAGACATTTCTTCTTCCATAGGATTAAAGGACAACCTTCTATTTGGGATACTACAACCAATGTGCGGGGTAAGTTCTGTTCTAGGCACAAAGTATGATGAAGATCTCTAAGGAAATCTTGCATCTGGGGCAAATCCTGTCTGACTTATCATTGGAGTTTGATCTGAAATGCATGTAGGAGTCAAGGTCTTGGAAGTGAATGAACTCTTTCAATCTTTCAACCATTTGGACTAACAAATCCCTGAGCACTTGCTCAAAAAAGGAACATTTGGAACAACTGTGGTTTTGGGGACATTAGAAACAAATGGAACATTTTAAACATTCAGGAAAACTGGAACGTTCAGGATGTTCAGGACATTCAATGCCTTTGGAAAAACTGGACCTAATATCACGTGAACAGTTAATGTATCTGGATTAATGTAATTCATCTGGTTCTGTTGAGTCACCATCCCTGAACTCTTTCCTGTAAAAGTCATATTTAAACTCTGTCTTGGCTGATTTGATTCAAAATTCTGCCCTATCACATTCAAATTTGGACTCTGTACTGTCTGCACTGTCAGGTTAAGACTCTGTTCAATGGGTACAGTATGTATATGCAAGGCTACATTTCTCAATATTTCCCTGTGTCTTGATATTTCACCTGACAGTCCTATCTGTTCAGAATTGTATAGAGGTGGACAATTTAACAATAACTGATTTATAAACTCATCATCTGAATTACTCTCATAGACCTCAACCTTTTTCTCTGTCTTCTACCTGCTCTGCCTTTTCTGTCTTCTTCTAAATCTTTCGATTAAAGCTTTCTCCTTCTTCACTCGTTAAGACAGGATACAATATAGTCCTCTTTGATGTCTGCTCTCCAAACATTTTGCTGCTCGTCCCACCTTGCTTCTGCAACAGTTCTTATTGCTTTCATTACTTTACCTTCATACATCTCTTTCTGTCAAGCTATGTGTTCCCATTGTGCAGTCTTGGAGGTGGATTCATGCTGTATAAAACTTGCCTCAAGTTCCCAATAATTTTCAAATTAAATGTTCCCTAGCGAAGAAATACAAATGCACCTTCTTTCTCAGTAACTTTATGCCACTGTTCAAGCCAAAAAGATGCATGAAGGCCTTCTTGGAACAATACATAATGACCTGGAGTACCTTCAGATGGAGTCTCTACTCCCTCTCCAACTGGGACAAACACATCACACCTTATTACACTTTTGAATGATTTAAAAAACTTCATTTACAATCAATATTTCAACAATTTGAAATGTGACTTTTAGTTTGCAATCAGGAAGTAAATTTGTTCGCACAATCCTGCTTCATTGTTCTCAACCAATGGCAGTGCAACACCCTGTGACGTAGTCCATCAATACCAGCGCTGTTTCACACCAAGCGACCAATACCAGCGTAACACAGTGTGACACCAGTCTCACTTCTTGCAGCAGCTCACCCTCCTTTAAAATTTCTCTCAAGATCACTCTTTTCTCACAAACCTAATACAAAAATAATGCGAGTTAAAACCAACAGCAACTGTCAGCTTCACTACAGGACAGGGGAATCAAACACTTCAAAAGCAAAACAGACCTACGCTTTTTGACTATGCTTTAACACTTATACTGTGAATGAGACTCGAAAAGTGGATCTCACTCAGATTGGTTAGCTCCTCCATTTGCACTCAGGATTCACTTGTACCAACCACCCACATTCACACCAGCAATACTACTGCCACTGTCGAGGACATCTCGTGACCAGCACCTTAGACTGCAGACCATAAATTAACCAAGTGTCTTCTACACTTCTGCATTATCCCGGGATTTTAGGCCATGATGGACCCATTCAACAACTTCAAGATCTTAGCTGAAAGCACCACACACATACAACAGCTTTGAAAACTCTGCAAAACACTTCACAACATCACACTTCACCGCAGTCTTAAGCCAAAGCCACACAAGAACAACCCCTATTAATACTCAAACATCCACAACAAAGGGACAACGCTGGAATTCCTTTTAATCCAAATGAACCATGGAAACAAAAAATTGGGAGTGAGTTTGAAAAATCTGCATTATAGGACTATGGAATCCTCTACACTATGCCTAATTATATCTCCCCTCTCATGGAAGAAACTGTACTGTGCTACCAGATTCACTAGAGTATTTCAGGTGTGCTCTAAACAAGGTTGACAAATATTTTTACCCTAGCAAGGGGCAAGAGAACGTTAACATCTCAATCAGCAGAACATTTAGCAATTACAGTATGACCAATGTGGCCACACAAGGAATTCCCAAGTCTGAAATAAATGTAAAGAGTTTTAGTACAAATTAATACTCAAGTTAATGTAGACAAGTCTCAAAACCAAATGATAATGGTAAAAAATCACCATGGGTTGACCAAGGTGGTGAAAGATTCGAAGCTTAATCAGCATTAAACATACTAAGCATTCTATCAATGCAATACAAAACAACAAGAGTAGGACTTGATGATCAGAAAACAGACACTGACAGCCCTTCTTAACATGAAGATAACTAAATTCATCTAAGTTAGTTAGAATTATGAGGGGGAAATTCCCTACAACAACAGGTCACTATCTGACATGCTGGACTACAAAACATGAGGACAAGAAGTAAAGAGGAAATAAAGGACAAAAAGAATTTTGAACAAAAACATCTGGGTCAAAATGTTGGCAAAAAGTAAGTAAAAAGGAAAGTGCCAGAATTTAGATGCTCAGACAAGAGTCTTCTCCGCAGGGTCAAGAAAAACTGTGTTCTCCATAAGCATTGAAGACAACAAGGGTCAAAGGCAAAGAGGTCTGTACCTCTCAAACTCCAAGGAAAGAAGCTACGCAAGTGTCCAAGTTTAAAGTAAAATGAAGAGTGCCTGAAGAGAATCAAATGTTGAGTGCTCCAACTCCATCAGGAAACAGTAAATTAAAGTCCAAAGTGAATTGTGATTTGTTTGTCAACCATACCATGGGGATCCAAAGATTTAATTGTCCCATCAAAACGTATCTTACCATAGGCATCTGCAACATCAGGACAATTTGCATGACCATCATGGGAAGGCATCCATCCTTGCTGTCCTGTATTACATTGCAACAAAGTGTAACGTTGAGCCAATCTCTACATTCTCTGGTTTCTCATGTGCTGTCTTCAAACTACTTTTTCAGGCTCTTTATGAGTAGAACAATAGCATCTCTACTTCCAAAGTAACATTTCATGAGAACGACATCTGAAAGGAAAGACACGTTAACAAAAAGAAAATCAGCATCGTCACGTTCTGCACATTTGAGGTCTATCAAACCACTATGGCTAACTAAGCAATAGAGTTAAATCGCACACTTTATTCAAATCAAACAAACACATAAAATGTTAAACTTCTAATCTTTCATTAGTAAGCCTTGTTCTATAATCATGTTGCAGTAGATTTTCAAAGGGAGAATAAATCGTGCAGCCACATTGATAGATATAACGAGGAAATACATTTGCCAATATGAACATATGACATTTAGATCATTATCATACCGAAATGTATTATTGTTTCAATAAAATCAATTTCTGAATATCATAAGTTATCATATGAAATCAAAATGAATGATTATACTTTATAGATTAGAATTGCTATACCACATCACATTAGATCACTAGTCTATAGTGAAAGTACCTTAATATAGGCTTAATATTGACTTAATACAGACCTTCTCCCCCATCCAGGAATTCAGCAGGAGTCTCAAGACCTGGCTGTTCAACTGAGGCCCCATGCAACAGATCCCAGTGCCTGGATACCCTCATGAATGATAAGTGCGCTCTACAAATCATGTTTTATTTATTGTTTGATTTCAGTGCACCGCTTTAGAGTTAGCTTGTTAGAAATTCATACATTATAAATGAATGTGTGGTCACATATAGCCATATCTCTGCTGTATCATTAGTCTTTCCCAATACAAATTTGCCAAGGTAATTTGGCCTTGAAGTTTGTGGTATGCTAATCAAGGATAATCTCTACAGCAAGTGTTTAACTTTGTAAGTCATTTTACAGGCTATTGATGGACAATTTGTTTCCATAGGGGGCGTGCCGAAATAGGCTGCTGATTGTATGCTATTCACATGCAGTTTTACTTTGTCATAATTAATTCAACAAAAAACATCAGCCACCATTCAGTAGATAACGTTACATTTGTGTGTTTTTTCTGACAAGAGGTTAGTTGTATCTTCCTTGAGGGCTTGGTTAGGACTAGATGGGACTAGATGAGGCAAATATGTTTAAAATCGTAGAATCGTAAGAGGGTGTACTTTCTTTTTCACATCACTTAAGGTCCAATTGTGGGATGGTCTGTATGAGGTCATTCACACTGCTCCACAATTAACAATAAAAAAAAAGTAAAATTTCAGGTAGGAGAGGAAATACAATTTGCCTTGAGGTATGTTCCAGGTATGGCTGATAGAGGCATTCCATATACAAGCAGCACAAGATGAGCCCAAATGACCCAGCCAGGCAATCAGCCTGCTGTATGATAGCACTGACCTTTTTCATTACAAAAACGTTTTTTTTACACAGTTTGTAACTCATTATTCAAAATCAAAGACATTGGATAGACGTTTGAAGAGTTTTCAGATCTGCCAAGCCTACACAACACAACATGCTGATTTTTAAACCTGATTAATAGCGACATGGCAAATTCTAGGACTTTGTAGAGAACTGTACCTAACACATTTCAAGAATACATGTGATCAGACTATGAGTGTGTAAGTGTCAGCTATTTTTCTAGTGACCACCATTAAAAAGCACGGTTACTCACTGAATTGAGGTTGATATACCTTATTTGCAAAGAATTGCTGTTTTCTGTCCATGGCAGAATCAAGGCATAAAATCCACATCTTCATCACCTTCCTCCATGATAACAATGGGAGACAGAGCAGTGGTGGCTGAGGGATAAAGGGAGCGAGGCCTATTGAAAATACCTAACAAAGGCTTAACAGCACTGGTTCTGTTCGAGTCTTGGGATTAAGGGTTTCTTCCTTTTCCCTGTACCATTGCAGATTCCCTTTCTTTTTCCTTATCTTTTTTCACCATTCCTTTAATCACAACCTTTCTTGTTTTAACCGTGTTTTTCCTTTCATCATTTCTTGATTTGGCCTGCTTTCCTTAATTCCTTTCTTTGAACTGGTCCAATGTGAAACCCTAGCACTCACCAACTGCAGTTGGCGTAGCAGGGGCTTAATTATGCCACTGATGAGCACCTTAGCTTGTCTATTAACAGTGTTATTTTTATGTAGGTAGCCATGATAGTTTTCATGAAAACCCCTTGAAGAGGCAAATTACTTTGGGCCTGATTATGAGTTTGTCAGTCGGACCACCCTATTATGATGCACGCAGTTCCATAGAGGAAAGGCAACTGCGGTCTCACCAGCACCTCCAGGCTGCACAGACTACCGCTGTGGCAAGATAGGCCAATGAGGCCAGCGGACCTTGTTTTTCTGCTGGGCCCATTATGATATGCACTTCCGTCAACGTGACTGTGGCGGTCCAACCACCACGTCCCAACTGGCGGAAAGGGAGGCACGAAAGGCAAACACTGACCTGCAGGCAGTGTTACACGTCCAGGGCTGCCATGAAGCTTATCACACACGGCCTACTACTGCTGCTGCTCATCGGCAAAGGTCAAAATCCACACCGCCATGGACGACACCGATGGTAAGACAAAACACCTACCCATGTCCCCAAACTCCACAACAGACTGTTGCATAGCCATACACATGACATGTGAGTTATGCCCTGTGGACAAAGTACAATAACCATGTATCCTGGCTCAGAGTCTTACAAAACGTATGACCAATACACAGCCAAATGATGCCCCCTCTGGGCAGGTCACTGACACTGCACCAACACACTCCACAAAAGCACAGATGTTTACATAGCGCAGTGTCATGGACAGTGAAGTGTACAGAACATTGTGTCACACAACAGCATCACCACATCAGCATCACACATAATTACACTGACACACTCACATTACTCACATGCCATGGACTATTGTAATGTTGAACAAATATATGTATGGATGTGTCAGCTAATACAAACACACCTTACATGAAACACTGCTATGATGAACCCACACATATCACCCACATTGCAACCCAATGGAAGCTCAGTGGGATGCACAAGATTTTGTAACACAAATATCCAAAGCTCACAATGTCAACAATACTTGCACAATAGGGATGGAGGCATCAGGGTCACTACAGGAAAGATGCTGCCCTGGGACACATTGCACTTTGCACATGCCCATAAAAACCTATTTGCAAAGGAACTGGCCTTTCGTGTCTCTCAGGGACAAACACTTTTAGAGCCAAGTGACATGACCTTCTCCTAAATGTGTAAGTGCAAGACAGGAAAGCTAGCACAACAGTAACAGCATGGGTCTCACATCTAGATGAAGCAACTGCAAGGTACACACATGGAAATAGGTACATGGTTGGTTAAATGTATACTAAAGTAGCACAATTGAACACCCTCCATGTGTGGATATACAAAACTCTAGCTTGCACACATGACATGAATGTCCAATCTACATCAGGAGGACAAATTCAGAAACAATACATGCTGACATTGGCTACCCCAAGATGAAATACTTACCATATCAAGCAAAACACAGTACTATGAAACCCTAATTGGATTTATACCCACATAGCCATACACTGAACATCTAGCCTTGTCCTGGGTGACTCCACCACTGCCTACAAAGTCAGATCTTGCCAACCACAGAAAATGAAACAGCAATCAGGGTGAATCACACACAAGTGTACACATGTAACACAAATTAATCTCGAACAACAAAAAGGTAGTAAATTAATGGCAGGACAAATGTGTTGTATTGCCATTTTAGTGATGTCTCTGGGCACCTTATTTTTAGCAACTAGGCCTGTTGCTTGTGTCTTTTAGCCTAGTAACATTTTATTCTGCTTGTTAATTATTTTGGAATCAGCGATATTCGTGGTGGTGTTTTATTTTCTTTATCTAGTTGTCCTTTCACCTAGGAAAGCATAACATTTCTTAGCACAAAATTCTTCTCATTTTTTGCTTTCCTGAAGGCTGCAACGAATTAGGATTGTTGCCACAAGTGGTACATCTCTAACGGTCACTGAAATACTCATCCTTATGTAGTGACACTTTCTCAGAACAACTGTTGTTTTATTATAAAAACATTTCCCTGTCTCATGCACATTAAAGGGAGGTTCGAGCCAGATGACGACAACCGCATGCTGATTGACTTTGTTACAGCTGCTTTCTGAGACCACCGGTTCCTTGGCCTATATGGGCATGGTGTCTCTCTAGACAATAGGCTTCCTTGCTACTGTCATACTCAGGTATGGGGGATGATGTCTTCTCAGGGGGGAATCCTGAAGGATGGATTGGGGCTTATCCTGCTGTGCTCTAACATAACTTAGGTAGGAATCACATATATTGTGCATAGTGACAGTATGGGGGGACTTTTCCTGTGTTCCACTTTCCTTGTCACCATTTTGCTTCTAGTATGTTTCATCATTCTAATTATTGCATTTCATGCCATTTTATCTAAGACACAGCTGATTCAATAAATCTTATTGAACCATTTCCTGCTTCTGTTTGTCTTTGCATTTGTGAGACTAATGTAACTGAGACGGATTAGGCCTACAGATGTCACATGGTGTGGGCTTGGACTCAGTTCCCCACAATTCAGGTGATGCTGCTGCCCAAATACAGCAGCTTGTTTAGGATAATGAGAGCCCACGCGACAAATGTGTACCCAAAAAAACCAACCATTTGGGTTTATTAAATAAAATCATAATGCAAAGGCCGTAGACCAGCAAAATGTGTCCTTGCTCAAATATTGGGCCCCAGCTTGACTCTAATGACTGGCAGACAAACTCCACAGGAAGGGGCATCAAGTGGGCATGCAGGCACCTCAGGGATCAGTCTTGGGTGGGCTGAGATCAGATTTGGGATAGGTGGGTTTGGGTTTGGTAGGTGTGAGCTTCTTCTTAGGGGGTAGGTTTCTTCTTTGGGGTGAGAGGAGTATGGCAGCTTGCAGGGGAAGACTTGGATGTGTAAGGATGGGTTGGGAGGTGGGTGGGGCTCTCTTGGGTTTGGGAGGGGGTGGAGGTCACAGGGGAAAGGGCAAGGTGAAAAAGGAACTTTCTTTGGAAAAACGGTGATGGTCATCAGAAGGGATTGGGATTTTGGAGGCTGAGGGAGTGGTAGTCTTGCCTGTGGATGTTGATGCTGCTGGTCTGTGCATGTCTGAGCTATGCTTGGGTTTGGGTGGTGTCTGTTGTGTGTGTGAGTGTGGGCATTTGTGTTTCCTGGGCAGCTGTGAGGTGGAGGTGCTGGGTGATGTGGGAGTGGTGGATGTGTGTGTGGCTGTTGGGGTGGTATATGGGGCTACAGTGGATGTGGTGGATGTGTCTGGGTGTGGTGCAGCGGTGTCCGTGGGTGTGGTGGATGTGTCTGTGTGTGTTGAGGTGGTGTCTGGGGGTATGGTGTCTGAGGTTGTGGGTCTGTGGGTTGTAAGGTGTTGTCTGGGTATGTGGTGTCATTGAGGAGGCCAGAGCTTGACAAGATCTCTATAGGCCAGACATTGCACTATGAATGCCTTCCAGGTACGCAACCATCTGCTGGAGCTGGCTGCCCTACACCTGGATGTCATTCAGAAAGGCAGTCTGACCAACAGAGATTCTCTTCAGGAGGTCAATAGCCTCCTCACTCAGGACAGCAGGAGCAACAGGGGCAGAGGGTGAGGTGCCAGGGGGGTAAGAAGATGCCCTCCTGGGTGAGCGGGCACAGCCAACTGGGTGGGGAGCAACAGGGAGGGTGGAGATGGAAATGGGGTGGAGGACAGGGACAGAACAGGTACAGGTCCTGATGGGTCTGCCACCACTAGGAAGTGGCCACTGGAAGAATCTGATGATGACGGTGTTGATCCGGTGTCTTCTGTGGCACTCTCCTCACCCTCCAGGCCACTGGGTCCCTCCGTGGTATCATGACTGGAAGTACATGGCCAGATAATTCACCACTTGGCTGTACCCTTTCTCCTTCGCTTGCCAGGGATGATGCTGAAATTGCAAGACAAATAGGGTCCACACATGTGCCTGATTACACTTGAACAACAGCTGTGATTAGCAAACCTCATCATGACGTACAGTGGCGGCCAGCTATAAGCTCCAGCAAAGTGGCTCCAACATTTGCATGCACGCTATATGAAATGTCAACTGTTGCCCACAGGAAATTCAGAATCATATGCAACACCAATTACATGGCTGAAGTTGTGCAATCATAGTAACCATTGATCAAGTAGGAGACATCATCACCTTCAATGGTTAGCCTCACGTGGCATCCCTCAGTTACCTGTTGTCACAAAATAGTAGGGTAATGCCAGGTTCCATTCCACAGGTCCTGCACAAGGTCATGCATACAGCCATATTACATATGTCCAATGACACCTCATAAAGAAATGATGGCCATATCATCCTGCCGTGTTGCTGAAAGCAGTGCCATAGCCGGAAGAAGGTGACATGGAAATACCCATGTCACACTGTTCAAAAATATGGACAATGGTCACTCCACTATATGCACATTGTGTAAATGGACACATGGAGGTTGTACAGATGTTGACCAGATAGATAACACATCTTGCACAGAAATGTACACTGGAGATAGGTTAGGCAAAATGTCAGAGACATATGTCTACTAACTCCACACCACATGATTCCAGTAGACCCAGGGAAATCACCACTCATGATTGGTTTTCAGGGCAATACCATACTCGGATTGCATCAGTAGAAGCCAAAAGTACATTGAATGTTGCAGAGGCCCAGGGATTCACAAGTACTTGTAGTGGACACTTAACATGTTGCCCAGTGGGAAGCCATGTCTCTGTCACTTGTTGTCATGCAAACACAATGGGCCTCATTACGACCCTGGCGGACAGCGTTATTTTGGAGAAAGGTACTGCCAATAGGCTGGTGGTACCTTTCCTCAAAATAGGACATTGGCTCAAGCCAAACCGACAATGTACCACTCCATCCGCCAGGGCGGTAACAGCTTCGGTCTCCAGCCCGGCGGCCGTCACAATCCCACCCTCGGGATTATGACCCTGCCTACCTCCATGGTTTTCGTGGCAATCTTACCGCCATGAAAACCATGGCGGTAGGCACTATCAGTGCCAGGAAATTCTTCCCCAGGCACTGATAGGGGTCTCCCCTGCCCCCCTCCCCAGAGTCCTCCCCCACATTCCCTCACCCCCTCCCAAACCCCCCAACATACACACACCTACACGCGCAGGCATACACACTTATACACACACGCACACCCACATCCACCCTCGCATGCATACATTCGTACACACACACTGCAGCACACACTAACATACATAAAAGCACACACACATTCACACGACACAACATACACGTACCCTCACACCCAATCATGCACACACGCATTACACACGCCTCACACCCGCATGCATACAAAAACAATCACACACACTCCCCCCACCCCCTTCCCTGTCAGAGCACCTGACTTACCTGCTTGCAGGGGGTCCTCCGGCAGGAGACGGGGCGCTAGTATGGGACATGATACGGTCTGAGGCGGTCTACTGGTGTGGCACTGCTGCTGGCAACAGCGCCACCTTACCGCCGTCCGCCGTCCGCCGCCATGACCGTCGCCGGAATTCTGCCAGAAGGCTGGCAGAATTCCGGCAACGGTCATAATATGGTGGACGGTAGGTAGCTGCAGCAATGGTGTTTTGATGGCCGTCGCCATGCCGGTAGGCTGTTTTTACCACCAAGGTCCTAATGAGGGCCAATGTGCCTTGGATGAATGGTTGTACACAACCACAAATGGTTCCCACATGGCTGCAAGTCAATCCATGATGCATGCCAACACTTAGAGCAAAAATCTTAAACATTTCACATGTGGAAAGCATTTTGCTACATGATACAACATCAATGGCATCAAAATGAACTGTAGTCCTACCTGACATGTCCTTCATTGCTACTGGAGTTGTACCTGCAAAATGACATGAAATGACAGCAGAGGGTATGTGTAAGCCACCAATCAATGATAACACACTCCTATCCGTGGCACAACATTAACTGTAGCTCTATGACATATGTTCAATCCTAAACACGTTGGCATGCACACATATGTAAGTTAATTCAGACATCAGCACATGAAGACAGGTAGACCATGCATGAAACAGCAGTGAAAAATGTTTAGCTCAATGGAAAGGTACACATGCCAATATGTAGCCACAAGGAATGATGGCAACAGTGAAGTCACCAAAATAATTTCAATGGACATTCACCACTTACCAAGTGAAAGTATTGCTCTCTGACTGCGCCCAATGAATAATATATTCCCTGTCACATATATGATGGGCACCTTCACATATCAGACAGTAATGAGGCATCAGCACTTGTGACACACTGAGGACAAGTGGCATTTGGGGGACAGATGCCAATATACTCACTTGAGCAGACACACTGCTCAGGGCAGTGATCTGGTATCTCATGTTGTTTGGGTAGTCACACTGAAGAGTAGTGAATTGTTCTGTACAAATTACACACACAACAACAATCAATATGACCTAATTGATCACTGTACTCAGCCATGTGTTGGCCTTTGAGAGTAAATTGGTTGTGGACTGTACTCTGTTGTGTCCTAGGTCACTGGACCAATAGGCAAGGCACATCAACATGCAGCTACTTCCAAACCTACACAATCAGACGCTCATCTTGTGAGTCAAACATGGCCCATCCCCAATCTTCAGGGGGAAATGGTAGAACCTTACTCATCAACTTAGCAATGTTACAGCCATGAATATGCACAGGACTCACCCCTTTGTAACTGATGTGCTCATCTCAAATGCCCATCAAGCTCCCGGTAGGCCACCACCAGAATTCAGGCAATTAGGGGGGTCAGGCTCCGACGTGCACCCTGCCAATATTGGCAGGACAGCCCCAGCTGGTCCTCTGCGATCTTCCAGACCCAGCGCCTCAGGTCCTCCTACCTCTTCTGACAGTGGACGTTCCTCCAGCAATGGACCCTAAAGGTCCGCACCCTTCCGGGCTATTACTTTCTAAATCCCTTGCTTCTGATGGGTGTTGACATGAATGGGTGCAAAAGACAAATGAACAGGTCACAAATCCATTTTCCAGAACAAATTTCTGTGACACGCACATTTTGCAAACACCAACCACCACCATTTTGTAATTGTCAACAGATAACAAGTGTGAAGCAAACATGGTCACAGGAACAGGGACGCAAATACACAGTTTTGGAGTCATCTGCAGACTAACCCACAAGCCTGCTTAGGGCCTACACTGACGGGGAAAGCCCAATGACATTAGGTAGCCCAGGCACAAGTAACATGTACTGTGATGTGAGCCACAATGAAACACAACACACCATTGTGACCGTCTTCAGGACAATTCCTTGGCCCTGACTGGACCGACACATTTACATCCATCTACCTTGACCCAAAGTACACTGTCCCTACAAGCACCCCCATCCCAAAACTTAAGTGACAAGGAAAGGACTGGCATGGGTGTGATGGGAAGCCTCCTCCTTGTGCAAATGTGGACATGTGGGCTACCCAATGGAATGACAATACCACTCCTGAGTGGGTTTGTGTAGTATCCACTGGTATCCCAGCACACACGTTACCATATGTTTCACACCCAACAAGATGACATCAAATGTATCAAGGTATGTTCTGTCTGTTTAGTTGCATGTAACAAAACCAATGAGTCACATGGAATGCTCCCCTCAAACTACAAAACTATCTGCATTGTAGGTTGGTCAATGATGAAATAAACCTGTACTGTACAAAAATGACTCATGAAAAGGTGACAATAGTGCTATGTGAGTAAGGTGCCTGTCATAAGTCAATGACACACATTGACAATGATGGTCAATAGACATATGTAGTAGGTCATGGGAGAACCTTATCACACATTCCTAACAAAGCAAATGAAGGAAGGTATTCTGGCCAAGTCTTGACTCTGAAGACAAATTTTGGCCATATTCAAGGAGCTGCAGGTCTACAGGGAGTGATCCATCGCCACAGTAACAATGACCCAGCCTGATCTATCTAACATACAGGGAGCACATCTGGAAGTCCTTGTCCTCTGCAGTCTGAGCATGCAGAACCGACAGGACATTCGCATTTCCAGCACTCCCATGCATTACAGTACATGCTGTGTGCATCTTCTGTGAGTACAGGGTTGTGTGGCACTCAGAAGGGCACTGTGAGTTTAACATACCTCTCGGACAGCAGTTTGCCAAGGTCAGATGTGTCCTGAGTGTCCTGGGGGACTATACACATTGGTGACAAGGTCCTAATAAGACTCAAACAGCGTACATACCCAGCTCATGCTGTAAGACAAACACATGTTGGCCTTCATCTTCAAACATCATGTCCAAAAATACATCATTGTATGCCTGTAAAGTCTGCTTGCCTAGATATCTGTATGCAACAAGAGGGGGATCAATACCTTATCACACAAGACAATGGTAATGTGTCTTACACAGAGTACAGCTCTCCACTAACAGCACCATCTACATCCTGTGTATGGATTCCAGTATGTGACGACAGGCACCCTATACAACTCACTGGCACTGAGAGACACATTGTAACCAAGGTAGAAGGAAGATGGGCATTGAACAGAGGCACATATGCCTATGAGGGCCTTACCTGCTCCTCTGTTGAGCCATAGAGTTGGCCATAATGGAGAAGGACCTCCTCCATGAGCTTCTCCAGCTCCTCAGGAGTGAAGGCTGGAGCCCTTTCTCCTTCTTTACTTGGCATTATGCTTCCAGAGGTGGCACACAGCAGCTGAAGTGATGGAGGTGTTGATGGCCGCTGTGTCAGGAGTCAAGTGAGTGTTTTTGCCAAACCGGGCGTTCATGTATGCTACGTACGCAGTCATAACCACGAAGGACACAGCCATTGGTCCACGATCGCCACAGGCAACAACGTCATCCTATGGCTGTGTCCACGGCGTTTGTAACTGCCCACTGCACTGTTGACTTCTGACAGCAACCGCAGGTGGTTCCTAATGTCCATTGTTGGGGGTCAGGCATCCGCCATTTTAGCAGTTATAACCACATTGTTGTTGAACTTTCAATGTGTCACAACATCTTCAGAGGTCTTAGAACCTCTCACTATATTTGCAGTAGCCCTGTAATGTGGAATCACAGACACAATCAGGAGTGTAGTGTCATGCTGGTGACATGCGACTTAAACCAGCGGTTTACATTGCACATGCAGTGATGTTTTTTTTGGTGGTCGGTACGGACTGTCAAATATAGAGGGACACATGAGTAGAAAATAGTTGGGTGATGACAAAATCCATGTTTTACACACTTGTGAAGATAGTGATGGGGGCCCCAATTGGGCCTTGAGTTGTAGACAGCCTTGGTGTGTAATGTGTGTAATGTCATTGCAGTCGTTCCTGCATTGTCACATGGACTTGTCTTGTATGTATTATGCATGTTTGTGTGTACATATTTACTAATGCTCCAATTCATCTGATGTCATGAATAGGTACCCTGGGAGAGGGAGGAGGAGACAAGCTCCAGTCTACCGTTCACTGCCAGACCTTCAGACCATGAAAGAATGTCATATCATCAAAATGTTCTGTCTGAATCGGCAGACTATTGTGGAGTTATGTCATCAGTTGGAGCCCGATATGATGCCTGAAAACAGTAATCCAACATGCATACCACCCATTGTGAGACTCATGGCAGTATTGCACTTCCTGGCCACAGGGTCCTTCCAAGATACAGTGGCCATATCTGGTGGTATGTCCCAACCTATGTTCAGTCTTGTGCTAAGAGATGTGCTATCAGCAATGCTGAAACACATTGACAGCTATATTATGTTTCCCAGATGTGAAGATTTGGCCAATGTGAAGGCTGACATCTATGGTTTTGCTCACCTCCCATATGTGGTGGGAGATATTGATGAGGCGCATGTTGCCTTGGTGCCACCGCAAGCCACTGATCAAGTCTCTCGGAACAGGAAGAACTTCCATTCTATCAATGTACAAGTTTTATGTCTGTCAGATCTCTATATCTCCAATGTTTCAACCTGGTTTCCTGGATCAGCCCATGATTCCTTTGTAATGCAGAACAGCACCATTTCCCAGCTGATATCACAACTGCAGCCAGAGAGGGCCTGGCTGGTTGGTAGGTCACATCTGTCCTGATTTTGTGTGTATAATGTCAGGTGCCACAATCATGAAGTGAGTGACTAATTGTGGCACCCATGTTTCATTCCAAAACAGGAGACTCAGCATACCCAAACCATCCTTGGTTGTTAACCTCCCTGAGGAATCCAACTACATCAGAGGAAGTCCACTTCAATGAGGCCCATGGGAAGAAATGGCAGCCAGTGGAGAGGGCTTTTGGGCTCCTGAAGGCCAGATTTAGCTGTCTGGACAGGGATGGTGGAGCCCTTCTTTACTCACCCAGGAGAGTGTGTCAGATCACTGTGGCTGCATGCTCTATAACCTCACCCTTCGGAGGAATATCCCTTACATCCCAGAGGAGCGGGAGCCTGCAGTGCCACCGGGCAAGAATCCTGAAATGCCAGATGGAGATGATAGTAGTGAAGAGGAAGATGCTGACTTGCGGGAAGATTTCATCAAAAAGTTTCTTCTCCTGAGTGTGAGTATGTCATATGATGTCATGACTTTGACTGTATAATGACCTGTAGTTGTTATGATGTGGGTGATTAATCCTTGGAAATAGTTAGGGAACTGATGCTCAGGCAAAATCTGCCAAAGGGTGTTTGATGAGATAGCTTTTGACACATCTACATATTGATGATGTTGCTTTGTTTGTGTCCCATTTATTGTGAGGTACTTTGTTAGTCAGATGTTTGCCATAAGACTTGTGTCATATGTATGGTTCCATAACTATACTCCTTGTTTTGTTCTTTGTTCAGGTACCTTCACCATGACATCTTCATGTGGGCCTTTCAGAGTTGTGACTATGGCAAGTATGTGATACTGGTCGGACATACAAAATGGACATGGAATGTTCCAGGGAATGTAGGTCAGACTTTGTATGTAGGAGACCTGTGCCAAGACAGCTTGCACAGTGATAGGATGGGAGTCTAGAAGACACCATTGTACTTGTTTGTTGTTGTGTGGTGGCCCCAATGCATCATGTGTGTCATCATGTTTTCAGATAAAATCTAGTTGTAGGCCAAAATCATGTTAGTTTCCCTTTACATTGGCTAAACGTTCTTTTAATGTGACCTGTATGTAGCTGTTATTTTGTTTTATCATTGTAGGGCAAAGTGCCTGTAGCACATCACTGACATTTATTTGTTTGTGTCATACCACCAGATGTACAATCACTGTATTGTGATGGTCCTGTGATTAGAAACTGTTGTACTGTCATTTGTCTGAGTCTTGCATTTTGTGATGCTGGATTGCTTTTGTGTGGTAGGTGATGTGGCTCCAGCTGAAGACAACAATCACTCAAATGTTATTTTACATGACAGTGTCTGATACATCCCTTCCTTCCATGGTCTGGAGGTCTGTGCCTGTGAATTTGTACATTTACCCAGTATAAATAATACATGTATGATTTTCTAAATTGCAGACATATTGACAGCCTATGTGCTGCCAATGCAATAAAATTTCTACATTGACAAGATATGTATGTGTTTATGTGGAATGGTTGTAATCCTGAGCTGGACACTGTGTAGATGCAACATATCCCTGCATGCACAAGTGCCTTGGATCCTCATTGTATGGTTCACATGGTGTGACATATCTACAAGTCAAAATGTTAAATTAATGCCTGAAGGCAAAGAGTTTGTGATGGCTGCATTTATTGCAGTGCACAGACATAAGTTGAAATTGGAGCATAAAGGGAAATCAAAGTGAAATGAAGAGGTAAGTCATGGTGGATGAAATCATGGGAGTAGATGCCACATCACTAGAAGTCCAGCGTACTCTTCCCATTGGAAGTGGAAAGTGGTTCAGGATCAGTCAACAGAGTGAATGTGTGGCACACAAAGGAGAACATTATGGGAGAGGATGTTTGCCGGCAGTTGTGGATGTGTTGCAATCCGCACCTCCTGGATTCTTACATTGACGTCCCCATTTACGAGGGGAGCAGGAGTGCCTGAGGCAGGTTGTGCCTCTGGCAGGGCCTCCCTTCCTCTGGCTGCTGCAAATGTAATCATATCTGATGTACTTGGCCCACAGGAAGGGGTAGATTGTTGGATATAAGCCCTGCTCAGGGTTGTATGTATGTCCCTCAACACCCCTGTTAGGGAGGCCATAAGGGCCTCCAGATATAAGTTCATGTCCCTATGCATTTCCCTCTACAACTGCTTAATTTCCCAGAGCTCTGTCAACACCTGGCCCATCCTGCCTTCGGACTCCTGATAGACCCCCCCCCAAGACGTGGGTGATGGTGTCCTGGCCGATGACAGCCCCAGTGGCCTCACCACGTTGGCCCACAACATCCCTCCTATGCACCTCACCCCGACGAGCCTGTGCTCTTGGCACAAGGTGCCCTCTCCAACTGGGTCCTGGGCCCTCAGTGTCAGTGGTGTCAAGTACAACTTCGGGATCTAGGACTGGGGGGCACACAATGGTGGACACTGTGCTAGGTATGCAGGGGCGAATCCTTGGCTGTGATGTTGTGGCAACAGGGCTGGGAGGTGATGTTGTGGGCACACTGAGACTCACTGTTGCCATCTGACCAGATTGTCTAGATGGGCCCAGAACATCCTCCACAAGTCCAGGTATGTCGTCCTCTCTGAGGGTTTCATCCAGGGGGGGAGTGGGCGTCTCTTGGCTGTCCTCATTGTGCCCAGTGGCAGCTTGACCTGTTGATGAAGAAAGTACATAGTTACTGGTGGAAGTGTGCCATCTAACTCCACAGCTTTTGTGTTACAGTGAGCAGAGACATTGGACAGTCATTACTTGTAGGTTAGGCTTTTGTGCCATGTTAGCATTGTATTGGACTTTTTGACATGACATGTGCAAAGTTTCCCTGAACTATTGGACTCAAGTAGCTGATGAGATGTGCAGATCAGCTGCACTTCAGATGATGGGCTGTCAATTATATTTTACCAAGACTGAATCCAACACAGTGTAGAATCAACATGTGCCTTTGTCTACTTTGAGGCCTAGTTGAGTGGGAAACTGGAAAATACAGTACCTTGTTATATATGTGACTGCAGTCATCATGTGCGCAGTGGTGTGTCAATGTGTTTGCTGCTGCTACCAATCTGCTGCTGCTTAAGGCCTTAGGTACACTTGCAATAGACAATTGGTAAGGTGTCATTCCTGTCCTCAATAGTGTAATCTTGGGTATGATGTCACGATGGAGCTAGGTAGACAGACACAGCTCTGAGTTTATCATGATCTTTATGTTGGCCACTCACGGGTGGGTGAACTTCAATTGAGAGTTTTATAAACAGGTGTATATGGTCATCTGAACAATGGGGTGGTTTGGAGTTACAGAAACAGGGCTTTTCATGTCACTCCCTCTACTTCACATAGTAGACAAATGGTATCCTCCCAGGTGAGCAAACTTTATTTATGAGTTAACAAAAAGGGGTATCTGGACAACTGGAGAGTGGGCTGGTGTTTAGAGTGACAGAAACAGGGCTTACTGGAAGCTGCAGTCAGTTCACTCCCTCTACTTCATACATTTGACAAATGGTATCCTCCCAGGTGAGTCAACTTCATTTGTGAGTTGATTCACAGGTGTATTTGGTCAAGAGAATACTGGGCTGATTGTTGGAGCAACAGAAACAGGGCCTCCCAGGAGATAGTAGCTGTGGTGTTGGATCCAACAATGCACATTGACAGTGTTCATACTCAGGTACTATGGGTATTGGACAGGACAGTGGCAAAAGATGAGCTGTGAGCATGCAGGGCACTGCATTTTTGCAGCCCTTTTTTGTTGTTACTTACCAGACTCCACTACCCCAGATATTCCTGTCAAGCCTTCAGGATGGAGGATGGCAAGAACCTTCTTCTCCCAGGGAAAGAGTCTTAATGGTGCACTCGGAGGGCCACTACCAATCTTGTTGGCCTCCAGCTGTTGCCTGGAGGCCAGAGAACAGACCTTAGCCTTAAGGTCATTCCACCTCATCCTAATGTCCTCCTTTAAGCGCAGGGTGGTGCCTACAGTATTCACTCTGTCGACTATCCTTTGCCACTTTTCCATTTTCCTACTGTAGGACTATGCTGTACTTGGGCTCCAATCAATAGTGGCTCTACTCTGATGATTTCATTCACCGTGACTCTTAACTCATCTTTGAAGAACCATGGATTTTTGGGACGTGACATGGTGGACAACTAAAGTGGGTGACAGTGACTTACTTAACAGGGGAAGTGCAATAGGGAGTGGATGGACAAAAGAGTGTGCAGGGTCTTAAATGTGATGGTGGGAAATACATAATCACAAAAGGTGTGGGGTAGTAGGAACAGGGGGTAAGACTGGGTTAGTCTTTAACCAGAGTAGTATCATCTTACTTAGGTGGGGCTAGGTGGTCATATGATGAAGCAAGACACTATTATGTGTGTGAGACCACCTAGTCCGTAAAGGGAAATCCCCCGTTACTCCTGTAGGTCAACACAGCACCCCCTATAAAGCAACCTAATGTAACCGGGCACTGGTTAAAGACTAACCCAGTCTTACCCCCTGTTCCTACTACCCCACACCTTTTGTGATTATATAGTTTCTCTTGGGAGGCGGTGTGGGTTAGCCTTGCTTCCCTTGCTCTCTTTCTGTGTATTTATGGTGGGAAATACAAACATTATGGGTGCCTGATCTATTGTGAGCTGGTGAAATGGTGATCTGTGGTGTTCAGTGTGCAGGGGCGATGCAAGGGATTGTGGACTGTGAAGGGGTGTATTATATAGTGTGATTTGCAGGTTTGTCCACTGAGTCAATTTGTGTCAGCTGTGTTGTTTTTGTATTTAACCAATAGGCACTTGTCTGTTATATTGCTGGGTGCGGACCACGGCGGTCGATCGCTGTCGGCTTGCCGGCACTGAGGGTCTGCTGTGGCGACTGTGTGCTCATAATAGGCTCTGCGGTTGGTCACGGCACTGACAGCTCTGGTGTTTGGACCGCCTTTTTTGCTTAGTGGGTGGCGGTTCTGCCTGTGTACAGTGTAATACTGCGATCTGGGGACCACCAGGGCAGCGGTCTTTTTGGGACCACCAAGATGGCGGTCTTGTGGTTTGACCACCAAACTCGTAATGAGGCCCTTTGTTTTTGCTAACAGGTCAGTATGCCTGCTCTCTGTTTCTAAAACAGCGTTCAGGCTTACTTCTGCAAAATATATTTTGATGCCAGTAGGTCCCATTGGTGGTCAGATGAGTTCACAGTTGGGGTAGCAGGTAAAATAAAATGAAATGATTGTTTTGATACAATCTTATGACCCATTCATGGATGCATGATTCATATGCACCATATTAGCAAGTTAGTTTGTTTACCTGTCTTTTGGTTTAAGGAAGAATCCCTCCAAATCACATAAATGGGACCAAATGTCAACATTTTAAATGAAGGACAAGTCAAATAGTGCATAAATGAAAACTATAAAAAGTGGTCACTGATAACTCATCAACGGATCCACTTTCCAATGACCCAAAGATGTCGATTGTCCTGTCTCAGATCGAGATACCCTGGCTGTGGGCCCAGGGCATAGACTTAAAGACTTAAAAGTGACCCTAGAGGGTCTAACAACCAATTTTTTTCAAGGCCCTGTCGAATGTCCATGCGCTTCGGTTGAAGGTTCTGGTGGCAGAAACATGTTGACCATGAGATAAAGACACAGGGCTAATCAACTGCTGTCTAATTCACTCACTTATTTTTTATTCCTGAACCAGACAGAAAAGAATAAAGTTCAACGTCTATTTTGGAGTTAGTTTTAACCATGTTGTTTTCACCATTTCTGTTTGCACCGCAGCACTTTTCACACTCTGCTAGTCTCAATGCCCGACTGACTCCATAGGGATTACTACCACACAATAAAACATCCGAAGAGCTCCTCCTGATTAGAGAGGGAGATGTAGCCCACACTGTAATTTGCTATCATGGTGTGAGGAGAATCCCTTTTATGAAGCATGCCACCTCTGGTGGATGAGGGATTTAGTCCTATTTAAGGAATACTTCTTGACATTCGAGGTTCCTAGGTTGCTTTGTGCTATAGTCCTGAGTATTTCGTTGTGTGTGGTATTAATTACTTGGTAGTGAACACCCGCTGGTCTCTAAATCGCTCCTGGCCCTCTTTTTTGTGTTTTCTTCTCATACAACCAATATTAACAGAGATGTGTTAGCAATTCAAAGGGGACGCATTGTTTCTATGTTGTCTTGCTTTTATCATATCTGTCATCACTCGTAGTGAGGGGGAAAAGTGCTGACACACAATCAGCTAAAGTGAAAAACTCCTATCAGGGAGCCTTATGGAGAAAAACTGGAAAGTAGTGACAACAGAGGAGGCTAAGATGGAGGAATATGCCCAAGATAAGCCATTGCTCATCAAATCAGTCACCCTCTTCCTCATCCTCCCCATTTCCAAATCTGTGTACTATATTGACATATATCTTCTATGTAGAGGGATGTGGAGTTAAAAATAGTAAATCTATATTTACCTATGTAACCTAAATATGTTTACATTCACAATATTTTGATTCTCGATACTTAAGTTGCGAAATTTTTGTTGATGAATATTTTCGCCATGATATTGTGACATGGGCCACGCTTTCTTATTTCTCAGATTTAGAGGCAGAACATTTGCCAGGGCTGCTACTTTGCTATTTTAAAGAGTGTACTGGTGTTCTACTTTTCAGTCTTCTTTTGTAGGTTGCTGAATCAAGTCGGAAAAATAATAGGTTCTTTTAGCTTTCCAAAAGCACTTCCTGGCAAAGAAAAGTGTTAGATCTTCTGGCAGGCTCTATTTTGAATCCCGTAAGTAGGTCACTTCGGAAAAAGAAAGAAATGGGGTTGGAGGCCTGTATCCAGGGGCAGGCACAGGGTTGCGTTCACACGGTAGCTGCTGCTGTGACTGCACTCTTTTCTTGTAGCATTTAAATGGACCTTAGTTGTGCTGCAACTGTGGGTGCACTGCATAAGCAGTTTCCTCTTTAGATAATACAAAGTGCTGCAGGTACACTGCACCATTGGAAATAAAGTAATTTACTGTACAAGTCTTAGCAGTCAGGTGGATGGACGCAAACTCCTATTTTTGGAAAAGTACACTGACATGGATTTGTCCTCTTGAGATGCTTGGTCCTACGGACATATTTAAAATTGACGATACATCAGATAGCAGATAGTGGAGTGTCCTTTACTTACCAGTGGCCTATGTACCTTGGCCCATTCTGTGAGGCATGATAGACAAGCACTGGCAAAGGCAATAGGTCTTGCATGTGCAAGAGATACTGTCTTTGCCACATATGTTTTAGCCATGTTGTACATAAGAGTGGCTGCTCTTCAGCATGGCTAAACTTTAGTGGCATGGAGGAGAGTGGCATAGATTGGGGTGGCATATAGTGGAATTTCATAGAATGGAATAGAGTCTTGTTGAGTGTCGTAAAGTGGAGTGTCATGATGTAGAGTGGAGTGATGTGGGGGAGTGTAGAGATGAGAGGGGAAGACTAGCGGGACATAAAATAGAGTAGAGTATCATGGGATAGAGGCCCTCATTACAACATTGGCGGTAAATGCCGCTTACCGCCATGCAGAAGACCGCCAACACACCACCGCGGCCGCGGAATTCCGCCACAGCTATTACGACCCACAGCTCGGAATCCGGCAAAATCTAGACACCCACACAAGTCCGCCACACCAAAGGTCAGTGATAAACTGGCAATAACAAAACCTCCACCGTCACACCAACAGGAATACGCCCACACTATCACGACCCACGAATCCACGCGGCGGTCTTTCAACCGCAGTATTCCATTGGCGGTACACACCGCCGCGCTCAAAATACACACACTCTTACAAAACACAACCACATTGGACAAATCGAAATACACACTCCTGATACACATACACACACCACTCCCACACACCCAATACAATATAAAACACCCACCCACATTACCCACAAACCCTTACAACCAAAAACTTTGAAGAAGCCCAGAGAGACAGCAGAGCAAAGACAACACCAGTATACAGAGGCACACAACACCATCACACATACACATCCACGCACAAAACAACACACACCCCTAAACATCACCCCACACATCACAACACACACCACCTCACATATCACCCACACCACCCCATGGCACCGCAAAGACACCCCAGGTTTTCTGAGGAGGAGCTCAGGGTCATGGTGGAGGAAATCATCCGGGTAGAGCCACAGCTATTCGGATCACAGGTGCAGCACACCACCATAGCTAGGAAGATGGAGCTATGGCGCAAAATCGTGGACAGGGTCAACGCAGTGGGACAGCACCCAAGAACACGGGATGACATCAGGAAGAGGTGGAATGACCTACGGGGGAAGGTGCGTTCCGTGGTCTCAAGACACCACATTGTGGTTCAGAGGACTGGCGGTGGACCCCCACCTCCTCCCCCACAACTAACAACATGGGAGGAGCAGGTCTTGGCTATACTGCATCCTGAGGGCCTCGCAGGAGTAGCTGGAGGAATGGACTCTGGTAAGTTAAATCTCTAACTACTTCATCCCCCACCCTACCTGCATGCTATCACATACCCCACCCTCGCCCTCACCCCCATCACTCCAACTCCTCACATATGTCCCACTATCACAAACCACACATCCCAACACCAAGCCCTGCAAGCAACAACAAAGCATTGACACCCATCACCAATGCATGTCCACTACACATACCCACACAGACCCCTAAACAATTATCACACAAGGTCCTAAACAAGAATGCAAGCACTGAGGTACGGGGTCACCCACCCATTGCACACCATGGCACACACGAATGCAATAATCATGCCTTTACTCCCCTGCAGGACCCCTACCCAATTTCACCGGACAGGAGGTTCCAGACATGTCCACTCTCCCAACAGAAGAGGCCCACATTGATGACAGAAGTTCTATCCAACTGGATCTCGATGACCAGCCCGGCCCATCTGGGACCTCGGGACAGTTGGTTCCCCTCACACAGTCACAGGCCACCACAGAGCCTCCCCCCTCAGGAAACACCAGCACAGCACCCACCCAGAGGGCCCATACCTCTGTCCCCAGGACACGTCAAGCAGCAGTGTGTCCACCACTACAGGGAACCCAGGCTAACCCACCACCCCAAGAACAGCAGGGACCTGGGGGCAGTGGTAGTGGGCACACGGTTCAGGTGACAGAGGCCCAGGAAAACCGGGGAACTGGGAGAGCTGCTGTGCGACAGGGGGAGGACAGGCCCAGGGAACCCACTCTCCACGAGGCCCTCTCCAACATCATGGGAGCCTACCATCATTCCCAGGAGATGATGGCAACGGTACTGGCCAAGTTTCAGGAGACCCAGCGGCTGCAGGAGGAACAGTATTTGGGATTCAGGGGGGAACTCAAATCCATCAATACCACCCTGGGCACCACTGTAGGGGTGCTGAAGGACCTCGTGAACACCAGGAGGGACACTGTGGCACAACAAGGGGCCCCTGACACTAGCCTGGACGATGAACTGCCCACCACCTCTGCCGGTGCTAGTGGACAGGAGGCACCGCCACAGGACCGCGACACCAGCACCCCTCCCCCTGCAGATGGAGAACCACCCCACAAGCGGTCCCTGAGATCCAGGACAAAGACAGAGAAAAATGCCAAGACCCCGCCAAGAAATTAGACCACCCTGAATGTCATCCTTCTGTCCCAGTTTGTCACCCTGTCCATCCTTAAACTGCCCTAACTTCACTTCCTATGCCCCTTTGGACAATGCACCTGTGAGACTAATAGACTGGACTCTGCCATGGACATTCCTCCACCATCACCCCTGACCATTTTACAACCCCCTCCACTATATAGCACTTAAATAAACACCCTTAAATCACAAAACATTCTGGAGTCAGTCTGTGCTTTCACAATTGTGTATTTGCAATAACTGAGGGAAATAGCAATGTCCATTGTATTGTCAACATACCTATGTCACATAGCTATAGTCCATGAGGTAACATAGCAGAGGTCACACAGTGGGACCCACATCTGTGAAATGGAAAGGCAAAGTGACAGGTCAAGGTCCATACACTGGGTGAAAGTGACACATAGATGAGAGGTAGAACAATTTTATCAGATGTAGGAGGCAGTGATGTCTTCTTACCTGTGTCTCACTGGAAGTATTGATGGATTACTGTGTTTCTGTTGTCTATGTCCTCTTCTTCTGCCTCCTCTTCTTCACTGTCCACAGGCTCCACAGCTGCCACAAAACCTCCTTCAGGACCATCCTCCTGCACAAATGGTACCTGTCGTCGCAAAGCCAAGTTGTGCAGCATACAGCAGGCCACGATGATCTGGCACACCTTCTTTGGTGAGTAGTATAGGGAACCACCTGTCATATGGGGGCATTGGAACCTGGCCTTCAGGAGGCTGAAGGTCCTCTCTATAACCCTCCTAGTTCGCCCATGTGCCTCATTGTAGCGTTCCTCTGCCCTTGTCCTGGCATTCCTCACTGGGGTCAGTACCCATGACAGGTTGGGGTAGCCAGAGTCACCTGCAAATGTCGAGGGACAACTGTTAGACACACACTAACCCTTAGGGACAACCCCAGACCCAGACAACTATTCACACTGTATAGGGTCCATGTCCTCACCTAATAGCCACACACAGTGCCTCTGGAGTTGCCCCATCACATAAGGGATGCTGCTATTCCTCAGAATCTAAGCGTCATGCACTGAGCCAGGAAACTTGGCGTTCACATGGGAGATGTACTGGTCGGCCAAACACACCATCTGCACATTAATAGAATGGTAACTCTTCTGGTTTCCATACACCTGTTCACTCCTGCAGGGGGACCAAGGCTGCATGTGTCCCATCAATGGCACCTATGATGTTTGGGATATGGCCCAGGGCATAGAAGTCACCTTTCACTGTAGGCAAATCCTCCACCCGAGGGAAAACGATGTAGCTGTGCATGTGTTTCAGCAGGACAGACAACACTCTGGACAACACGTTAGAGAACATTGGCTGGGACATCCCTGATGCAATGGCCACTGTAGTTTGAAAAGACCCACTTGCCAGGAAATGGAGTACTGACAGGACCTGCACTAGAGGGGGGATTCCTGTGGGATGGCGGATAGCTGACATCAGGTCTGGTTCCAACTGGGCACACAGTTCCTGGATTGTGGCACGATCATGTCTGTAGGTGACAATTACATGTCGCTCTTCCATTGTCGACAGGTCCACCAGCGGTCTGTACACTGGAAGATGCCGCCATCTCCTCACCTGCCCCAGCGGACGTGCTCTATGGATGAGAACAGCGGGCAGATCTTAAAGGGATGCTGGCTGCAGCCGCCATGTGGGTATCAGTGGAGGACCGGGGTTCCAATCTAATTATAGGTACTGTGGGCTATGGTCAAAATGTGTGCGACCCAAGTATTCAATTTGTGATATGTATTGTGCAAAGTTATTGGTACTGAGGAGCCTATCGAGTCGGATATGTAGGTTGTGTGGGGCAGAGAGGATACATGCATTGGATGTTGCTATTATGTGGGATACTGGGGGGGGGGGGGGGGGGAAGTGGTCTATGTCCATGTCTAAAACACTACTAAAATCTCCTCCAAGAAGCCAAGATACCCTTCCCCAGTGAGATAAGGTTCCCGAGAGCTGTTCCAAGTAAGAGGTTAGGTCAGTGTTGGGGACATAGACGTTACCTAGAAGTTACATGGCTGCCATTTAGACGGCCTTTTAGAAAAACATATCTATGCTTTAGGTCCGTTACCACCTCCGCCATCACAAATGGTGTCCCAGCGTGAATCCATATTGGGGCTCCGCGAGCATAGGAAGAATAGTGAGTAGAATATATTTGACTGCACCAATGCTGCCAGAGTGTATTGATTCTCGGGATGTCAGCTGGGATTCTTGCAACAGGGCAATGTGCATGGTGTGACGGCGAAGAAAGGAATAAATTGCTTAGCATCTACTGGGTGTGTGTATGCCATGTACGTTCCAGGTTAATATTTTAGTGGGGGTCATGGTACCATGTTGTGATGAAACTGAACACCTCGATGTAGAGCGAAAAGTATAAGGAAAGTGACATGTCAGATGTAGAAAATGTCTGTAGGCCTGTAGTTTGAGCTTGTATATTTTGCAATGTCAGAAGCATCGGGGGCAAAAGGGGGTTAACAGAACATTTTAACTGTAATACGTTGAATACCAAAAGGACAGTATATGTCAACCATTGGAAACCCAAATCCATTTAAGAGATAACTTATAAGGGGGAAAGGAAGTATGGTAGCAAGTACTTTAGTATAAATTGGTAAAACGTGTATGCCAGTGAGTCCCCCAGGTGTCTTAAATAAGAGCAGGTGCTTGCCCTCCAGTTTATCATGACTTACAGATATGAAGCCTAATTGTTGTCCAAAGACCTATGGGAGGATCATGTTCTCATAGAATGTTTGTCTTTGTCGGTGAGTAGGTGTTTGTGGCACGGAAAATGCATGTTCATCAGGACTGGTCGGAATCCAGCAGGCAAGCCTGGGCTTTAGATTGCATTGTCTGCTGTCTGTGGAGTGACCTCTTGTGGGGGTATCGAATCACAGCCAGTGGGCCACGTAGCATTCAAACTCTCCTCTTCAGACAATTGTGGCCTCTCTGTGTGAGGGCTGGAGCAGCAGGGCATACCAGCATAGCTGCGACCTCTTCCAGTGCCCGGCAATGTTCCCCAATAATTTGTTCAAGGTCTGGAGTAGCTTGTGTCGTTTTTTGCGCTGTCTGGTGAAATCCACGGCGACTACGCAGTTGTTTTGGAACAGGGGACTACGACCGGCCAGGTCAGATTCTTCCAGCCATTTCCATGTGCCTTCCAGGGATGTGAAGAACTGTGTGATACCCTGTGCCCCCTCACATAAACGTGCTGGGAACAGAAATGAATATCGGAGGTCCAATTCCCAGAGTCAGCTCTTAACAGCAAGGAAGGGGCCTCATTTTCGCTGGACCGCGAGTGTGTAGTCCAGGAATAACCTTATTTTTGCATTATCTATTTGTGCCTTAGATACTAATCTTGTCTCCCGCAGCACCATGTCTCTGTCTCAATAATGTAAAAAGCAAATTACTATTGGTCTGGTCTGGGGTTCAATCCAGGTGGAGATCCACAAGCTGGAACCCAGTACACTCTCTCAGTGGAGAAGAAGTATGATAGTTTTTCGACCGGGAGAAGCTTACACAACCATGTCTCTAAATATGTTACTGCATCACTACCTTCAATGCCATGCGGGATGCCCACTACTCGGTCATTGTTCCTAGGGGACCTTCCCTCTGTGTCATTAATGCGCGTTTCCAGGACCTGTACTCGATCAGAGAGGGTTTGCAGTGAGGAACACATGGTAATCACTTGCGGTTGTAATGTTTTGATGGTTTGTTCTGCTGTTGTTACCTTGGCTGCAAGGTTTCAGTGATCTGCATGTAGCAGGTTGCGATCTGTCGACACTGTGTCAATTTTGAATTCTAAGGAAGATCTGGTCTGTTCAATGGCCACAGTACTGCATCTTGTTTCTCTTCCAATGAATTGGAGTGCGTTCACATTTCCGTGTGTTCGAATTCAATGCTGGTGTAGAGGACGGTGCCTGGATGCATTAAGGTGCATGTGATCTGTTGTCCGTGATCTTCCCATCTTAGGTATACCAGTGTCACTGTATGCATTGAGGAGGAGTGCCAGAACCCGCAGATAGTGGTCAAGAATCGGGTGCACCTCGGCATGAGCCATCCTAGTGACTGTTTGTGCTGGAGTGTGTGAATCTGAGTCGGTGCCTTCCAAACAATTACCCTATTCGAGAGACGAAGTTCAGCAGAGAATAAGATGTATGATCAGGTAATGATCAGTTTATAGATCCGCTATAATAAACAGTGAGGCAGACCACTATTCCTCACAGGGTGGTAGATGTAGCATAAATATTACAGAAGAGTGACCTTGTCAGCTATTTAGGCGGTCTGGCAGTCCAAAGGAGTGTGCATGTTAAAAAATGGTAGCTGGGTAAGTGCAGGCAGAACAGTAAAGCACATTTAAACAGGGGTCCCTAATCTAATATGAAGAGTGATCAAGGGCACTACAAGAAGAGTAAAACACACAACACTCTCACATCTGATTCTCACATATGAATTAATCCAATATCAATACATATTCTAAACTGGAAAATAATTTTATTAATATACACTAATAAATCTAGAAAAAATAACAACTACACATATATAAAGAAATAATTCCCCCCACATACCAAAACCTGAAACTCAATCATCTGACTTACAATAGAGAACAATAACAAATTCAACAGCAACACAGAGAGACAGACATATAAGACAGAGACAAAAAAGGAAATACAAATTAGAATCACCGGAAAAGAAATTAATGATAGCAATATAAACAAACAACTACAGACAATAATCTTTATATGCCATGCTCATAATAATAGATATAATATGGCTCCTAATCTGAATACATTCCAATTTAAATAAACAACAGTTTTTCATATAATGAGTTTCCAATACATAGAAAAGCTAATGGTCAAAAAATATATTTACACAGTACAAAGAGTAATCAGAAAGAATATACAAAAATAACGAAAAATAAATATTGTCCAGTATCAACTTTGTATATTTGTCATAATCTCAAAGTTCATGAACATAATCCTCAATTTTCATCCAAGCCACACTTTCAAAATTCATCAAGATAATCCTTAATATCAAGGCCTAAAGCTCATTACGGCCAGAATCTTGGAATTCATCAAGGTCATCCTTCATTATCCTCAAAGCCGACGCGCGTTTCGGTGGACAAACAAAATCTGAAGTTTGGAAATACAAGCACCACCTTCATCAGGGCATAGTGGAAGGATGATGTAAACTGATACACCGTGTTGCAGTAATATATCTATACATATAGGAACAAATACCTCAATTAATAATATTGCAATTATAAAGGGGATTGTCATGTCCGTTCCCGTGACAAACAAACACCACTCCACAAAGTGACAAAGAAAATAAACAACACAACCATCAAACCAAGTGAATGTTACGAAAAAAATCTAAGAAAAAACAATATTAATGTGCAAAACCCAAGTGCGCACACAAGCAAGTCTAAAACACCATGTAAAATATATATCAATAATAGATAATAGCCTATATATTACTCATGCAGATCCTACCTCACAATGCCAACCACTGGCAACAAACTCCAAAAACCAATTACAGAGGTAGGAGGAACTAGTTGACTCTACAAAGACCAAACAACAGGAATAAAAATACTGTATGAACCTCAAACACTGTTTCAACACCAACGAAGTTCCCTGTCCTCAACAGTGGCAAAACCTACTTTCTCCATAAGACCAGTGATTAACTAAAGTTATCTTCAGAAGTAATCACTGCATAGATTGCCAGCTCGTCCTGTGACTTGGTAGAACAAGTTTGTCAAGCCTTCGGCGACCCCAATGGACGCTGCTTTTATAATCTAAACTGGATGTCTAACAGCAGCATGTGTTCGGAAAAACATAGAAAAGGGACTAAGCGCGCCAATAAATCTACATGAAATCCAGGAAAAGATGGCTACCATCTTTAAATGTAGGTGTATTGCTCATATGTCAAAACAAGAAATGCTGTCAAATGCGCTCATCAGCCCAAAAATAGTAGCTGTTAGTGAGGGCAGCAGAAAATAATAATCTGCAAATAGATATAATCTTAACCCACTCTAATCTTTATTCAGAAACAGGGGGTAGACATGGAAGCTCAAATACACAGAGCTAACTTATGGCGGCCATGTTGGAGTGGAAACGAACACAGATATATAAAGAAAACTTCACTCCAAAGGGTACCAGTGAAAATAACTGTAAACAGATACACGCAAGGCATATATATAGATCTTAAATAAAGTTACTGGCACAAACTAAATGGCATTTTGTCAAGGAATCTCATCGTTAAATCCTTTTTCAAAAGTCCGTAAGAAAAAAATCCAATGTACTTCTCTCTTTTTCCTAATGGATTCAACACAGGAATCCCCTCTTATCAGGATTTTCTCTAGTATCGTCCATCTGATCTTGTCCTCACTGTGGTTGCATAAAATCCAATGGGCAACTAATGGGGCATTCAATTTGCGCATTCTTATTGCGGATTTGTGTTCAGATAATCTGGTACTGAACTCTCTCGATGTCTCCCCCACGTAACCTAAATTACATGGGCATAAAATCAAATACACCACATTTTTGGATCAGCAGTTTGTCATGGTCGTCAACACAACCGTTCTCTCATTATGTATGAACTTATTAGTAATCATAGCCCCATCACATGCATGGCAGCTACCACATTTAAAGTTCCCTTTAACCGGGTCCAATCCTACGGCGGATCTTTTTACCAGATTCTGAGTAAACCCAACAGATGCCCGGACCAACATATTATGTAAATTTGTATTCCTTTTAAAAGCAAAGAGTGGTTTTTCTAATAACATGGCATCATCTCCCGTGTTCAAGATGTGCCACTCAGAATTGATGATTTGTCTCAACCTATTGTTCAAATTGGAATGGTGGACTACAAAAAAACAACTTCTCGCTTTTAACTTTACTTTTACCTTGCAATAATGCCTCACGATTGTAATATTTCACTCTTTTTAATGAATCCTTAATCACTCTTCGGGGATATCCTCTTTGTTTCAATTTCTCCGCTAGAACATCTGCATGCTTCAAAAAATCTTTAATCTCTGTACAGTTTCTTCTCAAGCGCAAGAACTGTGAGAAAGGAATCGCTTGTCTTTGACTTCTGGGATGAAAACTATCATAATGTAAAAGTGTATTCCTTGCTGTAGGCTTAGTGAATAGAGATACTATCAACTGTCTGTTCATATGTTTAATGTATACACCTAACAATTCAACCTGATCACAACTGTGCTGTATGATGAATTTAAGATTGTAATCACACAGATTAAGCCACATGAAAAACTTGTGTAGTTTTTCTTTTTCACCTTTCCAAATAAAGAAAATATCATCAAAGTAGCTACACCAATTGCACACATTTTCAAAGAAAGGAGCGAGCTCGTTATATATTTGCTTTTCCTCAAACTTGCCTACATATAAATTAACAACACTCGGAGTACAAGCGTTCCCCATGCTAACTCCCTTAATCTGCTGGTATACAGTCCCATTAAAGTCAAAGAAGTTGTTGTATAACACAATATTTAAACAATCTATAATAAATTCATGTAAAGGTTCCGTACCCAAGGTAGCAAGATACGACTTGACACAATCAAGGTCTTGCTGTTGGGGTATATTCGTATACAAAGTTTCCAAATCCATTGTGACTAATATGTCTTGTTCCGGATTGAAATCCAAACCTTCTAGTTTTGAAATCAAATGACCTGCATCACGTACATAGGACGGAAGTTCTGTAACTAACGGTTTAAAAAAGCTGTCTAAATACTGAGAAAGAGGTTCAATTGCATACCCGATAGTAGAAACAATAGGACTGTCTCTCTGTGTTGCAGTTGAATGTGTTATTGTTCTCTATTGTAATTCAGATGATTGAGTTTCAGGTTTTGGTATGTGGGGGGAACTGTTTCTTTATATATGTGTAGTTGTTATTTTTTCTAGATTTCTTAGTGTATATCAATAAAATTATTTTTCTGTTTAGAATATGTATTGATATTGGAATAATTCATATGTGAGAATCAGATGTGAGAGTGTTGTGTGTTTTACTCTTCTTCTAAGTGCAGGCAGATCCAATCCAATTGGACGCATCCATCTGGTAAGCAGACCTCCCCCTTTAATCATTAATCTGCTCACCTGGAGCTGCTTGAGGCCAGTGGTTTGAGGTGCCCGGCAGGAGCGGTGTGCAGTGTGCAGCAGGCCCACTTCGAAGCTGACGCCGGGAGCCAAGGGCACAGCCAAGGCCTCCCCACAAAGGAAACAGTGCATACCAACAATTACAGACGCCTGCCTCGCTGTTTCCTCTCCAGGCGACGAGACCGCCGGAACATCAGGCTCCCCGCTCCAATGCCAGAGGTAGGCCTTAGCTCCGGGTTATTAGGAAGTTTTTCCTTTTCCTTCCTCACCTCTGGTTTGTCATCGGCGTCTCACCGCCACATCATCCCACCAGGCCCAGAAGTCGCTGCCTATTGGTTCTGGGGGACATCCGCTCGCTCCGACGGTCAGCAGCATCCGAGTTCCGACCAGTGGGAACAGCACCACCTTCTTCGGTTTTGCCTGGAGGACCGCGGCAAGGGCAGCTGTCCCGCCACCGGCGTTCATCCTACTCCTGGGCACCACACAATCGTGAGTGTAATCCACAGAACCGCGCCTGCTACTTAATTCACTTCGGTGAATCCGCATCTTTTGTCCAATCTACCTGGGACCTCAGGCAGGTACTTTCATTAGGTGGATGGCTAGCATAACCTTTAATTGTGGTGGATAATGGGGTGGCAATGCGTAGGCGATTCAAAGTGTGTCCATCATGTTTCCTCGCAGGTCACGCCCCCCATTGTTTGTGGTCATGTTGAAGACATTGAATATACTTTTTTTGCAGGGCCCATGACACCCTTGCTAGACAATGGAGATACTTTGTTGCCACAGCTAAATAGAGAGAAGTGTTCCGAGAAATTAAGTTGTAATAGAAAACAAACATGAGTTACTTTAAAGTACTGTTAAAGAGTATACCTAGATGTAGTATAAACTATACATAATGGTTGCTCATTTGGATTATGCAGCTAAGGGAGGAACGGAAAGGATCCTCAATACTTAAAAAAACTGGTGATATTTAATGATATATACGTTTGTAAGGAAGGTAGTGCTGTATGTTTAGGAAAGTGATGTATTATTGTGAATACAAACTATACTATTCTGAAAAATGTGTGTTTGTTTCAATTTAAGAAACACCCTGAATTTATATCAGAGAAGTGTTCATGAAAACACACATTATACCGCTTTCACAGATATTGGGGGTCATTCTGACCCTGGCGGTTGAAAACCTCCAGGGCAGAGTGCCGCGGAAGCACCGCCAACAGGCTGGCGGTGCTTCATGGGCAATTCTGACCGCAGCGGTAAAGCCGCGGTCAGAAAAGGGCAACCAGCGGTTTCCCGCCGGTTTACCCCTGACCCAAAGAATCCTCCATGGCGGCGCTGCTCGCAGCACTGCCATGGGGATTCCGACCCCCTTCCCGCCATCCTGGTCCTGGCGGTAAAAAACGCCGGGAACGGGTGTTGTGGGGCCCCCTAACAGGGCCCCATAATGATTTTCAGTGTCTGCCTAGCAGACACTGAAAATCGCGACGGGTGCCACTGCACCCGTCGCACCCCTTCAACTCCGCCGGCTCCATTCGGAGCCGGCTTCATTGTTGAAGGGGCTTTCCCGCTGGGCCGGCGGGCGGCCTTCTGTCGGTCCCCCGCCGGCCCAGCGGGAAAGTCAGAATGACCGCTGCGGTCATTTGACCGCAGTACGGTCTTCGGGCGGCTTCCGCCGCCCGCCAGGGTCGGAATGACCCCCATTGTTTCGGTTTGATGAATTCCAGATTTCCAGTAATACCTTTCAGTAGACCTGAAGTTGAAAGGTATTCTGGAGGTATGTCATATGTTAAAGCAAGTGTTCAATTAATATGCTTAATGGCACAATAATCAGGTATAAATCTTGTTTTTGATTACCCCTTACGACCCAAGTAGACAGCGTCTAACAAAGCTGCAAGTTGGAAAGGTGATATCCAGTGTCTGTTTTCCCTCTGTTCCCTGTCCCCTCTCCCCAGGTCTACTACTAACCATCATGTTCCTATTGTTAATGGTTGCTGTGGATACAGTGTAGTGCGGAACAGTACAATGCTCTGGTGCTTCCCTACTGCAGGTTAGTACATTCTGACATTATGATGATTGTTAAACAAGATATATTGCTTATGTGGAAACAATAGCCCAAGATATGCCTCCTGGATAAACGATATAGCGACCTTTTCCCAAGAGGGTCAAATAATATATAAATCTAATGATTAAGTTATGTTCAACACAGTGGCAGACCCATTTCTAGAATACGAAACCCTTAAGAATAGAGGCTGGTTTAAACAAACATCTTGCTTCAAAGAGACTGGTAGATCTGAGTAATATTTTATACACTTTTCATACAACTTATCGAAGTGCACTGAATTGTTTTATATTTTAAGTTCATTCTGTTTGCTTTTTTACATTTAATTCATTTGTTGCTAAAATGTTCATTTATTAACAGCACATGATTCATTTATAGTCCTGGTACCCATATTTGTGATACTAACAGTGGTGGATCCTCCGCTATGGCAGAGGAGTGTCACCCCACGCCTGCAGCAGCAACACTGTGTTTATTATGGTTTTATCGTAAAAGGAGTGGGGCCACAGGCTATGACGGGGACTGAGGGGGAGTGCACAGGTCTTCTTTCATGTCTTCCACTCCAGACATGTTGAGCAGTGCTTAATTTGTGCTTGTTGTTTTCGGTGCATAGCACCAGCACTTATTTTTGAGGGCCGGCACTTATTTTTCTGCCTCAAGCACTTACTGTGAGCAAAAGACACATATGAGAAAGACGGAGGAAGAGAAAAACAAAAAAGTGGCACAGTGGGAGAAAGCAGCAAGCTGCAAGAGTGAGCTGAAAGTGCAGGGAGTGGCTTTAAATGGATTGAAAGGCCCGAGATGGCTTCAGGATTACGCTGCCTCAATATTCCATGGTCGTACATTTAATTTCAGCAGCCGCAAGTTTAAGAGGAGGGCTTTGGGCACCAGCACATTTTTATTTACAAATTAAGCACTGATGTTGAGGATGGTCACATGATGCTGAGTTCACTAAAACAGGTCCTATACCTTGAAATTTGTAGTACTTAAATGAGTTGTCAAGCACAAAAGCATGATAACTGTAGGTATTTCTACCTCAAGCTGTGTGAAGGCAAAATTATGACCATCTTCAACATGTCTGGAGTGGAAGAAATGAAAGAAGGTATTGAGGAATCCAATGTAAGAGGCATGGGCGTTGTAATGGATGTGCTTGTCTTTGCTACAAGGTTGACTTGGCTGAGAACCATCACCATGTAGAGTGACTGATGTGATTTGTTACACACATTCACACTGATTCACTTATGTGATTTTGTAGTGGCTAACAACTCTCTAATGGTACTGCTGGCATGTAATAAGATTGGTCACTACAATCACTACCCTTTGTAATTCTGATAATGATGGTTTGATTTGTTTGCTCATTAGATTGAGGGCGATGTGTTATCACAATGTGATTAATGTTGCCTTGCACCGGGATCATAGCATTGTCCGATCCGGAGCACTTAAAACAGCAGTTCAGTATACACAGAACCACAACACACAGTATTGGCACTGGTTCATTTTACGGTTTCCGTACACTTGCTCCTGTCTACGCAAGGCCATCAGCTGTACATGAGGGCAATCAATTGACCCTGGGATGTCACAAAATGTCAGGAAATCCTTCTGTAGCATACATGTTTGCTCATGCTGACATTACCTGTGTAGGTGTCCAAGAGGAGCTGTATATGCTGCTCAGTCCCTCCCTACAAGAAATTTGGTTATTGGTTGAGGGGAGTGGAAACCCCACTCAAGCAAAAACCACAGTCCTATGATTAACCCTCCGATAGCTCGGCACAAAGCAGTCAGGCTTAACTTGGAGGCTATGTGTAAAGTTCTTACGCAGTACACAAAAGGAATAAAGGGAAAACACAACAAAAGAAAAAGGTCAAACCAATTTAGAAAGACAGAGTACATTTTAATAAATAAAATGATACCAAAATGACCAAAATCCAATACGTAGAACTAGAGATATTCAATTTTAAAAACCTTTTAGTGAAAATAGCACCTAAAAGCACAAAGCATCACTCGGGGTAATCTGGTCCGGCTAGACCAGGGGAAAGTCACAATTTCAGGCAGACCACAATGGGGCATCGGTCGGATACAGAGACCAGAATAGTCACACTGAAAAGTTACCTTTTAAGTCCAAAACAAAAAGTTCTGTTCCCGGTGGAGGAGGCCGTGAGGCGAAGTCATCGGTGCATCATGAGGAGCTGGTTAGGCGACATGGACAGTCATCACTGTAGTGTGACAAGGCAATCAGGCATTGAAGACGGTCATTGCTGTAGGTTAGAGTTGGTTTCCATCAAGGGCTTTTGTAGATGAAAGGAGAAGTGCAGGTTTGCGATATTGGTCGCCGGAGACTGCCATTGCTAGCACTAAGGGCAAGGTTGACTGGAGCTTCACATTGACAGTTGTTATGGGCGGCACAGTCTTGGCATGAACAGGCCAGGTTGCTGTTGTGAGGAGCCCAAACTTCAGGATTTCACCTTTTCTGTGGGAGGAGTACACTCCGATGCCAACCAAGGGTCTAGGACCTGGGAGACACTTCTTGGGGATCAGGGATTCATGCCAGCAGGGCTCAGGCAAGTCTATTTTCAGCAGGTCAGCTGGGAAGTTGCAGGGAGACCTCTGAAGCTTGTTGTGTCCTGGTAGATCTCATAGGAGGTGAGTCAACTCACCCCTGGAGACACTCTGGTTAGTCTGGTATGAAGGCAAGCAGGTCCAGTCTTCCTTCATGGGCAGCAAAACCGTCCTTCAAGCAGCTGGGCAGTAATTCTTGTATAACTTCCACAGGTCCAGGAGTGTTCTGATTGTCCTCTCTCGAGGTCACTTATTTCCAACTGGTGCCAGCCTTTTTAAGGGGGACTCCCTTCCAGATGCCAGCCTTTGTCTGGGGAACTCCCTGTCCAAGTCCCAAATTTGATTCTGGAAAGTTCTTCCCCTTTCCCTATCAAGGCTCCAAACTGTCTAGGGGTGACAAAAAGCAGAGCAGGCCTGGTGTCAGTGTTGGCACGGAAAAGTCCTCTTCATGGTAATGGGTGTGAACCCAAATTCAGATGCTGGTGCTTAGCTCACCCCTTGGCCTACATTGGTTGGATGTGAAGTGCTGCACAGCGCCTGACTGAGGACTCTGCACTGGATGTATGTGTGCCTGGGAAGGATACAATAAAGGGATAGGGCAGTGCGTGCATGGTGAGTGCATGCACTGGGTGTATGTGTATCTGCAAATAGTACAGTACAAGCATTATATAGTGAGGTGCAGTGCATGTATGATGAGTGCTGATACTGGGTGTATATGCAACTGTGAAGAGTACACTCCATAAAGGATGTAGTGTTGTGCAGCATGAGCATAATGAGTGTGTGTGCTGGTTGCATGTGTGTGCCTGCAAGTGATACAATACAGAAAGCTACAGTGCTGTGCAGCACACTCAAAAGGAATGTGTGTGCTGAGTGTATGTGTGCCTGTGCTAGGCCAATATATAGAAGTAAAAGTGCTGGACAGTGTGTGTTTGTGCTGTGTACATGCACTGGGTGGATATGTGCATGTGGATGGCACAATACATGAAGGGCCCTTGGTTCCATTTTGGGAGACCCAGCCTTGCATGATGAAGACATGAGGAGTTAGAGGAATGCCCCCAGAGAGATGTGAGTATTGCTGCACTTCTGTGAGCGAGGTGGAACATACTGGGGAAGGGAGAGTGAGGCTCCTCCTGTACACTTAAAAGGGAGCTCTTGATGCAGCGAGAGATCATGAGGACTGGGCAAGGACCTGGACATATCTCAAAAAGGAGAATGGGCTGTGAATCATAAAAAGTAGGGCTAGAAGCCCAAGATTAACCTTTTGATGCACATATCACTGTGCCTGAGATCCAGGTGTGAATTCTAGTCACTCCCATTGCCAGTGTTGTGGGCCTATCAGCTTCAGAATTTCTCCTGCTGTGACAGACGGCTTTTCAAGAGGTATATGGAGAAAAGATGTATGCACTTCAATAGAAGCAGAAGCCCAACCTAAAACGTCAAAGATCCAGAACCTAAATCATATTTAGTGTCTGAAAGTTGGCAATAAGAAGGGTGTTGGAGGGAGCAAGTCCAGTGGGGAATCTTGGTGCTAGGTGTGAGGGAATGGCTACTGCACAAATCGGGTCTGTGCCCATGTGCAGAACTAACTCTGTGACCCCCGTATGCCAGGAAAGGGCCGCAGTGAAGGTTGTTGTGGAAAATCTTGCAGTGTGGTAATGGCAGAAGGCAGTGTGGCATCGTTGTCATGAGTCCATATGCCAGGAGGGGCCAGGAGGGGCCACCATGGGAAAGACTGCTTGCAGAGAAGGGCCAAAGCCTGCATGACACCTTGCGTCAACCTTGTATGCCTGAAGGGACCACAGTGATAAAGACTGGTGCTAGCGCGCCTGGTCCTTAGTAGGTAAACTTACAAGGGGACGCGTATAGGCCGATGAACCTTTTGATTCGCATGGAGTATCCCAGTCATGTAGTAACCAATGTTCATCAATAATCAATATACAAATCAAAAACCACTGAGAAACATTAATCATTAGTCAATAGTGTCAACAATTCATGAATAAACACAACTCCATATACGTTTGAACAATTTTTATTTCCCTATTAGTTACAATACTAATCCATACGGTTAATTCAAACTTAATTCAATCAGCACAGAATTAGTTCATTAGTGACCACCAATAACATAATCTAATCCGAACTTGAGAAAACATACGTTCTAATGCTTCAGCATAAGCCAATAAAGATGAAAATATCAACATTAATAGCAGAGTCCAGCAACCAGTTCGGCAATCATTGTTACTGTCAGCGTCACCCAAAGGAACCTTACCTAACCCAGAATAGCTTTAGCATGTGGGACTTCATGCAAAAACAATTTTGAACATGAATTTGGAAAACATCTAGCTAAGAGATAAACTATTTAAACAGAGCAGTTGGTACCTAGAAAGAAAGGCACAAAAGTTAATAAGTCACATTGTCATAGCTACCTATCCACGGAATGGATCAGCAACAAAGTCAGTCTTCGTCTTCAGGTCATCAATCGATCAGCAACGCATCAGGCTCTCATGAGCATGAGCCCAATGACAAAGTCTTGCATCAATTTCAGCAAAAGTCTCTCCCCGATCATCTGCCTTTAACGTCTCCCAACAGTTCTGAAGATTTCCCCTTTTGTCACGACATTATATTAAAGTTGTCCAGACCATCCCCTAATTCCTAATTGGTCAGTTGATCACCAGTTATTTCCCTAACCAATAATTTTAATTTTACAAATCTATGAATTCTAATATAACGCCGCTCTCAGGTTGTCGGTTGGTTCACTGTACGATGTCCTCATCATCCGGCTCATCAGGTATCAAAAATGTTGCATATTCTTCTCCAGTCAGTGTCTCTATTGTTCGAGGCCTGGGAAAGTACATTTCATTTGCTCTACACAGTATATGTTGCAAGTTGATTCCCTCCTCTCCTGTCCGTCGGTACATTACAGAAAATTCTAGCTAAGCAGACTTTATTAACAAGGAATGGTTCAAAGGTCAGTTTGACACATTGGCTTCTCCACATTGCACTAATAATTCAGCTTCTGCATGAGGCCTGGCAAAACTAGGCCACAACTTCGGCTAAGTTAACTCTACAATACAATGCAAAACATAGGTTATACATCTCAATGTGACATATTACTACATTATTATTACGCCTTTTCAACCTTTCACATAATTTTAGTAATTTTTAGTACAATTCGTGAATGTTGGTTACCACTCTCCGTGGGCACATTTTCAAACGTGCACATTATTTTTCTACATTAATTTTTCTACAATTTATAATTATTATTCAAAATGCATAAACACTCATTAATAATTTTCATTAACATATCTGCTTCAGCAATCCCTCCTCTGATGACTAAATATGTCATCACATTACCTTTACCATCATTTCACAATTCAATCTCCTCTGTATTTTGTCTCCTTCTCAAATCTTCCTTATAAATTCTTCCCTGTTTCGTTCTTCCCTCCTCTGATTATTTTGAGACCTTTTTAATTTAACCTTTTGACACAATTTAAACAAACCCCATAATCCTAATATGCAAGCATTCACAAATAATATTCCCTGTATGATTTTTAATAATATCCCATTCCAAATGTTATTAAGCCAATTTCCCACTGAAGCAAATCCTTTTCTAACCTTTTCCCCAACACCTGGTTCCTTCAATTCTTTCAAATCCTTACTTGAGTTAGTCAGGATTGTGAATAGGGTGGTCATTACAATCCTGGCGGACGGTGTTAAAGGTGCGGTAATACCGCAAACAGGCCAGCGGACAAAAAAAGGGAATCATGACCGTGGCGGAAACCGCCAACATAGACAGCCACTTTAACACTCCGACCGCCACGGCGGTACAGACAAGCAGCGCGGCGGTCACCGCCAACAGACAGGCAGAACACAATGTACCACCCACAGTATCACAACCCGCCAATCCGCCACCTTTTCCGGGGCGGATTCACCGTGGATAAAAACACGGCAGAAACAGCTTCTGCAATGGGAAATCGCTCACCTTCTACACTTCCCACGAGGAAGGAGGACACCATGGAGCCGGAATTACAAATCCTACCTGCCCTTGTCTTCCTGCTCATTTACCAACACCAGCAACGGCGGCGGCGAAGACAACGGTGAGTACTGCACCTACGACATAGGGGAGGGGGAAGGCAAAAGTCAGGGGGGGACACACGCAACACCCCCACCCTTGCACATTACAACACACACACCAATGCATTTAAAAACATCACAGTAACAACCCACAACCCCCCCGGAAGAATGCAAAGACCAAAGGAAATCAGTTCAAAAATTGTAATGTATCAAAATACAGTTACCAAATATATACAGATATATATATATATATATATATATATATATACACATTCAAAAGTATATACATTACGAGAAGTAGTGCAGGTATGCACATATCAATGTCCGTGCACCACAGGTCCAAAAATGCATGGGCGAGGCCCACAATAGATACCTGTCCACAAACGGAGAGAACACTGCTGGGGCATCAGATAGAAATACAACAGGCACCTCAGGAGGAAGGGAAGGTGGAGGCACCTCAGCCGGATTACAGCACCACGCCAGATCCACGACGGGGCTCCATGCCCATTGATGTATCCTGGGGAGTGCAAAGCCACAGTCTCTCAAGTCCATACAGTGGGTGGTTTGCCCACTGTACCATCCTGGGGAGTGCAAAGCCACGGTCTCTCAAGTCTCTACAGTGGGTGGGTTGCCCACTGTTCCATCCTGGGGAGTGCAAAGCCACAGTCTCTCAAGTCCATACAGCGGGTGGTTTGCCCACTATTCCATCCTGGGGAATGCAAAGCCACAGTCACTCAAGTGGATAACAGTCTCCACTGGTTCTGGAGGGGGAATGGTGCCCACACTGCATTAGGCTCCCCGTGACGGTTCCTGTTCCGTCACAGTCCCAGCTGTACATGGGATAACAATGCTTGATGTGGCGGTGTTTCCTTGTTCAGCAGTGCTTTGCCATGGCGGTCTCTGCCCTGTTCAGCGGTTCTCTGCCCTGTTCAGCGGTTCTCTGCCCTGTTCAGCTGTGCTTTGCCCTGTTCAGCGGTCTTCACCATGGCGGTGATTCTCTTGTTCAGCGGTGCTTTGCCATGGCGGTCTCTGCCCTGTTCAGCGGTTCTCTGCCCTGTTCAGCGGTGCTTTGCCCTGTTCAGCGGTCTTCACCATGGCGGTGATTCTCTTGTTCAGCGGTGCTTTGCCATGGCGGTCTCTGCCCTGTTCAGCGGTTCTCTGCCCTGTTCAGCGGTGCTATGCCCTGTTCAGCGGTCTTCACCATGGCGGTGATTCTCTTGTTCAGCGGTGCTTTGCCATGGCGGTCTCTGACCTGTGCATTGATGTGTGGCATGACGGTCCCTCATTGGCCAGCGGGGCTGTGGCAGCCGGGGCCCTCCTGGGCACTGACTCCGGCGGTGGTCTCCTGACCAGTGACAATACTTCTGCCCTCCTGGGCAATGACTCCGGCTGTGGTCTCCTGACCAGTGACGATACTTCTGTCCTCCTGGGCACTGACTCCGGCGGTGGTCTCCTGACCAGTGACGATACTTCTGCCCTCCTGGGCAATGACTCCGGCGGTGGTCTCCTGACCAGTGACGAGGGTGCTGGCGGTGGCGTCCCGGCCGCCGGGGAGGATGACACCCTTCTCTGCCGTGCTGCTCCCACCAGACTGTGCAGACTTCTTCTGGCACTTCACCACCTTTGGAGGAGTCACAGCTGACTCTGCAATCCCCCTGGGACCCTTGTGAGCAGTTTTGCCGCCAGGAGTCTTCACCCTGTCCCGTCGGCCACTTTCCAACTTGAGATGCTTTACAGGGGGTGGACTGGCAGTGCTTTGGCTCCGTGTCACACTGCCTGCCCTGGTGGCCGGTGCACTCCACACACCTGTTACACGCACCACTGGTACTGGAGTCTTTTTGGCTGAGGCGCTACCACGGGACTTATGAATTGGAGGAGTGGGGATGGGGGCAAAGAGGTCAACGTTGCTGAGGGAGAGTTTCTGACGAACACTGGGATGGGTAGCTGGAGGGGGTCTGGGAGTGGAGGAAGAGGAGGTGGTTGTAGGAGGTGTCACTTTAGGGGTTTTGGGTGCAGGTGCAGGTACTGGTGGCTGTCGTGAGGTGGATGGATGTTGGGTGTGTAGGTGCCCGCGTTTGTGTACTTTGGGAGGGGGCGTCACAGACACACTGAGAGAGGACACAGGGGACGTGTAAATGAGAGTGGGGGTGGTGAGTGCAGGTGAGCGGGGTGTGGTGCTGGGTGTTCTGGTGCGAGTCCTAGTGCCTGTAGATGTAGTGCATGCAGGTGAGAGTGTAGACGACACTGGGAGGGAGGAGGGAGACAACGAGGAGGGGGACACAGTGGAGGCAGTGGATGTTGCTGTGTCTGGATGTGTGTGATGCTTGTGTGAGTGCCTGTGGGATGTGTGGTGCCTGTGTTTGCCTGAGCTACTTTTGGGTGTTGAGGTGTATGCATGCTTGTCTGATGGTGTGCTTGGGATGGGCTGGGGTACAGGGGATTGGGTTTGGGTGGAGGAAGTTGGAGGGGGAGGCTAGACACAGGGACAATGGCTGCCATCAGTGCTGAGGCCAGAGATTGCAGGGTTCGATGAAAGTTAGCCTGACCAGAATGAATGCCCTCCAGGAATGCATTACCGTTTTGCAATTCCCTTTCTACACCCTGGATGGCAGTCACAATGGTAGACTGCCCAACAGTGAGTGACCTGAGGAGGTCAATGGCCTCCTCACTGAGGGCAGCAGGGGTGGCAGGGGCTGAGGTGCCTGGGGCGACGGTGATGCCCACCCTCCTGGGTGAGCGGGCACGGGGCAAACGCTGAGGGGCTGCTGGGAGGGCGGTGCTGGTAGGGGAGGTGGCGGCTGTACCTATAGAAGTGGGGGGCACAGATGGTGCCGCCACCACAAGGGAGCTCTCATCGGCGGACGAGTCTGTGTCGCTGGTTGGTGATCCGGTGACCGACGTGTAGCTCCCCTCGCCCTCCGTCCCACTGGTGCATTCTGAGTCTGTGTTGTGGCCCTCCATGGCCATGTGGGATGCAGCTCCCTCGTGCTCCGGTGCCACTGTACCTCCACCTGATGATGCTGATGCACAAAAGAACAGGGAGAGCAGAAAAAGGGGGGGGCGACAGAAGAAAGACAGGTTGAGTGCATGGCTTACCGCTACCGTTGGCGGACAATACAGACACAGCAGCCCCCTGCACTACGCCGTGCTCTTGGCCTCTACAGATGCAAATCCTGGGATATAGCCTACATCGCTATGGTGGACATCTGCACACATGGATGCCACAGGGGCATGTATACCTGTACTTGGCACTCTACTGCGGTGGGGTGGAGTGGCACATGGCCTGCATTACGGAGGGGCCTAGCCTATGGAAGTCGCCTTGGCCTAGGGAAACCCACAGCCCTCCTCCCACACCCAGAGCCCTCAACTGCGCGCAAAGTCCCCAGAATGAGGGAGTACTCACCCCCTTGTGTCTGCTGTGATGCCCTCAAGCGCCCATCCAACTCCGGATAGGCCACCGCCAGGATCCGGAACATCAGGGGGGTCATGGGGCGACGTCACCCCTCCCACGTTGGGAGGCCATTCCCAGCTGAGCCTCCGCCGTCTTCTTGCTCCAGCAGAGAATGTCCTCCCATCTTTTCCGGCAGTGGGTGCCCCGTCTCTGGTGGACCCCCAGGGTCCGGACGTCCTTGGCGATGGCACGCCAAATGTCCTTCTTCTGGTGGGCGCTGACCTACATGACATGCACAGGGGAAGAAGAGAAGTCGTTAGCAAGAGCACCGTCGAAGTGAGTGGCCCACATCCCTGCCCTTGCCATGTGGCACATGCATTCACAGTCCTTCATGTTCACTGCACTCTGCCCCCTTCCCTCTTACAACCAGCCCTCTCCACCCAGGCATAGCCCATACAAGGTGCTCCCTGTGTACTTACCTGTTGTTCTGGAGGACCGTAGAGTAGCGTGTACTGGGGGAGGACCCCGTCGACTAGCTTCTCCAACTCCTGAGCAGTGAAGGCAGGGGCCCTTTCCCCAGACGCAGCAGCCATTGTCTCTTCCAGACAGAGGTCACAGCAGCACTTGCAGTGTAGGTCCTCTCCTGTCGAAGATCAGGTATCGAGTGATTGAACAGATAGAAAATGGTGGTCACGTCCGCGGCAGTGACGTCCGCGGCGGTGCGTCTCATCACCGCCGGCGCACTTCATCATTGGCTCCTGGGACCCATAGGGTCCAATGTTAACCAAGGCAGCATTGCGCAGCGGTCTTCGACCGCCTACCGCGACGGTGTACAATGCCAGCGCAGTTACCTCACATCCCATTGTCCCAGTTTAGAGGTCAGGCAGCCATCATTTCAGGGGCCCACATGGCTTCATTTACAACTGCGTCACACATACCTAAGCCTACACTCGACACACATACAGGAAGATTTTTGTCTTTGGTGTCGTGTTCTGTGTATCTGTGGGTACATACCTGGGATTTTGTTGACTCTGTGGTCGCTGTTGTCCTTCCTAGGCACCGTCAGCTGGGACATTTGAGAAGATGGCGGAATCCTCCGGTGTACCGACCGCTGGTGGACCTGTTGACAATGGAGGAGCGACATTTACTCATCACCTACAGGTTTGACCGTGCCACTATCCAGGAACTATGTACCCAGTTGGAGCCAGACCTGATGTCAGCAATCCGCCATCCCACAGGAATCCCCCATCAAGTGCAGGTGCTATCAGTGCTCCATTTCCTTGCAAGTGGATCTTTTCAGACAACAGTGGCCATGGCATCAGGGATGTCCCAGCCTATGTTTTCCAACGTGTTGTCCAAAGTGTTGCCTGCCCTGCTGAAACACGTAAGGAGCTACATCGTTTTCCCTCAGGTGGAGGATTTGGCTACAGTGAAAGGTGACTTCTATGCCCTTGGACATATCCCCAACATCATAGGTGCTATTGATGGCACCCATGTAGCTCTGGTCCCCCCCCACAGGAGTGAACAGGTGTACAGGAACAGGAAGAGTTATCATTCGATGAATGTACAGATGGTATGTTTGGCAGACCAGTACATCTCCCAGGTAAATGCTATGTTCCCTGGCTCAGTGCATGACGCCTACATCCTGCGCAATAGCAGCATCCCTTATATGATGGGTCAACTCCAGAGGCACCGGGTGTGGCTATTGGGGGACTCTGGTTACCCCAACCTGTCCTGGCTATTGACCCCAGTTAGGAATCCCAGGACCAGGGCAGAGGAACGCTACAATGAGGCCCATGGGCGGACTAGGAGGGTGATCGAACGCACCTTTGGCCTCCTGAAGGCCAGGTTCAGGTTCCTCCATATGACAGGTGGTTCCCTATTCTACTCACCGAAGAAGGTGTGCCAGATCATTATCGCCTGCTCGATGCTTCACAATCTTGCTTTGCGACGCCAGGTGCCTTTTCTGCAGGAGGATGGTCCAGATGGCAGTGTTGTGGCAGCTGTGGAGCCTGTGGACAGTGATGAGGAGGACGCTGAGGAAGAAGACATAGACAACAGGGAGTCAGTCATACAGCAATATTTCCAGTGACACACAGGTGAGAACAGTTTTCTTTTTACCATTACATTCACTTTCACACTTCTAACTGTATCCTGTCTGTCATTTCATAGCAGTATTTCGTCACTGAGTTGTACCTTTCCATTACGGTTCCACAGGTGTGGTTAGCAACGTGTGTCCTCTGCTTGCATCCTTCAAGGACTTGTGATGTGTGACATAGGTATGTTGTCTTTACAATTGGAAACGCATGTTGACACTGTCATTGATTATACATATTTACCAAATCACAGTCTGACTCCAGATTGTTTTGTGGTTCAAGGGTGTTTATTTAAGTGCTCAGAAATGGAGGGGGGTAGTAATATGGTGATGGGGGACGGTGGAGGAATGTCCATGGCAGAGTCCAGTCCAATAGTCACACAGATGCACTGCCCATATGGGCATAGGAAGTGGAGCTGGGGCCGTTGCAATCTGGACAGGGTGACAAAATGAGACAGTGGGAGGACAATCAGGGTGGTCTCATTTCCTGGCGGGGGTCTTGCCATCTTGCTCTGTCCTGTTCCTGGATCTCAGGGACCGCTTGTGTGGTGGTTCTCCGTCTGTATGGGGTGGGGTGCTGGTGTGGTGGTCCTGTGGCGGGGAGTCCTGTCCACTAGCACCGGCGGAGGTGGTGGGCAGTTCATCGTCCATGCTAGTGTCAGGGGCCCCTTGGAGTGCCACGGTGTCCCTCATGGTTTTTTCTATGTCCTTCAGCACCCCTACGATGGTGCCCAGGGCAGAGCTGATGGTTCTGAGTTGCACCCTGAAGCCCAAATACTGTTCGTCCTGAAGGCGCTGGGTCTCCTGAAACTTGGCCAGGACCGTGGCCATCGTCTCCTGGGAGTGGTGGTATGCTCCCATGATGGAGGAGAGGGCCTCGTGGAGGGTTGGTTCCCTTGGCCTGTCCGCCCCCTGTCGCACAGCAGCCCTCCCAGTTCCCCTGTGTTCCTGTGCCTCTGTCCCCTGGACCGTGTGCCCACTACCACTGCCCCCAGGTCCCTGTTGTTGTTGGGGTGGTGGGTTAACCTGGGTTCCCTGTAGTGGTGGACACACCGCTGATTGACGTGTCCTGGGTACGGAGGTATGGGCCCGCTGGGTGGGTGCTGTGCTGGTGTTACCAGAGGGTGGATGGTCAGTGTTGGGCTGTGCCTGTGCAAGGGGAACTGACTGTCCCGAGGCCCACGATGGTCCGGGCTGGTCATCAGGATCTAGTAGGGCAGAGCTGCTGTCGTCACTGTGGGCCTCTTCTGTGGGTGGAGTGGAGTTGTCTGGACCCTCCGGTGTGGTGACGTTCCGTAGTGGGCCTGCAGGGATATGAGAGCATGATTATTGCATGTGTGTGTGTAATGGTGTGCAATGGGTGGGTGCTTGTGTACCCCAGTGCAAGCATTCCTGTGTGTGGGGTTGTGTGATGTTGGTTAGGGGGTTGTTATGGGTATGTTCAGTGAGCATGCTTTGGTGAGGGGTGACCATGCTTTGTTTTTGCATGCAGGGCTTGGTGTTGGGATGGGAGGTTTGTGTTATATGTACATTAGTGAGGAGTTGGAGTGATAGGGGAGGGGGTGAGGGTGGGGGTGTGTGATGGCATGCAGGTAGGGTGGGGGATATGATAGTTGAGATTTAACTTACCAGTGTCCATTCCTCCACCGACTCCTCCAAGGCCCTCTGGATGTATGATGGTCAAGACTTGCTCCTCCCATGTTGTTAGTCGTGGGGGAGGAGGTGGGGGTCTGCCGCCAGTCTGCTGTACCGCGATGTTGTGCCTGGAGACCACTGAACGCACCTTCCCCTGTAGGTCGTTCCACCTCTTCCTGATGTCCTCCCGATTTCATGGATGCTGTCCCACAGCGTTGACCCTGTCCACGATTCTTTGCCATAGCTCCATCTTCCTGGCTATGGATGTGTGCTGCACCTGTGAGCCAAATAGCTGTGGCTCTACCCGTAGGATTTCCTCCACCATGACCCTGAGCTCCTCCTCGGAAAACCGGGGGTGTCTTTGGCGTGACATGGAGTGGTGTGGGTGATGTGTGGGGTGGTGTCAGTGTTGATGTGTAGTGGTGTGTGGTGTTTTGTGCGTGTAATGTTGTATGGGTGATGGTGTTGTGTGTCTCTGTGTGGTGGGGTTCTCAGTTGCAGTGCTCTCTGTCTATCTGGCCTTCGTCCGTGAATTGTGGTCGTCGGGGTTTGTGGGTGATGTGGGTGTGTGCTTTATATTGCATTGGGTGTGTGGGAGTGGTGTTTGTATGTGTATCAGGTGTGTGTATTTGTAATTGTCCAATGTGGCGGTGTTTTGGAGATGTGAGTGTATTTTGAGCGCAGCGGTGTGTACCGCCAATGGAATACCGCGGTTGAAAGACCGCCGCGTGGATTCGTGGGTCGTGATAGCATGGGCGTATTTCTGTTGGCGTGACGGTGGAGGTTTTGTTTTCGCCAGTTTATCACTGACCTTTGGTGTGGCGGTCTTGTGTGGGTGTCTGAATTTCGGCGGATTCCGAGATGTGGGTCATAATAGCTGTGGCGGAATTCCGCGAACGCGGCAGTGTTTTGGCGGTCTTCTGCACGGCGGTAAGCGCCTTTTACCGCCAATGTTGTAATGACCCCCTAAGTCTGTTATCTTCTTATTATTATCTGGTATGTAAGAACAACAATGCCTAGAGTTATTCATTTTACAGACTCTGCCGCCCTTCGCTAAAAGGATGTCTAAAGCAATGCGATTTTGAAGCATCATAGCTTGATACGTGCCTAACTCAGTATCTATCAGGAGTATTGCTCCTGTAAAATTTGTCAGCATGTTATCCACAATAGTAGACAACTTTCGTATCTTGATCGAATTCAGGATGACTCCCAGTGAAGGAATCACCGCACCAAAGATATCTCCCACAACTGACGAAGAGGTTTCCCTCCTCTGTTGCTTATGAAGTAATTCAGTAAATTTTTGAAACTTCTTTAAGTCATCTATTTGATAAAGCTTTGGGAAAACTATCCCCAAATAACATGTCCCATACCATCCTTTTGGAAGACCGTAATAAGCATTAAGTCCACAAATATAATAGATCCCAGGAATTGCAGGGTACTGACCATTCAACATAAAGGTCCACTTACTCCGAAACAAAAACACATGCCTACATTCACTCGTTCCCACAAATAGAGTGTCAGTGCGTGATTTTGGCCTATATATACAAAGCTTTCCTACATGTAATGCATCTAAAGCTCATTTTCCTTGCGTCTTAATTGCAGTGTAAGCATAATCATTCTTCTAAGTCCTTTTCTCTAAACCTTTTTCTAATCTTTCTTTTAATGCTTTTCACCTGTCATCAGTATGCCCTATGAAGCTCTTTTCTAAAGGTGTAAGCAAGCATGTGAGATACTTTTTATGCGCATAAGCAGTTCCAAATGTTAGTGTAGGCTCAAAGAATCCTCTAACTAATACTATATCATGATCGTTATCTACTCTACTCAGATATCGAATAATAGGAACAAATGAAAACACCACATCATAATTAGAATAAAAATACTGTATATACTCTTGATTATAGAATCTTGTTAGTAGCAGACTACAGCTTATTCCATAGGTTAATGGTAAGCTGTGGTACGTAACTCCTTCCTCTACTGATGAAGGAATTTGTGTACACACAAGACAATCCCTTGCATCCATAGTCTTAACATATTCACTCAACAAGCGACAGAAAACATTAGAAGAAAGCTCTCCTTGAGCATTAGTATAATCATGCAAATATTTCTCATGTAACTTAAACCTCTCCAAAGCTGTTAGTGTAGTAGTTTCAGGAACAGAATTACGATTGGCTCCTTTTGTATCCAGAACAGACATTCCCAGAATCACTACTATAAACAAAATCCCACACATAATCGCCAATCCAATGCTCATATATTTACAGTGCCTAGCATTCCTAACTTCATTTTTTAACTCAGCTATGATCTGTAAAGAATCAGAAAGCAAAAATAACTCTTATATAAGGTGCAGTAAAATCAAAAATAAGGAAAAATTATTCTCTCACAGTTCAGTTTCGCATCCAGGAACCCTTTTCCTTGTCAAAATCGATTAGCAGCTTGTCATATCCGGTTTTCAATGTCAAATCAGGTTATCAATGTTTCTTCCAGTTTATTTTCAACAGTCTTTTTTAGGTTTTTCAGATTGGCTAAAAAAATCAGCTTCTTGTTTCCCTTCAGGTTACATCAAAGTACTGACTCGGAACCTCTCTATCAAAACAATTGCAAACGCCCATTTAGGACCTGCGTAACGCTAACTTGCTATTCTATTTCTTTTCAACTTTCGATCCCCACTTAGCTCTCCTTCACTCAATTCTTCTTTTCTCGTAGTATTTACCTCTTGGTCTATTGTTTCATTTATGACCAATTCCTTTCTTTTTCCCACTTGCCACTCAGGCCAATTATCTCCTTTCCCCGATCCTTCTGTCAATATTCTTCTCAGGATTGGACTCTCCTCCTTCTCTTTCTCTATGGTGTTTTCTCTTGATGGAACAGCAGCGGGCTCAGGAGGAGTCGAAGCACCTTGACTTTGATCCGTCTCAACACTTTCCCCCTCTTGGTCTGGCACTTGCTCTGTCTGCTTGTCGGCACTGTCTGCTTCTGGGAGAACCCCTGCTGCGCTAGGCTCTCCTGCTGTATCCATTGGGATTGATTCTTCTGCACCCTCCTGTAATTCTTCACTCTCGTCTCTTACAGGGGTAATAGAACCATCTTCCACAAGCTCTTGTTCAATTTCAGGTTCTCTTGGTTCTTTTTCTAGTTCAGATGCAGTAACCTGTTTCGCTGTTGTTGGTACTCTCAACAACACTTCTTTATTATCCTGTGGACATACCACTCTCTTCGTATGACTCGCGTGTATCCAGTTCGCGAGTCCTGCAGACTTCACAGCTGTCGTAGTCGTTAGGACCACCTTGTAAGGCCTTCTCCAGCATGACTCTAAACATATCTTGCGAACATGTTTTCGGACAACGACCTAGACACCGGCTCTCAGATTGTGCCCTGGATCATGGATGGGTGGCAGGGTGGTGGCCTGCACCTGCTGAGAGAAAGAGCAATCCACATCAGCCAGACCCTTGCAGTAATCCAACATCATATCATCTGTAATATTTACAAGTGCATTTGCTGGAACTGCTGGTAATCTCATTGCTCTACCCATGAGGATCTCATGGGGCGACAGCCCTGTCTTCCTGTCAGGTGTATTTCTCATCGACATCAACACCAAAGGCAATGCATCTGGCCATTTCAGATTCGTAGCTGCACACATCTTTGCAATTCTTGATTTCAAGGTACCATTCATCTGTTCCACTAGTCCTGATGCTTCAGGGCGATAGCTACAATGCAACTTTTGCTTGATGTTTACTGCTGCACATAAGAGTTTAATCACCTCATTGTTGAAGTGAGTTCCCCTATCTGATTCTAAAGTGATCGGAAACCCGAAATGTGGTATCAACTCCCTAAGTAACAGCTTTGCTACTGTGAGACTGTCATTCCTTCTGGTGGGGTATGCTTCAGTCCAGTGACTAAAAATGCACACAATCACCAACACGTACTTCAAACCATCACATGCAGGCATTTCAATTAAATCCAATTGCATTCTGCTGAATGGACCTCCTGCTCTTCCAATGTGGCTCAAATTCACCACTGTCCCTTTTCCCACATTCAGCTGCTGAAAAATTATACAGCAATGACATACTGCCTCTGCTGTCTGCCTAAACTTGGGATTAAACCAGTTGATCTTAAACAAACAAACCATGGCATCCCTCCCAATGTGTGCCTGGCCGTGGTAATATCTGGCCATCTGTGACAATAAACTATTGGGCAGGACCATCTGAATCTCCTCAGAAACCCATATTTCATCAGGTCTTTGGACACATTTCAGTTTAGACCAAAGTTGTTTCTCTTCCTTGTCAACATTCTGTAATGTTTTCAACTCTTCCAAAGTATCAATCACTTTCAATGCAAAGCTTGTACATGTATTATCTTCTTCTGGCATCAATTCCCACTTGTCCTTGAACGATATACAGTTCAATGCGCAAAACCTTGCGACTTGATCCGCATATCCATTTCCCAGTGAGATGTAGTCCAGTGTCTTTTGATGTGCACTGCATTTCATCACAGCAATTTCTTCAGGTAACTGTATTGCATACAGCAATTCGTTTATTCTGTCGCCATTTCTTACTGGCGAACCAGTAGAGGTCAGGAAACCTCTTTGCGGCCACAACTGACCAAAACCATGAACAATTCCAAATCCATATTGGCTATCCGTATGGATAGTGACTCTCAGTCTAGATACATGGCACGCTCTAGTAAGAGCTACAAATTCTGCTACTTGTGCAGAATATACACCTCGAAGCCAAGAACCTTCTAAAGTACCTTTAATTGTGCACACAGCATATCCTGCTCTCAATGTTCCTGTGCCATCTCTAAGACATGAGCCATCAACAAAGACAATTTGGTCATTTTCTTCCAATCGTCTATCCCTGATATCTGGTCTTGGTTTTGTACACAGCTCAGTTACCTCAAGACAATCATGCTCAATGTCTTCCTCTTTTTCAATTTCAACAGTATCACTTGGAAGTAATGTTGCTGGGTTCAGCACTGTACATCTTTTCAATGTTACATTTGGAGCACCTAGAATGCTTGTCTCATACCTTCTCAGTCTGGCACCAGTCCAATACTGTGTTTTCGTTCTTGTCAGTAAGATCTCAACAGAGTGAGGAACCATTACCGTTAGAGGGTATCCCATCACTACTCCCTCACATTGAGAAAGGCTTTGACCAACGACGGCAACTGCACGCAAACAACCTGGTAAGGCTGCTGCGACTGGGTCCAAAGTAGCTGAAAAATAGGCTACTGGGCAATAAGAACCTCCATGGACCTGTGTCAAGACAGACAAAGAACAAGCGTCACATTCACGACAAAACAATATGAATGGCTTTGTGTAATCAGGCATTCCCAACCCTGGAGCTCTGCATAAACTTCCTCTCAATTCAGTGAACGCTTTCATCTGATCCTGGTCTAATGTAATCGGATCTGTAACCTCCTTATGTGTCAGCTGCTGCCATGGCTTGGCAATCTCAGCAAAATTTGGAATTTACTAACGACAATAGCCTACCATTCCCAGAAACATTCTGACATCTTTCTGTGAAGTCGGGGGACTTCTCTGCAATATCATTGTAATCCTTTCTCTGGAAATTCTCCTTGACCCTTTCTCAATTTGGTGTCCCAGGTATTTTACTGATTTCTGACAGTTCTGCAATTTCAGAGGTGACACTTTGTTGGTCATTCCAACCTCAGAGGTAAAAGGCGCTTACCGCCGTTCAGAAGACCGCCATAACACCGCCGCGGCCGCGGTAAACCGCCACGGTCATTCTGACCCACAACAGTCAAACCGCCAAAATACAGACATCCACAAAAGTCCGCCACACCAAAGGGCAGCGAGAAACTGCCGATGACCAAACCTCCACCGTCACGCCAATAGAAATACGCCCACACTATCACGACACACGAATCCACGCGGCGGTCTTTCAACCGCGGTATTCCATTGGCGGTACACACCGCTGCGCTCACAATACACACACACTTACAAAATACAACCACATTGGACAATTCAAACTACACACACCTGATACACATACACACACCACTCCCACACACCCATTACAATATAAAATACACACCCACATCACCCACAAACCTCCACTCCTAGAGATTCGTGAACACGCACCGAGAAAAGACATCCGAGCACCCAGACGCCCAATTCACTGTCACCCAGCAATATTTGCACGCACTTCACACAACACAACAATACACATCACCACACTTAGCACCACACAATCCACCCTACACATCACCCACACCACCCCATGGCACCGCAAAGACACCCCAGGTTCTCTGATGATGAACTCAGGGTCATGGTGGAGGAAATTGTTCGAGTAGAGCCACAGCTGTTCGGGGCACAGGTGCAGCACACCACCATTGCCAGGAAGATGGAGCTATGGAGCAGAATAGTGGACAGGGTCAACGCTGTGGGACAGCACCCAAGAAATCGGGACGACATCAGGAAGAGGTGGAACGACCTACGGGGGAAGGTGTGTTCCATGGTATCCAGGCACAACATCGCGGTGCAGCGGACTGGCGGCAGACCCCCACCTCCTCCCCCAGAATTTACAACATGGGAGGAGCAGGTCTTGAACATCCTGCATCCTGAGGGCCTCGCTGGAGTAGCTGGAGGTATGGACTCTGGTAAGTCTCATCTTCACTACTTCTTCCCCCCCACCCCACCTGCATGCCAACTCATACCACCACCCTCACCCCCACCCCATCACACCTACTCCTTGCAAATGTCTCACCATCACAACCCACCCATCTCAACACCTAGCCCTGCATGCATCCACAAAGCATGGACACCCATCACCTAAGCATGCCCACTGCACATACACATACAACCCCCCCCCAACCACCATCACAACAGCCCCCACAAAGGAATGCCAGCACTGGGGTACACGGGCACCCACCCATTGCACGCTATGGTACACACAGAAGCAATAACCATACTTTTATACCCCTGTAGGACCCGAACGCCAGGTCACCGCGCAGGAGCGTCCACAAATTTCCACTCCACCCCCAGAAGTGGCCCACAGTGAGGACAGCAGCTCTGTCTCCCTGGATCTAGATGACCAGCCCGGTCCATCGGGGACCTCGGGACAGTCGGTTCCCCTCACACAGCCACAGGCCACAGCAGACCTTCCCCCCTCTGGAAACACCAGCACAGCACCCACCCAGCGGGCCCATACCTCTGTCCCCAGGACACGTCAATCAGCGGTGTGTCCACCACTACAGGGAACCCAGGCTAACCCAACACCCCAACAACAACAGGGACCTGGGGGCAGTGGTAGTGGGCACACGGTCCAGGGGACAGAGGCCCATGGAAACAGGGGAACTGGGAGGGCTGCTGTGCGACAGGGGGGGGACAGGCCCAGGGAACCCACTCTCCATGAGGCCCTCTCCTCCATCATGGGAGCATACCACCACTCTCAGGAGACGATGGTGACGGTCCTGGCCAGGTTTCAGGAGATCCAGCTTCTGCAGGAGCAACAGTATATGGGGTTCCGGGAGGAACTAAGAAACATCAGTTCCGCCATGGGTACCATCGTAGTGGCCCTGAATGAGGTAGTCACCACATTGCGGGACACTGTGGCACCTCAAAGGGCCCCTGACACTAGCATGCACCAAGAACTGCCTACCACCTCCGCCGGCGCTAGTGGACAGGAGGCCCCGACACAAGACCAACAGGCCACCAGAACCCCACCCCCTGCAGAAGGAGAACCACCCCGCAAGCAGGCCCTGAGATCCAGGAAGAAGACAGAGTAATATGTCAAGACCCCCGCCAGCAAAGGTTCCCGCGTTGATTGTCATCCCACTGTCCCACATTGTCACCCTGTCCAACCATAAACTGCCCCTGCTCCACTTCCCACAGGCATTTGGACAATGCACCTGTGATACTGATAGTCTGGACTCTGCCATGGACAATCCTCCACCATCACCCCTCACCGATTTGCAACCACCCATCCAATTTAGAGCACTTGAATAAACACACTTATTGCACAAAACAATCTGGAGTCTGGCTGTGATTTTGAACAAATGTATTAGACATGACCGTGCCAAAATGTTCATTCACATTGTGATGCCAACAAACCGCTGTCACACAGCTGTAGTCCATGGGGAAACAAAGCAGATGTCACGCAGTGGGGCCCACATCTCTGAAAACGGAAGAGAAAGTCACAACTCAGTTACCATACACTGGGGGAAAAGGACAGACAGTAGAGAGGTAGTAGTGTTTAAGTATATGTAATATGCCGGTGTGTATTCTTACCTGTGTGTCATTGAAAATACTGCTGTATTACTGTGTTCCTGTTCTCTATGTCGTCCACTTCGGCTTCTCCTCTTCACTCTCCACAGGCTCCACAGCTGCTACAACACCACCATCTGGACCATCCTCCTGCAGAAAAGGCACCTGGCGTCGCAAAGCCAGGTTGTGAAGCATACAGCAGGCCACGATGATCTGGCACACCTTCTTTGGTGAGTACATTAGGGATCCACCAGTCATATGGAGGCACCTGAACCTGGCCTTCAGGAGGCCGAAGGTTCGCTCGATCACCCTCCTAGTCCGCCCATGGGCCTCATTGTACCGTTCCTCTGCCCTTGTCCTGGGATTCCTCACTGGGGTCAATAGCCATGACAGGTTGGGGTAACCAGAGTCCCCTAATAGCCACACCCGGTGCCTCTGGAGTTGACCCATCACATACGGGATGCTGCTATTCCGCAGGATGTAGGCGTCATGCACTGACCCAGGGAACTTGGCATTAACATGGGAGATGTACTGGTCAGCCAAACACACCATCTGGACATTCATGGAATGATAACTCTTCCTGTTCCTGTACACCTGGTCACTCCTGTTGGGGGGGACCAAAGCAACATGTGTCCCATCAATGGCACCAATGATGTTGGGAATATGTCCAAGGGCATAGAAGTCTCCTTTCACTGTAACCAAATCCCCCACCTCAGGGAAAATGATGTAGCTCCTCATGTGTTTGAGCAGGGCAGACAACACTCTGGACAACACCTTGGAAAACATGGGCTGGGACATCCCTGATGATATGGCCACTGTTGTTTGAAATGACCCACTTGCTAAGAAATGGAGTACTGACAGCACCTGCACTAGAGGGGGGATCCCTGTGGGTTGGCGGATGGGTGACATCAGGTCTGGCTCCAACTGGATACACAGTTCCTGTATAGTGGCTCGGTCAAGCCTGTATGTCAGTATGACATGTCGTTCCTCCATTGTCGACAGGTCCACCAGCGGTCTGTACACAGGAAGATTCCTCCATCTCCTCGCATGTGCCAGCGGACGGTGCCTATGAAGGACAACAGCGAGCACAGAGTCAATCAACCCACAGGTACGTAACCACAGCTTGCACATAACACGATTCCCAATGCATTGAAAAGTTTGTATGAGTGTTGATGCAAGGCCTAGGTATGTGTGACGCAGTAGAAATTAAGCCATGTGGGCCCTTGAAATGGCGGCTGCCTGACCTGTGAAGTGCGACAGTGGGATGTGAGGTCAATGCGCTGGTGTGGCACACCGTGGCGGTAGCCGGTCGAAGACCGCGGCGCAAAGGCGCATTGGTTAACATTGAACCCTATGGGTTTCAGGAGCTAATGACGATGTGCGCCGGCGGTCGCGGTACGCACCGCCGCGGTACGCACCGCCGCGGGCGTGACCGCCATTTTCTATCTGCTTAATCACTCGATACCTGATCTTCCACAGGAGAGGACGTACACTGCAAGTGCTGCTGTGACCTCGGTCTGGAAGGGACAATGGCTCATGCGACTGGGGAAAGGGCCCCTGCCTTCACTGCGGAGGAGTTGGAGAAACTTGTGGATGGGGTCCTCCCCCAGTATGCGCTACTCTACGGTCCTCCAGACCAACAGGTAAGTACACAGGGACCATGCTTAGTGGGCAATGCCTGGGTTGAGTGAAAGATGGTGGGGAGGGGAGCGATTGAGGCATGCATCAAACGACAGATGAGAGCATGTGCCACATGGCAAGGGTGGGGATGGGGGGCCACTCACATCGAGCATGCAGAAGGTGATGACAATTTTTCTCTCCCTGTACATGTCACATAGGTCAGCGCCCACCAGAAAGTCGCTATTTGGCGTGCCATCGCCAAGGACGTCCGGACCCTGGGGGTCCACAACAGACGGGGCACCCACTGCCGGAAGAGGTGGGAGGACATCCGACGCTGGAGCAGGAAGGCGGCGGAGGCTCAGCTGGGGATGGCCTCCCAACGTAGGAGGGGTGCCAGTCGACATTTGACCCCCCTGATGTCCCGGATCCTGGCGGTGGCCTACCCCGATTTGGATGGGCACGTGAGGACATCACAGCAGACACAAGGGGGTGAGTACAAATACATTCTGCTGACTTTGCGTGCAGTGAGGTGTCTGGGTGGGGGAGGAGGGATGTGGGTATCCCTAGGCCAGGGCGATTTCTGTAGGCTAGGCCCCTCCGTAAGGCATGGCCCTGTGCCCCCGCCCCCCACCTCTGTAGGGTGCCAAGTACAGGTATCCATGGCCCTGTGTCATCTATTTGTGCAGTTGTCGTCCATAGGCTTGTAGGCCATGTCCCACGGATTGCGTAGTGGACCCCAAGTGTGCGGCGTAGTGCAGGGGGCTTCTGTGTCTGTCCTCTCCACCAACGGTGTCGCCAATGCATGCACTCAACATGTCTTTATTTCTCCCCCCCCCCTTTTTTGTGGTCTTCCTGTTCATGTGTGCATTAGCATCATCAGGCGGAGGAGAAGTGGCATCGGAGCACGAGGGAGCTGCATCCCACATGGGCCTGGAGGGCCATGCAACGGAGTCCGAATACACCAGTGGGACGGAGGGCGAGGGGAGCTCCACAGCGGGGACTCGTGCTGATGTCAGTGACAGCGACTCGTCCTCTGAAGGGAGCTCCCTTGTGGTGGTGGCAACATCCGTGCCCCCCGCAACAACAGGTACAGCCGCCACCCAGCGCACCAGCACCGCCCTCCCAGCAGCCCCTCAGCGTTTGCCCCGTGCCCGCTCACCCAGGAAGGTGGGCATCTCCTTCGCCCCAGGCACCTCAGGCCCTGCCCCTGTCACCCCTGCTGCCCTCAGTGAGGAGGTCATTGACCTCCTGAGGACCATCATTGTTGGGCAGTCTACCCTTTTGAATGCCATCCAGGGCGTAGAAAGGGAGGTGCACCAGAGTAATGCATACCTGAAGGGCATTCATTCGGGTCAGGCTGCCCATCAGCGATCGTTCAACGCTCTGGCCTCAGCACTGACGGCAGCCATTGTCCCTGTCTCTAGCCTCCCCCCTCCAACTCCCTCCACCCAGACCCAATCCCCTGTACCTCTGCCTATCCCAGACACACCATCAGACCAGCCTGCACACACCTCAACACCCAAGGGAAGCTCATCCAGACATAAGCACCACACATCACACAAGCCTTCACACAAGCAACATCCACATGCAGACATACCAACACCCACTGCCTCCACTGTGTCCCCCTCCTCTTCGTCTCCCTCCTCCCTCCCTGTGACGTCTCCACTCACACTTGCATGGACAACATCTTCAGCCACTACGTCCATCACCAGCACACCCACCAGAACACTCCGCACACGTGCAGTCACCACCCCCACTACCATTTACACGTCCCCTGTGTCCTCTCCCAGTGTGTTTGTCACCCCCTCTTCCAAACTACACAAATGCAGGCAGCCACCCACCCAATAGCCATCCACCTCACGACAGCCTCCAGCCCAAGCACCTGCACCCAAAGACACCAGACTTCACACTCCTACAACCACATCCTCTTCCTCCACTGCCATACCCACTACACCTACCCGTCCCTCTCTTTCCAAATTGCTTTTCTTTTCCAAACTTGACCTCTTTCCAACAACTCCCCCACCCCATCCATCTCATAAGACACCACAAAACCGGGACCTGTAAAGACTGTTTGCCATGGACTGTGGAGTCCCCCACCCTCAAGGGCAGCCAGTTCAGCTAGGAGCCAAGGCACGGCCAGCCCACCCCCGGAAAAGCATCCGAAGATTGCCAGTGCCCGGCGTGAGAGACCAAAGACACCAGGGACAAAAATCCCTACATTGGCTCCGGCAGAAAGTCGGGTGCCACCTGGCACACAGCCAAAGGTGGGAAAGGGCCACAGGCGAACAGGGAAGGGTGGGAAGGGCAGCACGCCTGACAAGTCCGGCAGCAGGCCAGCTGGCCAGGAGGGCCCCACCAGCCCCATCCCAGACGTGCAGGAGGACACCCACAGGCCCGGTACTGCAGCCCAGGAGGGCCCCGCAAGCCACGTCCCAGGTGGGCAGAAGGACACCCACAGGCCCGGTACTGCAGCCCAGGAGGGCCCGCAAGCCACCAGACAGATGGGCAGGAAGGCCCCGCCAGCCACATGTCAGGTGGCGAGTGACATCCATGCCAGGGCCAGATCCACTGACCAGGACACTCATCTCAAGCACCGCTCCGCTGGGCACCGCCGTCTCAAGCACTGCTCCGCTGGGCCCTTCATCTCATGCACCGCTCCGCTGGGCACCCCCGTCTCAAGCACCGCTGAACAGGGCACCGCCGTCTCAAGCACCGCTGAACAGGGCACCGCCGTCTCAAGAACCACTGAACTGGGCCCTTCATCTCAAGCACTGCTCCGCTGGGCACCGCCGTCTCAAGAACCGCTGAACTGGGCCCTTCATCTCAAGCACCGCTGAACAGGGCACCGCCATCTCAAGCACCGCTGAACAGGGTACCGCCGTCTCAAGCACCGCTGAACAGGGCACCGCCGTCTCAAGGACCGCTGAACTGGGCCCTTCATCTCAAGAACGGCTGAACAGGGCACCGCCGTCTCAAGCACCGCTGAACAGGGCACCGCCGTCTCAAGGACCGCTGAACTGGGCCCTTCATCTCAAGCACTGCTACGCTGGGCACCGCCGTCTCAAGAACCGCTGAACTGGGCCCTTCATCTCAAGCACTGCTCCGCTGGGCACCGCCGTCTCAAGAACCGCTGAACTGGGCCCTTCATCTCAAGCACCGCTGAACAGGGCACCGCCGTCTCAAGCACCGCTCCGCTGGGCACCTCCGTCTCAAGCACCGCTGAACAGGGCACCGCCGTCTCAAGAACCGCTGAACTGGGCCCTTCATCTCAAGCACTGCTCCGCTGGGCACCGCCGTCTCAAGAACCGCTGAACTGGGCCCTTCATCTCAAGCACTGCTGAACAGGGCACCGCCGTCTCAAGCACCGCTGAACAGGGCACCGCCGTCTCAAGGACCGCTGAACTGGGCCCTTCATCTCAAGAACGGCTGAACAGGGCACCGCCGTCTCAAGCACCGCTGAACAGGGCACCGCCGTCTCAAGGACCGCTGAACTGGGCCCTTCATCTCAAGCACTGCTCCGCTGGGCACCGCCGTCTCAAGAACCGCTGAACTGGGCCCTTCATCTCAAGCACTGCTCCGCTGGGCCCTTCATCTCAAGCACCGCTGCGCTGGGCCCTTCATCTCAAGCACCGCTCCGCTGGGCACTTCATCTCAAGCACCGCTGTGCTGGGCCCTTCACCTCAAGCACTGCTCCGCTGGGCCCTTCATCTCAAGCACCGCTGCGCCGGGCCCTTCATCTCAAGCACCGCTCCGCTGGGCACCGCCGTCTCAAGAACCGCTGCACTGGGCCCTTCATCTCAAGCACTGCTCCACTGGGCACCGCCGTCTCAAGCACTGCTCCGCTGGGCCCTTCATCTCAAGCACTGCTCCGCTGGGCACCACCGTCTCAAGCAACGCTGAACTGGGCCCTTCATCTCAAGAACCGCTGGCCCATTGGCGGAAGGGGCAGGCCCGCATCTGTGTCGTGCATGGCTGCACGAAGCACTCTGGGCACTAGTCCCCCTCCAGTACCAGTGGAGACTGTTATCCACTTGAGAGACTGAGGCTTTGCACTCCCCAGGATGGCACAGTGGGCAACCCACCCACTGTAGAGACTTGAGAGACTGTGGCTTTGCACTCCCCAGGATGGCATGGTGGGCAACCCACCCACTGTAGAGACTTGTGAGTGTCACGACTCACGTGCTGCTGGCGCCTGGAAATTGCAGATCTGGTGGCGTGGATCTTCAATGTTCGACTTTGGCCCAAAAAGGGGCGACTCTTTCTGGTAGCCACGGTGCTGTAGGCAATGGAGACGCCAAGAACAGACCGTGCCCTTCAGAAAATAGCGCCAGAGGGAAAAAAAACCTTAGAAAAAGGGGAAAAACCTCCAAACAGGAAGATTCCTGGAAAAAACAAGAACAAACAAACAGGAATCCAAAAGGAGCAAAAGTCAGGAAACACAGAATGCTGAAATCCAGAGCCAAAAGGTGAGGAAATCAGGAGCGAAGACACTAACTGAGCAGAAAGTGTTGCAGCGCAAATAAAGAAGAAAACACAGCCCTTATATACTAAAAAACAGGAAGTGACCCACAGGAAGTAAAAGGACACCATCTTAGACAGGGAAACAACACATAGAACAGAATAGAACAGGAACCATAGAGAATAGGAAACAAGGAATGCTGGGAAAGAACAGGAATCTGGGAAGGGGGAAAAGACATAAAGAAAGGCACAACAAAAGACTGCAGAAAAGAAGAAAAGAAGAAAAAAGGGAAAGAAACGAAAAAACAGGTAAGAGGGGTCATAGACCCCCAGCATAGTGGAAAGCAGAAGGTAGAGCGAGGCCCCATGCAAGTCTGGGGCCTCGAAATGCGCAGGAGAGGCTGGGGGCGCGCTGCGTCCTAGCAACGCGGTGCGTGGCCCGAGCCGAACGCCCGGCTTGAGTCGAGCTCTCGGCTCGCGCCGCACCGCGCGGCGCGACAGTAGGTCCCCCTCCCGAAGGTCCAGGTTTGAGAGGAAATAAACAGTGAAAGCGTTGAATCAGGAGAGGTGCATGAACGGAAGATGCATCTTCCCAAGAGCATTCACTGAGAGGATAACCCTTCCAATGAATCAGATACTGAAGGCGTTTGTGAAAAAGACGAGAGTCACAAATTTCCTGTACTTCATATTCAGGAACATCATCCACGAGTACAGGAGGTGGACAAGGAAACTGACGTGAGTAAGGGTCAGGCACATAAGGTTTAAGCTGAGAAACATGAAAGACAGGATGAATCTTCCATGTATGAGGTAAGTGAAGACGGACAGTGACAGGATTGACCAACTGAAGAATATGGAAAGGCCCATAGTAACGAGGTGTGAATTTATTTTGAGAAAGACGTGAGGGTAAGAATTTGGAGGAGAGCCAGACTTTATCTTGCGGATGATAGTCTGGATTGGTTGCACGTCTCTTGTCTGCAGCCTTCTTCATATATCTCTTGGTATGTAACAAATTAGATCGAATTAGTCTATGGATTTGGAGAAGGCGTTTGGAGAAATAGGTAATAGCGGGTAAAGGAGAGTTGGATTGTGGAGAAGTAGGAAAAGAGGTAGGATGAAAACCATAAGAACAGAAAAAGGGAGTGACCTTGGAGGCACTATGGACTGAGTTATAGTAGGAAAATTCAGCTATAGAGAGGTAAGTGTTCCAGTTACTTTGGGTAGAATTGCAAAAGCATCGAAGATATTGCTCTAGTCCTTGGTTCAGACGCTCGGTCTGGCCGTTGGTCTGAGGATGGAACCCTGAAGACAGGGCTCTATTAATATTTAGTGTTTTACAAAAATGCCTCCAAAATCGGGAAATGTACTGAGGTCCTCTATCAGATATTATGGTATGTGGAAGTCCATGGAGACGGAAGATATGATCAATGAATATTTGACTTAGTTCTTGAGAAGTAGGTAGCCTTTTCAGGGCAGTGAAATGAGCCATCTTCGTGAAAGAATCCACAGTGACCATGATGACCCGGTTTCCTGCTGATGGTGGGAGTGAACACATAAAATCCGTAGAGATGGTATGCCATGGGGCCGGTGGAACAGGCAAAGGCTGTAGTAATCCTGCCGGTCTGGTATGGGGTATCTTGATTTGGGCACATATGGGACAGGCTTGAACGTATCTTTCCACATCCAGCTTCCAGGTAGGCCACCAGAAAAATCGTGAAAGAAGTTCTTGTGTGGCCTTGATGCCTCTATGACCATCTACAGGTGAATCATGGCACATTTGTAATGCCTTTTCTTGCACCTTGTTAGTAGGGAGGAATATCAGGTTTTGATGATAAAAATATCCTTGTTTCTTATGTAATAATGGTCTTAGTTCTTCTATGTCGTGGTCCGATAGGTTGGCGTATTCCAGTTGTACTTCTTCCAGGAAAGACTGAGCCACTCCAACGATCTTACTGGGTTCCAGAAGATACTGAGATGAGGAAGGAGTACACTCTGGATATCGGCGAGACAGAGCATCAGCCAGAATGTTTTGAGATCCAGGAATATATGTGATGAAAAAATCGTACTGACTGAAGAAAAAGGCCCAGCGGGCCTGACGACTATTCTGGCATACAAAATTTCGTAAACATTGTAGGTTACGGTGGTCTGTCCTCACCTCAAATGGTTCCTTGGAACCCATCAGAAACTGTCTCCACTCAAGGCAGGCTGTTTTCAGAGCCAATAATTCCCTTTCCATTACAGAATAGTGTTGTTCAGCTGTGGAAAGGATAGGAGACAAGTAGAAAACAGGATGTTCAAGACCATCATCCTCTTGTCGTTGGAGTAAAACAGCTCCGATGGCTCTCTCAGAAGCATCAGTTACGACTATAAATTGTTTGGTGGTATCTGGATGTCTCAAGATGGGGGCTTGGGTGAAGGCTCTCTTTAATTCTTGAAAGGCTGCTTCAGCCGCTTCAGTCCAGACAAACCCTTTCTTTAAATTTTCCTTTTTTAAGGTGTGAGTTATGTGGCTAGTCAGTCTGGCAAAGTCTAGAATGAATTGTCGATAGAAGTTTGCTAACCCTAGGAAACATTGTGTTTCTTTTATGGAAGAAGGAGAAGGCCACTCTAGGATAGCTTGTACCTTTTCTTGATCCATAGTTATGCCGGTGGGACTTAAATGATAGCCCAGATATTTGACTTCCGTCATGTCGAACTCACATTTTTCTGGTTTGCAAAATAGTTGATGAGCACGAAGTCTTTGAAGAACTTGTTTCACATGGGAAGAATGGAGTTCAGGATTTCTAGAATAAATAAGAATATCATCTAGGTAGATCACGACTGTCTGATTCAGAAGGTCTGAAAACACTGAGTCCATAAATCTCTGGAAGATTGCGGGGGCGTTAGTGAGACCAAACGGCATAACCCTATATTCAAAATGGCCAAATGGAGTCCTGAAAGCTGTCTTCCATTCGTCGCCTTCTTTTATGCGTAAAAGGTGGTAAGCTCCTCGTAAATCTAATTTAGTAAAACGTTGAGCCCCTCTGATAGCTTCTAGTATGTCCCTGATGAGAGGCAAAGGATAACGATCTTTAATTGTTATTTTATTCAGACCTCGAAAATCCAGGCAAGGACGAAGATCCTTTGTCTTCTTGGGCACAAAAAAGAGAGGAGCCCCAGCCGGAGACGACGATGGAACAATAAGACCACTCTGTATATTTTCGTCCAGATACTCTTTTAGAACTTCCCTTTCGGGTTCCGTGAGAGAGTACATCCTCCCAAAAGGAACAATTGTGCCGGGTTCCAATGGAATAGCACAATCATATTCTCGATGTGGAGGTAGCACAGGTTTCGACGGTTTTTGGAAAATATCCTGAAACTCCAAATAGTGGTCTGGGACCCCTTGGACCGTATTAATGGACATACCAGTGGCACCTTCAGTATCTAAGGATCTTTTCGGAGACCAATACTTGTCGGAAGTAAAACAGTTCTCATGACAAAATTGCGAAGACAAAGAAACTGTCCGGGTTACCCAATTTATATACGGGTTATGTCTGATGAACCACAGAATTCCAAGAATGATGGTATGGTTGGGGGATGTGATAAGATCGAAGGAAATGTGTTCTTGATGGTTTCCCACCTGTAGACTTAACATCAGGGTAGTAGTGTCTACAGGACCCGAAGATATCAAGGATCCATCCATGGTGTGTACCTGTTCGGGTACTTCTTTTGCTTGTGTAGGAACTTGGTGAGCAGCAGCCCATGTCTTGTCCATGTATATACCACTAGCACCACAGTCTAGTAATGCCATAGTCTTTTCTTGACGACCGTCAGGAAGTTGTAACAGGACAGGAAAAATGAACAAGGCGGTGTATTGTCATTAAAGGAGCTGATGGAAGGTATAGCTGTAGATCCCGTCCCCTCCCTTCTTACAGAGGACGGGAAGTGGCGTTTCCCGAAGGCCTGGGCGGACGTACAGGACAGGTACGAAGCATGTGACCAGCAGAACCACAGTACAGGCACAACCCTCTCTTGCGTCTGTCTTCTCGTTCACTAGCAGAGAGCGGACCTCGGGTAGCATCCACCTGCATGGGTTCCCCTTCGATGTCTCTAGCAGGAGTGCGAGGTTCCTCGGAACGCTGCAGGCAAGCTTGTGAGCTACTTGGCTGGGAAAACCCTCTACTCCTTTTCTTTTCCGATCTCCGTTCCTGAAGACGATATTCGATGGACAGTGCTTGATCCATCAGGCCACGAAGATCTTCCGCTCTGGTAGAATGTACTAGTTCATCCTTTATTTCTTCTTTGAGTCCTCTACGAAATAAAGTTACCAGAGTACGTTCCACCCAAGTGGTCTCTGCCGCCAGCTGACGAAAACGGGTTATATATTGCAGGACGTCTTGAGAGCCTTGTTGGATGTCACATAGGGCTTCTTCAGCAGAGGCTTCCAATCCAGGACGGCTAAACATCTGTTTGAAGCGACTCACAAAGGAGGAATAGTCCGACAATACAGGGTCGTTGGAGGACACCATCGGGGTTGCCCAGGCCAAGGCTGGACCGGTTAAGGCACTGATAAGATAACCCACCTTGGTCCTGTCGTGGGAGAATTGGGTAGGTCGGAAGGCGAAGTACACTGTTAATGCATCCAGGAACTCGCGAAGCCTGGTTGGTTCACCAGAGAAACAAGGGGTAGAAGCGGAGATAGTTGGAACATCACTGGTGCGGAGAGCCAAAGCCTGTCGTAACGCAGCATTTTCATTGCGTAGTTGTTGCAATTCCTGAGCTTGTTGCTGAATCGTGGTCAAAAGAGATTGTTCCGGATCTGCAGCAGCCGCCACTGTGTCATCCATGGTGTTTGAGGACGTCGGAATGGTTAGGCGCTGCAATCTGTCACGACTCACGTGCTGCTGGCGCCTGGAAATTGCAGATCTGGTGGCGTGGATCTTCAATGTTCGACTTTGGCCCAAAAAGGGGCGACTCTTTCTGGTAGCCACGGTGCTGTAGGCAATGGAGACGCCAAGAACAGACCGTGCCCTTCAGAAAATAGCGCCAGAGGGAAAAAAACCCTTAGAAAAAGGGGAAAAACCTCCAAACAGGAAGATTCCTGGAAAAAACAAGAACAAACAAACAGGAATCCAAAAGGAGCAAAAGTCAGGAAACACAGAATGCTGAAATCCAGAGCCAAAAGGTGAGGAAATCAGGAGCGAAGACACTAACTGAGCAGAAAGTGTTGCAGCGCAAATAAAGAAGAAAACACAGCCCTTATATACTAAAAAACAGGAAGTGACCCACAGGAAGTAAAAGGACACCATCTTAGACAGGGAAACAACACATAGAACAGAATAGAACAGGAACCATAGAGAATAGGAAACAAGGAATGCTGGGAAAGAACAGGAATCTGGGAAGGGGGAAAAGACATAAAGAAAGGCACAACAAAAGACTGCAGAAAAGAAGAAAAGAAGAAAAAAGGGAAAGAAACGAAAAAACAGGTAAGAGGGGTCATAGACCCCTAGCATAGTGGAAAGCAGAAGGTAGAGCGAGGCCCCATGCAAGTCTGGGGCCTCGAAATGCGCAGGAGAGGCTGGGGGCGCGCCGCGTCCTAGCAACGCGGTGCGCGGCCCGAGCCGAAAGCCCGGCTTGAGTCGAGCTCTCGGCTCGCGCCGCACCGCGCGGCGCGACAGTGAGACTGTGGCTTTGCACTCCCCAGGATGGCACAGTGGGCAACCCACCCACTGTATAGACTTGAGAGACTGTCGCTTCGCACTCCCCAGGATGGCACAGTGGGCAACCCACCCACTGTAGAGACTTGAGAGACTGTGGCTTTGCACTCCCCAGGATGGCACAGTGGGCAACCCACCCACTGTAGAGACTTGAGAGACTGTGGCTTTGCACTCCCCAGGATGGCACAGTGGCCATGGAGGCCCCTCGTGGATCTGGCGTCGTGGACTCATCTGGCTGAGGTGCCCCCTTTCCCTTCCCCCTGAGGTGCCTGTAGTTTTCCTATCTGATGCCCCTGCAGTGTTCTCTCCTTTGGAGGCAGGTATCCTGTATGGGCTTTGCCCATGTGTTTTGGCCCAGTGGCCCACGAACAATGGCTGATACACATATCGGACTGGACAATTTATGTATATAAAGTTATTGATGTGTGATATATTTTATACTCAGTCTTACAATATAATTCTAAATTTATAATCATTTCCTTTTGTGTTTGCATTCTTCCGGGGTGTTTGGGGGGGTAACTGTGATCTGTTGCTATACATTGATGTGTGTGTTGTAGTGGGTGAGGGTGGGGGTGGGTGTGTTGCGTATGTGTGTCCCCGTAATATTTTCTCCTCCCCCCTCCCCTGTGTCGTAGGTGCAGTACTCACCGTTATCTTCTGCGCCGGCGTTCGTGCTCCTGGTAGAGGAGCAGGAAGACAATGGCTGGTAGGATGTGGAGTTCGGGTTCCATGCTGTCCAGATTCCTCGTGGGGTGTATGGAGGTGAGCGTTTTCCGTTTGAAATGGCTGTTTCCGCCGTGTTTTTATCGGCGGGGCTACCGCCCCGGAAAAGGTGGCGGATTGGTGGGTTGTGATAGGGTGGGCGGTACATTGTCTCCCGCCTGTCTGTTGGCGGTGACCGCCGCACTGTTTGTTTGTCCCGCCGTGGCGGGCGGTGTGTTAAAGTGGCGGTCTCTGTTGGCGGTTTCCGCCAGGGTCGGAATTGCATTTTTTTAACCGCCAGCCTGTTGGCGGTTTTGCCGCCGCTTTAACACCGACCGCCAGGGTTGGAATGACCCCCTTTATGTCCAAATTTTCCCAAATGATTTAACAGGGCAATTGAGTTGTACTTACACTCGTCCCTCGTTTTGGACGCAATCAGCAACTCATCAATGTACTGTACTAGAGTCGATTGGTACGGTAACTCCAATGACTCTATATTCTTTTTCAAGATCTGATTGAACAGAGACAGTGACTCCGTGTACCCTTGACGAAGCCTGCACCAGCTGTAGACTCTGTCTAGGAATTTTAAACTAAAAGAAACTGATTATCCTCATGAAGAGGCACAGAAAAGAAAGCTTGTGACAAATCAACCACTCTGCATCACATGGAATCTCAAACAATATTACTACTGGGTTTGGCACTACAGGACAACACTTGACCACCATGTCATTTACTTTTCGCAAATCTTGCACAATGCGCACTTTCCCACAAGGCTTCTTTAAGCCCATTATCGGTGAATTACAGGGACTACTCAACACTTCTTTCAAAACCCCTTGTTTCAGAAAATCTCCAATTATTTGCGAACTTTCATCAGAACATCTTGTGCCTTGGTATACTGTGGGAGCTGCGGAAACACTACATTCGATTTCAAAGTGATCTTAATCGGCTCCACTCCCTTGATCAGACCCACTTCTTTACCTGTCAGGTCCCGCAAATTCTCTTGTACTGTTCCCTGCAAGTCTGTATGCAATTCTTTCACAGAAAACATCAGGAAAAACTCAATCAACGGGTATTCTTCATTAATGTTTTCATTCTCAGTTTCAGGAATCTGTTCTTCCTCATCATCACTATTTGTCTGAACCACTATTCCAGCAGTTGAACAATTAATCGAACATCTGGTTTTGCACAATAAGTCCCTTCCCAGTAGGGATACTGGACTCAAGTCACAAACTAAAAATGTATGCAGCCCCTGGAAGTTGCCAATCTCAACCTGTACTGGATCTGTAATCGGATTTATCAACTGTCTATTCGCTACCCCTAGGACCTGAACTGTTCTGCCTGATAGAGGTAAGGTGGGAACTTCTGCACTTCTCACTGTAGAGCGCATCTACTAGAAATGAGACCCTATGACCCATTACCTTTCCTTTTACAAAAAGTCCTCTCTGATCTACCTTTAGGGATGCTGCAAGCATACATGGCTCCTCATCCGAACTCTCACACATCCATTCGTCATTTATTTCATTCTCACTATGTAATGGGAATTGGTGCACTGTGTCACTACTTCTGTCTTGTCTCTGACTTGTGACCTGCTGAGTAAGCATTAACTGTTGCTGCTCCATCGGGGCTTGAGGTATCTGCATTTGCTGTCTAGGTACCATAGGAACCTGCAGCTGCATTGGTTGGAACGGTGACAATTGTGCACGAGGCATTTGCACCTGCTGCATGGGTTGAAAGTTCTGCACTTGATTCATGTTATTCTGGAAATTCAAATTAAGTTGTCTCATTCTAGGGACTTTCACAGTTTGAAATGTATTGATATCACCACTTTGCTGAACAACACCATCAAGCATCATCATCGGACACTCTCAACTAATTGTCTCTCACGGACGGCTGCCAATCCGTTCGCGAATCTTCTTACTAACCAACCTATCCCAGCGCGGCTCACTCTGACGTCATACTCACACACTGCGGCTGACAAAGTCTTGTAGCTTGTCTTCCTAATCTTCAACTCACACAAAACTAATGCAAAATTATTGCGAGCACTAACCAAAAACCCAATAACCAAAAACAAACCTACTGGTTTACTACAAGAAGGTACACAATCGCTTCAGAGACCTTACGGATTTTCACTGATGGCCCTTTCGCTCATGCAGCTATTCCTCTTTCTCAGTCTGCTACATTTGCAAGTAAAATTCGACCCACAAATTTCACTCTCAACCGATCAATGGGTCTGTCCTGGTGCACATAGGACTTACCAAATCTCAGTCCAAAATTTCCCTTTCTCACTTAACTTACACACTGACTTGTTGACCACGCCCGATCAACCTACTAAACCAGACAGATTACAACATATAACCAAGTGTCTCCTACACTTGTCAATATACTCCGGAGTCTTAGGCCACGCAGGGTCCGTACATCACCAACAACCACGTGAACAATTTTTGATCACAAAGCGCCACACACATATGAAGTTCGACGACTTCCCTACTTTCATACTGCGGAGTACGCACACTCCTACTAAACCTCAACTGGAGTACGCAGACTCCCTACTCCCTCACATACATCACAATTCACCTGTGATTTGCATAAGCCTTTGCAAGCGCAGTCTACCACTTTCACACTATCCCTAGAATGCCGAGAACATACTCAACTCTACTAGCGGGATCCAGGATCTGGGAAAGTAATTTCTGGGCTGAAGGGGACATTGTGCTCGTTACAATTGCCATTATAAAAAATAAAACCCAAATCACAATAATAATGAACAACTAACCCTAACTCAAACTACCACCATAACCATCAGTCACCACATAAATAGTTCTCCAAGGAAACTAACCATCAAGCTGCTACCAAAAACTGCTAGCACGCCTGGTCCTTAGTAAGTAAACTTACAAGGGGGCGCATATAGGCCGATGAACCTTTTGATTCGCATGGAGCACCCCAGTCATGTAGTAACCAATGTTCATCAATAATCAATATACAAATCAATAACCACTAAGAGAAACATGAATCATTAGTCCATAGTGTTGATAATTCATGAATAACCACAGCTCAATATACGTTTTAACAATTTTTATTTCCCTATTAGTTACAATACGAATCCATGTGGTTAATTCAAACTTTATTCAATCAGCACAGAATTAGTTCATTAGTACCCACTAATAACATAATCGAATCTTGAAAAAACATACGTTCTAATGCTTCAGCATAAGCCAATAAAGATGAAAATATCAACATTAATAGCAGAGTTCAGCAACCAGTTCGTCAATTATTGTTACTGTCCGCATCGCCCAAAGGAACCTTACCTAACCCAGATTAGCATTAGCATGTGGGACTTCATGCAAAAACAATTTTGAACATGAATTTGGAAAACATCTAGCTAAGAGATAAACTATTAAACAGCGCAGTTGGTACCTAGAAAGAAAGGCACAAAGGTTAGTCATATTGTCATAGCTATCTATCCACGGAATGGATCAGCAACAAAGTCAATCTTCGTCTTCAGGTCATCAATCAATCAGCAATGCATCAGGCTCTCATGAGCATGACCCCAATGACAAAGTCTTGCATCAATTTCGGCAAAAGTCTCTCCCCAATCATCTGCCTCTAACGTCTCCCAACAGTTCTGAAGATTTCCCCCTTTGTCACGACATTATATTAAAGTTGTCCAGACCATCCCCTAATTACTAATTGGTCAGTTGATCACCAGTTATTTCCCTAACCAATAATTTTAATTTTACAAATCTATTAATTCTAATATTACACCGCTCTCAGGTTGTCGATTGGTTTACTGTACGATGTCCTCATCATCTGGCTCATCAGGTATCAGAAAAGTTGCATTTTCGTCTCCAGTCAGTGTCTCTATTGTTCGAGTCCTGGGAAAGTACATCTCGTCTGCTGTTGCAAGTTGATTCCCTCATCTCCTGTTCGTCGGTACATTGCAGAAAATTCTAGCTAAGCAGACTTTATTAACAACGAATGGTTCAGGGTCAGTTCAACACATTGGCTTCTCCACATTGCACTAATAATTCAGCTTCTGCATGAGGCCTGGCAAAACTAGGCCACAACTTCGGCTAAGTTAACTCTACAATATAATGCAAAACATATGTTATACATCTCAGTATGACATACTACTACATTATTATTACGCATTTTCAACCTTTCACATAATTTTAGTAATTTTTAGTACAATTAGTGAATGTTGGTTACCACTCTCCGTGGGCACATTTTCAAATGTGCACATTATTTTTCTACATTAATTTTTCCCTACAATTTATTCTTATTATTCAAAATGCATAAACACTCATTAATAATTTTAATTAACATATCTGCTTCAGCACTGGCATGCGGTATGGGATGAAGCCTTGCGTGGCAGCTGTGTGGCACCCTAGGAGGGATTGATGGGAGTTCTTGAGCCATGTTGATTGGGCAGTAGCCTATAAACTGTGACCCATAGGTCAACGGGAGCAACAAGGTCTGAGTCCAACCCAACCTGACCCCGTAGAATGAGCGAAGGCAACATGAGAGCGTCACCAATCCAACTGGGGATCGAGACAGGAGCATCTGAATCATCCCCTGAATCCCTTTCAGGAGCATGAAAATTTACTTCTCAGGAAGAGTGCAAGAAAACCTCCAATCACTACCAGAGCATGACCGAGAGGAAGACAGAGCACATATCTGCTGAGTGCAGCCACTAAGCCTGCTTGCAGCCAAACTACCTGATTTTGGAAGGAAGCTACTGTGAGCACCTGTAGATGAGGCACACTCCAAGACTTTGCATGCTTCATCCCTACTGGAGTCAGTAAGACTTGTTCCGGCCTTCTAGCATTTTGGTGGGAAACTTAGACTGCTCGTTAACGTCTGCCACTGAGAATCAAATGCAGAAGAAGTACTTGACCCAGTTGCTAAGAATCCACACTAGGTTGGGCCCTGTGACGTCAGGAGTGAATGGCCTCAGCCCCCTCGGTTGGACCCAATTGCCCATTGTGTCCCTCTGAAAGGGGTTCTGACAGTCAGGTTCCTTTGTGTGTGCAGGAGTCAAGGCCCTTTCAAGTGTAAGGGGGGCTGGGTATAGCCCTTCTTCAGTCATTCTGCCAGGATGACTCACCCTGTCCACACCTAAGCCCCTCTGTGTTACTGTCTAGAAGCACTACATAAACCTCAACAGCAGAACTGTTCACAGTCCTGTGACCCAGGACCCTAGTAGAAGGCACAAATGGTTGGAAGAAGAAAATGTCAACCTCCTAAAAGTGACATTTTGAGAATTGTAATGTAAAATCTGACTTTACCATTAAAGTAGATTTTAAATTACAATTCATTTGCATGTGAACAGCATATCTCTATCTGCTCCCAATTTAAAGTTATTGCTCATTAAATTTAATAAGTTAGCCCATTGTTAGTCAATAGAAAAGAAAGGCCTTACATCAGTGAAAAACAACTTTAGGAGTTTTCACTGCAAACGTAAGTATACATGTCCTACTTTTTAAACACAATGCACCGTGCCCTATGAGCCTTTAGGGCCTCGCTTAGAGGTTACTTGGAAGAATTACAAAGGAAGGTTTAGGCCTGGCAAATGGTTTATTTTGCCAGGTCGAAATGGCAGTTTACAACTGCACTACAGGCTGCAGTGGCAGGCCTGAGACATGTTTTAGAGTGCTACATTAGTGGGTGCCACAACGATTGCTGCAGCCTACTGGTAGCATTTAATTTACAGACCCTGGGTACAAGTAGTACTACATGCTAGGGACTGACAAGTAAATTAATCCAACCAGGTTTAGGCCAATTTTACCTTGTTTGAGTGAGAGAGCACAAGCACTTTACCAGTATTTAGCAGTGGTAAAGTGTGCAGAGTCCTAAAAGCCAATTAAAACAAGTTCAGCCTAGGAAAAAAGTGAAGGGAGTTTGGGGTGACCCTGTAGAAAGGACCAGGTGCCATACTCGCTGCAAAGCAGCCATTAATTATCAAAGTATTTTGTGAGAGGTTGACTGAGAACATCTTGCACCAATCCTACTATTTTCTGTGTTACCTGTTGCAAAGAATTCTAGTGCTAATAGCATTTTCAGGAATGGGGGATGACAGTGGACTCCTCTGTTGGCACCCAGGGTATCTGTTGTGATAAAAATATGTTTTCTATGGAGTCCATATCAAGCTTGTATACCATCCGGATTCAAGATGACTCATGTTCATATTATCCAGCCATGGCTTGCTCTCATTCAGCATTGCTTCACCATTTGAGTATTGATCAGTGGCCTGGTTTCCACCCTTGTGCTGCATAATTTATTGTAGCTGAATATGGATCAGGCAAAGCCTGCTCCAGTGGACTAACAGTGCTGCATCCATGGCAGCATACTACTGAATGGAAGTGTGAAATGGTGCTATCAACCTGTGAGAGCTTGACCAGTCTAGGGCAGTTTGTATAGGCATGACCCTATGTGAAGATATGTATGAGGTTTCACTTTTTCACCTCAAACAGTGCATGTACTGTGTTTTTTTCATTATTGTTTTATTGGAGTTGTATTTACAGTTTTTCTTTCATTCCCTATGCTCTCACATTTGACCACCTACTTTTGATTCAAGGTACTTAGAGGTGGCATTTTCGATTGGTTTCAACCCCTCACCCTCATAAATGAGCCTTATTTATCACATGCATAATTTTTTGCAGAATGCAACACACATGGAAAGAGGAAAAAACGAGGAGAAATAAAGATATTTCTCCTTGTTGCATCTTCCCTGGGGAGGCGTATGGTTTTGACGCATTTCCAGGTTTACAGAGCCTTGTTAATCTGGGAATGCATCAAATCCATGGGTGTTGCATGGGAAAACCCTCAGCAAAGCCCATGGAACACGACCCTCACGCAGTGTAAGGCAATGCAGTGATTTGCGCAACGTTGCCTTACACAACATTTATGAGGCCATGAAAAGCCACGCAAAGTGGGTCTGCATTCTGCACTCTGTGCCGCCAGTGAATCACAAAAAGTGACACACCTGTGGCTATGCCCCTTAGTCTCTAGTCTGATGGTTTCTTGACTGCAAGGATGCAGAGAGTCAACTGAGATGTTGAGCTTTCTGTGGGATAAGCGAAGGTGCTGGTCATGATTGCTTTGTAATGATGCTGCTAGTTTTGAAGATGGTGTAAGCTGTCAAAGGGAGCCAAAGTAGTTCCACAAGGATGAAGGTGACGTGATTACATTTCTTCAGGCCCTGGATGAGATGTTCTGCAGTGTGCCAGATGGCTCTAGAGGGTGTCAGTGTGGAGTCTGGAAGGTCATTGCCAACACCCAGCTGCAAGATCACCAGGGCAGCAGTTTACTCACAATGTCGGGGCAACCAGTTATAAGTATCTCTAGATACGTGTTTCTGGATTACTGTCCTTCATCAACAGAAAGTTTATTTTTCCAACTGACATTTCACCGCCACCGCTGCAGCACCAAATCAAACTGCGCTGTAGTTGGAAATGGTGAAATACCCATTGACAGGCTGGGGTGTGAAGCAGGGGTATGGGGAGGTATCCCATGTTAATAAAACATCAATCACCTTGGGACATTGAGAGTTTGTTGGCCGTCTTTGCTCTGGCAGTGAAATATCCGCAAATCCTCTCCATAACATAGTGCCCTAACACATGGACCCTGTAGATGATGCTGAGGTCAAGCAAACTATGACTGGTTATTGCAATGATAAGAAAATAACTTAATTGTCTGTAAAATTAAAGACCTACTCTAAATCACTTGTGGAACAGTCCTGCAAAATAAAAAGAAGTGATCCTCCTCATAGCACTTCTCTGCAGCAGTTGGCCAGCATCTGTAAATAGGTTAGAGCAGAAGGCTCCTGCTTGCCTCCAGGACCTCCACAGTATTGCAACCCAACACAAGAGTGCCAAAGGTGAAACAGAGGTCAGGCAAAGAGCAAGCAGCCATCACCTGGTCAGACGAACTCACAAATGGAACATCCCGCCCTCCGACTTTCTCAGTGTACATCAAGTCTAGTCACAGCATCTTGGCCTTAGTGAGATTCAGCAAAGGAAAGCTTCAGCCAAAGGCATCCATAGCAAATTGGATCACCTGATTGGGCCTAAACCCATGAATTAGTATTCAAGCTGATCTGAGATAAAACAGCATTAAAGTCAAGACACCAAGGCACACCACCATAAATCTTGAATACTAACACTATTATTTGCCACCAATATTTTGATTCTTTGAGCTGATCCTTACAGTTCTGCTTCCTGTTCCGTTCGTCTATCATCTTGCTTTTGTATTGTTGACACTGAAAATTAAGGAGATATTTTTCTCTTTGCATGATAGGTACATCTTAACCCGATATATATATATATATATATATCTATAATGCATGTCATTAAAAAAATGTAGGGATTGGTACTTTACTTGAGTAAGAAAAAAAAGAATAAATCTATAGGAAAATAATAGAGATATAAGGAATCGGGATATAATTAAATATTGATATAATTAAGATTAGCTAATGGGTGTAGAATTACTTTAAGCACATATGTTGACTCAGCAAGAAACGTGTACAATGCTATTGGGATATATTTGGTCTTTACCCAAGATAAAAGAACTAAGTATGGGTTAGAAATTGACTACAATGCCATTTAAGTAATATAAAATGAGAATGGATTTTAATTGATGAATGTTGGGTGATCACATGACTTAAATACACTGACTTCACAATCAACTCTATGGTCAGTCGAAGGCTCAGGCCGAAATGCGTTGCCATACTTGTTTGGACAGGACTGTGCACTTTGTACTTCACATGAAATAAGAAAATAAATTACCTTTCGAATTGATGGATGGTGCCGGTGTCATTCCTGCTACGAGAAGCTGGTAAATATTACCTCTCGGGTGTTTTGTGATGATTGATGACTAAATATATACATATCCAACCCAAATGGTCTAAAATAGCGAGGCACTCAACTGCTGGTGCACGCGGAGGGTTTTAGACCATAACCCTTATTAATTATCACACAAAAAAGGCACTGCATTCCTGGGGGCTCCATGACAGCTTCATTTATTCAGACAGATTTTCAGACCCCACGACGAATTTCGACAACCATATCTTTCTCAAGTGGTATTGTCTGTTCATTCCTGCCATCACACTATTTATATTGCATTCTGGGATTAATAGTCACATGTCTTTCACCTGTAAGATATTCAAACGTGATTGCTGTTAACACAATTCCTTAATTCAATAATTTGATTATAGTCATTGATAGTTCCATCCAATATTATTCGTACATCATATTAAAAGGAATACGTGCATCAATTACATTCAGCATATTTTTTCAAACAGGTTTTTCCGTAATTTCCTTTTTACCAGTTCTTTCTCTCTGTGGCAAACTGTCTTATATTTGAAATCCTTGTCACAGCACCCAGACCCCAAGCAACTGAGGCGTTCCTCAGCGGCAGGGCCGCATCGGCATCCATATCAATTTAAAGACACCCTCATTGTTCTTCCTCGATGAGACTGTCGCTCAGAGTTGCGTTAGGCGTTGTTGAAAGTTCCTTATGATAATTAGGTCTTCCAGTGCTTCGTGCACACGCCGGAGATCAGTATCAACTCGCCCACTCCCTTAATTCAATAATTTGATTATAGTCATTGATAGTTCCATCCAATATTATTCGTACATCATATTAAAAGGAATACGTGCATCAATTACATTCAGCATATTTTTTAATTAAGGAATCGTGTTAACAGCAATCACGTTTGAATATCTTACAGGTGAGAGACATGTGACTATTAATCCCAGAATGCAATATAAAAAGTGTGATGGCAGGAATGAACAGACGATACCACTTGAGAAAGACATGGTTGTCGAAACGCGTCATGGGGTCTGAAAATCTGTCTGAATAAATGAAGCTGTCATGGAGCCCCCAGGAGTGCAGTGCCTTTTTTGTGTGATGATTAATAAGGGTTATGGTCTAAAACCCTCCACGTGCACCAGCAGTTGAGTGCCTCGCTATTTTAGACCATTTGGGTTGGATTTACATTAACGGCGATGGCACCCGGCATCCACGTACAATTTGGAACAGACTTTGAGTGGGCGAGGAGATACTGATCTCCGGTGTGTGCACGAAGCACTGGAAAACTTAATTATCATAAGGAACTTTCAAAAACGCTTAACGCAACTCTGATCGACAGTCTCATCGAGGAACAACAATGAGGGTGTCTTTAAATTGATATGGATGCAGATGCGGCCCTGCCGCTGAGGAACGCCTCAGTTGCTTGGGGTCTGGGTGCTGTGACAAGGATTTCAAATATAAGACAGTTTGCCACAGAGAGAAAGAACTGGTAAAAAGGAAATTACGGAAAAACCTGTTTGAAAAAATATGCTGAATGTAATTGATGCATGTATTCCTTTTAATATGAGGTACGAATAATATTGGTTGGAACTATCAATGACTATAATCAAATTATTGAATTAAGGAATTGTGTTAACAGCAATCACGTTTGAATATCTTACAGGTGAGAGACATGTGACTATTAATCCCAGAATGCAATATAAATAGTGTGATGGCAGGAATGAACAGACAATACCACTTGAGAAAGACATGGTTGTCGAAACACGTCGTGGGGTCTGAAAATCTGTCTGAATAAATGAAGCTGTCATGGAGCCCCCAGGAGTGCAGTGCCTTTTTTGTGTGATGATTAATAAGGGTTATGGTCTAAAACCCTCCACGTGCACCTGCAGTTGAGTGCCTCGCTATTTTAGACCATTTGGGTTGGATTTACATTAACGGCGATGGCACCCGGCATCCACGTACAATTTGGAACAGACTTTGAGTGGGCGAGGAGATACTGATCTCCGGCGTGTGCACGAAGCACTGGAAGACGTAATTATCATAAGGAACTTTCAACAACGCTTAACGCAACTCTGAGCGACAGTCTCATCAAGGAACAACAATGAGGGTGTCTTTAAATTGATATGGATGCCGATGCAGCCCTGCTGTTGAGGAACGCCTCAGTTGCTTGGGGTCTGGGTGCTGTGAAAAGGATTTCAAATATAAGACAGTTTGCCACAGAGAGAAAGAACTGGTAAAAAGGAAATTACAGAAAAACCTGTTTGAAAAAATATGCTGAATGTAATTGATGCACGTATTCCTTTTAATATGATGTACGAATAATATCGGATGGAACTATCAATGACTATAATCAAATTATTGAATTAAGGAATCGTGTTAACAGCAATCACGTTTGAATATCTTACAGGTGAGAGACATGTGACTATTAATCCCAGAATGTAATATAAATAGTGTGATGGCAGGAATGAACAGACAATACCACTTGAGAAAGACATGGTTGTCGAAACGCGTCATGGGGTCTGAAAATCTGTCTGAATAAATGAAGCTGTCATGGAGCCCCCAGGAGTGCAGTGCCTTTTTTGTGTGATGATTAATAAGGGTTATGGTCTAAAACCCTCCACGTGCACCAGCAGTTGAGTGCCTCGCTATTTTAGACCATTTGGGTTGGATTTACATTAATGGCGATGGCACCCGGCATCCACGTACAATTTGGAACAGACTTTGAGTGGGCGAGGAGATATTGATCTCCGGCGTGTGCATGAAGCACTGGAAGACGTAATTATCATAAGGAACTTTCAACAACGCTTAACGCAACTCTGAGTGACAGTCTCATCGAGGAACAACAATGAGGGTGTCTTTAAATTGATATGGATGCCGATGCGGCCCTGCCGCTGAGGAACGCCTCAGTTGCTTGGGGTCTGGGTGCAGTGAAAAAGATTTCCAATATAAGACAGTTTGCCACAGAGAGAAAGAACTGGTAAAAAGTAAATTACGGAAAAACCTGTTTGAAAAAATATGCTGAATGTAATTGATGCACGTATTCCTTTTAATATGATGTACGAATAACATTGGATGGAACTATCAATGACTATAATCAAATTATTGAATTAAGGAATCGTGTTAACAGCAATCACGTTTGAATATCTTACAGGTGAGAGAAATGTGACTATTAATCCCATAATGCAATATAAATAGTGTGATGGCAGGAATGAAAAGACAATACCACTTGAGAAAGACATGGTTGTCGAAACGCGTCATGGGGTCTGAAAATCTGTCTGAATAAATGAAGCTGTCATGGAGCCCCCAGGAGTGCAGTGCCTTTTTTGTGTGATGATTAATAAGGGTTATGGTCTAAAACCCTCCACGTGCACCAGCAGTTGAGTGCCTCGCTATTTTAGACCACTTGGGTTGGATTTACATTAACGGCGATGGCATCTGGCATCCACGTACAATTTGGAACAGACTTTGATTGGGCGAGGAGATACTGATCTCCGGCGTGTGCACGAAGCACTGGAAGACATAATTATCATAAGGAACTTTCAACAACGCTTAACGCAACTGTGAGCGACAGTCTCATTGAGGAACAACAATGAGGGGGTCTTTAAATTGATATGGATGCCGATGCGGCCCTGCTGCTGAGGAATGCCTCAGTTGCTTGGGGTCTGGGTGCTGTGACAAGGTTTTCAAATATAAGACAGTTTGCCACAGAGAGAAAGAACTGGTAAAAAGGAAAATACGGAAAAACCTGTTGGAAAAGATATGCTGAATGTAATTGATGCACATATTCCTTTTAATATGATGTACGAATAATATTGGATGGAACTATCAATGACTATAATCAAATTATTGAATTAAGGAATGGTGTTAACAGCAATCACGTTTGAATATCTTACAGGTGAGAGACATGTGACTATTAATCCTAGAATGCAATATAAATAGTGTGATGGCAGGAATGAACAGACGATACCACTTGAGAAAGACATGGTTGTCGAAACGTGTTGTGGGGTCTGAAAATCTGTCTGAATAAATGAAGCTGTCATGGAGCCCCCAGGAGTGCAGTGCCTTTTTTGCGTGATGATTAATAAGGGTTATGGTTTAAAACCCTCCACGTGCACCAGCAGTTCAGTGCCTCGCTATTTTAGACCATTTGGGTTGGATTTACATTAACGGCGATGGCACCCGGCATCCACGTGCAATTTGGAACAGACTTTCAGTGGGCGAGGAGATACTGATCTGCGGCGTGTGCACGAAGCACTGGAAGACGTAATTATCATAAGGAACTTTCAACAACGCTTAACGCAACTCTGAGCGACAGTCTCATCGAGGAACAACAATGAGGGTGTCTTTAAATTGATATGGATGCCGATGCAGCCCTGCTGCTGAGGAATGCCTCAGTTGCTTGGGGTCTGGGTGCTGTGACAAGGATTTCAAATATAAGACAGTTTGCCACAGAGAGAAAGAACTGGTAAAAAGGAAAATACGGAAAAACCTGTTGGAAAAAATATGCTGAATGTAATTGATGCACATATTCCTTTTAATATGATGTACGAATAATATTGGATGGAACTATCAATGACTATAATCAAATTATTGAATTAAGGAATGGTGTTAACAGCAATCACGTTTGAATATCTTACAGGTGAGAGAAATGTGACTATTAATCCCAGAATGCAATATAAATAGTGTGATGGCAGAAATGAAAAGACAATACCACTTGAGAAAGACATGGTTGTCGAAACGCGTCATGGGGTCTGAAAATCTGTCTGAATAAACTAAGCTGTCATGGAGCCCCCAGGAGTGCAGTCCCTTTTTTGTGTGATGATTAATAAGGGTTATGGTCTAAAACCCTCCACGTGCACCAGCAGTTGAGTGCCTCGCTATTTTAGATCACTTGGGATGGATTTACATTAACGGCGATGGCACCCGGCATCCACGTACAATTTGGAACAGACTTTGAGTGGGCGAGGAGATACTGATCTCCGGCGTGTGCACGAAGCACTGGAAGACGTAATTATCATAAGGAACTTTCAACAATGCTTAACGCAACTCTGAGCGACAGTCTCATCGAGGAACAACAATGAGGGTGTCTTTAAATTGATATGGATGCTGATGCGGCCCTGCTGCTGAGGAATGCCTCAGTTGCTTGGGGTCTGGGTGCTGTGACAAGGATTTCAAATATAAGACAGTTTGCCACAGAGAGAACGAACTGGTAAAAAGGAAAATACGGAAAAACCTGTTGGAAAAAATATGCTGAATGTAATTGATGCACATATTCCTTTTAATATGATGTACGAATAATATTGGTTGGAACTATCAATGACTATAATCAAATTATTGAATTAAGGAATTGTGTTAACAGCAATCACGTTTGAATATCTTACAGGTGAGAGACATGTGACTATTAATCCCAGAATGCAATATAAATAGTGTGATGGCAGGAATGAACAGACAATACCACTTGAGAAAGACATGGTTGTCGAAACACGTCGTGGGGTCTGAAAATCTGTCTGAATAAATGAAGCTGTCATGGAGCCCCCAGGAGTGCAGTGCCTTTTTTGTGTGATGATTAATAAGGGTTATGGTCTAAAACCCTCCACGTGCACCTGCAGTTGAGTGCCTCGCTATTTTAGACCATTTGGGTTGGATTTACATTAACGGCGATGGCACCCGGCATCCACGTACAATTTGGAACAGACTTTGAGTGGGCGAGGAGATACTGATCTCCGGCGTGTGCACGAAGCACTGGAAGACGTAATTATCATAAGGAACTTTCAACAACGCTTAACGCAACTCTGAGCGACAGTCTCATCGAGGAACAACAATGAGGGTGTCTTTAAATTGATATGGATGCCGATGCAGCCCTGCTGTTGAGGAACGCCTCAGTTGCTTGGGGTCTGGGTGCTGTGAAAAGGATTTCAAATATAAGACAGTTTGCCACAGAGAGAAAGAACTGGTAAAAAGGAAAATACGGAAAAACCTGTTGGAAAAAATATGCTGAATGTAATTGATGCACATATTCCTTTTAATATGATGTACGAATAATATCGGATGGAACTATCAATGACTATAATCAAATTATTGAATTAAGGAATCGTGTTAACAGCAATCACGTTTGAATATCTTACAGGTGAGAGACATGTGACTATTAATCCCAGAATGTAATATAAATAGTGTGATGGCAGGAATGAACAGACAATACCACTTGAGAAAGACATGGTTGTCGAAACGCGTCATGGGGTCTGAAAATCTGTCTGAATAAATGAAGCTGTCATGGAGCCCCCAGGAGTGCAGTGCCTTTTTTGTGTGATGATTAATAAGGGTTATGGTCTAAAACCCTCCACGTGCACCAGCAGTTGAGTGCCTCGCTATTTTAGACCATTTGGGTTGGATTTACATTAATGGCGATGGCACCCGGCATCCACGTACAATTTGGAACAGACTTTGAGTGGGCGAGGAGATATTGATCTCCGGCGTGTGCACGAAGCACTGGAAGACGTAATTATCATAAGGAACTTTCAACAACGCTTAACGCAACTCTGAGTGACAGTCTCATCGAGGAACAACAATGAGGGTGTCTTTAAATTGATATGGATGCCGATGCGGCCCTGCCGCTGAGGAACGCCTCAGTTGCTTGGGGTCTGGGTGCTGTGAAAAAGATTTCCAATATAAGACAGTTTGCCACAGAGAGAAAGAACTGGTAAAAAGTAAATTACGGAAAAACCTGTTGGAAAAAATATGCTGAATGTAATTGATGCACATATTCCTTTTAATATGATGTACGAATAATATTGGATGGAACTATCAATGACTATAATCAAATTATTGAATTAAGGAATGGTGTTAACAGCAATCACGTTTGAATATCTTACAGGTGAGAGAAATGTGACTATTAATCCCAGAATGCAATATAAATAGTGTGATGGCAGAAATGAAAAGACAATACCACTTGAGAAAGACATGGTTGTCGAAACGCGTCATGGGGTCTGAAAATCTGTCTGAATAAATGAAGCTGTCATGGAGCCCCCAGGAGTGCAGTCCCTTTTTTGTGTGATGATTAATAAGGGTTATGGTCTAAAACCCTCCACGTGCACCAGCAGTTGAGTGCCTCGCTATTTTAGACCACTTGAGATGGATTTACATTAACGGCGATGGCACCCGGCATCCACGTACAATTTGGAACAGACTTTGATTGGGCGAAGAGATACTGATCTCCGGCGTGTGCACGAAGCACTGGAAGACGTAATTATCATAAGGAACTTTCAACAACGCTTAACGCAACTCTGAGCGACAGTCTCATCGAGGAACAACAATGAGGGTGTCTTTAAATTGATATGGATGCCAATGCGGCCCTGCTGCTGAGGAATGCCTCAGTTGCTTGGGGTCTGGGTGCTGTGACAAGGATTTCAAATATAAGACAGTTTGCCACAGAGAGAAAGAACTGGTAAAAAGGAAAATACGGAAAAACCTGTTGGAAAAAATATGCTGAATGTAATTGATGCACATATTCCTTTTAGTATGATGTACGAATAATATTGGATGGAACTATCAATGACTATAATCAAATTATTGAATTAAGGAATGGTGTTAACAGCAATCACGTTTGAATATCTTACAGGTGAGAGACATGTGACTATTAATCCCAGAATGCAATATAAATAGTGTGATGGCAGGAATGAACAGACGATACCACTTGAGAAAGACATGGTTGTCGAAACGAGTCGTAGGGTCTGAAAATCTGTCTGAATAAATGAAGCTGTCATGGTGCCCCCAGGAGGGCAGTGCCTTTTTTGTGTGATGATATATATATATATATACATATATACACATATATATATATTTATTGTTATATAGTTATTAACTTAAATAAAACAAAGGTTGCATGGACTTTATAGTTAGGCTCACATTTTAAATGTACCAAACCATAGAAATTCACCTCTTAGAGTTATCTCAAGTTACTATAACTTGTTACATTGATATTATCAATTATGTTATCAAAGATGTCATGAGTGATGTATTATGTGGGGTAATTAGCAGTGCATGGCGAGGGAGTGAGTTATAGTTACCTTAGGGCACAAGTCTGTGATCTTCACCCTTGTGCTATTCATAGTTTTTCCCCCTTTTTTTTTGCCCTTTACTGGCTATATCGGACTGCAGGGGAGCCTCCAGGCCTCCCCACCTGTCCCTGCTCATTTTTTAATAATTATTTTTGGCCCTTTACAGGCTATCTGGGATTGCAGGGGGAGCCACAAGGCCTCCCCCGCTGTCCCTGCTCAATTTAAAAAAAATATTTGTGGCCATTTACAGGATACCTGGGACCGCGGAGGAGCCTCAAGGCCTCCCTGGTGGTCCTATTGCTCCAGCATGTAGGCAGCTGCTTTTAACAGCAGCTTCCCGGCTTCTGGAGCAATGTTTTCATCTGTCTTCCCTGCACGCATATCTGGTTGCACAGAAGACAGATGAAAACTCCAGTTTCTGGCAGCGGGACCTGTTTGGCAGGTCCCACTGTCAGTAAACAGACTTTGTTTGCGGTGACTTGGCTGCAGCAAGCCACAGTAAAAAGCTGTGTCATGGGGGTGGGCACCCTGAGACATAGAAAGAGCCGGCCCTGGGCCTCAGGCAAAAAAGAGGACCCCTTTCTATTTTTGCAGTTTTCCCCAGGGAGGTGGTGGTCCCCAGGGCTGCAGGGGGTCCGAAAAAGACATTCTTTCTATTTTTTTCAGTTTGCCCTGGGGAAGTGGTGGTCCCCAGGGTTGCAGGGGTGGAGGGGCGAGCACCCCCTCACCCACAATCAAATCAATGCCTTGGGGAGGTGGTGGTCTCTGGGGCTGCGGGGGGCAGCACAGCCCCGCACACAATTAAATCAATGTACCCGGGAGGTAGCAGTCCCCGGGGGGCTCGCTGGACCCCCTGTATTTCAATGAGGATATCCCCCAGGATTTGACCCAACCGGGGGCTTGAAAAAGACATAGGCCCTCATTACAACATTGGCGGTAAATCCCGCTTACCGCTGTGCAGAAGACCGCCAACACACAGCTGCAGCGGCGGAATTCCGCTAGTGCTATTACGACCCACAGCCCGGAATACGCCAAAATCCAGACACCCACACAAGTCCGCCACACCAAAGGTCAGTGATAAACTGACAATAACAAAACCTCCACCGTCACACCAACAGGAATACGCCCACATTATCACGACCCACGAATCCACGCGGCGGTCTTTCAACTGTGGTAAGCCATTGGCGGTACACACCGCCGTGCTCAAAATACACACACATTTACAAAACACAACTACATTGGACAATTCGAAATACACACACCTGATACACATACACACACCACTCCCACACACCCAATCCAATATAAAAAACACACCAACATCACCCACAAACCCTTACGACCAAAATTGAGAAAGAAGCCCAGAGAGAGACACCACCAGAAACAACACGAGCATCCACAGGCACACAGCACCATCACACACACAACATCCACGCACCTCAGACAACACACACAAACACATCCCCTCACACATCACAACCGACACCACCTCACACATCACCCACACCACATCATGGCACCTCAACTACACCCCTGGTTCTCTGAGGAGGAGCTCAGGGTCATGGTGGAGGAAATCGTCCGGGTAGAACCACAGCTATTCGGATCACAGGTGCAGCACACCTCCATTGCTAGGAATGGAGCTATGGAGCAGAATCGTAGACAGGGTCAACGCAGTGGGACAGCATCCAAGAACACGGGATGACATCAGGAAGAGGTGGAACGACCTATGGGGGAAGGTGCGTTCCGTGGTCTCAAGACACCAGATTGCAGTACAGAGGACTGGTGGCGGACCCCCACCTCCTCCCCCACAGCTAACAACATGGGAGGAGCAAGCCTTGGCTATCCTGCATCCTGAGGGCCTCGCAGGAGTAGCAGGAGGAATGGACTCTGGTAAGTCATATCTTAACTATTACATCCCCCACCCTACCTGCATGCTATCACATACCCCACCCTCACCCCCATCACTCCAACACCTCACAAATGTCCCACTATCACAACCCACCCATCCCAACACCAAGCCCTGCATGCAACAACAAAGCACAGACACCCATTACCAAAGCATATCCACTACAGATACCCACACAGACCCCAAACCAATTATCACTCAAGGTCCTAGACAAGAATGCAAGCACTGGAGTACAGGGTCACCCACCCATTGCACACGATGGCACACACAGATGCAAAAATCATGCCTTTACACCCCTGCAGGACCCCTACCCAACGTCACCGGACAGGAGGTTCCAGACATGTCCACTCCCCCCACAGAAGAGGCCCACAGTGATGACAGCAGCTTTGTCCAACTGGATCAAGATGACCAGCCCGGCCCATCCGGGACCTCAGGACAGTTGGGTCCCCTGACACTGGCACATGCTACCACAGAGCCTCCCCCCTCAGGAAACACCAGCACAGCACCCACCCAGTGGGCCCATCCCTCTGTCCCCAGGACACGTCAAGCAGCAGTGTGTCCACCACTACAGGGAACCCAGGCAAACCCACCACCCCAAGAAAATCAGGGACCTGGGGGCAGTGGCAGTGGGCACACGGTTCAGGGGACAGAGGCACAGGAAAACAGGGGATCTGGAAGGACTGCTGTGCGACAGGGGGAGGACAGGCCCAGGGAACCCACTCTCCACGAGTCCCTCTCCAACATCATGGCAGCGTACCATCATTCCCAGGAGACAATGGCAACGGTACTGGCCAACTTTCAGGAGAGCCAGCGGCTGCAGGAAGAACACTATCTGGGGATCAGGGAGGAACTTAAGTCCATCAACACCACCCTGGTCACCATTGTAGGGGTGCTGAAGGACCTTGTGAACACCAGGAGGGACACTGTGGCACAACAAGGGACCCCTGACACTAGCCTGGATGATCAACAGACCACCACCTCTGCCTGCGCTAGTGGACAGGAGGCACCGCCAGAGACCACGACACCAGCACCCCACCCCCTGCAGATGGAGAACCACCCCGCAAACGGTCCCTGAGATCCAGGACAAAGAGAGAGAACAATGCCAAGACCACCGCCAGGAAATGAGACCCCCCTGAATGTCATCCTTCTGTCCCACTTTGCCACCTTGTCCATCCATCAACTGCCCTATCTCCACTTCCTAGGCCCTTTTGGACAATGCACCTGTGAAACAAATAGACTTGACTCTGCCATGGACATTCCTCCACCATCACCCCTGCGCATTTTATAACCCCCTCCACTAATTAGCACTGAAATAAATACCCTTGAATCACAAAACAATCTGGAGTCAGTCTGTGCTTTCACAAATGTGTATTTGCAATAAGTATGCAATAGAGCAATGTCAATTGTATTTGCAACATACTGATGTAACACAGCTCTAGTCCATGTGGTAATATAGCAGAGGTCATAGAGTGGGACCCACCTCTGTGAAATGGAACGGCAAAGTGACAAGTCACGGTCCATACACTGGGTGAAAGTGACAGACTTATGCTAGCTCAAACAATAGTATGAGATGTGTGAGGCAGTGACATCTTCTTACCTGTGTCTTACTGGAAGTATTGCTGGATAACGTTGTTTCTGTTGCCGAAATCCTCTTCTTCTGATTCCTCTTCTTCACTGTCCACAGGCTCCACAGCTGCCACAAGACCACCTTCTGGACCATCCTCCTGCATTAAAGGCACCTGTCCTCGCAAAGCCAGGTTGTGCAGCATACAGCAGGCCACGATGATCTGGCACACCTTCTTTAGTGAGTAGTAGAGAGAATCACCTGTCATATGGAGGCACCGGAACCTGGCCTTCAGGAGGCCAAAGGTCCTTTCAATCACTCTCCTAGTTCGCCCATGTGCCTCATTGTAGCGTTCCTCTGCCCTTGTCTTGGGATTTCTCACTGGGGTCAGTAGCCATGACAGGTTGGGGTACCCAGAGTCACCTGCAAATGTCGAGGGACAACTGTTAGACACACACTAACCCTTAAGGACAACCCCAGACAACTATTCACAGGGTACAGGGTCCTTGTCCTCACCTATTAGCCACACACGGTGCCTCTGGAGTTGCCCCATCACATAAGGGATGCTGCTATTCCTCAGAATGTAAGCGTCATGCACTGATTCAGGAAACTCGGCCAAACACCATCTGCACATTCATAGAATGGAAGATCTTCTGGTTTCTGTACACCTGTTCACTCCTGCGGGGGGTTACCAAGGTCACATGTGTCCCATCAATGGCACCTATGATGTTGGGGATATGTCCCAGGGCATATAAGTCACCTTTCACTGTAGGCAAATCCTCCACCTGAGGGAACACGATGTAGCTGCGCATGTGTTTCAGCAGGGCAGACAACACTCTGGACAACACGTTTGAGAACATAGGCTGGGACATCCCTGATGCAATGACCACTGTAGTTTGAAAACAACCACTTGCCAGGAAATGGAGTACTGACAGGACCTGCACTAGAGGGGGGATCCCTGTGGGATGGCGGGTTGCTGACATCAGGTCTGGCTCCAACTGGGCACACAGGTCCAGGATTGTTGCACAATCAAGTCTGTAGGTGACTATTACGTGTCTCTCTTCCATTGTCCTTATAAACCACAGAGGGTAACCCATATACCCAAAGGGGCTGGGTAAAGACTGAATATCAAATACTACAGTGCCCCAAAGGAAAACAAACATTATTTACACATGTCATAAAACAGCATTGTGGTGATGTACTCTAATTGGTATTTTTAGATTGAATTGAATGAATGTTTGATACGGCATCTATGGGAAATACTTGGAACAAAATATAAATAGGTAGGTTCTTTGATTGGAGGTAAGTCTTTTTTACTTTTAAGGATATAACTTGGATATACAGAATAGGTATGGAGTGTTTGATTTAGTTTATTTGTTTTAATTTTTTAGATTCAATTGTTTGTCAAGTATGAATACGTAACAAATAAAGGGGTCAGAAGATATGATAGTGTAAGTATATTTTGAAATTGAAGGTTAGCATAGGTGACAATGTTAAATGTTTTGTATCTTGATTGAATCTTTGGTATTATTTTAGGGACTCCCATCAGTTAGTCCTGAAGAAGACCCATTGTGGAGCAGTGATTTGGCCCAGGATATAAAGGGGTCGAAATGTCGACGTATATTTATTTCAGTCTGGATTGGTTTCTGCATAGGATATTAAGGAAGGACGCAAGAAAGAGATTTATATTCCTTGATGACTTGAAATTGATTCAATGCAGTAAAAGAATAACAAACCGGCTGCCTTTTACTTCTATTTAGTCTTTGGATTATTGGGATATTGATGATTCTTCTTCTCTTTTTTATTGCACAAGCACTTTTTCCTCACACTGGTTTGTCCTTCCGGTTTTTTGATTTTGAGATGGGTTGTTCCTATGGAATGATTATAGAGATATGATTTTAATGTTTGTATGTAAATGAATAAAAAGATTATTTTTTGTATGTTCACCTATGCTGTTTTATGATATGTGTAAATCATTTTTGTTTTCCTTTGGGGCACTGTAGTCTTTGATATTCTCTCTTCCATTGTTGACAGGTCCACCAGTGGTCTGTTCACCGGAGGATGCCGCCATCTGATCACCTGCCCCAGCGGACGTGCCCTATGGACGAGAACAGCGAGCAGAGGGCCAGCCTACACTGAGGTATAACAAAAAGTCATTAGCACACATTTGTCAATCCGCAGTGTGCCTGTTCCTGTGTGTATGCAAGGCCTAGATAGGTGTGACACAGTTATTATTAATGCCATGTGGCCCCCTCAAATAGCGGCTGCCTGACCTGTAAGGTGGGACAAGGGGATATGATGTAACTGCGCTGGCGTTCTACACCTTCGCAGTAGGCAGTCAAAGACCGCATGGCAATCCTGCATTGGTTAACATTGGACCCTATGGGTCTGAGGAGCCAATGAGGATGTACGCCGGTGGTGACGGTACGCACCGCCGCAGACGTGACCGCCATTTTCTGTCTGTTCACTCACTTGATACCTGACCTTCGACAGGAGAGGATCTACACTGCAAGTGCTGCTGTGACCTCAGTATGGAAGCGACGATGGCTCATGTGTCTGGGGAAAGGGCCCCTGCCTTCACTTCGGAGGAGTTGGAAAAGTTAGTGGATGGGGTCCTCCCCCAGTACACGCTACTCTACGGTCCTCCAGACAAACAGGTGAGTACAATGCGAGCATGCTGCATGGTCAATGCCTGTTTGGAGTGTTGTGGATGGAAGATACATGGGGGGGGATTGAGCCCTGCATGAGCGGACGGTGATTGTATGTGCGTCAGGGCAAGGGTGGGAACGTGGGCCAATGACTGTGACGGTCCGGACGGTTAAAGTTTTACCTTTTCACCTGTACTATTCCTCTAGGTCAGCGCCCACCAGAAGAAGGATATTTGGCGTGCCATCGCCAAGGACGTCCGGACCCTGGGGGTCCACCACAGACGGAGCACCCACTGCCGGAAAAGATGGGAGGACATTCGCTGCTGGAGCAAGAAGACTGCGGAGGCCCAGCTGGGGATGGCCTCCCAATGTGGGAGGGGTGCCCGTCGCACCATGACCCCCCTGATGTTCTGGATCCTGGCGGTGGCGTATCCAGAGTTGGATGTGCGCTTGAGGGCATCACAGCAGCCACAAGGGGGTGAGTACCGTCACATCCATCTGACTCTGCGCGCATTACGAGGTGTCTGGGTGGGGGAGGTGGGCAGTGGCTTCCCCTAGGCCAGGGCCAGCTTTGTAGGCAAAGTCACTTAGTGAGGCAGGCTATGTGGCACCCCAACCCCACCAGTGGTAAGAGCCATCTACACCTAGTCATGCTCCTGTGACTTCCATGTGCCTTGTACCCCATGGCCCTGTGAATAATCTAGGAACTATAAGTGCATGGCGTTGTGCAGAGTGCTGCTGTGTCTGTAGTGCCCGCCAACGGTAGTGGTATTGCATGCACTGAACATGTCTATCTTCTGTCTCCCCCCCCTTTTTGTGATCTCCCTGTTCTTGTGTGAAATAGCATCATCAGGTGGAGGCGCAGTGGCACCGGAGCAGGAGGGAGCTGCATCCCACTTGGCCCTGGAAGCCGAGACAACGGAGTCTGAAGCCACCAGTGGGACTGAGGGCGAGGGTAGCCCCACGGCAGGGACAGGAGCAGAGACCAGCGACTCCTCCTCTAATGGGAGCTCCATTGCGGTGGCGAGCCCCTCTGTGCCCCCCGCATCAACAGGTACAGCCGCCACCCCCTTTACCAGCACTGCCCTCCCAGCAGCCCCTCAGCGTGTGTCCCGTGGCTGCTCACCCAGGAGGGTGGGAATATCCTTCGCCCCAGGCACCTCAGGCCCTGCCCTAGTCAGTCCTGCTGCCCTCAGTGAGGAGGCTATTGACCTCCTGAGATCCCTCACTGTTGGACAATCAACCATTCTGAGTGCCATCCAGGGTTTCGAGAGGCATTTGCAACAAACAAATGCATACCTGGAGGGCATTCATTCTGGTGTGGCAGCCCAACAGAGAGCATTTCAGGCTCTGGCCTCAGCACTGATGGCAGCCATTGTCCCTGTGTCAAGCCTCGCCCCTCCAAATTCCTCCACCCAGACCCATTCCCCTGTACCTTAGCCTATCCCAAGCACACCATCAGACCAGCATGCACAAAGCTCAACACACAAGGGCGGCTCTGGCAAACATAAGCACCACACATCCTACAGGCACTCACACAAGCATCATACCCATGCAGACATATCAACATCCACTGCCTCCACTGTGTCCCCCTCCTCCACATCCTCCCTGTCTCGTCTCCACTCACACCTGTATGCACTACATCTTCAGCCTCTACCTCCATCACCACACACCGCTCACGTGCACTCACCACCCCCACTACCATTCACACATCCCCTGTGTCCTCTACCAGTGTGTCTGTGAGCCCTCCTCCCAAAGTACACAAACGCAGGCACACACCCACCCAACAGCCATCCACCTCACAACAGCCTCTAGCCCATGCACCTTCACCCAAATTCAGCAATCGTACACCTCCTACAGCCACTACCTCTTCCTCCACTCCCAAAGCCACTCCATCTACCCCTCCCAGTGTGTCTAAAAAACGTTTCCTGGCTAATATTGACCTCTTCCCTACACCTCCCCCCGTTCTTCTCTTAGGGTCAGGCTTTCTTGGTCCCAACCCAGCACCTCAGCCACCACATTGGTGCCAGCAACTGCGTGATATTGGAGTGCGCCAACCAACAGAACTGCCAGTGTGCCTCGGAGCGAGGCCAAGGACATTCCGCCACCTGCAAAAGTTAAAAAGATGCCCACATCCTGGAGGGAGAAGCAAAAAACACCTGCCACCAAGGGCTCAGGGAAAACAAAAGGGGATGGTGGCAAGACAGCAGCGCCACCATCCAAGGTGGGGAAGGGCCAGAAAATAAAGGGCAGGTCAGGAGAGGGCATGGTGGCACCGACAATTGGACCAGTGTCACACCTTCAGTTTACGCCAACGCCAACCTGTACAGCGGAGAAGACCGCCACCTGCACCACTACCAGCACCGCTGTCTTTGAGCCCGCCACTAGCACCGCCGCCACAGAGGCCGAGGCCAGCCACGATGCCACAGAGGCTGCCGCAAGCACCACCGCCACAGAGCCCGCCGGCAGCCACGCCGCCACAGAGCACGCCACCAGCACCGATGCCACAGAGGCCGCCGCCAGCACCGCCATGACTGACCCCGCTGCAAGCACAGCCAGCGGCCCCGCGACATCCTGAGCCTGTGGCACCACCGCAGACATGGCTGCCATCCCCAGTGGTCAGTAGGCCGAGGCTGGTGGTCAGTTCCAGGAGCCTGGCCAGCTTCCATGATGCACGACTTTCAGAGGAGAAAGGCATCCACTACCTCAGTCCTTGGCAGGATGAAGCACTCTGGGCACAATGCCCCCTCCAGAACCAGTGGAGAAAGTCATCCACTACCTCAGTCCTTGGCAAGATGAAGCACTCTGGGCACAATGCCCCCTCCAGAACCAGTGGAGACTGTTATCCACTTGAGAGACTGTGGCTTTGCACTCCCCAGGATAAAGCAGTGGGCAAACCACCCACTGGAGAGACTTGAGAGACTGTGGCTTTGCACTCCCCAGGATACATCAATGGGCATGGAGCCCCCTCGTGCAGCAGTGGCGTCGTGCATTTATCAGGCTGAGGTGCCCTCCCCCTGAGGTGCCTGTTTCACTTCGATCTGATGCCCCTGCAGTGTTCTCTCCCTTTGAAGTCTGGTGTCATCTGTGGGCCTCATTCATGCCTTTTGGGACTCTGATCCACGGACGATGTTTGAGTAATATCCGGACTTGTGTAGTTGGTGTACATATTTGTATTTACTTATTTTGTAAATTTCACTATCTGATTTTTATTCATTACATTCGTTCACATCCATTCCTTTTGTCCTTTTATTATTGAAGGGGGGGTTATATGTAATTTTGCTGCATGTATTTGTGAGTATGGTGTTGTGGGTGAGGGTGGGGGTGGGGGCGTTGCGTGTTGCATGTGTGTGTCACTCTCTTTTCCCTCCCTCCCCTGTGTTGTAGGTGCAGTACTCACTGTGGTCATCGCCGCTGTCTTTGGTGCTCCTGATAGAGGAGCAGGAATACCATCGCAGGGAGTATCTGGAGTTCTGGCTCCATGGCGTCCTGGTTCCTTGTGGGGTGTGGAGAGGTGAGTGTTTTCCCTTCCAAGTCCTGTTTCTGGCGTGTTTTTGTTCGCGTTGGTTCCGCCCCAGAAACGGTGGCGGGTTGCTGGGTTGTGATAGGGTGGGCGGTACTTTGTCTTCCGCCTGTCTGTTGGCGGTGACCGCAGCACTGTTTGTTTGTACCGCCGTGGCGGTCGGAGTGTTAAAGTGGCTGTCTATATTGGCGGTTTCCGCCATGGTCATGATTCCATTTTTTTCCACCGGCCTGTTGGAGGTATTACCGCCGCTTTACAACCGACCGCCAAGTTTGTAATGAGGGCCATAGTGCGGGAGCCCACACTTCATTTTTTTTTATGTTGCCGGATCTGCCATGAACCGCAACAAAATAAAAATAAAAATACTCTTTTGCTCTGGGAGGGTTCCCTGTGGGACCTCAGCACCAGAGCTAAGGGGTCAGGGTGTCCGTACCATGGCGCCTTTTCTTTTCTTTTTACATTTTTGTCTGTAACTCAGTTCAAGTCCCAAGATGGCTTTCAACACTTCCTGCTTTGAAGTGTTGGCAGCTAATCAGATCTCACCACGACATTTGAAGGGGTCGCAAATCCTTTGCATCCCTAGATATACAAATTTGGTTTTTCTTCAATTCTTCAAAAGCTACTGGATGAACTTACAACAAATAACAAAAAGGACTCCTTCTGGACCAAGAGCTACCTTTCTGCCAAATTTGGTATAATTCCGTCCAGCGATTTTGGTGCTATCACTGTTCAATTTTTCCTATGGGAATTAACATTGGAAACGCTCTAAATTTCTCCCCCCTTTATCTTGGCCCCCACTTCACGGATAACCCTAAAACTTTCCAGGCAGCAGCTCACATGACTGTCAATTTAAAAAAACAATGTTTGTGAAGATTTGTCAAGCGGCACCAAAGATATAGGTAAGCAAAAAACAGCTTTTTCAATAGAAACTAAGGGCCACATGTGTGAATATTAGGTTTTGCGACTCGCTAATTGCGAGTCATTGTGACTCTGATGTACAACAGTGTCAATGACACTGTTTGCGATTCCCAATGGGGTCGCAAATAACCTAACTCATAAACATTAATGAGGTAGGTCGCAATTTGCGACCCCATTGGGAATGGACGCCCTCACAGGGATGGTGGCCAGCTGGGGACAGCAGACAACCATGTCTGTGACTGCTTTTAAATAACACAGCTTTTTATTTTTTTAAATGCGCCCCGTTTTCTGTGGGACCCCTGCCTGCTCTGAAAAAATATTTTCATTACCATTCACAAAGGGGGAGCCCCATAGGGACCCGTTCCCGTTTGTGAATGAGTTAGCACCAACTTGAAATTGGTGTTAACTGAGATTGTTTTGTGACCAAATTCACAGTCACAAAACAATCCTACATCGCACTGCGACTCGCAATTAGGACGGGAACGCCCCTTCCTAATTACAAACTCGCAAACCTATTTTGCAATTCGGTAAATAGATTACCGAATCGCAAAATAGGGTCGGTACATACCAAAATACTTTTTTCTTGTCGCAAAGAGCCCGATTCTTTAAAAGCTACATACATGTGGCCCTCGGTCCTAACTATAAGTACCTAGTAGCACTGGGGAATTATAGTTAGGATTGCTTTTACATAGACAAAGCGTGTTTTTTGGTTGGCTAATAACTTTGGCACTGTTTGATGAATCTTCAAAAAACTTTCCAAAAAAAGCAAACTCACCTCAGCGCCTTCCTGGAAATTTTTTGGGTAATCCGTCAAGCATGGAGACTGAGAAAAATGTTGGTCCGAAAAGCCTTTCTGCAAAAACTACTGGGCGTCTGTCATTGGGCTACATTTAGGTGATATGTGGGCTACATTTGGGACCCCCTAGAAGACTTATGTGTTATGAAACCCCCTAATATCCTCATTTGCTGCAGTATCCTTAGTAGAAAATGCTTTCAGTTTTCCACCTCAATTCCATCAAGATGGTGTCCAGGTGTGCCAATTGTTTGCCATAAATTCACAATGTTAACACTATAGATGCTTTTCAGAACACTGCAAACTGGTGATCACCAGGGAGTTAAAAATTTGCTAGCTTACGCATCAAGAATTTTCATTTCTATTACAGACAGGCAAAAATGCCAAAAATCCTTGGCCATCTCAGCCAGGAGTTTGGATTTGGTAACCCCTAGTTTATTGATGTACCGAACCACTGAGATTTTGTCCATTCTCAGCAGTATGCAACAAGATGTCTTTTTTGGGGACAGCGCTTGAATAGTGAAGGATCCTGCCAGAAGTTCTAGACAATTGATGTGCATATCTAGCTTGTGAAGGGTCCATTTGTCTCCCGTAGAGACATCTCCACAACATGGGCCCCAACCCCAACAGTTGGCATCTGACTCTATGATGACATCCGGTTGAGATCCGAAAGTTGCCTCGCCATTCCACGCATCAACGTATTCCAACCACCATTTCAGTTCTGCTCGCACTTCTGCAGATAGAGGAACTTGATCGGTGTAAGCCAAGCCTTTCAGTAAATGTTGGCTCTTCAGTCTCTGTAAGGCTCTGTAATGCAGAGGACCGGGAAGCACTGCCAGAAGGCCCACTAACCTCACCATCAGACACAAGGACACCGTCTGCTTGGATAGGGCTACTTAACTTCCTTCTTGATGTCCCGGAGCTTGGTTTTGGGAAGTAAAAGTATCACTGTCTTGGAATCCACTAGGAATCCCCAAAACTCTATGGACAGAGATGGGACTAGGCTGGATTTCTCTTTGTTGATCATTAATCCTAGATCCTCCAATAGGTTCACTGTTATTTGGAGATGGTCGATCACCATCTCGCGAGACTGCGCCAGGATCAAAATGTTGTCCAAGTAGCCAATCGTCTGTATCCCTTTCTCTCTTAGGTCAGCTATGACTGGCTTCATGACTTTGGTGAAGCACCACGGGGCTGAGAACAGCCCGAAATGGAGCTTTAGATACTCGAACCACTGTTCCTTCCATTGGAACTGTAGGAAGCGTCTGTGAGGAGGTGCCAAAATGGTAGTTTCCCCTCGTGCCTCTGCTGGATCTTAGTTTGTTGAACTGAGCTGAAGTCCTGGAATCCTCCCCTTTGCCGTCCATATGATGCTATTTGGGTGCCTTGGAAAGACTGGCGGCCTGACGAGCGGACCCTACCTCACCCGGCCCTGGAAAAAAGCCATGTCTGAAAAACCTTTTTAAGGGATGTTGGGGCCTTATCCAAGGCCGTAAAAGTGTTGACATATTTACCAATGTCCTTCACAAATTTCCCCCCAAAGAGGAGGCCATCTGCCAAAGGCCCCGCATCAGCAGATGCCAAATCCGTCAGTTTGGAATCTATCTTCATAAGGATGGATTTCCGTTGCTCTGTTGAGATGGCACAGTTGCCATTGCTGAGTAGACAAATTGCCCGCTAGGACCATCCAGCCAGAATATCCGGATGAATAGGTTCTCCTTTCTTGTTGGCTTTTAGGGTCATCTCCAAAATTTGGGGAGCGAGCCATCTACATCCAATAGTTTGTCTTGGCATGCAATCCATGCCCTGTTGCAACCTTTTTGGGGTCCGTGGCATACTTCTTCAAGAAATTTGTTATTGTTGGGGTCAACATCCAGCATGAGCTCTACCTTATATGGCAAATCCGGTTGGGGGCATTACGCCCTGAGATGATTGCGTACTTCCTTATTGAAGGCCCAATCTGAGGACCTAGGGTAGACAATGTCCTCTGGGTTGAAGGTGAATGGAGTAGTAGGAGACAGGGAATGGCTTGAGGAAGGGTGTCTCTTATGTTTGTCACAATGGGAATGTTCTTCTTCAGAACTTCCTGTCCCAGGAGAGTTGGAATCTGACTCACAGCTTGAGGTGGGGTGGCTGTGTTTGGACTTGGTCATGCAGTATTCATGATCCTCTGAGGATCTTCGTGCTAAGGAGGAAAAAGGCCAATACGACATACAACCGTTGCGTGACTGACTGGTGAAAGAACGGGGTTTGTGTTGTACACCAAAGCCCGGAGCGCCAGAGGAGACCAGCGGATAGCAATGAAAAACAGAAGGTGGTGACTGCACTCACTTGCTAACACAAAATATCACAGTTACGTCCAAAGTACAGTTATAATCGCAAAACAATATTGCATGCGAATCATTAATTCTATCTAATTAAGTGCATGAGCAGCAAAGAAAGAGGAAGTTATGTGATTGTTTTGGATATTTGAGGGGTTAGCTCGTATGGGATTGGTGGTTTGGGAACAAGAGCATGATGGGATATGAAGTCATTATGGTCTATGTTAATGATAAATGTTTGAACTCATTTTATTGGCTGCTGTAAAAAGAGCAGTAAAGAAAGAGAAGCATAATCTGAGCCTTCGGACCTGACATAGAATTAACTGGCGGTCTGCTGCTGGTCTTGAAAGTGCATGTTTCTGTCCACATGTGAGAGTACTTTAATGAAATAGAAGAGGAAGATATATGAGAACACAAATAAAACATGTCCTAATTTTTTTTTCAACAGCACTAACCATAATTAATATGACAAAATGAACCCCCTTATTTTGTTCTTTTCTAAATTAAATATTTTAAGTTTTACCATTTTGATTCAATCAAGATGGCTTCAGGTGTGCCACACTTCTGTCTTAAGTAAAACTATTAGAGCTCTAGTTCTTTAGAACACTTTCTGAAGCTGCAGTAGAATACAGGGGAATCAACTGATAAGCTTCTCCTTGTTGGAAGTACATGCTTTACTGAGAATGTCATACTTCATTCTCATATGGCTAAGAAAGATAGTGTGAACTTGCAGAAAATATGCTCTCATTTTAGCTTATGGAGCAAGTTCCATAACCTCTATGGGAAAATAATACCCAGACTCTCTCACACCCACTCACCCAGCCATAAAGATATTCTCACACCCACTGTGACACCCCAAACTGACACTCTCACACCCACTCACACATTCATACAGACACTCTCACACCCTCTGTAACTCCCAGGCTGACACTCTCACACCCACTCACACATCCATACAAACACTCTCACACCTATTCACAAATCCATAACCCTTTCACACCCACTTGGACACCCAGGCTGACACTCTCACCCCCACTATCACACCCAGGAAGAGACTGGCACAGCCACTGTGACACCCAGGTAGACACTCTCATACCCTCTGACACACCCATACAGACTCTCTCACACCCACTCTAACGCCAGACACTCACTCCCACTCACACATCCTTACAGATACTCTCACACCCATTGTGATACACAGGCTGACACTCACACTCACTCATGCATCCATACAGACACTCTCACACACACTCTCCCACCCACTGTGACACCCAGGCTGACACACTCACACCCAGTCACACACCCATACAGACACTCTCAGACCCAGTCAGATAACCTCACACCTACACTCACACACATACACTTTCACACCCAGTGTGATACCTAGGCTGGCACTCTCACACCCACTCACACACCCATATTGACACTCTCACACCCAGTCACACACCCATATAGACCCTGTCACACCCACTCTCGCACCCAGACAGACGTCCTCCCACTGTGACACCCAGGTAGACACTCTCACAACCACTGAAGCATCCACACAGACCCTCTCACACCCACTCTCATACCCAGATCGACACTCTGAGACACACTGTGACACCCAGGCTCACACTTTCACAGTCACTCACCCACCCAGGTAGATACTCTCACAGGCATTTACATACCCAGGCAGACACTCTAACACCCACTCACACATCCATACAGTCATTCTCACACCCAGACATTTTCAGACCCATACTGTTACCCAGACAGACACTCTCACATCCCTGTGATACCCCAGCATAGACTCTCATAGACACTTACACAACAAGGCAGACACTCTCATACCTACTGTGACACCCAGACAGACACTCTCACACCCATTCACACATCCAGACAGACACTCTCACACTCACTGTGACACCCAGGAAGGAGGCAGGTTTGAGATGAAAAGCAGTCAAAATGGAGGATACTAGTTACAATTAAAAAATAAATCATTTAATTGGATATTGTAAATATGCTGGTGCCAAAAAGTATGTAGTGATATTGTGATAAGAGAAAACAGATGTGTGATTGGCTTTGGAGAAATAACAAAACAGTAATGAGGTTTGGGATATGCTTATAATTCCAAACACTCTACCACATCTGCTACAGATGGTTTAGAGGTTAGCATGATACTCTCAGAAAGTATTGTGAGCTTGTGACCTACTGCTAGCAGAGAATGTTTCAAAATGGTGACCATGGCTACAGGAGCATGTGGGGAAGGGTACAAAAAAGACTAGACTGTGAATCTGAAGGAAGATTGGTAATAGAAGAAATGGTGACTGTGGAGTGTTTGAGTGTGAATTTAATTATTTGGACCAAATAGAGTATTAATAAGAATGATTATCAGTAGGTAATGAAAAACGATTTTCAGGCTCCCAAGCGAATCTGCGGATCTGCCACGAGGGGGGATGTGCTGAGCGCTGCAGCAGATCCATGGCTCCTCCCCAAACACTTACCAATTTGGGCTTTCCTTTGAGGAGTGTTAGAAGGGGTTAACTATGCTGACCATATTGATTGTAGCTAGAGGGGGCCCGAGTTTGGCCAACCCATATTTTTGAGTGGCCCCCCCTAAACTTAAGGGCCTCAAATTTGTTTGTGATCTATGCCTGTTTTTACTAAATCATTTACACGGTCAGGGCAGACCTGACTTTCTTGGGGCTGGTGCAGGCTGCTCTCTGAGTGCTGGAAGATAATGATTAAGGGGTCATATAAAAGGCAGGCGCCCGCCTGTGTGGGATCTCCTATACTTCAGGCTGGGGTCTTACTTCCTCTCTGGGATATAAACTGACAGAGAGAGGTGACAGCGAGAGGTACTGCGTAGGCCCTTCCAAAAGGGGTGAGACATAAACCCAGTTCTTCTTTCCCCTTGAGCTTTTCCGACTGAGGCCCAAAGGCTTAGTGTCCACCTGCTGCAGAGGGAGCCCTTTCAGGGATCAAGATGATTTGTGGCCCCTCTGTTTTCAGGTATGTATCCTTAATTTAATTACTCTGTGTTGTGTGATGTACAAGAATGTTCTTGTATCAAGTCTTACATGGGTTTTGTTTCATGTTTCATTTTATTTTATTTCAGTGTCTAATGATGTAGTTCTATTGTAAAGTTCTTCTCATGCACGGTTTTTCAAAAGCAATACCGGCACTTTAAATATATTTGGTGCATGTATTATTGTAAATATATTTTCTTCCATCCATTTTAAAATGGATTACAGATAACTAATTGTGAATGTAGCATGGGGAGTACCCCAGTATACAAAAATATGTTGTGGATGAAACAAACAACGAGCTTTCTATAATGTTAGTAAACTGTAATATACACAGTTTGTTACATGATTATTGTTCAATGTGAAAACATTTAAACACACACAGTTTGCATGTAACTTACAGGTAAGCATATAGTCTGGAATGGATTACAGTAAAATGAGAAGGTGTGCAGTTTATGCCAACAAAGATGAGTTAGCTGTGCTGTAAAAGTAATAATGCATGCAATATGTGATGGTCCTTTAATGAAACTTGCTCTTCAAACAAATGTAAAAGCAAAATGTGTTTCATTTTTCCTTCTGACCAGACTACTTTATGGGTCAGATTACAAATTGTATGGTATTGGGAAAGGGCAAGGGCACAACTAGACCCAGACTTTTTTTTGGGGGGTGGGGGGGAGTCAGGGGGCTCAGACTTTGAATTGTAGCGGACAGAGTGATCTTCTGAGCCGGTGTCAACATTACCTCCCGTCCCTCCCTCGCCTTTCTTAACCAATGAGGCTCCCTTGCCTCACCCAGACCCCTCCCCTCTCTTTTTAAAAGAGCCTCCCCACCCCCACCCACTTCTGTTTTCTTTTGTCTCCTTACCTGTGAGACTTACCTCTTCTCTCCTCATTGGCGTGGCTGAGGGGGCATTGTTTTTCTTCTTCGGAGCTGGTCGCACACCCTCCGGTTCCGTTTTTCCCCTTGCACGGAAAACGGCTTGTTGGAGGCATGCAAGGTTGCCTCTTGCTGGTTTCCTGCTATGTCGCCTGACGCGGTCGAACGGCTCTGCTGTGGCTGGGGCTGTGCTTCCGGGTTCGAGGTGTTACGGAGCCCTTCGGTTGCCCGGCAGCATAGTTCCTGCGTTTTCTGGGGTGAGGCAGGCTTTTCAGCCCGTGTTTTTTTTATATTTTCATTGTTTCACCTGATTGGGGGGCCTATTGGGTGTCAAGTTCTGATTGGGTATTGTTCTAGCCGTTTTTGGCCTTTTTGAACCCGTGTTTGGGTTTTTGGTCATTTGGTTGGTTTTCATCATGTCGAAGAAGAGTGCAAAACACAGGTGAGCGCTTTCTTCCTCTTCCGAGGATGAGGGGGTTCCGGTGCCATTACAGTCTACCAGGGTGGGCGGGACTGATGTGGCTGGTTCTGCTCCCCGTATGTCTCGTGAGGAAGTTCAGGACATGATAGAAGTGGCGGTTTCCAGGGCTCTCCAGGCTGGAGCTGTTCGTGCAGGTCGTCCCTCGGCTGCTCGCACCTCCGTGGACGCTGCTGGTTCTTCTTCTTCTGATGGGGATGGTCCTTCTACATCTTCTGGAGGCAAAAATGTGTCTCGTGAGGAGATGTGGAGTGTTCTGGCTCACGTCCGGGACAATGTGGGTGTTCCTGCTTTTCAACCTGCTGGGGAAGATTCTTCCCTGTTCCCTCAATATCTGACTCCTTCTAGGTTTGCTATGCCTTTCCTGGGGCCTGTTAAGGACATGGTTTTCAGAGAATGGAAGGAGGTGGACAAAGACCAGGTTCCATGTTTTCTGCAGAAATTGTATTTGCTGGAAGGGGAGGATGCTCTTCCTCCTTATGTGCGTTTGGATTCCATGCTGGCTACCCTGATTGGTAAAACGGCTGTCAACCCTGAAGACTGTGCTCTGTCTGATGCCACCGATCGGAAGGTGGACTCTGGTTTGAAGAAGGCCTTTTACGCTGGGAATTTGACTCTTCAGGCTGGTATTTTTTCGGCTTATTCTGCACAGTCCTTGGTTCAGGACTTTGACAAAATTGCAGTGGCTGTGCAGGAGGGGTCTGGATGTTCTGAATTGCTGTCTGTGATGGAACAACAGGCCCGTTTGCTGGCTGATTTTTCCTCGGGTATTATCCGCTCTTCGGCTACGGCTTTAGGGGCTGTGATTGGGGCACGCAGATCTCTTTGGGTGCAACAGTGGAAGAAGGCAGCTCTTCTGCGGCTTCCCTTTGAGGGTCAGGCTCTTTTTGGGGACCAATTGCCTGTGATGATCTCTAAGGCCTTTAAGGACCGCAAGCATGCATTGCCTTATAAAGGTAGTTCCGCGCCTGGCAAGGGGTGGAAGTCGCACTCCAAGTCCTCTCCAAAGTTTGTTCCTTGGTCCTCATCTTCCAGGGAGCGTAGGTTTCAACCTCGTTTTTCTCCTAAGAGGTCTGTTCCTTCAGCGAAAGGGGCTGCTAAGAAGGGTTCCTGACAATCAAGGTGTTGGAGAATGTCCAGTGGGAGGAAGGCTGAGACATTTTCAGTCCGTCTGGAAAGACGATGACACGGATCAGTGGGTCTTGAACATTGTCGAAAATGGATACTCCATCGAGTTCGATCTGGTTCCTCGAGACACTGGAGTTCGTCCGACTCCTTTACCTGTGGAGAGAGGCAGTCCGGTCCTTGCTGTCAAAAGGGGCCATTTGCAGGGTGCCCGTGGTGGAATGGGGAACGGGGGCTTATTCTGTTCTGTTTCTTGTTCCAAAACTGACAGGGGGTTTCCGTCCTGTTTTAAATCTGAAATGAGTGAACTCTTGGATCAAGACAGTGCACTTCCGAATGTTGTCCATTCAGGATATTCTTCCTCTCATTTTGCCAGGGGATTTTTTGGGATCTCTGGATCTTCAGGATGCTTACCTCCACGTGTCTGTCGCAGTGTCTTCTCAAAGGTTTCTGCGCTTTGCAATAGGTCCAGACCATTTTCAGTTTTGTGTTCTTCCCTTTGGCCTAAAGTCAGCTCCCAGGGTCTTCACGAAAGTGCTGGCTTCTCTCGTGGCGCTTTTGCATGGGGAAGGGGTGTTTGTACATCCTTACCTGGATGATCTGTTGATTCAGGCTCCAAACGACGCTGTCAAGAGGTTTCACGTGAGAAGGGTCTTGGGGGTCCTACAGGGTCACGGTTTCTTGATCAACTGGGGGAAATCAGATTTGGTGCCTTCCCAGGACCTGGTGTTTATCGGGCTCGCTTTCTGACTCTACGGGAGTTGGTGACGGTGTCGGACAGGAGATGGGAGGGTCTTGAGGCTCAGGTGACTGCTGTGCTCTCTCAAGTGGCTCCCAGGGCGCTTCAGTGGTTGCGACTGCAGGGTCACTTGGTTTCGGTGATCTTCCTGGTTCCTTGGACAAGGTTTCATCTTCTTTGTCTGGTGAATTGGTTCCTATCACGATGGTCTCCGGATCCTTGCACTCTACGGACTTGCATTCTAGTGTCGGCTTTCATTCGCAGAGAGTTGGGTTGGTGGATGGTGCCGGCACCGCTACAGGTTGGGGTTCCTTTGTCTCCGCCGATGCCTGTAGTATTAACTACGGATGCCAGTCTCTCAGGATGGGGGGGGAGGCTAGGGTCGTGGCAGGTTCAGGGGTTTTAGTCCCTGAAAGAATCGGAGAGATCCTCGAATTGGCAGGAGTTGACTGCGGTCCGGCTGGCTCTGGTGCATTTTCAGGCCCTCTTGCAAGGGGAGGCAGTGTTGGTGCAGACGGACAACTTAGTGGCCAAGTCCTACATCAACAGGCAGGGAGAGACCAGGTCCCGTTCTCTGAATCTAGTTGCTCGGGCAATTTTTTTGTGGGCCCAGCATTCGGTTCTGTCTCTTCAGGCCTCATACATTCAGGGGCCGGACAATGTTCTGGCGGATCAGTTGAGCAGGATCATTCCTTCCTCACGGGTATTCTCCCTTCGGGTGTCTCTCTTCCGTTGTCTGGTTCGGAAATGGGGTCGTCCAGTTGTGGACTTGTTTGCCTCTCTGAAGAACGCGAAGGTGGGGATGTTCTGCTCCCAGTATCGATGTCCTCAGGCCTGGGCAGTGGACGGTCTGACTTGTCCGTGGCCTCAGGGTCTACTTTATGCGTTCCCTCTTTTTCAGTTGATCTGATCTTTTCTTGTCAGGGTGTGGCAGGTGGGGGCTCAGGTGATTTTGATCGCTCCACGGTGGCCGCATGCAAATTGGTTTCCTCTGCTTCAGCGGTTGGCTTTCGGGTCAGAGTGGGTGCTTCCTCTTCACCCCTCTCCGCTGATGTTTCCTTGTCTCTCCAAGGGGTCGTTGCTGAGACTGCACTTGATGGCTTGGAGGTTGAAAGGCGGGGTTGACGGAGCTTGGGGTTCCTGGTCCTTTGGCCGTGACTTTGCAGGCTGCTAGGCGTCACTCCACGTTGTGTTCCTATGGATGTCAGTGGAAGGTTTTTTCCTCCTGGTGTTTGGGATAGCATATTGAATCTACGGTTGCTTCTCTGTTTGAGATCATGCAGTTTTTCCAGGATGGGGCACGTATGCGGTTGTCTGTGGCTGCGCTATGTGTTCAATGGGCAGCGATTCAAGCTTTTTGTAGTTCTTGGCGTAATCTGGCAGATGAGGATCATTTGATGCCCAAATTTTTTCAGGGTCTGGTGAATTTATTTCCTAGACTGGTGCGTTCTTTCCCTGGATGGAATCTGCAGTTGGTGTTGGATGTGTTGCTGGACCTTCCTTTCGAGCCTTTGGGGGATATTGATTTAAAATATTTGACGCTGAAAACTTGTTTTTTGGTGGCTATTACTCGGGCCAGGCGATTGGGGGAATTGGGTGCTTTGTCCTGCTCTTTTCCTTTTTGCCAGTTTTTTCCTGATCGGGTTGTGCTAGTTCCTGTTCCCTCTTTTGTGCCTAAAGTCAATTCAGCTTTTCATGGTCGTCAAGAGGTGATTCTTCCTGCTTTTAGTCCTGACCCTTCCTCGGTGGAGGAAGTCAGGTTACATGCTTTGGATGTGCTCGGGCTTTGTTGTGTTATTTACAGGCAGTTACTAAATTCCGTAAGGGGAATTCTTTGTTTATGAATTTTGGTCCGGCTAGGAAAGGGGAGAAGCCTTCTACTGCTTCCCTGAGTCGCTGGATCCGGTATCTGGTTTTGTTGGCCTATGATTTGAAAGGAGTGGTGCCTCCTGCTGGGATTCAAGGGCGTTCTACGCGTGGTATGGCTGCTACTGTGGCTGAGTTGCAGGGCGCTTCAGTGGTGGAGATTTGTAGAGCACTACTTGGGCGTCTCCGTCCACTTTTGTGAAACACTACCGTATTGCTGAATTGGGGTGGTTGGAGGAGGTTTTGAGGCACAGGGTTTTGTCCTCTATGAAGCAATAGCAGTTTTTCTCTGTATATGACCTGGTTGTGATTAAATATGTTTTTTTCTGTATTGCAACTCAGTTGTCTGTCTCCTGTTTTTCTTGCTATGTCTCATTGTTTAAGGAAGGCGAGGGAGGGACGGGAGGTAACTCGTCCATTACTTACCGTTAATGGCATTACTAGTCCTACTCCCTCACCTTCCTTCAAGTTCCCTCCCTCCCGGTACAGGACAACTGAGTTTTTTTTGGTTGGCTTGTTTCTGTACAGGAGTGGGTGGGGGCTCTTTTAAAAAGAGAGGGGAGGGGTCTGGGTGAGGCAAGGGAGCCTCATTGGTTAAGGAAGGCGAGGGAGTAGGACTAGGAGTAATGCCATTAATGGTAAGTAATGGACGCATTACTCATTGGGGCAGCCATTTAACACTGTTAAATGTTGCATTTTAAGCCCATTGGGCCAGTAGACCTGGCAGGATGTATAATTCTGTGTTCTATTTTCTGAGACAATCAATGGATATGAAATATTCTAAAACACACTGGACCATTTTGAATGAGTCGCAGCATAATGAGGTGTTTGTTTAGAAATTGGTCTTTCATACTTCCAAGTATACAATACTTATGCAACATTTGCGAGATAGGATGTCAGTACACAAGACAACTCTCTTGCTACCATGCACAGGGTGCCTAAGGATGCCTACTGTTCAGGCACTATTAGCACACTGCATGCAGAAGTAATGTTGAGTAACCCTGAGTTCCAGCTCCTCAAATATTCTTGGTATTGACACTCCCATGGCCTAAAATGCAACATACATTTCACAAGATGTTGTTAGTACAGCAACAGGAAATACCAAAAACAATCAGAAAGTGTAATTATCCATGGTGCTGCCACAGCAAAGACTAGATACCCAACCTTCCAACATAACAATGGACATTAGAAGGAGCAGAATATAAAATAATCACACCTTTTGTGAAAATATCTGCCAACAGAATTTTCGTTTTCAAGGACCTTCCTTCTGCTAACCATTCCTTATGCCTATGACCTCCTCAAACCTGACATTTATAACTCTGGTGGTCTCTGTCCTCCAGGCAGCCCCACTATCCATTCTTCTTTAGCTGTTCCTCTTTATTGTGAGCACAGTAAAATGTCCTGTGTAGGATCATGATAGGTCTCACAGTTGACATTCTGGAGAAGATGGACAGTCTCCAGGCTCACAGCGGCTCTCACTGCCTGCCCTGGTACACAGTGTACTATGCTCTAAATCTGCCACCTCACTCACATATATCTGCACCCTCCTGATCCACATTATTGCTCCAATACCCTCCCTCCCTACCTGTTAGTGGTTAGAGACATAAGGCAGTGTATTTAGGAACCACAGTTTCTTCTGTCTTAGGGACGACTACTCCACCCTCAAGCCTCCTTTCTCATTCCCTTTAGTGTTTCTCCTCATTTCCTCTCTCCAAGACCCTCTCTTCTGTTTCTCATGGCCCCTGTGGGCAGTTCTTTGAAGACTCTTTATGTCACTTATTGAATTATACAAATCAGCAATATAATAATTTAGGACAGCCACAGACAACAGCCACAATCCCTAAGCACTGACATTCTAATCTATTACTTCAAAGCAATACTGGGTTGCTTTCACTGAGCACCACTCAATATTACAAGGTCTCTGTCTCTCTTTCTCTCTGTCTCTGTTTTCTCTCTCTCTGTCACTCTTTCTATGAGTCTTTCTGTCTCTTGGTCTCTCATTATCTAATTCATCTTTGGGCCTCTCTCTTGGTGTCTTGCCTACTCATAGTGGAATGTGAACATGAGCAAGATGGAAAAGCTACTATTCATTCATAAGAGAAATTGAGAAGGAATATGTTATTTCCACCAAATCATGCCTCATCTTTTATTCCTCACTCTTGGCATCTTCCATACCTATCAACCACATAGTACAATAGCCCCTGTATCCTAAACCGCTCAGTAGTCTCCCCTCATCCTACACTCACTCACATAGCACATCCTTGCTTTTAATCCATCTCTCTTCATAATTCCCAATTTATTCTTTCTTCAGGCCTTACACAACCAGTGTTTAATCTGTGCCTGTGGTAGCTGATGGTGGGCACCATCACTAAGTTTATGGGAAGGGTGACATATTTATTCACCAAACCTTGACTTATGGAATCAGACACCAAAGCAGAAAAGGCTAAGAGAGCAAAGATAGGAAACCAAAAACCAAAGGAGAAAGCAGGAATAAATAGGAACCTGCAAGTGTGAGTAAAATAGACAGGAACTGTAGGTTGGCAGATGGAGGAGGCACAAGGCAGAATCATATATAATCAAAACAAAAGAATGGAAGGGAACCCATATAGGACCAACTGAAAAGCCTCAAAAAGTGTAGAGCCCCTTCCAAGAACTTCCTAATTTAAATAAAGGAGACTGGATTCTGAAGCCTTAAATTAAATTAAAGACTGCAAACAAACCTTGTACCTTGGATCCCTTTCCCATAAAGAAAACATTTAATCTGTGACTTTGCAGTGATGAAGTAACATGAGTATTTCTAAGTCATGAAAAACATGGGGGGTCATTCTGACCCTGGCGGCCGGTGACCGCCAGGGTCACCGACCACGGGAGCACCGCCAACAGGCTGGCGGTGCTCCCGAGGGCATTCTGACCGCGGCGGTTCAGCCGCGGTCAGAAAGGGTAAACCGGCGGTCTCCCGCCGGTTTACCGCTGCCCCAATGAATCCTCCATGGCGGCGGAGCGCGCTCCGCCGCCATGGGGATTCAGACACCCCCTACCGCCATCCTGTTCATGGCGGGAAAGCCGCCATGAACAGGATGGCGGTAGGGGGTGCCGCGGGGCCCCTTGGGGCCCCTGCAGTGCCCATGCCAATGGCATGGGCACTGCAGGGGCCCCCGTAAGAGGGCCCCGCAAAGTATTTCAGTGTCTGCTTTGCAGACACTGAAATACGCGACGGGTGCAACTGCACCCGTCGCACCCCTGCAACTACGCCGGCTCAATTCTGAGCCGGCGTCCTCGTTGCAGGGGCATTTCTGCTGGGCCGGCGGGCGCTCTTTTGGAGAGCGCCCGCCGGCCCAGCGGAAATGTCTGAATGGCCGCCATTCGGTGCGGTCATTCGGCGGCGGAACCTTGGCGGACGGCCTCCGCCGTCCGCCAAGGTCTGAATCAGGCCCATGGTGTCTTAAGTTTTTATAGAGAACAATCATTAAAACTACTTCTCTCACGTTACCCTAACCTTATGGTCCTCCATAATGGTCACATGAACTTTTAATATACAGCCTCAGAACCTGTCTCATTCAGACATAATCAATCTAGGTATTGGCTGGCTGCTAGTAAACACTTTGGGCCTCTGTGCTAATTACTTTTTTGTTCAATAACTTAAGCATACTCACAGCTGTTCTCCCCTCAAATTTTGATCTTCCCTCGTCCATTTCTCCTTCACCTCTCCCCTCCCCATTCTTCTCCCTTTTACACTTGCCTCATTCTCCACTCCAGCTCATCCACCACCTTCTTTCCTAATTAATTCTGCTCCTGTCTGCACTTTCTTTTATCTTACTCCATTCTGTGCCCCACCACCTGGTCTTCTTAAAGTACGGCCTGCCACCTTACACGTCTACAAAAAGGACACAAGAATTTTGCAATTGTCGGTAATTTCCAATGTTTTCTCCAAAGGTTTCTTGAGGAATGGATCTTTCAAGTGAACTGCAGTTTGTTTTTACAGCTGACACACTACACAATGTCGGAAAGGAGGACAACTTAAATGGAGGGGTGTAGGTTGTCAGCTGGTCACCATGCCTGCCGCCAGCAGGCAGCTCAGAGCTGCTCAGTTTCCTGTTAGAGAGCCAGTGGTGCCCTGTACGCAGTCATTTTAGAACTGCTTGGCCATATGATGGGGGTCCCAGGCCAATGGTGTCTTCAAGTAGATTGGATATTTGTATAGTAGTGCTATTCCTGCAGTCCTGCCTTTTGTTGTGTTCTGCCTGTTTAGAAGAACACAGCACCACTGTTTGCAGATGAACATTTTTAAGAGTTTATATTTTTTGTTACCAACAAACATAACATACATATTAGTAGAGTGTGAATTCAAACATCAGAATCCGCTTGTACTATTGATTGATAAGATAATAGTTCCTCAGCTCAATGGTACTCATTTTATCGACCTCAGAAGGATGAAAAGCTATATGAACCCATGTGGGATTAAATATTTGACTATAGCGGGAGGGCAAACACTGGTCCTTGGAGTGGGCACGTTAGCCACTTGTGCCACCAGTGCAGCACATAACTGTGACTATACCACATGTCCTGGTCGGGTAGTGGCATTTGAACATTAAAGTGACACGGAAATGGTAGAGTGTTTTGTTGTTATTGCTATTGTTTTTAATTAGCAATTTTGCAGAGATGAACAGCAAAGGCAGCAAAACACTCTAATGTGTCTGTCAATTTAATGTTCAAATGGCACTATCTGCCCGGAACATGATGTATAGTAGCACTGGGCTGCTTCATCTCCTGAGACAGACAGTGATACGGTCTCGGATTGCCTTGCTGGACGTCGTTGTTGTCCTTTTTATTCTAAATATTTCTGTTTAAAACAACTTTTTCATCACTGTACCCCCCCTGGAAGAACGCAATGACAAAAGGAAATGATTGTAACCATTGTAATCAAGAATAATCCATTAGTCAAAAATGTATATACACTATAACAATTATGTACACCAAGAATTCAAGTCCAGGTACTGCACCTATATAGTCTGTGGACCATTGGGCCCAAAATGCATGGGCGAGGCCCACACTCGATACCCGGTTGAAACCGAGAGAACACTGCAGGGGCATCAGATCGAAATAAAACAGGCACCTCAGGGGGAAGGGAAGGGGGGCACCTCAGCCGGATGAGTGCACGACGCCAGCTCCATGAGGGGGCTCCATGCCCATTGAAGTATCCTGGGGTGTGCAAAGCCACAGTCTCTCCAGTGGGTGGTTTGCCCACTGCTTTATCCTGGGGAGTGCAAAACCACAGTCTCTCAAGTCTCTCCTGTGGGTGGGTTGCCCACTGCTTTATCCTGGGGAGTGCAAAGCCACAGTCTCTCAAGTCTCTCCAGTGGGTGGTTTGCCCACTGCTTTATCCTGGGGAGTGCAAAGCCACAGTCTCTCAAGTCTCTCCAGTGGGTGGTTTGCCCACTGCTTTATCCTGGGGAGTGCAAAGCCATAGTCTCTCAAGTCTCTCCCGTGGGTGGGTTGCCCACAGCTTTATCCTGGGGAGTGCAAAGCCACATTTTCTCAAGTCTCTCCAGTGGGTGTTTTGCCCACTGCTTTATCCTGGGGAGTGCAAAGCCACAGTCTCTCAAGTCTCTCCAGTGGGTGGTTTGCCCACTGCTTTATCCTAGGGAGTGCAAAGCCACAGTCTTTCAAGTCTCTCCAGTGGGTGGGTTGCCCACTGCTTTATCCTGGGAAGTACAAAGCCACAGTCTCTCAAGTGGTAACAGTCTCCATTGGTTCTGGAGGGGGCTTTGTGCCCAGAGTGCTTCATCCTGCCAAGGACAGAAGTAGTGGATGTCTTTCTCCACTGGTTGAGGAGGGGGCTTTGTGCCCAGAGTGCTTCATCCTGCCAAGTACTGAGGTAGTGGATGTGACACTCCACTGACGGTGGTGCAACATGCAAGCTGCCCAGGCCCCTGGAACTGACCACCAGCCTTGTACGAATGACCACTGGGGATGGCAGCCATGTCTGCGGTGGTGCCACTGGCTCAGGATGTCGCGGGGCCGCTGGCAGTGCTGGTGGCGGGGTCAGTAGCGGCGGTGCTTGTGGCGGTCATTGTGGCAGCGGTGCTGGTGGCTGGCTCACTGACTGCCGTGCTGGTGGCTGGCTCACTGACTGCCGTGCTGGCGGCGGTGTGTCAGTAGCGGCGGTGCTGGTGGCGGGCTCACTGACCGCAGTGCTGGCGGCGGTGTCGATAGCGGAGGTGCTGGTGGCGGGCTCACTGACTGCGGTGCTGGCGTAGCGGCGGTGCTGGTGGCGGGCTCACTGACTGCGGTGCTGCTGAAGGGCACAGTATCTGAGGTGCTGGTGAAGGGCTCAGTATCTGGGGTGCTGGCGGCGGTGTCCGTGGTGGTGGTGCATGTGGTGGTGCCGGTGGCGGCGACGTTGACTTGCCTTTCATTTTCAGGCCCTTCCCAACCTTGGATGGTGGCGCAGCTGTCTTGTCACTTCCAACAGTTGACTTGCCTGAGACCTTGGTGGCAGGTGTTTTTTGCCTTCTCCCTCCGGGATGTGGGCAACTTTTTCTGTTTTGGAGGTGGGGGGATGTCCTTGGCCTCGCTCCTTGGGACACTGGCAGCCCTGTTGCTTGGCGCACTCCAAAATCCGGCTATTGCTGGCACCACTGTGCCCGGTGATGTGGTGGCTGAGGTGCTGGGTTGGGACCTGGAAAGGCGGGCCCTAGGTGACGGACGGTGAGGGGGAGGTGTAGGGAAGAGGTCAAGATTTGATAGGAAAAGCTTTTTAGACACACTGGGACGAGTAGATGGAGGGGTTTGGGAGTGGAGGAAGAGGTAGTGGTTGTAGGAGGTGTTCATTTGCTGACTTTGGGTGAAGGTGCATGGGCTGGAGACTGTTGTGAGGTGGATGGCTGTTGGGTGGGTGTGTGACTGTGTTTGTGTACTTTGGGAGAAGGGCTCACAGACACTGGGAGAGGACACAGGGGATGTGTGAATGGTACTGGGTGTGGTGAGTGCACGTGAGCGGTGTGTGGTGATGGGTATACTGGTGATGGAGGTAGTGGCTAAAGATGTAGTGCATGCAGGTGTGAGTGGAGACATGACAGAGAGGGAGGAGGGAGACGTGGAGGAGGGGGACACAGTGGAGGCAGTGGATGTTGGTATGTGTGCATGGGTATGATGCTTGTGTGAGTGCCTGTGGGATGTGTGGCGCTTATGTTTGCCTGAGCCACCCTTGTGTGTTGAGGTGTGTGCATGCTGGTCTGATGGTGTGCTTGGGATAGGCTGACGTACTAGGGATTGGGTCTGGGTGGAGGAAGTTGGAGGGGGGAGGCTGGACACAGGGACAATGGCTGCCGTCAGTGTTGAGGCCTGAGCCTGAAATGCTCGCTGTTGGGCTGCCTGACCAGAATGAATGCCCTCTAGGTATGCATTTGTCGGTTGCAACTGCCTCTCTACAACCTGGATGGCATTCAAAATGGCAGACTGCCCAACAGTGAGGGATCTCAGGAGGTCATTGGCCTCCTCACTGAGGGCAGCAGGGCTGACTGGGGCAGGGCCTGAGGTGCCTGAAGCAAAGGAGATGCCCACCCTCCTGGGTGAGCGGCCACGGAACACATGCTGAGGGGCTGCTGGGAGGGCGGTGCTGGTAGGGGTGGTGGCGGCTGTACCTGTAGATGCGGTGGGCACAGAGAGGCCCGCCACCGCAAGGGAGCTCCCATCAGAGGAGGAGTCGGTGTCGCTGGTCTCTGCTCCTGTCCCACAGTGGATCTCCCCTCGCCCTCCATCCCACTGGTGACTTCCGACTCCATTGTCTCGCCCTCCAGGGCCATGTGGGATGCAGCTCCCTCCTCCTCCGGTGGCAATGCTCCTCCGCCTGATGATGCTAATGCACACAAGAACAGGGAGACCACAAAAAGGGGGGGGGAGAAAGAAGAAAGACATGTTCAGTGCATGCAATACCGCTACCGTTGGCGGACACTCCAGACACAGCAGCCCTCTGCACTACGCTATGCTATGCACTTAGAGTTCCCTAATTAATCACAGGGACATGGGGTACATGGCCTATGCCCAATTGCTGTACACATGGAAGTCACAGGAGCCTGACTAGGTGTAGATGGCTCTTACCCCTGGTGGACTTGGGGTGCCACTTAGCCTGCCTTACAAAGGGCCTCCCTAGCCTAGGGGAACCCACTGCCCACCTCCCCCACCCAGACACCTCCAATGCGTGCAGAGTCAGATGGATGTGACGGTACTCACCCCCTTGTGGCTGTTGTGATGCCCTCAAGCGCCCATCCAAATCCGGATATGCCACTGCCAGGATCCGGAACATCAGGGGTGGGTCACGGTGCGACGGGCACCCCTCCCACATTGGGAGGCCATCCCCAGCTGGGCCTCCGCTGTCTTCTTGCTCCAGCAGCGAATGTCCTCCCATCTTTTACGGCAGTGGGTGCTCCGTCTGTGGTGGACCCCCAGGGTCCGGACGTCCTTGGCGATGGCACGCCAAATATCTTTCTTCTGGTGGGCGCTGACCAACAGGGATAGTACAGGGGAAAAGGAAAAACTTTGACCGTCTGGACCATCACAGTCATTGTCCCATGTTCCCACCCTTGCCCTGATGCACATACACTCACCGTCTGATCATGCAGGCCTCATCTCCCCCGTATCTTCCATCCACACCACTCCAAACAGGCATTGCCCATACAGCATGCTCACAGTGTACTCACCTGTTTGTCTGGAGGACCGTAGAGTAGCGTGTACTGGGGGAGGACCCCATCCACTAGTTTATCCAACTCCTCCGATGTGAAGGCAGGGGCCTTTTCCCCAGACACATGAGCCATCGTCGCTTCCAGACTGAGGTCACAGCAGTACTTGCAGTGTAGCTCCTCTCCGGTCGAAGATCAGGTATCAAGTGAGTGAACAGACAGAAAATGGCGGTCACGTCCGCGGCGGTGCGTACCGTCACCGCCGGCGTACATCGTCATTGGCTCCTGGGACCCATAGGGCCCAATGTTAACCAATGCAGGATTGCGCCGCAGTCTTCGACCACCTACCGCGACGGTGTACAACGCCAGCGCAGTTACCTCATATCCCCTTGTCACACATTACAGGCCAGGCAGCCGCCATTTCAGTAGGCCACATGGCATTACTTTTCAATGCGTCACACATATATAGGCCTTGCATCCACACAAAGACAGGCACATAGCGGATTGACAAATGTGTGCAATAAAATGGTTTTTTTACTACCTCAGTGTTGGCTGACTCTGTGCTCGCTGTTCTCCTCCATAGGGCACGTCCGCTGGGGCAGGTGAGGAGATGGCGGCATCCATAGGTGTACAGACCACTGGTGGACCTGTCGACAATGGAAGAGAGACATGTAATAGTCATCTACAGACATGATCGTGCCACAATCCGGGAATTGTGTGCCCAGTTGGAGCCAGACCAGATGTCAGCTATCCGCCATCCCACAGGAATATCCCCCCTAGTGCAGGTCCTGTCAGTACTCCATTTCCTGGCAAGTGGGTCTTTTCAAACAACAGTGGCCATAGCATCAGGGATGTCCCAGCCTATGTTCTCAAACGTGTTGTCCAGAGTGTTGTCTGCCCTGCTGAAACACATGCGCAGCTACATCGTGTTCCCTCAGGTGGAGGATTTGCCTACAGTGAAAGGTGACTTCTATGCCCTGGGACATAACCCCAACATCATAGGTGCCATTGATGGGACACATGTGGCCTTGGTCCCCCCGCAGGAGTGAACAGGTGTACAGAAACCGGAAGAGCTACCATTCTATGAATGTGCAGATGGTGTGTTTGGCCGACCAGTACATCTCCCATGTGAACGCCAAGGTTCCTGGCTCAGTGCATGACGCTTACATTCTGAGGAATAGCAGCATCCCTTATGTGATGGGGCAACTCCAGAGGCACCGTGTGTGGCTAATAGGTGAGGACAAGGACCCTATACCGTGTGAATAGTTGTCTGGGGTTGTCCCTAAGGGTTAGTGTGTGTCTAACAGTCGTCCCTCGACATTTGCAGGTGACTGGTTACCTAAACCTGTCATGGCTACTGACCCCAGTGAGAAATCCCAGGACAAGGGCAGAGGAACGCTACAACGAGGCACATGGGCGAACTAGGAGAGTGGTACAAAGGACCTTCGGCCCCCTGAAGGCCAGGTTCCAGTGCCTCCCTATGACAGGTGGTTCTCTGTACTACTCACCAAAGAAGGTGTGCCAGATCATCGTGGCCTGCTGTATGCTGCACAACTTGGCTTTGCGACGACAGGTGCCTTTTCTGCAGGAGGATGGTCCAGAAGGAGGTCTTGTGGCAGCTGTGGAGCCTGTGGACAGTGAAGAAGAGGAGGCAGAAGAAGAGGATATCGACAACAGAAACAACGTGATCCAGCAATACTTCCAGTGAGACACAGGTAAGAAGACATCACTGCCTCCTACATCTGATAAAATTGTTGGACCTATCACATGTCTGTCACTTTCACCCAGTGTATGGACCCTGACTTGTCACTTTGCCTTTCCATTTCACAGATGTGGGTTCCACTGTGTGACCTCTGCTATGTTACCACATGGACTAGAGCTGTGTGACATAGGTATGTTGACAATACAATGGACATTGCTATTTTCCTCAGTTATTGCAAATACACATTTGTGAAAGCACAGACTGACTCCAGATTGTTTTGTGATTCAAGGCTGTTTATTTAAGTGCAAAATAATGGAGGGGGTTGAAAAATGGTCATGGGTGATGGTGGAGGAATGTCCATGGCAGAGTCCAGTTATTTGTCTCACAGGTGCATTGTCCAAAGGGGCATAGGAAGTGGAGCTAGGGCAGTTTAAGGATGGACAGGGTGACAAAGTGGGACAGAAGGATGACATTCAGGGTGGTCTCATTTCTTGGCGGGGGTCTTGGCATTGTTCTCTGTCTTTGTCCTGGATCTCAGGGACTGTTTGCGGGGTGGTTCTACATCTGCAGGGGGTGGGGTGCTGGTGTCGTGGTCCTGTGGCGGTTCATCCTGTCCACTAGCGCCGGCGGAGGTGGTGGGCAGTTCATCGTCCAGGCTAGTGTCAGGGGCCCCTTGTTGTGCCACAGTGTCCCTCCTGATGTTCACAAGGTCCTTCAGCACCTCTACAATGGTGACCAGGGTGGTGTTGATGGACTTGAGTTCCTCCCTGAACCCCAAATACTGTTCCTCCTGCAGCCGCTGGGTCTCCTGAAACTTGGCCAGTACCGTTGCCATCGTCTACTGGGAATGATGGTACGCTGCCATGATGTTGGAGAGGGCCTCATGGAGAGTGGGTTCCCTGGGCCTGTCCTCGCCCTGTCGCACAGCAGGCCTCCCAGTTCCCCGGTTTTCCTGTGCCTCTGTACCCTGAACTGTGGGCCCACTGCTACTGCCCCCAGGTCCCTGCTGTTCTTGGGTTTGTGGGTTTGCCTGGGTTCCCTGTAGTGGTGGACACACTGCTGCTTGACGTGTCCTGGGGACAGAGGTATGGGCACGCTGGGTGGGTGCTGTGCTGGTGTTTCCTGAGGGGGGAGGCTCTGTGGTGGCTTGTGACTATGTCAGGGGAACCGACTGTCCCGAGGTCACAGATGGGCCGGGCTGGTCATCTAGATCCAGTTGGACAGAGCTGCTGTCATCACTGTAGGCCTCTTCTGTTGGCGGAGTGGACATGTCTGGAACCTCCTGTCCAGTGACATTGGGGAAGGGTCCTGCAGGGGTATAAAGGCATGATTATTGCATCTGTGTGTGCCATGGTGTGCAATTGGTGGGTGACCCTGTACCCCAGTGCTTACATTCTTGTGTAGGACCTTGTGTGATAATTGTTTTGGGGGGTCTGTGTGGGTATCTATAGTGGACATGCTTTGGGGATGGGTGTCCATTCTTTGGTGTTGCATGCAGGGCTTGGTGTTGGGATGGGTGGATTGTGATAGTGGGACATATGTGAGGTGTTGGAGTGACGGGGGCGTGGGTGAGGGTATGTGATAGCATGCACGTAGGGTGGGGGATATGGTAGTTAAGATTTGACTTATCAGAGTCCATTCCTCCAGCTACTCCTGCGAGGCCCTCAGGATGCAGTATAGCCAAGACCTGCTCCTCCCATGTTGTTAGTTGTGGGGGAGGAGGTGGGGGTCAGCCGCCAGTCCTCTGAACTGCAATCTGGTGTCTTGAGACCACGGAACACACCTTCCCCCGTAGGTCGTTCCAACTCTTCCTGATGCTATCCCGTGTTCTTGGATGCTGTTCCACTGCGTTGACCCTGTCCACGATTCTGCGCCATAGCTCTATCTTCCTAGCTAAGGAGGTGTGCCTCACCTGTGATCCGAATAGCTGTGGCTCTACACGGATGATTTCCTCCACCATGACCCTGAGCTCCTCCTCAGAAAACCTGGGGTGTCTTTGCGGTGCCATGGGGTGGTGTGGGTGATGTGTGAGGTGGTGTGTGTTGTGATGTGTGAGGGTATGTGTTTGTGTGTGTTGTGTGAGGTGTGTGGATGTGTTGTGAGTGATGGTGTTGAGTGCCTGTGGATGCTAGTTTGTTGATAGTGGTGTCTCTCTCTGGCCTTCTGTCACAATTCTGGTCGTAAGGGTTTGTGGGTGTGTGTTTTATATTGTATTGGGTGTGTGGGAGTGATGTGTGTATGTGTATCAGGTGTGTGTATTTTGAATTGTCCAATGTGGTTGTGTTTTGTAAATGTGTGTGTATTTTGAGCCCGGCGGTGTGTACCGCCAATGGAATACCGCGGTTGAAAGACCGCCATGTGGATTCGTGGGTCGTGATAGTGTGGGCGTATTCCTGTTGGCGTGACGGTGGAGTTTTTGTTATCGCCAGTTTATCACTGACCTTTGGTGTGGCGGGCTTGTGTGGGTCTCTGGATTTTGGCGGATTCCGGCCTGTGGGTCGTAATAGCTGGAGCGGAATTCCGCGGCCGCAGCGGTGTGTTGGCGGTCTTCTGCACGGCGGTAAGCGGCATTTACAGCTAATGCTGTAATGAGGGCCTTAATGCCATGTGGTGATTGCCACATATGTCCAGTACAGTAGAAGGATAAGGATATACATCCATTGCCTGAAACTTTCATGTTACATTTTGTATTTTATTGACCCTCTCTGTATCTCACCCAACCATTGGCATCAGTCTCTAGTGGTTCACACCTAATGGCCTTATGAGACCCAGCAGTTCAATATTCAGCTGAGAAGAATTGAGTATCTCTCCCAGCCGCTGAGCAGGAACGAGGGGGAGGTTAGCTGGGAAGAGTTGCAAGATCATTTGGTTACACAAGTGAAAGCCTGGTCCATGCGTGTTTCCCTGTCCAGGGTGTCTCAAGGCCCAAGGAGTAAAGCAACAGCAGGACAGCTCAATGTCTTGAGAGGGTAAAGACAATAAAGTTTGCCGCTGTTGGAAGGGTAGATCTGTGGGCCTCCCATTCCCTGGTCTCCCACACATGGGAGGAGGAAACAGGGCCCGGAACCCCACCACAGGCAACCTTAGGCCCACTGCTTACCATGTCTCCCTCAGCATGGTGGTGGTTGTCCCAGGAGGAGGCCTCCAACCTGGGGGCCCCAAGGCCTGTGTTTCTTTCACCCTCAGAGTCTCTCCCTTGCTTGAGAGGAGGGTTGCTGCTAAATGGTTATAAGTGCCAGTCAGAGGCACTTGTGTCGGCCCACCCAGGGCTGTGCAGCTTGTTACTCAATCTTCAGTGCCACAACTTAAATGCCAGACATCACAGAATCCTCCTCATACATCTGCTGCAGCATTGAATGCACCTGGGACCCACTCTCTCCACCGGGCAGACCCTCTACATTAGACTGGTGTACTAAGGATGATGGCACCCGTGTCCCCTGTCCACTTAACACATGGGAGAAAATAATCGTGCTGCAGCACAAAGAGCCTGGAAGTACCGGTCACCTCACCAAATTCCAGATATGCCCACTCCACTCCTCTATCACTCGACAGATTCTAACAGGTTGTGGGCCTCCACGTCTCATCTTTCAGTCAGTCTTAGTGGACTGTCTGCCCTGCCAGCAGTGTATTCCTATCTTGGTGCTCTGTGGTGATGGCCGTCAGGGCTATTGGCTGCCAACCACTGCTCTGATAGCCCACTTTTCTCATTGGAGCTCTGGTCGCGGTCCTCCATCTGCCGGGCAGATTTCGGGAGGACACACCAAGGTCAGCGGGTGATAATCTACCTGCCACTGGCAGACAGAAGTTCACAAGGGATCTTCTAATGCAGGATTAATTAGGATTTGGTGACCGTCATGTTGGCTGCCAAGGCACAAGTCCTTGTAGTTCTCTTTTGATAGGAGCTGTATTTAACCGGAGAGCAAGTGAGTTGTAGCTGCCTTTCTCTCCCTCCACTTCCTTAATGATGAGCATCTTCTGGAGTGTGTTGTTGGTATGGAAAAACTGACCTTAGACTGGCCTACATGTCTCACACTCCTTTCCTTTATGCTCAAAAACCTTCTGTGCTTTCTAAGTTTTATAACTTGAAAATAAGAACTGGAAATAAGACCGAAAATAGTTTTCACTTACAGGACAAAACTGCAGAAACTATATCAATCACTTTTTTTAGCACCAGAAATGCAGATGCCTCACTGTGGTAGGTGTTGGAAAAGCATTTGGAGCAGTTGAAACTAATTTTAAATCAATTTGATAATTTTCTTATACCTTATGGATAAAAAAATACAAAAAGTAGTTTACTAAATTATTGCTTTCGTTGATCGACGACATTAATTTTTAGTCTTTTTGTCTACATTTATAAACAAATGCATTAAATGAGTAGTACCAAAATGGCCAAAACAAGTTTATTCTTGTTCTGCCAACCCTCCAAAATGGACGGAAGAGAAATAGAGTGAAATTAAGAGGTAAAGAAAAATGGAAGTAGAAGGGTGATAGGAAAGGGCAGGGACAAAAGCATGGGTGTGTGGGAGAGAAAGAGGTAAATGGGACGAGTAGTTAGTGGGGAGAAAAAGAGGGAGAGAAAAATGGAATAAGGAGAGAAATTTGAAGAAAGACAAAGGTGGGATTGGAAGTGAGAGAGACAGAGAAACAAGTAAGGGGGTGGGAAGAAATAGAACAGAAAGAGGCATAATATATATATATACCTACTTTAGGCTCACTTTTCTTCAGAAGGCAAGGTATTTTGTAGATCTATTCAGCATATGTCAAAGCTTTTACTTGTAAGGTTGAGCTGCCTTGGTGAGATGTTGAAATGAACTTCAAGAATATACTGCTCTGAAATTGTCAATTTTTCAAACATATTACATGATCAACAAACAATAACATCTACCACTGCTACTCTTTTTCAAAATCCCCTAAAATTTTAGTTTGTTATGCCCTTTACGTTTCTTGAGCACTTGGTTGAAGAGCTTGATTAAATGAAGGCATTTATTACTGTAATATGATGGTTGAAATAAATGATGTGTTCAGTACTGTATGCCAACTATATACTGTTCAAAGTAGTCAAGCCCTGCACTTCCATTTATGTAAACTTGCAAGCAGAATGCACTACTTGGGTGTGCCTGTTGTACAAAGCAGCAAGGATTTTAATGCTAATAATGTGGGGAGTGTTGTGGAACCATTGCTCCTTCAAATCATGGGTAGGATAACTGTCTTCAAGAAGGTGGGACAGTCCACACTTTTGCATGATTTTACTAATACCACAAATTACACCTCAATATCATAGATTTAGTAATAAGGAGTTATACCTGGGATGGCAAGACATTGTGGGTTAAATAGCGAACTCTGCAAGGGGATTAGGGCCTGGTTTATAGTTTGAAATAGACTGTCTTCTGTCTCAACGGCTACAGAGCACCATCTACACCAAACTGAAGGACCTCCTGCCTCATTTTGAGTTGGGCAGACTTTCAACATGTTGTCTGTCTCCACCACCAACATATACCTCTGATTGCCCAGTAGAGTATGGGTCATCTGAGGTTTGGCAATTTGTCTGCCAACCCTATTTAGAATGGGTGGACAGATGGCCAATTTTTACTGTACTTTACTGCCAGGTTGAACCTGATGTTAAAGGGCCGAGAAAACTGTAAAAGGATGTCTATGCCGTGGGAGAAAAGTCCCATAGCGAGGGGTCATTGTTTTTATTCTCAAAAAGAAAATCCTGATATGAGATTTTCTTTTTGAAAATAAAAAAAAAAGATTGGAAGTTTGCTGCATTTCTCCATCAATTTACTGAGTTGCCCGTCAAACTTTTAATGCACTTACAGGAACTGCCATAACCAGGGTTACTGTACCTGCAAGAGATATCCACTGGGCTGGAGGCTAGCTCAAAAAATGACGGAAGGGTACTCCTTCAGGTCAACTGAGTACTTTACAGTGTCACCCTGACAGAGTAAATACCCATCACACAAACTCTAAATTACACCCTAAGGTGGCCTAGCAGTCCCCAAAGTGGTACACAAATATTGGACCAAAAACTGCAACATTTACCAGACTGGTTCAAATTACAATGACTCTATTCATCAGAGATATTGAAAGCAGGGGATTAGAATTACAGGCAACCATGATTTGGGAAGATGTTAAGGCAGTGATCCACAACAAAAAGCTCATATTTTATTTAATGTCATTGAAGGAGTTTACATAGTTTCCCTGACACAAGATGTGTAATGCTCCAATACTTTAAGGACTGTAAGCTACTGACAGCTATTGACAGTGGGTGAGTGTTTCGATAAAGAGACATTTAAGTTATCTTTTCGATAGAAAAACACACATCCAGGTGCATCCAACTGAGACACTTTTGAATAACTGGTTTTGATGAATTCCCCAGCTGTCCTCCTTATAGTGCATTGCTCAGTACCCTGAATGCCATGTCTGAATTCAAGGAAAAGGTTTAATTGCTATATGGCATTATTAGGAATGTGGAATTTGGATTTATATTTTTCACCAACTGAAATGTTACTTTATTATCAGCAATGTGTCTTGCAATGTCTGGCACAAGTTAATTCAATTTAAGATCCTGCAGAGGGAATATATATCGCTTAACTGAAGCTGTGTAAGTTTGATCCATTGCTATCCAGTGTCTGCCATAGAGGTTTGAGAACTGTAAGTTTGCTTGTTCATTCAAATAGGGGCTGCCAGAAAGTGATGTTTTGGTTGACAGTGCAAGAAGGTGCTGGGTGCCACTAAAAACAATGTTGATTGTCGCTGCGCTTTGTGTAGCATTGGCAGGAGGGACTTTGTAGGAAAAGTTCTGTAAATGACTCTACTAGTTAAATTGCAGTGGATTGAACTTTTATGGATGTGCCTGGGCACCAAAGGGGCCACTTTCTGGGAGAGGGGCTTCATTAATATGTTAGTAATTGAAGACTGTACAATCATCAAATATGAGTATCAGTAGACATGAGAATGTTGCTAACATATGGCATAGACAAGTTAAGTCCTTCATAACCTTGTATTCATTAGATGGTCTTACCCAATAGACATGGTTGGGGGTGGAGACAAGTATAGGCATCATTGTGTTTGTACAGTAAGCTATTTATTCTACCAAAATGGTGTACGATGCTTGTTTTACTGCTATTGTGATGGGCCCTTATAACTCCAGCTGGTTTCTTGTTTCCTTTATTACCAATAAAAATATCTTTAAAAAAAGCACCGCTCACTAACAAGCTCAATCTGAAGTGAGCCAAAATACAGGGTGCATAAACACCCCAGCACAACACGAACAACATATGTGCCAAGTACCTTGTGCCTTTTTGAACAAATTAATACTTGGATATTTATGAAATGGAGAATAACACACACAGAGGTTTTGTGTTATGTTCTGTGCCCCTTATAAGCTGCAATCACACAGCAGTTTTGTGCCACCCAGTCATTTTGATGTGTCTTGATTTGTATAAATGGTACACACATATACACAATCCAGCTTTTTATAAAATGATCTAGATCACAATGCCCCACGTGAGAGCACTGCCCAGTAGTACAGCTGTGATTCAGCTTACTTTATTTGACAGAACAAGGCACTGCTCCTTTTCTATGACTGGTTGTCTAGTTTTGTTTTATTGACTCAGCCTGAGCTTTTTTCAATGTATTATTTCTATATCTCTGCTTCAACTAATTTCTTTATTTTTTATTTTTTTTACTCCAGCATTCCATTGACTCTTCTTTCATAGTACTCCTACATTGCACTAATGTTCTCTACAATCTGGCCTTATTCCCACTTTCTGTGCTCTCCAGTAACACTATGTGTACCCCCACCTCTCTTTCCAGGCAATTTTCTGTTTCTTCTAAGTGGTTTATGCTAACATTGTTTTATGGAATTGATTTAGCTAGGTGACCGTCTTGGTGACAAATAGCATTTTTTATAAGTGCACATTCAAGTTTGTCTTCCACAAAATGTGAGAAGAAATGTATATAACCAACTTAAAAATACAATGGAAAATGCATTGTGTGCTTTAAAAGTATATATATTTGCAGAAATTTCAAACATTTTAATGTCTACAGCCCTCCCCATAAGACCAAAATGTCCCCTCATGTTGTCAATGCTGTGGACCATGCCCCCCAAAACAAATACTCCTGGCTATGGCCCTGCTGACCATTCACAAGAGGTATAACATAAGGCAAATATGAAAGGGAGGTTGTGATTGGTTTTCTGACTGGGTAAACTTGAAGGCAACGTTGAAAAGATTACCATTAATGGTTGCCTTGCATGAAAGTGGTGTACTATTCTTCTGATAGTTTTTTCATATTTTCGGTGAGAAGAAATTCTAACTGATACTAACAGACAAACATACAGACCAGCAAACACATTTAACAGGTATGTGAATTAAAGTGTAGCCTAAGTAAAAAATGGTTAGAAAAGGAATGATTGTATATAAGGTGGATGAAAGTTTTTAGTATGTTCAGAAACAGTTAAAGGGAATATAAATAGACACCTTTGGGCACAAAGTGATGCTTACACTGACATACTCAGGCACATAGTTATGGGTACACTGAGACGCCCATGCAGACACTGATGCATATGCTGACCCACCAAGGTATACACTGAAGCATACACTGAGACACCAAGACAAACAATGATGTATATGGTGGCACACCCAGGCAGGCTCTGGTACATAAGCTAACACACCATGATACAAAGTGATGTATACACTGACACACTCAGCCACACATTGATGCACACACTAACACACCCAGAAAGAAACTGATGCATACACTAACACATATAGGCACGCACTGATGCAGACACACCCATGCACACACTGATGCATACGCTGACACACCAAGGCACACACTGAACGATATGCTAAGACACCCACTCACACAGTTGTGCATACAATAACATAACCTAGGCACACACTAAAACATACACTGACATATCTAGGTAGACACTCATGCATACTTTCATTCACACACCCAGGCATACTGTATACAGACACTGACACAGTCAGGGGTACTGATGCTTGCACGTACACAATCAGGCACACACTGATACATACAATAACGCACCCAGGAAGACACTGATGGGCACTCACATACCCAGGCACACACTCATGCATACATTGACATACCCAGACACCCCCAAACAGTAAAGCAATCACATCGCTAATCAATGTTCTCCTGCCTTATGAACTTTAATAATTTATATATAATATAAATTGGGACATAATAATATCTAAAAATAACCTAAATATGGCATACTAGTAGACTATTGAATTTTTAAAGAATGCTACAACAATATCCTATTGATCATCAAACTATTCTTAAGCTAAATCTATCTATCTATCTATCTATCTATCTATCTATCTATCTATCTATCTATCTATCTATCTATCTATCTCTCTCTCTCTATCGGACCTGACATCCTTGGCATGATTTTCCCCCAACCCTTCACCTTCAATCCTCATTTTTTTTTTTTTTGTCCTCATTCACCCTAGGCAGTGTATAAAACCTCCTTTGCTTATCAGCCAGCACATGGGAAGTTATTTTCGGCCAGGGGTTACCCTCTCTTCTCGACCAATCCTTACACTGTCTTAACTCCCTAAGGATTTCAGAGCAAGGTGTAATCATCGGACCAATAACACAGAACCGCATCAATTTCAACATACAATACAATAAAATTACATCCATCAATGATCTATTTTCCAATCCAACAATGGTATCCAGAAATCCCCTCGCACCTTATCCTTTCCCCCTATGGCTTGATCCAAATCTGCTGTACTTAATACATCCCTAAGCCATTCTGCATGACCTGGCGGGGCCTTCGACATCCATTTCCTACAGATTTCTCGCCTCCCCAGCACTATTGCATAGAATACTAACTTTTTGTCTCTCGCTGTATCAGACCGCCCCAACCGGTCCTGGGCTTGACCGAAAATTATCAACTTTAAGGAGGCCTCTATTCTCTGCTTCAGAATACTCGAAATTGTTCCACACACTTCTTCCCAAAAATGTTGAACATCCAAACATTCCCAAAACATATGAATATCCGTAGCTTGAGCCAAACCACATTTTGAACAATTCACCCCCTGGCCTCCTTTCATTTTAAATAGTTTCTCTGGGGAAATGTAAGCTCTATGCAACGTGTAATAGTGTTTTTTCTTTAGCGCAGCAGGTTTCACAGTACCATAAAGCAGTGCTAATGACTCCTTCCACCACCTCTTAACCGACCCTTCCGGGAAGCAGTCTCCCCACAATTTTGTGGGAAGATCAAACTCGCCGTCTACTCCTTCTAGGATCCCCCAATACCAAGCTGACACTTTGTGGGGACCTACAAAGGGGCTCGGGATAATTACATCCAAGGGGTTATACCTCCCCACACCTTCCTTAATCCCTTTAGCCCATTCTCTTATTTGCAAAAACTTCCACCTAGACAGAGCGCCCCCCGTTATTAACACCAATTCTTCCCAAGAAAGAAGGTCCCCTTCAGGAAACAACTCTCCCCAACGCTCTACTCCAGCCTGTTTTATCGGTAACGCTAATATGTCTTGGAAACATTCTGGAGTACCCGGGGAATCCCATATAGGTGCATTAAAATTATAATAGGTAAGTTTTGCTAATCGTCTAATCTGATACCAGCATTCTGCTAGTCCCCGCATGATTTTCAGCTTTATCTTTTTGTAGAATTTAGGGTCCCCGGCCTTCTATCCTCATTGATGCATACACTAGCGCACACAGGCATAAATTAATACATATGCTGTACATACCAGGAGGCACTGATGCACGCACTGAAACATTCAGGCACACACTCCTGTATACATTCACACTGCCAAGCACACACTACAGCATGCACTGAGATACCTAGGCAGGCACTAATGCGTTTCCTAACACATCCATCTACACACAAAGGTAAGTACTGGCACACCCAGGATACATGATGCATACAATAACACACCGAGGTGCACACTGATGTACACACTATCACATCCAGGAAAACACTGGTGTATACACTAATACACCCAGGTACATACTAATGCATATTCTAACACACAGGCATACAATTATGTATACACATATGTAGGCACTGAGGTAGACACTGATGCTTACACTAACACATATAGGCACACACTGATGCATACACAGACACACCCATGCATACACTAATGCATACGCTGACACACCAAGGCACACACTGAACGATATGCTAAGACACCCACTCACACAGCTGTGCATACACTAACATACCTAGGCACACACTGAAACATACACTGACATATCCAGGTAGACACTCATGCATACTTTCATTCACACACCCAGGCATACTGTGTACAGACACTGACCCAGTCAGGGGTACTGATGCTTACACGTACACAATCAGGCACAGACTGATACATATACTAACACACCCAGGAAGACACTGATGGGCACTCACATACCCAGGCACACACTCATGCATACACTGACATACCCAGACACCCCCAAACAGTAAAGCAATCACAATCACACTGAAGCACACTCTGATGCGGGCACTAACACCTTCAGGTAGGCACTCATTAATTCTCTAACATAGCCAACTAGACAGCAATAAATCTACCTACAGAGGCAGGTAGTAAAGGAGATATACAGTAACAGAACCAGGCAAACATTAATCACTGGACTGACAAATCTGTTGATGAAACACTGATTCATACACTAATGTGCTCAGTGAAACACAAGTACTTCTTAGAAAAAGAGGTAGGAACACAATTTCTTACATACGTATATAATACCCACCATATATATTTATATTTGTATAGTGTGAGTCTTGTACACATGTGTAGCCACTTAAATGCCTACTTTTCTAGATAGTTAGTTGCTTACAGTACCAAACTTTATACTATGCTCTGATGAGGTAAATGCATTGTTTATTCACTTTCTAGATATCTACTTCTACTTAAAGAAGAAAATTATCAATGCCTGATAGAACACAAAGAAGAAAGAAACAGAAACAAAAGTACTATCTGGTTAAAACTGACAGTAAAAGGAAGATAAGGTGGAAAATGTGTGGAGAAAAAAAACACTCGCTAGTAAGAGTACTAAGGACTTTTTAGAAAAATATGCCACTAAGTGAGGGAAAGATGTCAATTAAAATGGGAAGTTTAAAATGTACTGACAAACAGCAAGGAGTGGATAATGTGAAAAGTAGGAAACTTATAAGAAAACTGAGAATTTGACTTGAAGACAGACACAGTTTAAAGAGATATGAGTAAAAATATTTTGAACCAGAATCATATCAAATTTGCTAAAGAAGATGAAGTAGTATAATAGAAGAAGTGCTCTATTTAAGCAAAAGCAACTTATTGAAACTATAGTTGAGAAAGCATTTGCCGTGGAGAGGAAACCTATCTTAATATTGAACAGAATGAAGATACTAGACATAAGAGTATTGCATATGAGGAAAAGAACCTTAAGAAAAAGACTTATTAATAAAAGTAATTTTCATAACATTTTTGAAAGTGAATGAAAGCAAATATTTAGTACAGAGCTGTTTTTTAATGAAAAGACATACTTACAAGCGAACACAGTGCATGCAGTTGATACAACTGGTTGTTGCTATGAGGTAAAAGACAGTAGTCCCAGACAAGAAGAAGAGATAGTTCCCAAGAATGTAGAGAAAGTGATAGCTGAATAAGTACAAGGAAGGAGTAGACAGGCCCATGTATAGAATTGTAATTGAGCAGTATTTGCAGAGTTTGTAAACACAATTTTCATGCAGAAGTCTGAAACAGAAAATTGTAATGTTGCAGATGTTGCAAGGATTAGATCCTTGCAAAGTTAGGAAACACACTAATATACAAGGGTATTCACTGGAGTTTACCAAAGAAAGTGTGCAAAAACACTTTTCATCACTTTAGAATGTTAGCTGTGCATCCCTCAAAAATGCTTAATTTAGTTAGGAGACTTTACTATGAGAGAAAACAAACTGTGTTTGTATTTGTTGTTGCTGCACCCACTACAAAAACCAAACTCGCAAAGTAGTTGTATTTTCAGATAAGTGGCAGGAATTTGGTGGATATTTATTTGTAGAGGAACACTTTGATTTGGCAACAAAGGAAACTATAGGAAAGTATTGCTATGATAAGTTAGAGGATAATAAAATGCCAGCTAGAACAATGCATAACAGATTAGAATTGGTATGGATCCCAAAAAAACTTAAACATTTGAATGTTTATGAATCAGTTCTCATACAAACTATAGAGCAATAGTTTGAATGGAACCAAAGACTGTGAAACTACCAACAGAGCTACAGAAAGGACTTAAAGGAAGAGTCGTCTACTTACCTTTGGATTTTAAAAAAAATGTTGCGACTGTGGGTGTATAGAGAGATATTGATGAACCACTCATCTTTATAGTAAATGATGTGCCCACCAAAAACAAAAAAATGGGGCAAGAGTTAGTGACTATTAGTAAAGTCACAAAAGCCACATTATACTTGAAAGAAAATGTTTTACACAAAATCACTGATGAAACATTACCATCAAATGGACAGATTGAAAAAGTGGATTAACAGAAACCAGAAGAAAATATAAGCACTACAGTATCCATCCACTTCATTCAAAAGAGGCTATTAGTGATGCTATTGGTCTCTTTCAAATGAAACAAGCAAAAGGAGCTCCATTGAGAGTGTGGGAGAAAGGTTTAGAGGCTTACTGTTTTCCACACCTATTTTACACTGGAGTAGGTGGTCGGTATGATGACCGGCCTATACAAATATCAGTAGCTGAGTACAGGTCAAGTAGATTATATTCAGAAGACCCTAGATTTGCCAGTGTATTCCTATTCTATCCATCTATAATTTGAGAGTGACTTGTCAGGACAATCTTATGCAGTAAACCACATTCTAAAGACAGGAGTTAATCTATAAAATCTCTCTGCCAGGGAATTTGTTGACAAGGTTCAAGGTAAGGATGAAAAGCCGGAATACAACTTGAATAATTTTATGGCATGGCAACATGTTACCAACGAGTATTGGTATCGGCGTCATGGAGAACTTAAATGTATGTTGCGAAACTTAGAAGCACTTACTTGGTTTGTGACACTTAGTTGTGCAGAGTATGCATGGGATGATTTACTTGAGTTTGTATGAGAAGAAAACTTTAATATTAACAACATAATTTTTGAAGATAGCAGGAGAACTTCATCTTTGGATCCTGCTAATGTTTGTAGGTATTTTAATCACAGCCATGCTGGGTTTCATATGCAATAAAACAAGTCCTCCTGTTGGTGAAGTTACAGATTTCTTTTGGCATAAGAAGTCCCAGGCAAGAGGTGCTCTTCATATTTACATGCAGTTATGGATAAAAGATGCACCGAACCTTTGAATTGACAGTGAAGACTGTATACTGTCTTTCATAGAACAGTATGTGACACGAGGCATTGAAAAACACAGTGGTGACAAAGACCTAAGACAACAAGTTTTACACTTTCAAACACATAGATGTGGCAAGTATTGTCATAAAAAAAACAGATGTAAAGGAAAGTTTTATGCAAGGTGTTGTTTTGGATTTCCAAGACCTGTCATTTCCAAAGGAGGAGTGAACAGCTTTTTATCTGCAGTGAGGCATACACTGACATGATTATCACCAAAAAATACAATAATCATAGAAGAACAGACACCTCCAAGTATATTAATGACTATAATCCTGTTGTTTTGAAATTGTGGAATGCAAATATGGATATACAGTTTATTGCAGACAGCGCCATTGCTGTTGCTTGTTATATCACTTTGTACATTACAAAATCAGAGAACACAGAGATGAAGGAAATGTGGAAATATATTTCTGCAGAAAAGTCTCAACAAAGAAATTGTACAGCCTCAGCTTGAAAATACTTTTGCATAGAGACATAAGTTCCTATGAATGCTGTGACAGGTTGAGCTTAGCCAGTTTGTACTCGAAGTCTAGAGGAAGTGTTTGGGTCAGTCTAAGCCAACGGTACTCAAAGTACGGCCCGCGGGCCGCCAGCGGCCCCACGGACCTAGCTTGGCGGCCCGCGAGACGCACACCAAACGCCACATCATAATGGCAGCAGTATGTAAACATAGAAGAGGGCCGCGGGAGCATGCTCCCGCGGCCCTCCTCTATGTTTACATACGGCGGCCATTGTTTATGGCGTTGCCCTGACGATCCTGGAAGCCAAAGCCCCATAAAAGTCAGCGCTTGCAGCTAACTTTTATGGGGCTTTGGTCGTCTGCTTCCTGTCACCGGCTCCACGTCTGCTGCCCGCCTGCCTGCCTGCTGTTCCACATTTGTGGCATCTTTACAGTGCTTTGAGTCAGGTAAGGCTCTTTGGTTATTTATTTATTTGTTTTTAATGTAGTGTGTGTTACTGGGGTAGGCATGAGAGCAGATTGCGCTGTGTGTGTGCGCTGTGTGTGTGTGTGTTACTGGGGTAGGGGTGAGAGCAGATGGCGCTGTGTGTGTGCGCGCTGTGTGTGTTACTGGGGTAGGGGTGAGAGCAGATGGCGCTGTGTGTGTGCGCGCTGTGTGTGTTACTGGGGTAGGGGTGAGAGCAGATGGCGCTGTGTTACTGGGGTAGGGGTGAGAGCAGATGGCGCTGTGTGCAGATGGCGCAGTGTGTGTTACTGGGGTAGGGGTGAGAGCAGATGGCGCTGTGTGTGTTACTGGGGTAGGGGTGAGAGCAGATGGCGCTGTGTGTGTTACTGGGGTAGGGGTGAGAGCAGATGGCGCTGTGTGTGTTACTGGGGTAGGGGTGGGAGCAGATGGCGCTGTGTGCAGATGGCGCAGTGTGTGTTACTGGGGTAGGGGTGAGAGCAGATGGCGCTGTGTGCAGATGGCGCAGTGTGTGTTACTGGGGTAGGGGTGAGAGCAGATGGCGCTGTGTGCAGATGGTGCAGTGTGTGTTACTGGGGTAGGGGTGAGAGCAGATGGCGCTGTGTGTGTTACTGGGGTAGGGGTGAGAGCAGATGGCGCTGTGTGCAGATGGCGCAGTGTGTGTTACTGGGGTAGGGGTGAGAGCAGATGGCGCTGTATGTGTGCGCGCTGTGTGTGTTACTGGGGTAGGGGCATTGTTTTGAAAAAGGGGGTGGGGTGGTTGTTCCCCCTCTAAGACCCGCCCCCTCTAAGCCCCGCCCCCCGCTGTCACTTCAGTGCGGCCCTCGGCCGCAAACCATACTGCAATTTTGGCCCCCGAGAAAAAGTTTGTGAGTACCCATGGTCTAAGCCTTGCTAGCATGTGAAAACAGAGTCTTGAAGTCCCAGAAATTCAGTACCTAGCAGGGTTTGACCCGGAAAGTACAGATAATATAAAAACAAATATGTTGGATACCTACTATCCAAGAAGAAGTCCACACCTTGAAAACATATGTCTTTACAGGATTCTGCAACACTATAGGTACATAAACAATGTAACAGAAAACATAGATGAGGGGAAATATGTCAAACTTGGTTGCGACGGTTGTTTGGTTCGACGCACACAAAGAAGTGTAATAAACCAAACGTAGTTACAAACGTGTAATAAAGAAAACATAGTTATCAAACTCTTGAGAAAAAAGAGTTTTTCTATTTGGCACTTCTACAACTATTTAAGACTTGGCATTCTGATTCAGAATTACTCCGACATTATGACTGCTACGACGATTCTTTTAACACTGTGAAAGACAGCATTCAGTGTTCAATCTTTCCCAACTATATGAACATGTTAAATGATGACATTGGACAGGAGGAAACAATTAGTTCTGAAATAAGAAGGGAAGTTCACAAAGCCGCCAAAGTTCAGGACCTCTAAATCTAGATCCACATGGAAAACCAATAATTGAAAATGTAGGTGCAATAGACATGAATAAGGTAGAGATTGCAATTCAACAAGCAAGACAGGAAAGTATTGATTTGGAGCAGTTAGCTGGACAACTGACTGACAAGCAAAAGAAATATATATGAATTAAAAGAATAACATAGAGCATAGATTCATCCACAAAAAGAATTAATGTAAAGTTTCAACATTAAAGCCAATTCTGTTATATGTCAGCAGTCAAACTGGCACTGGAAACAGTTTTTTAATTCAAGTTCTCACCACTTACCTACAGACTTGAATTTGTTGTGTGTTGTAACAGCACCAACTGGATTAGCTGCACACAACATTAAAATAATTACTTTGCATCGACTACTTATGCTACCTGTAGAACATGACAACAAACTGGAGTACCAAAAGTTATCTGGAGATGATTGTCATGAAGTTTGCAGAGTACTGTAGAAGTAGAAAGTTTTAATCAATGATGAGGTGAGCATGGTCTCAAACTTAATGCTTGCCTTTCTCCACTTGAGAACGCGACAGCTTCTGAAGACAAACTACGGCGTATTATTTGGAGGAAAGCATTTAATTGTATTTGGAAATCTACTTCTGCTTACCCCAGTGAAAGGACAGCCTGTGTTCAAGACACTTCTACATGGAGCAACTTGCAATCCTTTGGGAAGTATTGGAAATGTAAACATTTGGTTACATTTCCAATACAAGGAACTAATTAGGAACATGCATCAAGCAACTGACATGTAATATGTAAATAGTCTGAAGCATATTAGAGTAGGAGTTCTCACAAAACAGGGAAACGTTGCTTAGAGAGTCGACGTATAAAGAATCTATTTCCTACAAAGAACCCAAAAGCACAACTAATGACAAATTTCATTGAAGAAGGAAAATCGATTGTGTGCCTAATGCTCACATTTCAGAAGTGCTCCAGCTTTAATGAACAATTACTAAAACTGGAGAAAGAAGAAATTACAGACCTTACAGCGGTTAATACAATGGAACACCATGGGGTGTCAGTACTACTAACTGAAAAACTACAATCAAAATCAGATTAATTAGAGAAATCTGTTTCCAGAACTGCAGGATTAGAACTGTGTTTACATGTTTGCAAAAACTGTAGGGTAATTTTGCAGAGTAATTTAAATGTTGAGAAAGGATTAGTTAATGGTGCCATGGGTAAAGTAATTGATTTCATTTAGTTTCCAAACAGGAATGAGGTTGAATATCTAGCAATTAAATTTGATCAAGTTGAAGGTGTAAAACAGATAGCCATGCCTGGTGCGTGTTTCTTGCTTGTAAAAGATGTGAATTTTGGAGGAAGCAGTTTCCAATGTCTCTAGCCTATGCTGTCACAATATATAAATCTCATGGCTTAAGTTTAGATACAGCATTCTTTAATATTGTTAGAACAGTATTTAAAGAATGTATGTCATATGTAGCCTGATCACGGGTTTGAACTTTGTCCAGTTTGTATCTCATATACTTTGATGACAGTAAAATAAATGTTGGATACAATTTCACGTACTTGAAAAATACAACTTTATGGACAGAGTGTAACGGCAGCAACCTTAGGTTCAAGCAAATATTATACCTTATAAACTACCAAATACATACCTTTTGTTTCTTGAGCTAAAGTTTTGAGGAGGAGTACTATTGAAAAAATGAAACAGTATACTTTTGACAGTTCTAATACAATGATTTAAGCCATCATATGGCCTACCAGGGGTGAAGCCTATATAAGGGGTTCCTAATGCTGAAATTGGAAACATATATCACAAACTAAAAAACCTGAGTGTGTCAGTGTATGTGCCAGTGTGTGCCTGGGTGTGTCAGTGCCTTCATCAGTACATGCCTAGTTGTGATAGTGTAAATATTGGTGTGTGCCTGTGTATGTGATTGTATGCATCAGTATGTTCTGGGTGTGTCAGTGTATATGTCAGTGTGTGTCAGCATCTATATGATTATGCTCCTAGGTATGATAGTGTATTATGTGTGTGTGTGCTTGGGTTGGGTGTATCAGTGTATGTTTTAGTGTGTGCCTGGGTATGTCAGTGTCTGCATTAGTATGTGCCTGCATGTGTGAGAGTTTGCGTCAGTGTATGCCTGGGTACCTCAGCGCATCTGTCAGTGTGTGCCTGTGTGTGTGTTTGTATGTATGAGTATGAGTGTGTCTGTGTCTGCCTGGGTGTGTTGGTGTATGCATTATCATGTAACAGTTAGCACATATTAAGTGTAACAAAGAAACACAGTGTTAATCAATGGGAGAGATATGCCTTACTGCAGGGAAAAACACTATTTGGAGGTTTTCACTGCCTGGATATGTAAAACGTAAGCACACATGTCCTACTTTTTAAATACAGTGCACCCTGCCCTAGCAGCCTCAGGGCCTACTCCATGGGTGACATTATTAACAAGCATTTGCAATGCAACGGGTCTCGCGTTTGCTCATGTTATAGCTGATCGCGTTGTAAACTCCTAACCCGACTTTTCATTTATCGGCAAAAGTGCTTTTATGTACGTAACCCGAAAAAGTGAAATTAACTGTGTAAAGCGCTCGACTTCTGCCAAGCGAAATCGCGCTAGGAAAATAGAGAAAAAGTAGTCCACGATCTGACAGAAAACAGCGAGCCTCGCATGTTTTCTGTACTTGGTCGCTGCGCTCGAGGAGGGCTAACCACCGGAAAAGGCATGACGTGTGCATGCCTTCCACTAATGAAAGCAAGCAGATTTTACTAGGCAAGCCCACGAACCAATGAAACACACTGACGTGACGTCGACAGGGCTCCGAGCCCTTTTCTAATAACTAAAGTGTCTCGCTGCGATACGCATGCGCGAGCGCATGCAACGCAGGTTCGACCCTAAAAATGAAGGTTTAGGCTCGGGAAAAGGTTTATTTTGCCAGGTCGAAATGCCAGTTTAAAACTGCACTACAGGCTGCAGTTACAGGCCTGAGACAACACGTTTTAAAAGGCTCTTTTAGGGGGTGGCACATGGAGTGCCACCCACTGGTAGCATTTAATTTACAGGGCCTGGGTACAGGTAGTACCCTTTTTTCTAGAGACTTACAAGTAAATTAAATGTGCTAATTAAATGTAGTTATTTTGACCATGTTTGAAGGAAAGAACACAAGCACTTTAGCACACAGTGCTAAAGCCAACAGAAACAAATTCTGCAAAACAGGAGGGATGATGGCAAAATGTTTGGGGGAATACCAAGCCAAGGATGTCAGGTCCAACATCTGTCCCACTCGGCTGAAAGCAGGGAGAAGCACTGTAGAATTCTTATTGAAACCTATGTGCATATTTAGGGTTCTATATGAAATGTTGCTGTTTGAATGCTGAAGGTGTTCTGGTCAGTTAGAATGGAGAGGAGAGGCTGTGGTGAAAAAATGAACACCTACCTTATTCCTGTGATTTGTGTAAGATAACTACTCCAAATTAAGTCTGTCATTGCTTTCACCATTCAACTTCACTATTGAGGTTGGGAGGAATTGTATTATGTACCTGTGCTTATGATTGGAGGAAAGTGAAACATTTTGATATTTTTATGGTTATTAATCAGAAGTACAACTGGGCAACATCAAAGTACTAATTCAGTCTGTATTTTTAACTAATTTAAAGAAGTAAGGGGGTCATTCTGACCCTGGCGGTAAAAACCACCAGGGCCGCGAATGACGGAAGCACCGCCAACAGGCTGGCGGTGCTTCCTGGCCCATTCTGACCGCGGCGGTAAAGCCGCGGTCAGAAAACCGGGTTCGGCAGTTTCCCGCCGGATTTCCCCCGGCTGGGCGAATCCGCCATGGCGGCGCTTCACCGCCAGAAAGAGGCTGGCGGGAACGGGTGTCCTGGGGCCACTGGCATGGGCAGTGCAGGGGCCCCCTAACAGGGCCCCATGAAGCTTTTCACTGTCTGCTAAGGCCTCCTAACAGGGCCCCATGAAGCTTTTCACTGTCTGCCTAGCAGACAGTGAAAAGCGCGACGGGTGCAACTGCACCCGTCGCACACCTGCAACACCGCCTGCTCCATTTGGAGCCGGCTTCAGTGTTGCAGGCCACCTTCCCGCTGGGCCGGCGGGCGCTAACAATGTTAGCGCCCGCCGGCCCAGCGGGAAAGTCGAAATGGCCCCAGCTGTCTTTCGACCGCGGAGCGGCCATATGGTGGTTCCCGCCAGGCGGGCGGCAACCGCCGCCCGCCGGGGTCAGAATGACCCCCTAAGTGTTGGAGAGCATTTTATTGTTGAGGTGTGACATTTATTTTGTGTGTCACTAGATTGGTATTTTCATCTGTGACATGCACACATTTAATCTTGTTGGCATTAAAAAAAAGATATTGAAAGGGCATCCTCCAGGTTCAGATTAAAATTGTGGTTTTGTTCTATAGACATTATGCAAGTGTAAATCTTCATCCACCTTTTTTCAGCTCACAGGAGAGCCACCAGGAAAATGAAAGATATGGGTCAGAGCATTTACTAAATATTTGGGTGTGATTGGTAGAAATGGGTTTAGTGCTAAACGTAAAAGATTCATTTTGGAACACAAATTTGAGATTTGAAGGGCAAGCAGATCTTAAACATTTGTCTCCTTAGGAGGTAGGAGAAGGTGATTAAGAAGTTGATGAGTTCAATGCAATTCAATTCAGGGGACTTATTGAGTGCATGGCTACCCAACAGGCTTCCCAGCGCTAGGAAGGTAAGACTCAGATAAGAAGATAAAGCTCAGATAAGAAGTCCTAATATAATAGGTAAGCTTTAAGTTGCTTTCTGAAGCTGAGAAGGTTTTTTATTTAATCTGAGGAAGAGAGGTAGAGAGTTCCAGAGCTTGGAAGCAAGGAAGGCAAAGGAATGCCCTCCACATCTGGTCCTTTTCACCCTAGGGACACAGAGCTGGTGCAGGCTGATTGATCTGAATGCTCTGTTGGCCTGATAAGGAATAATCAGTTGATGGATGGTGCGAGGGCCAGTCATGTGTTTTGCACGGAGAATCATACCCAGTACTTTGAACCAAATCCTCTTGGTGATGGCTAACCAGTGCAATGCGGTGAGTGCTGTAGAAGCAGTCTGAGACTTGGCGATACCCAATAGGACCTGGGCCGCTGCATTCTGAATTACCTGCAGTTTTTTAATGACTGAAAGTGGGCTCCCCAGTTAAAAGAAGTTCCCGTAGTCAAGGCAAGATAAGATCAGGCTTCGAATCACGATTCTACGAACTGGAACAGGTAACCAGCTGAGAGTCTTTCTGAGGGCCCACAGTAGGCCAGAGCAGCTGGAGGACAACTTCTTGGCCTGTGCAAGCATGGTAAGTCTGCTCACAAGAATAAGTCCCAGGCTCTTTACTTCTACTTTGGGAGGTGGACGGTCACCCAGAGAAGGGGGCTAAGAGAGATGGTCCCAGAATGATGGGTTGTTGCCGACTACCACAACCTTCATTTTGTCACCATTGAGCTTCAGACAGCTCACAGCCATCCAGTCAGCAACTTGCTGTAGACATACATTGAGTTGCTGCAAGACCACTGCTATATTTGGAGTTAATGAAACAATGATCTGTGTGTCTTCAGCACAGGACACTGGTGAGTAGTCCAAGGAGCAGATTATATTTGATAGAGGACTGATGTACAGATTAAACAGCATTGGGTCAATGAGGAGTCTTGAGGAACCCCACATTTCAAATGGTGTGTGGCATGAAGTAGCAAAGAGAAGGTGGGACCAGCCAAAATGAGATTTCTTAATTTAAATGTGCAGAAACATTGAAAACACAGACCGAAGTATGTTGATCATCTGATTCACTATTTGATTTAAATGAGACATTCTGTTGTCATATTAATCATCCAATCCCTTTATTAGTTACAGGAGAAAGCCGACACATGTTTTGCCCCACATATATTTGTTGCTTACAGATCAATTTGTCAACCAGCCTTTTCTTCTATCTTGTCCTACAGCCTTGAGAAAGCCTCAGGTAGACAAGCATGTAAGGGGCGAAACACTTTTCGGCTATCTCCTCTAACTCATAAAAGGATGGGATGATTAATATGACAACAAACTGTCTCATTTAAATCAAGTAAAAATATGACTGTGTTCTCAATGTTTCTGCGCATTTAAATTAAGAAATCTCATTTTGGGTGGTCCCACCTTCTCTTTGCTACTATACAAACTATTTTGAGGAAAAAGTGTTCCAAACCTCCTTTGGTGCCTTTACCCCCAACGCCGAAAATGGGTATTATGTGACAGAAGGGTAGTGATTGGGCCATAGGAGCTCTGTCTTTCAACTTCCTTGACATGGAAGCTATGTTTCTCTAAGAAAGAAGACAACCAGTTCAGTGCTAGCTCTGTGACTCCTGCCTCTTGTAATCCCTGCAGAAGGATAGAAAGAAAGACAGTATTGAAGGCTGCACATAGATCAAGGAGAATTACGGCAGCTGTACCTCCCCTATCCATGACCATTTTTAGCCCTTCTTTTAGTAACAGAGGGGGGGTTTCTGTACTGCATCCCCGTCTCAATCCAGGTTGAGTCGAATGCAGTATTTCGTGAGCTTCAGAAAAGTCAAAAGTTGTTTGCTTATTAGTTTGTCCATGATTTTGCAGACTCCAGGGAGAAGAGAGCTAGGCCTGTAATTTTTAGGTAACTGCATTCAGTGATGTTTTTTTTTTAACAAGCATCTGACAATTGTGTGCATCCATGCATTAGGTACCCTGCTGATATTCAAAGACAAAGTGTATAGATTTGTGAGAGCTTGGACAATGGCTTTTCCACCTTTAAGTAGAAGGTCTATGGGGGCCGGATCCAATGGGAAGCCTGACTTTATGGTTTTGGCTATGTCGATGATTTCTGCCTCGGTAACCAGAGGGAATATTGTTAGTTCTTTCTTGGTCCTGCCACCAGATATCTCATTGCACATATTGACATTGTGATAAGAGTTCATCAGTAGCTAATCGTAAATGAGATTGGTTTTAGTGAGAAAATAAATGGCCGATAAGTTGCAGCAAGCCTCTGAGGGAGGGGGGCTAAGCCCAAACTCTGTCTTTGAGGTTTCAGAAATGAGTTGTCAATTTCATAAAGTTCCTTCAAAGAACTGGAGGATCTATCAATTCCCAGTGCCAGGTCATCCATCCTGGCTCTCCTGATGCGTATTGATCCTTGTTAGCTCCTTTTTGTATGTCAGTTTACATGGCTCATCGTAACTAGTCCTCCATTTCCCTTCTTTCTTATTGCAGTCTTTTTTTTAGTACCACTAATTCAGCAGGGAACCATGAGTTTGTTTGAGGTCTGTGTTTTTTGTTCAGTCTAAGGGGGGTCAACTCATCTAGCAAGTTTTTTTACCCAGTCAAAGTCTGTAAATGATGGAGAGGCGTCATCTTCATGCCTCTTGGGTATGGACTTAAGCAGAGTCTCAAGATGTTGTGTGTAGCTTACAGAAACAATTTGATGAACCAAGCCTCGTTGTTTTGAGACATACATTCTTTACCAGAAAACAACATCAAGATGAAGGTATTGATATTTAGGTTTCTTCACTGCACATTGTAACTGCAGATTGTGAATGTAGCAAATTTACATCTCAGCTAATAAGGGATCAAATTTGTGTGTGGTGCAGAGACTTCAAGAAAGAAAGAAAGAAAGTTCAAGAAAAATACTTCATTGCAAAACACTATTGGTATTGTAAAGAGTACTGACATTTCTCAAGCATCGTCCAAGGAGTTAGTTAGAAATGACAATCTAGGTGTCCGAGTGGTTAAGGGACATTGTCAAAAGCAGAGCTCAGACACAAAATTCCATTACAATTCAGTTCAAAGTAGAACAAAGGAGAAGGAGGAGAGAGGACATGTTTTTTAGTAAAAACAAAGCGTTTTCAGTGTGGATTTCCTTCACATACCACTAGTGGACCTACTTGTCCTGCTAAATTAGCTACTTGTCCAAGCGGTGGAAAACAAGGGCATTTTGTCAAAGTATGTTAGAACAGTGCGCATGTAAGTTGTGTGGTCCATGAGATCAAAGAAAAAGAGTCAGGTGAAAGCTGTGTGAACCCTCTCAGGGAAGCTGTGCTAGTGATTTAGGAAGTCTCTGCTAAACGTGTTGATCCATATACTATAATTTCAGTGGATTATAGGAATCTCAATTTACTGGGTGATTTTGGTGCTAGACTACAATAATACCAAAATAATTATTTGAAGAGAATTGAAACAATAAAGAATTAGAGCCACCAGATAGAAGTCTGGTTTCATAAGACTGATGAACAATTGAATTGCAGGGATATTTCATTTCCAATATGAGGTTTAAAAACCACACTATTCAAGGAAATATTTATGTTGTGAAGAAAGATTTAAACATTCTGGGTTGGTATCATCAAGGGTTGTTCGGGGTGACGTTAAGATCAGCCACAAAGGAGCAGACATCACTTGTAGGGGAAGAAGATGAAGGTGAAACAAAATAGTGCAGTACTACCTAAAAAAATGTATTTTCTAACACATTGGGTTGGATCAAAGGGCTTAAGCACAGTATTACGGTTAAAGAAGGTGTCACATTGGTCAAATATAAGTTGAAAAGTGTTCCATTCAGTGTGAGGGAGGACTTGGCAGATTAATTGAAATTGATGTTTGAGAAGGGGGTTATTGAATGCATTGAATCATCGTTATAGCTGTCTCCATTGGTTGTGGCAAGAAAAAATGGAGTTTTGATGGTGTGTGTTGATCTATGCAGTCTTAATAAAGAAATATTGATTAATTTAAATCCTCTACCAAATATTAGAGCTAAATATTTTTCAAAAATGTATGTGGCTTCGGCATATTATCAGGCTGAACTTGATCCTGCATGCAGACATCTTATGGCTTTTGTCTCGCCTGTGGGCAGTTTTCAATTTAGAAGAATGCCTTTTGAGTTGGCATTGGCTGCTTTGGTGCTACAGGGTATTAAGGAAAGTGTGCTAGAAGGTGTTGAAGGTACTGTCACCTTTCAAGATATTATTTTGGTTGCAGGAAAGGACAAATTGGAACATGATCAAACCCTCAAGGTAGTCTTATCTAGGTTTCAGAATGCAGGGATTGCAGCTGACAAGCAGAAATGTGTGTTTGTGAATAATTTCATTGTCAGGAGGTCCGAGTTCTCGGGATCTGCACGATGCTGAGTATGGGTCCCACTTCCAGGCAACACCAAAGTCAGATGCTGTAATAGCGCTGAACGTTCGAGTGGCCCAGCCGGGGGAAGGGTTAATCGGGAAGGAACAGCAAGGAGGGAGATCTGAAAAGGAATGGGTTAATACAAAATAGGTAAAATGACATTTAAATCGAAAACTTCACTAACTATCAATGATCTCGCTAATTCCTAAGAATGTATGTTTTTTTAACATTAAAGTCTGCATCACACTTTATACCAAAATCTAAGAAAAAACAGTTAGTTGAATTGTTCCACCAAAATAACTTACTCCATAGACCTGAAACACAACACCAAGGATTCCTCAATAACTCTCATACAAGAGAAAAACAGATATTTGTCTTTTTCTTTAAGCAGACAAGTTTTTTTTGTCCAAACACGATGTCACTTTCATAACACGATGAAATTAAAACGAACACTTGAAGACTCCTTTGAACAATGTAACCCTTCTTTCAGAATGAAACAATTACCAGTGTGTAACTTTCTTTCAAAGAAAATGTTCCCCCAAAGAATATTTGTTGAATTAGCATTTCACGAAGAAATCAGTATTCGAAGGACACACTGTTACGAAGCTACATTTGCGTAACGTTTCTTTTAAACAAAACAAACATTGAGTTCACAAAGAGCAAGTATGCCAAAAGGGTAATTCCTCACCGCCGCGAGCCGTCCGCTCGCTATATAACCAAACAGCTTTCTGATAATTATGCTCAGCTGTTTTGCCTCGAAACCAAAAGGAAATTCCTCACCGCCGCGAGCCGTCCGCTCGCCAAGGAACCAAACAGACCTCTGACAATTACACTCAGCTGCTTGCCTCAAAACCAAAAGGAAATTCCTCACCGCCACGAGCCGGCCGCTCGCAATAACGAAATGCAGAATCCAAGAAATCCTGTCAGCTGCTCACAGGGAACCGCTCTTCATTAGACGCTCAAAATAGGAAGCGTCGATTGAACGGGTGTGGCATGTATTTATAGCCTGACCACACCCAAACACAATTAGAATCAAAGGGGTCTGGGATTTGGAGTTCCCCCTGATTTCCTGATTCTTCCATGACGGCGATACTCAATGCATTTCACTTTTCTAGCACAATGGTACCACCAATGGCCTAATTTGGTAAATGAATGACTTTTACCACATACAAAGTGTTGTTTCATGGCAATGGTGGCTATCACATTAGAACAGTTGCACCCACGCGCTATTGTGGTCCTGACAGTACACCCCCACCCCGGGCGTGGGCGCTGACTTGGTTTATTGGGGTAACGGAGATGAAATTGACGTATTAATCGTGGAGCATGAATTTGTGAAGCAGGTTCCCAAGAGTCCTCTTCAGAACCATAACCTTTCCAAGATATTAAGTACCACAAAGAGTTAACTCGAAATCGAGAATCTCGAATGGTTTGTACTTCATATTCCCATTGATCTTGAACAAGGATTGGAGGTGGACGTGTCCTATTCTTGGTAATGGCAGGTTTAAGTAAAGAGGTGTGAAAAACAGGATGAATTCGCTAAGATGGGGGTAATTTTTGTTTGTATGTTACTGGGTTGAGACGTTGGAGAATTTCATATGGCCCAATGACTTTTGGATGGAATGCATTTTTGTCTTTAAAATTCAAATTTTTTGTAGATAACCAGACCATATCTTTTATCTTGTATTCGGGACCGGATTGGTGTTTCTTGTCATATTGTTGTTTGAATTTTATTTTGGCTTGTTGAAGATTTTGTTGAAGTTGTAAATGAATCTTTTTTAACTGGGATAACATTCCTTGTACTGCAGGCATCACTTCTATAGAACTTGGGAAATCAACTGGTAGTATACGAGGATGTTGACCATAAAGACCATAGAATGGAGTATTTTTTGTTGAAGAATTACAAGAATTATTATATGCTAATTCTGCAAGCCACAGAAGCGAAGGCCAAGAAGAAGGATCTTCTTCTGCGTAGCATCGCAGATATTGTTTTAATGTTTGATTTAACCTTTCAGTCTGGCCGTCAGTTTGTGGATAATAACTTGTAGATAGATTAGAATCAATATGTAAAGCATGGCACCATTTCTGCCAGAAATGAGCCGAAAACTGCGAGTCTCTATCAGATATTATGACCTTTGGGAGACCATGGAGCCGTACAATATTTTGTAGAATAAGATTGACCAGGACACTTGAAGTGAGAAGTCCTTTGCACGCAATAAAATGTGCATATTTAGTCAGGCTGTCTATAACTACTAATACTGTGTTTACATGGTTGACTTCGGGGAGACCTGTGATAAAGTCCATTGAAATATGTTCCCATGGAGAATTAGGAGTTGGTAAAGGTAGTAATAATCCCTTAGGTTTCACATGAGAACTTTTACAACGGGCACAAATTTCGTATGATTCTACCATTTGTTTGATATCTTTAATTAAAGTGGGCCACCAAAAATATCTTTTCAGAAGTTCAAGCGTTTTTTGGGGTCCTGGATGGCCTGCTACTGGATGAGTATGCAACCATTGAAAAGCTGTGCGTTGTAACTCTTTTGTGGGTAAAAAGATTGTTGACTTATGAAAAGGTAAACCTTGTCGTATTGAATAGTCAGTGCCTTTTTCCAACCAAATGACCATTCCGTACTGTTGAAATGTACACGAATGGAATCCAGAAATTCGTCAGCAGCTATTAAACATATAACTTTAGAGGGATTGCTGATTGACATTGGTTGAGGTTTCTCATGTACTAAAGCTGAGTCTTGTCTGGTTAAAGCATCAGCCTTTCTGTTATCACTACTTGGTCTGAAGGTAACAACAAAGTCGAATTCAGCGAAAAATAACATCCATCGCAATTGTCTAGGGGTCAGTACTCGAGCTGAACTCATGAATTGTAGATTCCTATGATCAGTATAGACTGTGATTCGATGGATTGTTCCAGATAGATAATGTCTCCATTCCTTGAATGCTGCACGTATTGCCAACAGTTCTTTTTCTGCAATAGTATAATTTTGTTCTGCGGTGTTTAGTTTTTTTTACATGTAAGCTACAGGATGTAATTGTCCTGTAGTAGGGTGTCTTTGTGAAAGAATGGCTCCAATTGCTACATCAGAAGCATCTGCTTCTACTATAAATGGATCTGAACTCCGTGGATCTGCTAGAATAGGGGCCGTGGTGAAAGCTTGTTTTAACATCTGGAAGGCTTCTTCCGTTTGTGATGACCAATGAAAAGGGGTATTTTTGCGAAGTAATTTTGTAATGGGGGCTAGCTTCTGGGAAAAATGGTCAATAAAACGCCGATAAAAATTGGCAAACCCCAGAAAACACTGAACATCTCGGACAGATTTAGGTGTGGGCCAATCCATGACAGCTTGAATCTTTCGGTCGGTCATTTGCATACCTTTAGGTGTTAAAGTAACATCCAAAAATTCTACTTCTTCCGCATGAAACTCACATTTACTAAGGTTACTGTAGAGATGATGTTTTCGCAAAGTTTGTAGTACCTTCCGCACATGTTCTTCATGATCTTCTTTTGCACTGGAGTAGATTAAAATGTCATCTATGTAAACAATGACAAATAGATCTAAATATTCTCTTAAGACGTCATTGAGAAAATATTGAAATGCAGCAGGAGCATTGCAAAGACCGAAGGGCATAACTTGATATTCAAATAAGCCATAGCGAGTTTTGAATGCTGTTTTCCATTCGTCTCCTTCTCGTATGCGGACCAAATGATAAGACCCTCGAAGGTCAAGTTTCGTATATACGACAGCTTCTTTGACTTGATCCAATAACACGGGAATTAAGGGCAAAGGATATTTATTCTTTATAGTAATCTTGTTCAAAGCCCTATAATCAATACACGGTCTTAAATCACCATTAGCTTTGGGAACGAAGAACAGAGGAGAAGCTGCTGGAGAACGTGAGGGTCTAATTAAATTATTTGCTAAACATTGATCAAGGTATTCCCGTAAATGTTGATTTTCTTTTTCAGAAAGGGCGTAAATTCTACAATTAGGGATCGCAGATCCTGGCACCAAATCAATTTGGCAATCATATGGTCGATGGGGTGGCAACGTACCAGCTGCTTGTTCACTAAAAACATCTGCAAATGTGGCATAACGAAGTGGTAAGTCTATTATTTTTTCTGCTGCAGTAGCAATCTGTTGAATACAAGGTTGAGTAGACAAACAAACTCTTGAACAAAGAGATGATGAGAATGTTACAGTGTTTTCTTTCCAATCTATAAGAGGGTTATGTAACCTTAGCCAAGGCATACCCAAAATAAAGCCATATTGTGGGGCTTTGATGACATTGAACTGTATTTGTTCAAAATGGTGCTTACCATTGGAATTGCAACATCTCATTTGAATTGGGGAGGTATGAGTAGTGATTGGACCCCCAGTGAGTTCACTGTCATCTACAGATTGTACACTTTCAGGTATTATCTTCTTTTTACATGCAAGAAGTAAACGATTTGCAGTTTGAAAGTCCACAAAATTTCCAGTGGCTCCTGAATCTATTAATGCAAAAGTTTCTTGCCATTTATCCATAATCAAGAGCTGTATTGAAATAAGGAAATGTCTATTCTGTTGATTTGAACGAGAATGTACAGAAGGGATTGTAAGAATACCCAAGGGATTCCCTTCTCTATCTCTTGGGTTCCTTAGTTTTCCTTAATATTTTCTATAGAGGCAACTTGACTCTTAACATTGACAAAAGAATCAGCTTTGTTTTTAGGTTTTACCAAACAATCCCTTACGAAATGTCCTTTCTTTCCACAATATAAACACAAACCTCGGCGTCATCTGTGTTCTTTTTCTTCTTTCGTCAATGGTTGACGAAGTGTTCCAATTTCCATTGGTTCACTAGCAACGTCTGAGGGGATAGAGGAAGTAACAGGGCGATATTTGAACCTTGTTAACATCTCCAGAAAATCTTTCAGGAGCAGCCAACGGTATTTGCGTAGGGACATTCACAGATACATTGGTGGGAGATGGAGGTAAACGTGGTAGAGGTGTTCCTCCAGGACCATCTAACTTAGCTTGTAATTGAGTGACTTTATTAACTAAGGCTGCAGTGTCATTCCTAGAATCCTGTAACTCTTTTTGTAATTGTGTTAATGCCTGCATTACTGTATCTAGAGTAGTCATCTCGTCAGCTATCGTGCAGATCAAGAGAAGAGAAAACTTGTGGGCTTCCTATTCTGTCAGAAGGTCCAAGTTCTCGGGATCTGCACGATGCTGAGTATGGGTCCCACTTCCAGGCAACACCAAAGTCAGATGCTGTAATAGCGCTGAACTTTCGAGTGGCCCAGCCGGGGGAAGGGTTAATCGGGAAGGAACAGCAAGGAGGGAGATCTGAAAAGGAATGGGTTAATACAAAATAGGTAAAATGACATTTAAATAGAAAACTTCACTAACTATCAATGATCTCGCTAATTCCTAAGAATGTATGTTTTTTTAACATTAAAGTCAGCATCACACTTTATACCAAAATCTAAGAAAAAACAGTTAGTTGAATTGTTCCACCAAAATAACTTACTCCATAGACCTGAAACACAACACCAAGGATTCCTCAATAACTCTCATACAAGAGAAAAACAGATATTTGTCTTTTTCTTTAAGCAGACAAGTTTTTTTTGTCCAAACACGATGTCACTTTCATAACACAATGAAATTAAAACGAACACTTGAAGACTCCTTTGAACAATGTAACCCTTCTTTCAGAATGAAACAATTACCAGCGTGTAACTTTCTTTCAAAGAAAATGTTCCCCCAAGGAATATTTGTTGAATTAGCATTTCACGAAGAAATCAGTATTCGAAGGACACACTGTTACGAAGCTACATTCGCGTAACGTTTCTTTTAAACAAAACAAACATTGAGTTCACAAAGAGCAAGTATGCCAAAAGGGTAATTCCTCACCGCCGCGAGCCGTCCGCTCGCTATGTAACCAAACAGCTTTCTGATAATTATGCTCAGCTGTTTTGCCTCGAAACCAAAAGGAAATTCCTCACCGCCGCAAGCCGTCCGCTCGCCAAGCAACCAAACAGACCTCTGACAATTACACTCAGCTGCTTGCCTCAAAACCAAAAGGAAATTCCTCACCGCCGCGAGCCGGCCGCTCGCAGTAACGAAATGCAGAATCCAAGAAATCCTGTCAGCTGCTCACAGGGAACCGATCTTCATTAGACGCTCAAAATAGGAAGCGTCGATTGAACGGGTGTGGCAGGTATTTATAGCCTGACCACACCCAAACACAATTAGAATCAAAGGAGTCTGGGATTTGGAGTTTCCCCTGATTTCCTGATTCTTCCATGACGGCGATACTCAATGCATTTCACTTTTCTAGCACAATGGTACCACCAATGGCCTAATTTGGTAAATGAATGACTTTTACCACATACAAAGTGTTGTTTCATGGCAATGGTGGCTATCACATTAGAACAGTTGCGCCCACGCGCTATCGTGGTCCTGACATTCATTGAATATTTAAGACTTGCAATTTCTCAGAATGAAGTTCACCCACATCTAGGATTGGCTGAAGCACTTATTCAACCACCCATTCCAGTCAACAGGAGGAAGTATCATCATTCTTTGGGGGGGGGTCTGTCAATTTTATTCAAAATTTGCAGCAAATTTAGCTGTAAAACACTGGAAGTTTGAGATATGTACTTAGGAAAGTATGATTTTTGAGTGAAATGAATCGTTTGAAAGAGAACTACTACAACTCAAAGAAGAATTGTCATCTCGGAAAGTGTTTCTCCATATGATCCTCTATGAAAATGCATTGTATCTACTGATGAAAGTTTGTTATCAGATCAGTCACTGTCAAGAGCATACTATAGGATTTGCATCCAGAGCTCTCCGCCCCAGTGAAAATAACTATTCTGTGATAGAGAGAGATTCTTGAATAGTACTGGGCAAGTGAGAGATTTAACTGTTTTATTGTGGAGGAAGATCATTTGAATTGTTGATGGACCACAAGCCTTTTGAATACATTCTTAAAGGAAATGTTCTAAAGGATCACACACTAAGGATTACGAGGTTTGTTCTAAATTTCATCAGTATAATTTTAAGGTAGAACAAATAAGTTGTAATAAAAATTTTAACGCTGATATTTTATCAAGATCTCCTGTAGTTGGTAACAGGGAGATTGTTTTGGATGACGAGAAAGAGAGTTTGATAGCTGCTGTTGATGCTTGTCTAATGGAGGATTTTCTGAAGAGGAATAGTTTACTTCATTAGGGAAGGATGGAGTTTTGAATGTAGTTTCTGGCAACATAGTCAATGGTTGGCTCAAAGAAAAGAACCTTCCATATGATATTCAGCCATTCTCTAAAATATCGGATGAATTGACATTGGAAAAAACAGCATGATGATTCAAGGTGATAAATGTATTCCATCAGTGGGATTAAAATTGTGTATCACTGATTTAGGTCATAAAGGACATCTTGGTGAAACTGTTACTAAAGGGGAAATTTGTAATGTGTTTTGGTGGCCGTTTATGTATACACAGATATCACAAGTGGATAGGGGTTGTGTAGTTTGTTCGACTAGTGACAAAACCATAAAAACATATGCTCCTTCCTTTCATCCAGTTGAGTTACCTGATGGACCTTGGATCAAATTAGCAGTGAATATTGTTGGACCATTCCAAATGTTTCCTGGGAAATACCAATATGCTGTTGTCTTGTCAGACTATTACAGTAAATTGGCGGAAGTTGACTTCATGGCTAATCCCAACACTACTGGGGGTCATTATGTTTTTTGGGAAAGTATTTGCTAGAGAGGATTTTCTCAGAGATGTGTTGTCTGACAATTGAGTACAATTTCTGTTGAGAGAGGTGGTTGCATTTTTGAGACAGTCCAACATTGTTGATCATTGAATGGCTCTGTATCATCCCCAAGCAAATGGTTTTATAGAAAAAATGAATTGTATATTATTTGAATGTGTACATTGGGCAGTGAGTTGTGGGGTGAATGTTGTAGAAGCAATTGAATGTTTGTTGTGGGCACATCAAACTACATCTAGTGTGAAAGGTCAAAGTTATTTTGAAATTCTGAGGAAGATTTGCTTCTTTTGATGTGTCCTGCGTGGATGAAAAAATGGGCCTATGTTTCAACCATGAAAAGATCATTGATGCAGATACTCGGCCACATGTTGAGGAGTACCTGAAGGATTTAAAGGCCATTTTTTATTTAAAGAATAATATTAGAGGAAGTTTACATAAGGTACAGGTTGGGATTTGATTAGAATTAAACATCCAAGGAGAGTACCCAAAGGAATTTCTAAGTTAAGCCCTCTCATGAAAGTGGATGCTGTTAGTGGCAAATCTGTCAGAGTCAAAAGGAAAGACTGCTGGTATATCTCCAAAGTCTTTAAAGTGCCTGCCGGTCAACCAGGAATGATGATGGAAAAGTGTCACCCAGATGGACTTTGAGTATTAGGAGGGTAAAAGCTTCCTAAACGTTGGTATGGGGTTGATGTATGCTGACCCACATGGGCATTGTATGCAGTAAATGTCATTTTTAGTATTGGAGGTTTACCCTCCTTTACCTTTATCCAGAGGTCCAGGAAATTAATCATCTTGTGGTTACTACACATAGTAAAATTAAGATAAGCTGTTCTGTGGTTAAGTCATTCAACATACCTAGTGAGGGTATGTATGTCACCTCTCCATACATAAAAATGTTGTTGATATACCTGAACCATGATTGAAAATTCAAGGTTCTTTAAAAAAAATCCATCACCAAATTTGCCACCTCTGGGGCAAAGCTACAACCCATTTGCACCCCCTTGAATTCAAAGAAATTGTTCTTGAGACATATTGTAGCTAACGTCACCAAGAACTATGTTGGATTTTTGTGATGTCTAGGTCTCATCTCTAGAACCGAGTGGATTACATATAAAGCCTTATCCTGAGGAATATTAGTACATAGAGACTTGATGTCTAAAGTTACCAAGAGTTCATTGTTTTCATCAAATAAAAGGCCTTCGAGCTTATTGATAGCATCCATTGAGTCCCTAATGTACCCCTGTGTCGCAACAAAGAATGTTTTTAAAAGGTGTCAATGTATTGGTCCAAAGGTTCCAGAAGTGAACCACAAGTAGATATAATCCGTCTCCCAGGAGGATTTTCAAAATCTTTGTGGATCTTGGGGAGAGCATATATGATGGGTGTTCTGCACTGATTCCTATTAACAAACTCAAACTCTTTTTTGCAGATCCACCCTTCTTCCATAGCTTCATTTGTGAGAGCAAGACTTTTTCTACTTAATTCCTTTGTGGAATTTTCTCTAATGGGTCTATAGTGGGACTGGTTATCGAGATGTCTCATCTTTTGGTCATATTTTTTAGTCTCCAAGATCACTATCCCCCCTCCTTTATCAGCTGATTTAATCACAATATTGGTATTCTTTGACAGGATTTCAATCGCCCTGAACTTCATTTTGGTACATGTCTGTCTAAAAAATATCTTTTTGTTATTGACAAGTTCTATTTCACGCATCACCATATTCTCAAAAATTAGCATTTCAGGGGGCATACTATTTTTACTTGGAAAGGAGAAAGACTTATTCTTTAGCCCACTTATGATGATCTCATTGTCACCACTCTCGCCATTAAACAAGGCTTTCAGTCTAACTTTGCAGAGAAATTTGAGCTCTTCAGCCTTGGTTTCTATAGGGTCTTGTACTTTCAAAGGCACAAAAGACAGTCCTTTACTTAACATACTTCTCTCATTATCTGTAGGTACATGTTGAGATACGGTGTATATGGGAATGTGATCGTCCTTTGATAAGGAAGCCATTATTGGCATCTGTATACTCTTTTCCTGGTTCATAAAGTACCTTGCTCTGATGGTTGGTCAACCTCTCCCTCTGCACCCTCCCCTGTCATAAAAAAGGGGTTGAGATCTCTGGTACTCTGAGTTGAAAGATGAGGTTTCTAATGTTTCTGAATCTGAGGAGGTGTTGCAAAAGGTTATAAACCTTATCCGTGTTCTCCCTCTATACTGCAAATTTAAATTGCTTGGATTGTTGCTCTTATAAAAAATCTTATTTTAAGTAGGGATAAACAATTTCTATTTTAAAATATTGTATGTCTTCAGATACCCACACCCCAACCTTCCTTTTTCTGGTAGGTACCTGGGCCACTTTTTCCGGAAGCAGGTGTTTTTGACTTCTGTCTTGGGCAGGCAAACCTACAGAGATCATCTCAGAGCCCGACTGTTTTTAACGTGTATGGCACTCCTCTTGCTGAGTTCGTTCAATCTTTTGGCTTTACCCTAACCTCCTATGCGGATGACACTGCGGATGCAAGCAGGCAGTTGAATGGGCAGGAACTGTCTGAAACTAAACTCTGATAAGACTGAGGTCATCTTGTTTGGTTCCCAGCCCTCCCTCTGGTTTTCATCTTGCTGGCCGCATGACATGGGACCCTTACCCTCTCCAGTAATGAAAGCACATAATCTAGGCTTTCTCCTAAATGATAAGCATAGCTCTCGGGAACAAGTCATTGCAACAACATCTTCGGCCTTCTTGATGCTGAAATTGCTGAAAAAGATACTTCCATATATTTCTATTCATCTGCAGAAGACCTTGGTCACTGCAATGGTGCTGGCCAAATTGGACTATTGTAATAGTCTTTCTCTTAATGCCCATCAACACATCCTAAACAAACTTCAAACACTTTGCTAGGCTTCTCTTAAGGCCCCCTAAATATCACCCAGTGTCTGATTCAATTAAAGAACACCACTGGCTGATCTGACAAAGAATTACATTCAAATCGTTCTGCATCACCTATAAAGCCTTACAGGGCACTGTCCCAAATTTCTAACAGGACAAAATCACATGGTATTCCCCAGGCAGAATGCTATGGTCTACCAATGCCACATGGGTTTTAGACCCCAGGTTTAAGCGCACTACCTGGGGAGACAGGAGCTTTACTGTAGGTGTCTCTAGGGCCTGGAATGCTCTGCCACTGGCCGTTAAGAATGCTCCCAATGTGTACAGTTTCGTAAACAGTTAAAGACATGACTCTTTAGATCTTCCTAGACTTCTGCTCACTCCTTTTCATTTTTAGCACCAAGGCGCCTCCAGGTATTTGCTGTGCTTTAGAAAACCCCCTAACATTACATGTATTTAATCAATCTATTGTGGTGGTAGATTCTGCTTTATGTGGTTTCACGTAGGATATTAATAGTTAAGTTTTACCCTTTTGTCTAATTCTAGCATCTTTTGTTCATATACCTTCATGCAACTTACCATGCACAATTTCAGACAATTCTGGAATGAAGGATAGAAAACATGACCAGACATATTTTTTGTTCTGGTCCAAACATCAAAACCTACACCATCTGATGAATAAATTCTGTTGCAAATCTCTAGAACTTTTAACATCTGAAACCCTTCTGAAAGATACTAAGCAGAGATGTGTTGCTAATTTCTGAGAAATCTGTCTGAGAGAGAAATCATTATTAGCTGGCTATGAATCAAAAAGTTTGAATGCCAAATTAACGTCCCATAAGGAAGCGTAACAGGCCCTGGGTGGTCTCTTAAGCCTGATTCCATTCATCATTCTCCATATAAGAGGGTTGCATCCAACTGAGATGTCACTTACCAAGGAATGGCCAGCTGATATGCTCGGCCTATGGCAATTATTCATCCTGTAAGATAAACCTGCCTGAAATAGTTAGACTAACTAATTTGCCATATCTGTCACAGGAGCCTAACAGGCTATAGACTCCTCTCCATGCATCAACTACTCCATCTACACCAAACCCCTTTATAGCTCTTAATAATACCTGGTGCCCATGACTCACCCAACAAGTCCTTAGTCTTTCCTGAAAGGCCAGAGAATCTTCTAGAACTCCTAATATCTTAAAAACAAGAAGGTTCAACTTTCCTTCTACCACCAAAGGATGCTCCTCTCCATCTGGACTCACCAGTAAACCCTGATGTACCAGTGTAAAATGAGGTTCCTCTACTGCAAGCTCCATTACCCCTGGAAACAGAACTTGTGAAGTCCAAAGGGGGTCACAAGAACGAACTTGCACCCCTCCCTCCAAACCTTCCATAATGCAATCTGGTTCACTGCAAATGACAGGAAAGCATAAGCCCTCTCTGCAAACCAATCCTGTACAAAAACTGCTATGGCCCCTGGATCTGGTCTCCAACGTAAAAAACTTTCCACTTGAAACAAGATTGTTTGCAAACAGACCTACTTCTATTGGGCCCCAGAGAGCTTGCAACTTCCTCAAAAACACTAGCTTCAATTGCCAATCCCTAAAATCTCTGATAACGTGAATTCCAATCTGTCCTCTGATTCTGTTCACCTGGAATGTGGCCTTCCGACAAAACAATCTTGTGCTCCCAGCAGAAATACCATATGTTCTTTGCTAGATCTGCTAACTGCTTTGACTTCGAACCCCCTAAGCAACTGATATAAGAGACCTCTGGAACATTGCCCATGGGAATTATCCCAACACTGTTCGCTAAGTAGATTTTGAAGCTCCTCAAACCATTCAGTCCTGCCATCAACTCCAAGCAATTTATGTGTAACAGCTTCTCTTTTGTCTCTCGTCTCCCTCCTGGCTCTAGGTTGTTAAGGCGAGCCCCCCAATCCAAAGTGCCTATACCTATATCTAAAATAAACTCGGGCACATTCTCATAAACAGCTTTGCCATTCCAAATCTTTAAGCTGTTTAGCTACCTCTCCAGATCTGTTTAAGCTTCCTGAGACAAAGTCATTGAATCCATATACCATAGACCTTTCATCAAACCTACTGTCTTTAACCCCAAAAGTCCCTAAGTGTTACTACCTCCTTTCCTAGGATGTATTTTATTTCGGTCCTTATTTTCTTTATCTTTTTTTGGGGAAGAAGTAACTGTTCCTAAAGTGTCTACCTGAGAACCTAGAAACTCCAGCGACTGTCTTAATACCAAGACTGAGTGCTCAACGTTCACAATGAACCCCATGTCTTCTAGAGTTTCCCTTGTAATATGTAAATGATTAATTAACTCTATTTTTACCTGACTCATCAGCAGGATGTCATCTAAACATATTATTAGCCAAATTCCTCTCTCTCTCAGAAAGGCCACCACCGACCTTCACACCTTGGTAAAACACCATGGAGTGGAGGATAATCCAAAAGGTAGACAACAAGACTGGTACAACACACCTCTCCATTTGAAAACGGAGAAATCTCTGCAAATCTGCCTTCATGGGAATTATGAAATATGCATTTTTTTTAAATCCAGTTTTACTAACCAATCCTTTTCCTGTAAAATGTCCTGCAAAAGATGGATTCCCTCCATCTTGAAGTGCCCGTAGACCAAATACTTGTTTAGGTCCTTTATATTTATCACTGGGCGCCAATCTTTGTCTTTCTTTACCAGGAAACTTGCACTTACAAATCCTTCATTTGAGTGCAAAACCTTTATAAGTACGCCCTTTTCCAGCATTTGAGTATCCTCCAAATCCACAAAAATCCATTCTCTGCTTGTCGAAGACAATCCCCAGGGTTGAAAACTCTGAATAAGAGTCTCCCAAAAATCTATTTTGAAACCTCTTATAGTTTCCAGAACCTAGAGGATGTTTGTCACTTCTACCCATTTATATACAAATAGTTCACTTCAGAAGAACCAATACAGACCTTGGCACACAACTTTATGTCCTGAACCCTGAAATCTAGCTCTTCTCCCTCTGGTTCTAGATCTTCCTCTTTGCGGGCGGAATCCTGATGAGGTTTGGAAGCCTCTGCCTCTGCCATTTCCCCTTGAATTGTAGGAGTACTCATTTTGTGTATAAAAGTGGGACCTTTCAACACTTCGCTCGGCAGGCAGTCCCCTCCTGTCAGACCTCCAAAAATTCATGAGCCAAACACACGTTTCATGTTCTAATGAGCCTTAATCAAAGATGTAAAAGTGGACACATACTTGCCCAAAGACTAAATGAAGTCATGACCGAATAGGCCGAGGTCACCTTCTGATTCCCTATTGGACAACTCAGCAAGTTTTGGGCTCATTCTCATAAGGATGGCCTTTTTTCTTTCAGATATAAGACCTATGTTGGTGTTACCCAACATACAGACCGCCCTCTGACTCCAGCCCCTTAAGAGCTCTGTGTCTATCTCTGGCTTATTTATGTCTGCTTTTTCAGCCATGTCTAATATACATGCCAAAGGGCCCAAAATATCCAAGTCAGTCCTGACATTGTTTTAGGCATCACTTTAAGCGCTTTCTAGAGTGTTTATCTGATTTGAACAGGAATGTTATTCGCTCTGGATATAGGTTGGGGGTATGACACGCCTTATAATCTATCACTGGTCTGGGGCATCAGCACGCATCAGATTCTGATGCTGCCTTTCATAGCTTCTTCTCACCCATGGTATCTAAACATTCATCAGGGTCAAATACGAACTGATCAAACCCTTTGTCATCATTATGGGCATTAAAAAGATCATCCAGGCTGAGGGAGTCCTGGTTCTCTTTTGTGCTGCTGAGAACACCACTGTTTCTTGTGCTGCTGTGGACACTGCTATCTCTTGTAATCTTGAAGGCCACACCAGTCTTTCATGACAGGGGGTCTTTCCTCCTTGTCCTTGACTCAGTGTTCAGGGGTCTGTTCAGATGTCTCATCTTTCTTAGGGCTTCTGCCCTTTTAGGGGTTTGCGGGTCTGTCTTCCTCAGAAGTTGAGAAGTACTCCTCCTCTGAGGGAGTGCTCCTCTTCCCCTTGGACATAGCTGCTTTCAACACTTATTTGATAGAGGTCTTTAGCCCCTCTTCAAAGTACCTCCTAGACATTTCTTTACTTATCTCTGCTGAGAGGTGTCCCTCTCCTCAGCTCAGCCATTTCACCACCTAAAATGATATACTATTTAAAACTTAAACCTAAATGTATGAAGTTTATTAGGTTTGTAATAAATATCCAAGCTACAAACATAAATTTACTAAATATTAACAATTATTTAAAACTGAAACCTATATTTGCAATTAATATCCAAGCTATAAACCTAAACTTACTAGTATTAGAATAGCTTGTAGAAACCAATATGTTTTGCAGGAAAATGAAGGGGCACCACCAGCCAGCTGATAGCCCAGTCAGTGTAGGGGTGATGACAGCTTTTGGTGTGAGCAAATACTGAATAGCTCACCGCTCTGGCCCGGCTCACCGCAATCATGGGATCAAGCACTTGAAATAATCATCGCCACAGCCAGGCTTTGGTAAAAACTGAGGCAGCATACATCCGTGTGGCCGCCTTTGTATGCCCACTCTCTAACCCAGTCTCCATGCACCTCTCTCTAGTGCATTGGGAGAGGCCGACCGGAGTGTGGGAGCCACCAGGCTGTAACTCCTAGCAAAAGGAGGCACACGATTAGGCGGGACTCCCAGGCGCGTTCTGCTGCAGAGGAGCCTGTTCACTTGCAATGTCGCATTTGAATAAAGCCAAGCCACTGGTGTTTGAGCGACCGGATTGCTGCATGAGGAAAATGGGTACAATTTGAGTCACAATTGACTCTTATGCACACTATTGCCTTAACAATAAATGACAAAGGTATTCAAACAAGAGCAAAACTGTTAAATAAGCACAAGACTTGAAAAACCTAAGAGTTACTCTATATACTGGAATAACTATCAGAATCTGATAGCCTATATATACTAGAAGTATATAAAAAGACACTTAGCGAATATAATCTAATAAAAGATTCACATCATACAAATAATATAGTAATGTACTTATCCATTGAGGGAGCAGCTAATAAAAGAGGAAGATAGCTGTGCGTCATTGACTTATACCCTGTATTGTGAGTCCAGAATGGAACTTTTTACTTTATGATGTGTTTACGTTCTTTAACCCCTTCGCTGCCAGGCCTTTTCCCCCTCCTGTGCCAGGCCTTTTTTTGCCTATTTGGGGCAGTTCGCGCTTAGGCCCTCATAACTTTTTGTCCCCATAAGCTAACCAAGCCAAATTTGCGTCCTTTTTTTCCAACATCCTAGAGATTCTAGAGGTACCCAGACTTTGTGGGTTCCCTTGAAGGAGGCCAAGAAATTGGCCAAAATACAGTGAAAATGTTGTTTATTTTTCCAAAAAAATTGGAAAAAGTGGCTGCAGAAGAAGGCTTGTGGATTTCCCCCTGAAAATGGCATCAACAAAGGGTTTGCAGTGCTAAACTCAGCAGCTTCCTAGCTTTCAGGAACAGGCAGACTTGAATCAGAAAACCCAATTTTTCAACACAATTTTGGCATTTTACTGGGGCATACCCCATTTTTGCAATTTTTTGTGCTTTCAGCCTCCTTCCAGTCAGTGACAGGAATGGGCATGAAACCACTGCTGGATCCCAGAAACCTAACCATTTCTGAAAAGTAGACACAATTCTGAATTCAGCAAGGGGTCATTTGTGTAGATCCTACAAGGGTTTCCTACAGAAAATAACAGCTGAAAAAGAAAAATATTGAAATTGAGGTGAAAAAAACATCAATTTTTCTCTACGTTTTACTCTGTAACTTTTCCCTGCAATGTCAGATTATGGAAAGCAATATACCGTTACGTCTGCTGGACTCCTCTGGTTGCGGGGATATATAGGGCTTGTAGGTTCATCAAGAACCCGAGGAACCCAGAGCCAATAAATGAGCTGCACCCTGCAGTGCGTTTTCATTCTATACCGGGTATACAGCAATTCATTTGCTGAAATATAAAGAGTAAAAAATTGCTATCAAGAAAACCTTTGCATTTCCAAAAAGGGCACAAGATAAGGTGCTGAGGAGCAGTGGTTATTTGCACATCTCTGAATTCCAGGGTGACCATACTAGCATGTGAATTATAGGGAATTTCTCAAATAGATGTCTTTTTTACACCCTCTCCTATATTTGGAAGGAAATAATGTAGAGAAAGACAAGGGGCAATAGCACTTGTTTTGCTAATCTATGTTCCCCCAAGTCTCGCGATAAAAATGATACCTCACTTGTGTGGGTAGGCCTAGCGCCCGCGGCAGGAAACGCCCCAAAACGCAACGTGGACACATCCCATTATTTTGAAAGAAAACAGAGGTGTTTTTTGCGCAGTGCCTACCTGCAGATTTTGGCCTCTAGCTCAGCCGGCACCTAGGGAAACCTAAAAAACCTGTGCATTTCTGAAAACTAGAGACCTAGGGGAATCCAAGGAGGGGTGACTTGCGGGGCTCGGACCAGGTTCTGTTACCCAGAATCCTTTACAAACCTCAAAATTTGGCTAAAAAAAAACACATGTTCCTCACATTTCTGTGGCAGAAAGTTCTGGAATCTGAGAGGAGCCACAAATTTCCTTCCACCCAGCGTTCCCCCAAGTCTCCTGATAAAAATGATACCTCACTTGTGTGGGTAGGCCTAGCGCCCGCGACAGGAAACACCCCAAAGCGCAACGTGGACACATCCAAAATTTTGGAAGAAAACAGAGGTGTTTTTTGCGAAGGGCCTACCTGTAGATTTTGGCCTCTAGCTCAGCCGGCACCTAGGGAAACCTACCAAACCTGTGCATTTCTGAAAACTAGAGACCTAGGGGAATCCAAGATGGGGTGACTTTCTGAAAACTAGAGACCTAGGTTCTGTTACCCAGAATCCTTTGCAAACCTCAAAATTTGGCTAAAAAAACACGTTCCTCAAATTTCTGTGGCAGAAAGTTCTGGAATATGAGAGGAGCCACAAATTTCCTTCCACCCAGCGTTCCCCCAAGTTTCCGGATAAAAATGATACCTCACTTGCGTGGGTAGGCCTAGCGCCCGCGACAGGAAACACCTCAAAGCGCAACGTGGACACATCCAAAATTTTGGAAGAAAACAGAGGTGTTTTTTGCGAAGGGCCTACCTGTAGATTTTGGCCTCTAGCTCAGCCTGCACCTAGGGAAACCTACCAAACCTGTGCATTTCTGAAAACTAGAGACCTAGGGGAATCCAAGGAGGGGTGACTTGCGGGGCTCGGACCAGGTTCTGTTACCCAGAATCCTTTGTAAACCTCAAAATTTGGCTAAAAAAATACATGTTCCTCACATTTCTGTGGCAGAAAGTTCTGGAATCTGAGAGGAGCCACAAATTTCCTTCCACCCAGCGTTCCCCCAAGTCTCCCGATAAAAATGATACCTCACTTGTGTGGGTAGGCCTAGCGCCGGCGACAGGAAACACCCCAAAGCGCAACGTGGACACATCCAAAATTTTGGAAGAAAACAGAGGTGTTTTTTGCGAAGTGCCTACCTGTAGATTTTGGCCTCTAGCTCAGCCGGCACCTAGGGAAACCTACCAAACCTGTGCATTTCTGAAAACTAGAGACCTAGGGGAATCCAAGATGGGGTGACTTGCGGGGCTCGGACCAGGTTCTGTTACCCAGAATCCTTTGCAAACCTCAAAATTTGGCTAAAAAAACACATGTTCCTCACATTTCTGTGGCAGAAAGTTCTGGAATCTGAGAGGATCCACAAATTTCCTTCCACCCAGCGTTCCCCCAAGTTTCCCGATAAAAATGATACCTCACTTGCGTGGGTAGGCCTAGCGCCCGCGACAGGAAACACCTCAAAGCGCAACGTGGACACATCCAAAACTTTGGAAGAAAACAGAGGTGTTTTTTGCGAAGTGCCTACCTGTAGATTTTGGCCTCTAGCTCAGCCTGCACCTAGGGAAACCTACCAAACCTGTGCATTTCTGAAAACTAGAGACCTAGGGGAATCCAAGATGGGGTGACTTGCGGGGCTCGGACCAGGTTCTGTTACCCAGAATCCTTTGCAAACCTCAAAATTTGGCTAAAAAAACACATGTTCCTCACATTTCTGTGGCAGAAAGTTCTGGAATCTGAGAGGATCCACAAATTTCTTTCCACCCAGCGTTCCCCCAAGTCTCCCGATAAAAATGACACCTCACTTGCGTGGGTAGGCCTAGCGCCCGCGACAGGAAACACCCCAAAGCGCAACGTGGACACATCCAAAATTTTGGAAGAAAACAGAGGTGTTTTTTGCGAAGTGCCTACCTGTAGATTTTGGCCTCTAGCTCAGCCGGCACCTAGGGAAACCTACCAAACCTGTGCATTTCTGAAAACTAGAGACCTAGGGGAATCCAAGATAGGGTGACTTGCGGGGCTCGGACCAGGTTCTGTTACCCAGAATCCTTTGCAAACCTCAAAATTTGGCTAAAAAAACACATGTTCCACACATTTCTGTGGCAGAAAGTTCTGGAATCTGAGAGGATCCACAAATTTCCTTCCACCCAGCGTTCCCCCAAGTCTCCCGATAAAAATGATACCTCACTTGTGTGGGTAGGCCTAGCGCCGGCGACAGGAAACACCCCAAAGCGCAACGTGGACACATCCAAAATTTTGGAAGAAAACAGAGGTGTTTTTTGCGAAGGGCCTACCTGTAGATTTTGGCCTCTAGCTCAGCCGGCACCTAGGGAAACCTACCAAACCTGTGCATTTCTGAAAACTAGAGACCTAGGGGAATCCAAGGAGGGGTGACTTGCGGGGCTCGGACCAGGTTCTGTTACCCAGAATCCTTTGCAAACCTCAAAATTTGGCTAAAAAAACACATGTTCCTCACATTTCTGTGGCAGAAAGTTCTGGAATCTGAGAGGAGCCACAAATTTCCTTCCACCCAGCGTTCCCCCAAGTCTCCCGATAACAATGATACCTCACTTGTGTGGGTAGGCCTAGGGCCGGCGACAGGAAACACCCCAAAGCGCAACGTGGACACATCCAAAATTTTGGAAGAAAACAGAGGTGTTTTTTGCGAAGTGCCTACCTGTAGATTTTGGCCTCTAGCTCAGCCGGCACCTAGGGAAACCTACCAGACCTGTGCATTTCTGAAAACTAGAGACCTAGGGGAATCCAAGGAGGGGTGACTTGCGGGGCTCGGACCAGGTTCTGTTACCCAGAATCCTTTGCAAACCTCAAAATTTGGCTAAAAAAACACATGTTCCTCACATTTCTGTGGTAGAAAGTTCTGGAATCTGAGAGGAGCCACAAATTTCCTTCCACCCAGCGTTCCCCCAAGTCTCCCGATAAAAATGATACCTCACTTGCGTGGGTAGGCCTAGCGCCGGCGACAGGAAACACCCCAAAGCGCAACGTGGACACATCCAAAATTTTGGAAGAAAACAGAGGTGTTTTTTGCGAAGTGCCTACCTGTAGATTTTGGCCTCTAGCTCAGCCGGCACCTAGGGAAACCTACCAAACCTGTGCATTTCTGAAAACTAGAGACCTAGGGGAATCCAAGGAGGGGTGACTTGCGGGGCTCGGACCAGGTTCTGTTACCCAGAATCCTTTGCAAACCTCAAAATGTGGCTAAAAAAACACATGTTCCTCACATTTCTGTGGCAGAAAGTTCTGGAATCTGAGAGGAGCCACAAATTTCCTTCCACCCAGCGTTCCCCCAAGTCTCCCGATAAAAATGATACCTCACTTGCGTGGGTAGGCCTAGCGCCGGCGACAGGAAATGCCCCAAAACGCAACGTGGACACATCCCATTTTTTGAAAGAAAACAGTGCCTGCCTGTGGATTTTGGCCTGTAGCTCAGCCGGCACCTAGGGAAACCTACCAAACCTGTGCATTTCTGAAAACTAGAGACCTAGGGGAATCCAAGGAGGGGCGACTTGCGGGGCTCGGACCAGGTTCTGTTACCCAGAATCCTTTGCAAACCTCAAAATGTGGCTAAAAAAAACACATGTTCCTCACATTTCTGTGGCAGAAAGTTCTGGAATCTGAGAGGAGCCACAAATTTCCTTCCACCCAGCCTTCCCCCAAGTCTCCCGATAAAAATGATACCTCACTTGTGTGGGTGGGCCAGGTGTCTGCAACAGAATAAGGCCCAAAACCTGAAGGGATAGCACAGCAAGTTTATAAGGGCATATTCTTTTATACATCTTTAGACGGACTCTGCTTTGGGGACCCACATAAGTGAGGTGTCATTTTACTTGGGAGACTGAGGGGAAAACTGGGGAGTAGGAATTTTGTGCTGGAGCGGTGATCCTACTAAGAAAAATCAGGAAAATATGCTTTTTTATGCAAATTTTGAGGTTTACAGAGGAGTCTGGGTAAGAAAATGTTGGGGGAGCCACGCAAGCCACACCTCCCTGGACTCCTTGGGATGCCTAGTTTAAAAAAGTTTCTGGGTTTTGTAGGTTTCCCTACATGAAGGCCGCACCCAGGACCAAAAACATAGGTGGGCCCTCCCCCCCAAACACAGGTATTTTTGGAATATATCACTTTGATGTGTGCACATACGTCCGTGATGTGCCAAACACTAAAATTGTGAAAAGAAACACACTTAGGTTATGTGAAGAAGACCCCTCACCCACCAACCAAGTTGGTGGCATGCTTCATCATCGGGGTCCCACCCGAGGCACCTAACGTGTCACAGGTGTGCTGCGACGCCTGATTTTACAACACATACTGGTTGGATTTGGCACGAGGGTGAGTGATGGTTCAGTGGATCAAATTTTATTAACAAGAGATTTCACAAAAATGAAATGCACTGCTAATAAGTGAACGGCAAAAAAGTGAACCAATGACTCACAGTTCGTGAGCTGTAAAGCCGCGACAAGGCACCAACCGCTTTACAGTCCATTCACACACCTTTCATACATGACACGCACAAGACCATTCACACCGCCAGCCACGGGCCCAGCACATTACAACACTCACATCGACAGACCGCGCCACTCAAGGGCCCATCACTTACATACGCCCACATGCCTGATACAAGAATCACACCAGCTGATGGGAGTGTGGACTGCCCTTTGGCTGGCACTGCCAGCCAAGCGCCACCCCACCCACACGCCAGCCAAGCGCCACCCCACGCACACCGCCAGCCAAGCGCCACCCCAAGCACACCGCCAGCCAAGCGCCACCCCACGCACACCGCCAGCCAAGCGCCACCCCAAGCACACCGCCAGCCAAGCGCCACCCCACGCACACCGCCAGCCAAGCGCCACCCCACGCACACCGCCAGCCAAGCGCCACCCCAAGCACACCACCAGCCAAGCGCCACCCCAAGCACACCACCAGCCAAGCGTCATCCCACGCACACCGCCAGCCAAGCGCCACCCCAAGCACACCACCAGCCAAGCGCCACCCCAAGCACACCGCCAGCCAAGCGTCACCCCACGCACACCGCCAGCCAAGCGCCACCCCAAGCACACCGCCAGCCAAGCGCCACCCCAAGCACACCGCCAGCCAATCGCCACCCCAAGCACATCGCCAGCCATGCGCCACCCCACGCACACCGCCAGCCAAGCGCCACCCCACGCACACCGCAATCACTTTTTTTAATTTATAAACCACAAAGAAACTACTAATTATAAAATAAGCACAAAACTACAAACACAAAAGCTCTAACTAAATACACGACAGATGCCAACCTTGAAACATATGAAAATATAAAACAGACAGCTTACGCTCACGGTATTTCCCAAAAGTTTTTCCTTGTGTGGTAACTTCTAAAACAGCTGGGCACACACAGCCCAGGCTTTGAAGGGCATTCGGGGCAGTACATCCGGCTCTCCCTCCGGATTGATCTCCAGGCACATACTCTACATTTCTTTGTGGGCATGTCTTTTTTGGGAGTGGGAGGAATGTGATCTGGAAAGTGCAGATCTTTCAATCTAGCCACATCCTCCACCACTTCTTCTCTAGGAACTCTTGTCGGTTCCACCACAATAAGGCTTTCTATCACCGACTCCTGAAATTTAACAAATGTCATCCTTGACTCGGGTGAACAATCCTTGTATACAATAAAGGCATTAAAAGTTGCCAAACGAAATAAATGTAGGGCCAACTTTTTATACCACACATATGACTTACGAAGAGCAGTGTAAGATTCTAACCTCTGATCTACTCTATCAACACCACCCATGTGCCTATTGTAGTCCAAAATGCACGCAGATTTGCGCACTTCCGCAACCTGACCCCAAACAGCCACAGGGGAAGTACTCTCATCATGGATGGTCGATAGAATGTACACATCCCTCCTGTCTGAAAATTTCAGAGCTAGCAGCTCATTATTCCGCAAGGCACTGCACTGTCCCCCTCAAGTTTTTTACAGACAAGCTCCCTTGGATAGCCTTTCCGGTTAGAACGGATTGTGCCACAAGCAACAGTGTCCACCCTAAACAACTCCTTGAACAACTGCACTCCAGTGTAGAAATTATCTACGTACAAATGGTGACCTTTGTTAAACAGCCGTCTAGCAAGTTCCCACACAATTTTTTCGCTAACTCCAAAAGTGGCCGGACAACCAGGAGGGTCAATACTGGAATCCCTACCAGTGTAGACCCGGAAATTATACACATATCCTGTACTGCTTTCTGACAGCAGATACAATTTAATCCCATACCGTGCCCTCTTACTAGGAATGTACTGCTTAAAAACTAAACGCCCCTTGAAAAGGACCAAAGACTCGTCCACACTTATCTCTTTGCCTGGAACATAGACCTCTGAAAACCGATCCACAAAATGATCAAGGACAGGCCTAATCTTAAAAAGGCGGTCACAATCAGGGTGATCTCGTGGCAAGGCTAAAGCATTGTCTACAAAATGCAGCATACGAAGAAGAAGCAAATACCGATTACGTGTCATAGTTGCAGGAAATATAGCAGTTGCCATCAAGGGACTAGTAGACCAATAAGAAGCCAGTGACGGCTTCCTGATCAACCCCATCAAAAAAGACAAACCTAAAAACCTTTTCATCTCTTCCAGATATGTGGGAACCCAATGAGTAGCTCTAGACTGAGGCTTAAGTCTGGCAGCGTTGTCCCGCAAATATTGCTCTGCATACACATTTGTCTGATCCACAATCTCTTCCAAAAATACATCGTCCATAAACAAGTGAAAGAAATGGACAGGCAGAAAGTTTTCCATATTAACTCTACACCCTGGGAGACCAGTAAATGCAGGTAACTGTGGCTGCTCCATGTTTGGGGCAATCCAGGTGTCAGGTCTTCCAATGGGAAACCCTGCAGCCCCAGGCTGCTGCACTCTTGGCACATCAATGTCCTCCTCTAACACAGGCCCTTCATCTGCACTGAGAATAGCTTCCTCAACAGAAGAATACTCTCAGACAGAAAACTCACTTCCAGAATCTCCTGCTTCCTCCTCTGCCTCAGATGCAGAGTCAGTGTCGTAATCATGGTCTGAAGACGACTCAAAGAGCATGCGAACAACCTTCTGAGCAGTCACTTTGCGGCTAGCCATGATCCTAACAACAAATGGATTGCCAACAACAACTAGCACTAAAATAAGTAATAAACAAAGTGTAGCTTTATCACAAAGAGTTATGTACTACAAAAAACTATACCACTCAGTTGCCTGAAATAGCTACTCACCAAGCAACTACTCTGCACAGACAGCAATCACCAATGATATCCCACTAAAAAGAAAAAAGAAAAAAGCAATTTAGACATATGACAACACAAACATCACTGTGCTCAAATCTAAGGACAATATCAAACACACAATACTGCATTTAGTACACCACCTACAAACATGTCAACAATACTCCTTTGGAGTAAATTGCTTTCACTTACCTAAAACATGCAACTATGCAAACCACAGGACAACTACTGCCAAAACCGCAAAGATCCACAGCAAAGGAAGCAAAAGCGTTGAACTAGAAGAAAAAGAAGAAATAAATTGTTATAATCACAAATACAAATACTTTGCCAGTTGACAAACACCCCACCACCAAGAACTTAGAAGTTGTCCCTGGTACCTAAGTGGATCCTGCCCCCCTCGGGGGTAGATGGGCGTAAAAAATTTGGCCAATCTGCCCCCAAGGGGGGCAGAAATGGGCAACACCTCTGTGCCCCCTTACAGGGGGCGACCCTTCCCAAAGGGGGCACCCCCAGCACAACACAAAACAAAAAAATCCCTGCCGTATTGGTGGTTTCTGCCCTCCTTGGGGGCAGATGGGCCTACAAAATTACGGGCAGAGATGGCCAATACAAATTTTCCCCACCTTAGGGGGGCGACCGTTGCCCAAGGGGTGCCCCCAAACACACACCACACAATCCCTGGCACCTAGTGTGCTTCCACCCCCCCCCCCCCACACGCCAGATCGTCCAAAAAATGGCTGGTCTGCCATCAGGGGGGGCCGAAACAGAAAAAAAAAAAGCTCCCCAGGGGAGCGACCCTTGCCCAAGGAGTTGCCCCCAAAATAAACAATAAAAACAAAATCCCTGGTGTCTAGTGGTTTTCGCCCCCCCCCTGGGGGCAGATCAGCCCAAAAATCGGCGGATCTGCCCCCAGGAGGGGGGGGGCGAAATACAAAAATAAATTGCCCCCGCGGGGGGGGCGACCCTTGCCCAAGTGGTCGCCCCCAAAATACACATAAATAACAATATCCCTGGTGTCTAGTGGTTTTCTCCCCCCCCCGGGGGCAGATCCGCCGAAAAATCGGCGGATCTGCCCCCAGGGGGGGGGGCGAAATACAAAAACAAAATTGCCCCCGGGGGGGGCGACCCTTGCCCAAGGGTCGCCCCCAAAATACACATAAATAAACATATCCCTGGTGTCTAGTGGTTTTCGCCCCCCCCCCCCCCCCTGGGGGCAGATCCGCCGAAAAATCAGCGGATCTGCCCCCAGGGGGGGGCGAAATACAAAAAAAAATGGCCCGGGGGGGGGCGACCCCTTGCCCAAGGGGTCGCCCCCAAAATACTTATAAATAACAATATCCCTGGTGTCTAGTGGTTTTCGCCCCCCCCCCCCCGGGGGCAGATCCGCCAAAAATTCGGCGGATCTGCCCCCAGGGGGGGGGGGGCGAAATACAAAAATAAATTGCCCCGGGGGGGGGGGTGCAACCCTTGCCCAAGGGGTCGCCCCCAAAACACACATAAATAAACATATCCCTGGTGTCTAGTGGTTTTCGCCCCCCCCCCCCCGGGGGCAGATCTGCCGAAAAATCAGCGGATCTGCCCCCAGGGGGGGGCGAAATACAAATAAAAATTGCCCCCGGGGGGGCGACCCTTGCCCAAGGGGTCGCCCCCAAAACACACATAAATAAACATATCCCTGGTGTCTAGTGGTTTTCGCCCCCAGGGGGGGGGCGAAATACAAATAAAAATTGCCCCCCAGGGGGGGCGACCCTTGCCCAAGGGGTCGCCCCCAAAATTACCAAAAAAGAAAATCCCTGGTGGCTAGTGGAGATTCCTCGTCCAAGGCACAGAAGAGGTTAACCCGTTAGCTGCTAGGCCTTTTCCCCCCAGTGCCGAGTCCTTTTTTGGCTATTAGGGGTAGTTTATGCTTATGCCTTATTACTTTTTTGGTCCACATAGGCTATCCACACCACATTTGTGTCATTTTTTCCAACATCCTGGGGATTCTAAAGGTGCCCAGGGTTCCCTGGAGGGACTGACAAAATAGGCAAAATATAGCAACTTTTGAGGGTTTTTTTTTTTTTTGAAAAATAGGGAAAAGGTGCTCCAAATAAACATCTGGTATTCCCTAAAAATGGCATCCACCAATGGTTTGCTGTACTAAAGTCACCATCTTCCCAGCTTTCAGGAACATGTAGAGCTGAATCAATAAACCACATTTTGTACAACAGTTTAAGCATTTTCTAAGACGTAGCCTATTTGCCCTATTTTTATTTTTTGTGCCTCAACCTACTTCAAGTTTGTGGTGAAAAGCAGTGTGAAACCCATGGGTGATCCAGAAAAGCTATACATTTTAAAGAAGTAGACAAAAATCTGAATTCAGCAAGGGATCATATGTCTAGATCCTTTTTGGTTTTCCCAAGGAAAATAACTATTGAAATAAAGTAATATGGAAAATAAGTAGGAAAAAACAGGCATTGGTGACATTTTCATCTGTACCTTTTGTCACAGTGGCCGACTGGCAAAAGTGATATACCATTATGTCCACTGTACACTTCTGGTTGCAGGGATATATAAGGTTTGTAGGTTCTCCAGGAACCCAAGGTACCCAGAGTAAACAACTGAGCTGCACTGTACAATGGTTTTTAGTTGAGTACCGAGTGTAGACCAATTCTTATAGCAAAACAGGCAGAGTGAAAAAATGGGTATCAAGGAAATGTATGTATTTCTGAAATGGGCACAGAATATAGAGTTTAAGAGGAGGGGTTATTTCTACATCAATGAATTTGTGGGTACCCGTAATAGTGTATGATTTGGAAGGTATTTTTCAAAATGTCATCATTCTTATACACTGGCTTACATTTGAAAGGCACACATGCAGTGAAATCCAATTGATAATAACAAATGTTCTACCATTCTATGCTCCCACATGTCTCACTAAAAAAAGGTACCTTACTTGTGTGAGTAGGCTTTAGTGCCAGTGACAGGAAACTGCCCAAAACGCAACATGGACACACTGCATTTTTCCACCAAAAACTCACCCTTTTTTTCCCCAATGTGGGTAGCTCTAGATTTTTAACCCTAGCTCAGCCGGCATCTAGAGAAACCTAGCCAACCTGTATATATTTTTAAAACTAGACACGTAGGGATATCCAGGGTGGGCTGACTTGCGTGGCTCTCGCCAAGTCTTTTAACTCAGAATCCCTTTCAAACCACAAACATTGACATTTTTGTTTTTTTTGTTTATAGCAGCGACAGGAACGGTTCAAACCAAGTACAATGGAAGCTCTTACATGGAGAATCCTATTGACCTCAGTTGGATCCATTCCTATCCCTGGCACTAGGCCCAGCCGTACAAGCGTGGCAGAGCTTTTATCGGAACAGGTGGGGAAGTGCTGGGTGGTAGTTATTTTGTGGATTCCTACAGATTCCTGAAGTTTCTATCGCAGAAATGTAGGGAAATGTTTGACTTCAGGCAAAGTTGGGGGCTTGCGGGGCATTGCGCATAAGAAAATGGTGTGGGGTGCATGTTAAGCACACCACCCTGGTCTTCTCCCAGATGTCTACTTTTCAGAAGTGACTGGGTCTAGTAGGTTTTATAGATAACAGCCTACTCAAGTGCAGAAAGTGCAGCTGTTCACCACTGCAAGTGGCACGATATTGGGAGTTAGCCAAGCACTGTTTGCCCATACGTAAAATCAACACCACAAGTCAAATCTCCATTTATTTGCCATTGGAATGAGATGCTTTAGTCAGCAGGGTGGGGGCAGAAAGACTGTACCCATCTTGGGAAGGTGGGGCACTGTCATGCCCATTCTGGGCAGCCCCCACCTGTAAACTTTCAACAACAAAAAAAAGTAGCTCCTGAAGCCTAGTGGGCTTTCCTCCCTTTCAGGGGCAGATCAAGGGCTATTGCCACCATCTGCCCAAAAAACGTGCCCCTTTTTTTGGGGAAGGTAGGAGCATTGTCATACCCATTCTGGGCAGCCCCACCCCTACACTAATAAAACAAAAATAGTCCCAGGTGCCTCGTGGGCTTTCTGTGCCCCTGGGGGCAGATCAGGGGTATTGCCCCCATCTGCCCCCCATGGGGTATAGAAAGACTGCCCATTTTTATTGGTGGGTGGGGGGATTGTCATGCACATACTAGACAGTCCCACCGCTACACTAATTAAATTAAATATTCCCTGGTGTGTTAGTTGGCTATCTTCTTGCCCGAGAAAGGGGGAGGGGAGGGTGTTCAGACAGATAGAATTGCACAAAAATATTACAGGGGGGACCAAAAGCCTTTCCCCAAGGGGCCGCCCCCCACTCCCTGGTGTCCAATGGAGTGGATCGCTCTTCTTGGGTGGCTCATTACACTTTTGTTTTTAGTGAAATTACATCAGTGCGCCATGCACGCTGATCGTCATTTCCCTGAAAACAAAAAAAACTGCCTCAGAAGATGGGGAAGCTGTTTCCTGGCTCCCGAGGATATTTTTGCAGCAGGAAATCCCTCTGGTACCTGCACCAGAGGGACTTCCAGTGCTGTGTGTGTGGATGGCCGGGAGTTATCCTATGCACATGAGCACTGTGGCATCAAACAGCTCATGGCTGCCCGACGAACACAACAGGTTAAAGGGCTGAATGTGGGGTAACAATAAAGGTTTATGTAAAATAATAGGCTCCAGTCTTGTAATGAAAATAAAATCCAAGACAGGGCCCTCAGCTGACTATCTGCATCTTCTCAGACAGGTCTCAAATAGGCCAATTTTCTCAATACTAAGTAAAACCTTGTCCTCTCACCTTTGGTCCCATACAAAGGTGTTCTCTTTGTGCATTCCATTTGAGCACTTACATCTCTTTACTTTAATTTGGCTCAATGGAGACCACTGCTATACTCAGTGACAGACCAAATTCACCCAGGCATCTGGCACAATACTATATGATTATAATGGACACCTTGGTGGAACCTAGGCTTTCACTGATCGAAAGCCTGTAAAACATTCTGTGACTTTACACATACAGACCACGTGTAAAGATACTCTGGCCTTGTCAAAACACTTGGAAGTACTCCTGAGTGAAACATGCTGGTTGCCTTGTCTGTAGTAATGTGTAGCTGTTCAATTACAGTAATGTTCTTTTGTGTTGATGTATGCCTTTAATGTTTAAAATGTTCCTTGACTATAGTTCTTTTAGAACCTTTGAACAGCAGTGAATCCATCGGTGTTAGTTAACCTGTGGCTGGCGAGAGGAGGTTCACGTTTCTGCTGGCTTCGTTTACCGAACACCTTAGAGCCTTTCTACGTGTTGTAGTTGTTCCAACAACACTTTTGGCAATGATCACCAGCCACAACATAAAAGCACATAAACCAGAACAGAAAGTGATCCCGTACCTGTGATCTGAAACCTACATAGGCCCACAAGCGGCACTGCTATGCATGCACAGCTGAAAGCGGACAGACAAGAGCAAGGATATCAGCAGCTGATTTAATCGATGGTAAAAATGGCGTATTAGGCAAGCTCAATACTGTGAGGAATTTAATTCCCCAAGCAGCAGCAACGGATCTAGTGGCTCAAAAGCTCTCCACATGGCACCAGCAGAACTTTCAAGCGTCTTCACCCTCGCACCCTGCATGTGCGCTGATCATTAAAGCTCCCTGGCAGACCATGGGCCCCTGGCAACTCAACAAACCCATCCATGTGATAAGTGTGCTCCCTACTGTGCAGCATCTCACCTTATCAGGTCACACAAACTGTCTCCTTGGCACAGATATGCCCCGTTACCCCTCTGCTCTGCTTCCCTCTGTTGTCTACAGTCGGCAAAATGGTTGCGTCATGCCCCATGTGAGAGAAATACCTTGGTAGCAGCATGTTCTGAAGTCTATGTTTTGGGTGAATCTTGTATAGGCATTTTAGCATCTATAATATTTTCAAAGACACTGTGTTGCTGTTTTTAACCATGGCTTTGTCTTCCATCATTATTCCTCTGCCATTTTTGGCACATGATGGGCAGCCATCTATACAATGGGAAGAGTGGTTAGAGCTTTTCCAAAATTATCTTATTGTCCTAGATGATCATTAGTTTGCACCAGAAAGGAAGAAAGCCTTGTTATTAGATCCCATGGGCAAAGAAGCACACCACATTTTTGAGTACTTACATGAGGTGCTTGGAAATGACAATCAGCCTATGAATGAGGTGTAAAAGAAGGCCAGACTATGCTTAGAACAGAGATTTGCTAAGGAGGAAAATAGTCTTGTCCCGTCACTAATTTTATACAAGACTACAGAAACCAGACGAATGATTAGACAACTTTGATTCTTGTCTATGCCAATTATCAGTCAGGTGCCAAATTTGCCAAATGATGGATTAGCTAATCAGAGACCAACTTATTGTCCAGCGTAAGAGTAAGGGGACTCAAGAACATCTATTGCCTGCAAAGAATCAGTCTCTGAAGGATGCTCTCAGCATTCCAAAAAATGTGGAAGAGTCTGAAAACTGTTTGAGAGAAATGAGTAAGGATGTGGCAAGTACAGATGGTGAAGCTGCTGCTCTAGGAAAAAAAGAAGTCTCAAGAAAATATTTGAGCAAGCATAATAAGTCAAAAAAGGGAGCCACACGTGAGTGTTTCAAAGTGGTGGTTTGAGTCCAACAAGGAATGCAGGAGGTGCAGTTGCAAAGGCCATTATGTTTGCATGGGCAAAAACACAATAAATCTCAAGTGGAAGGTACAGAATAAACATTCTAGGAGGACAGCAATGAAGATCACATGTTGATCATGCATCCTAAATTAGATGAAGACAAGAATAAAGTTAGACCAAAGGCATCCTTTGTAATGTTCGGCAAGAACGCTGAACTAATTGTGGACTCTGGCTTGTTATATACCATTGCTCCAAAGATGTGGAGGAAGGAGTGGCCACAAATCACATTAATGGCTAAAGACATAAATCCGAAAGGCTATCAAGGGAGAGAATAGATGTTTTGGAGTACTTCCTTTTTTCTATTGAGTTAAAGTTGAGATGGACTGATGGGAAAGTCTACGTGGCTGAAGATGGGCCACTGATACTGGGTTGAGTACATCAATATGACTTACATATTGTGAATGATCCTCATGCTCAAGGCCATGTGTTGGCTGTGGATGATTTAAATGTGAGGGAAGTGTTAAATGAAATAAAAGATGATTTTAATGAAAGGTTGGGGGGCAGTGAAAGGATATGTTCACAGATTTGTTTTGGGAAAAGGTACTGTTCCTGTGAAACATAAGTTAAGGAGAGTGGCAGTTATTGTGAGAGGAGAAGAAAAGAGAATGCTAGATGACATGATAAAAGAGGGGTCATAGAACCTGTGAAAGCCTCTGCCTGGGTCTCTCCAGTGGTCATAACCAAGAAATGTGATGGCAGGCTCACATTGTGTGTGGACTTACAGTCTAAACTAGCATGTAGTGACAGGCATTTCCATTCCCAAACACTGAGCTGGGGAAATGTACAACAAAAAGCATTTGATGTTGTGAGGAAAGAAGTGTGAGGCAGGTATACTGGCACCGTCAGATACCGAGCGTAGGTTGATATTGGCAACAGCCACTGGCACGTGGCATGGGGGCAGTTTTGTCCCAAATGTACAGGAGAGAGAGAACTGTGACTTTTGTCTCACGCTCATTGACAGAAAGTAAGCGTAACTATTCCATGATAGAGTGTGAGGCCTTAGCTGTAGTGTGTTCTGTAGAACATTTCAGAACCTTCCTATGGGGTCTGGATTTCAGCATCCAGGGATCACACACCCCTGATCAAGGTGTTGAGGCCAGGAGGGACGGGGAAGTGGTCAGCCAGGTTTGCAAGGCTAGCCTCCAGACTTCAAGAATATCTATCTCTCACGCTTATCCTTAGATTGGTCTGAAGTTGGTGGTCGAAATATTTTGTCCAGAAAACAGGAGGGAGCTGGTTGTACGATGTGGGAGAATGTGTGGGTGGAGCACTTACAGCAGAAGAATTGAGTAATTGTATGGAGTGTGAACTTGTACTACAGTGGTGGCGCAAATGGTGATTGGAGATGGATGTAGGGAAAGTGCTGTTGCTCCTTCCTTGAGACCATATGCGAAGACCTTAGATGAACTGTTGCTTGGAGGCAAGGAAGTCACTATGAGGAATGATAAATTTGTACCACCTGAAGGGCTGAAGGAAAGGATTATCAATCTAGCCCATGAGGGTCACTTGGGGCAAACCATGACAAAGAAGAGAGTGAGGGAAAAGTTTTGGTGGCTGTGTGTGGATAATCAGATCACATCTTGGTTGGAGTAATTAGATGTTTTTAAAAAAAGAGTGAAAAAAGACTAAAGACAGGTGTCCAGGTAGTACAGGGCCATATCGAAGATCCTGGCATAACTTGGAGCACGGTGTGCTTGGATTTTTACAGGACCCATGAATGGGCGGAGGGAAAAGAATAGAGAATGTGTTAGTGATGATGGATTTACATTCCAAGTGGTCAATTGTTAAGTTTTTGCCAGATGTAACCACTAGTTATAGGACCAAAACGTTGCAGAAGTGTTTCTCCACATTTTAATTACAGATAAAGGGACACAACTCACGTCACATGAAATGAAGTCATATTTGGAAAGATGCAGTATAAAACACCATTGCACCACATTATACATCCCCCAAGCCAATGGAATGGTGCAAACAGCCAACTGCTTGGTCAAGGGTGCCATATTAATAACGAGTCAAAGTGGGAGAGATGTCAAGGTGATGACGAATGACATGGTTTGAACCCATTGCACCACAGGAAATAGTCTGACAAATGTTTCCCCATTTGAAAAAAATTAGGGGAAGGAAGCCAGGCACAAAGTTGACTCTGGATTGGCTGACCAACAGTAGCTAACAGAAGAGAAGGGACAAGGAAAAAGAAGGGATAAGAGCTGGTGACTGGGTGCAAATAAAGTTTGGAAGAACGAGTGAAGGGTTTTCTAAACTTTGAGGTCCATTCAAAGTTAAGTAGGTGTTTGACGATTATGTTGAGTTGGTGACTGGAAACAGTAGAATAATCGCAAAGTGGCTCTGTACCAAGGAGGAGGTAATGTCAGTAAAAAAAGAGGAACATTTTCAAGGGGTCCTCGGCAGTTACATACTGGTGGGTGATGTACAGCTGTTGGGGAATAAGGCTGGTGGTGGGAGGAGGCAAAATGAGAATGGTGGTGGGGATGTAAAAGAGTGTGTCTGTGATAATACTGTGTCTCCTCTAGGAGTGGGAGAACACGCTTACCTAGGAATCGCAGACCTTCTTGGTATTTGGAGGATTATGTACAAACTTCTTGAAATATATTATTTTAGATGGTTCTCATCGCTGTAATGTGTTATATCATTTTATTGTTTTTCTTTAGTTGTTTAAGTAGAAATGGAGGGTATGTGTACTAATGTGTAGCTGTTCAATTGCAGTAATGTTCTTCTTGTTTTGTTGTATGCCTTTAATGTTTAGAATATTCTTTTATTACAGTTCTGTTAGAATCTTTGTAGAGAGGTGATTCCTTCGGTGTCAGTTAACCTGTGGCTGGCGAGAGGAGGGTGACGTTTCTTCTGGCTTCGTTAATTGAATGCCCTTAATCCTTTCTGTGTGTTGTGGTTGCCATAAGAAAATCCTTGAAAATACAATTCCTAGTCCTTCGACATGGGATTCCAGTCAATGCAACCTATAAAACTGATCACTATTAAATGCACCAGAAATATTGGTGTAGTAAATCTCGTTGCTCCGATAAGGAGTTTATAATAATATGTTTATTGATTAAACATAGCCGCGACAAAGAAACGATCCCTCGCCCACCTCCGTCTTCACCATCAGCTCTAACCGTCCTCCCATGGAATGTAGAATTCTCGACACGCGCGTGCCTGTCGAGAATTCTACAACACAACATATCCACCCCCTTTACAAACAATGAATAACACAATAATATATTGAAACCAATAATAGACCATAAAAACAAAAAAAACAAAAAAATAAATACAAATTGCACATTAAAACCATCGGCAATAACATTCATTGGGGTTACAATAACTTGGAATTTCACAACCACATATATCTTAAAACTATACACAAAGTTTTACTAGATACACAATATGTAGAATAATATAGAATAAACTTCACTCAACGTAATCTCGTAAATATTCTGGAGGTTAACGAAGTCTTGACCCTATTCGTTTAGTTTGAACATTCCCTTTATTCATACCTATAAGTGTTCTCATCTCGGTTTCATGTTGATTCCCGTTTCGCACATTGTCCCTCTCCTGTACATCCACTCTTCCTTTATCCAACAATTCTTCATCACTCATAAACAGATAACCACTATTCCCGTCTGGAACCCACCTCTGAGAGCATATCTTCCTCTTTCCATTACCTCTGCAATACAAGGCTACCCTCCTCTTATTCCACCGTTCACCATTTTCTAAAACAACATGAAATTCACGTACATCTTTAACTAAGTAGGGCCCTCTAAATTTCATAAAGCTATTTCCAGTATTCACCACTCTAATTTTCACCAAATCTCCTTTATTAATATCCTTTTCTGAAACTGATCGTGATGTCCCTGCACTCTTTTGGATCAAATCTCCTTCCTCTAACACTGACACCAACCATGATGGGTAAACTCTTGTACATGCTTTCCTGCCTCTCATCACCTCAAAAGGAATTCTACCCGTAACACTGTGCACAGTGGTGCGATATGCCCACACAAGATCATCAACCATGGTACGTACATTTTTGCCATTCCTTATAGCCATGTTGATAACCCCTTTTACCATCCTATTGCACCTCTCAACCATGCCATTAGCCTGAGGATTGTACAATGCAGTAAGTGAATGATGTATCCCTGCGTGTTTAAGAAATTGCTCCATCTCATGGGAAACTAACTGTGTCCCATTATCCGTAATGAGTTTAGTTGGATAACCTTCTTCATGAAAAATCTCCTGCATTGTGTTAATAGTTGCTCTGGTAGTGATCTCCTTCATAAACTTCACTGTCAACCATTTTGAATGTACATCAATCATTACTAACGCATACTTTAGATCCCATGGAACACCATTCAAAGGTCCAATAAAATCCATACACACTGTATGCCACATTATGCCAGGATCTGATATGAATCCCGATAAGCCTTGTTTTCCCACTTTCAATCTCTTCTCACTCTCCACACAATCAACACACCTTTCGACCCAATTACTAACATCGTTATCAATCCCTGGCCATCAAAAATGTTCCTTTAACCTTTTCTTCGTTAAAGTCTGCCCTAAATGACCTTCGTGAGCCAACCAAAACAGTTTATACCTCACGCCCACCGGAGGAACAAACTTGTCACCTCTCACCACGATATTCCTAGTTATTATAGACAATTCCTCCAAAATTTTTGCATAGGGTCGAACTTGAGGGTTCAACGTACTCTCTCTTCTTTCTCCACCAACAATTAAATTCATTACATCCTTTATAACCTCATATTTTCTCATTTCCTCACACCATTCCTCACGCGATACCACACCATGAGTGCATTCCAGCACGTCTTCAACACTTGCCACAGCACCTTCGTTCTCATAATCCTGCACACATTGTTTATCTACCTCCTGCCAATTCAATGGCAAGCGAGATAGGCAATCTGCCTGAACGTTACGCCATCCCGGAATATATTCTATAGTAAACTGATACTCCTGTAACCTTGCAGCTAATCTGGCCAGGCGTGGAGATACTTTGTTGGCACCCCCAGGTAACAGTACTCTCACCAATGGTTTATGATCAGTGCGTAATGTAATCTTACGTCCGCAAACATAAGTTCTGAAATACTCAATGCCCCACGATGCAGCCAATGTCTCTTTTTCGATGACCGAATAATTCCTTTCCGACTTGGTCAATGACCGTGATGCAAAAGCTACAGTTTCTTCACCTTTGTCAGAGTTCTGCGAAAGTACAGCTCCTAGTCCAATTGCACTCGCATCCACCGTTACAATAGTTTTAGCAACAACATTGAAAGGTACCAACACGTTTGCTGCACACATTTCTTTCTTTATATTTTGAAAAGCCCTTTCTTGATCACCCTCCCATTGGAACTTTTGCCCCTTGCGTAAGAGTTTTCTTATACTCTCTGTTTTGTCAGCAAAATTCTTTATAAATTTGGAGTAGTACTCAATGAGTCCCATGAATGACCTCAACTGTTCTTTATCCTGGGGGGTTGGAACCTTCTCAATGGCATCCAAAAGTTTCCTCATTGGTTTTACTCCCTGTTCAGAGAGGGTATAACCCAAATACTCAATTTCCTCAACTAAGAATTTACATTTTTCTCTTTTTATGGTTAGACCTGCACTCATAACTCTCTCTAATGCCCACTTCAATACTTGGTTATGTTTTTCCAAGGTTTCCCCAAAAATTAGGATGTCATCCTGAAAATACAGCACATTATCAACCCCTTCAAATATATCGCCCATTATTCTCTGAAATACACCTGCCGCTGAAGCCAATCCAAATGGCATCCTATTAAACTGATAAACCCCTTCCATAGTGATAAATGCAGTTAACTCTTTGGATTCATCATGCAATTTAACCTGGTGATATGCACTTCTAAGATCTAGCTTTGAAAAGTATTCCCCCCCTCTCAGAAGTAAAACCAACTCATTAATATTGGGCAATGGATAATTGTCCACCACAATATTCTGGTTAAGTGTCCTGAGATCCACACAGAATCTCAAAGACCCATCAGGCTTACTTGTGATAACCACTGGGGAGATCCAACATGATGTTTCAATGCGTTCTATAATACCTTCTTGTACCATGTCACCAATCATCTTTTTTACCTCATCCCTTGCCCTAATAGGAACCCTCCTCAATTTGTGCTGCACCGGAACAGCATCTTTTCTTAGCATGATCTTGTGTGTATATCCTTTAAGTTCTCCTACCTTATCAGTGAAAACTTCTTTGTATTCCTCCAATATATTACCCAAGTTATCATCTTGCAACAACATGACCGTATGGTCTGTCCTGGGATCCAATTTTATGTGTAAATCATACTGGTGATGCCAACCAAGTATTGGTGTACCATTAGTAGCCACATAAACCTTACGCTCAATTTGTCTCCCTGCAAAACTTATATTGGCTAACATGTAGCCAATTATATCTATTTTCTCACCTTGATACCCACCAGGATTGATATCTTTTGGGAGAAGTCGCACATTGGGCCATTCTTTACTTAATAAGCTCTTGGGCACAATTGTGTATAGCGAACCCGAATCAATCATCAGTCGCACCTTTCTCCCACGTACCATAAAATTTGCAGTCGGTCTGGGAGGTCTATGCATACTTCTTATTTCCTGTCCCGTGTTCTCTATGGATAAAACTCTATCTATTTCCTCGGCCTCCTCCATATGATCTTGATGAATAACCCCCACTCTAGATTTACCAGTATTTTTACACATACGTGCAAAATGCCCCTTTTTACCACACTTCATACAGTCTTTACCCAAGGCAAAACAAGATTTTGAGTCTGCATTGTGAAACTTACTTCCACATCTCGTACACATCTTACTGTAATACTTGTTGACATTGTTATTCTTATTACCACCCTTGAGCATACGCCCCCCTTTTGTATTTGTCAAAACATAATTTCCTTCTGTCATAGCACAAGTTGTATTTGTTTCAGAACTGCCATTAGATACCCTCTCCTTCTTTTCCATTTCCCTCATACAATATTCAGAGTGTTCAACAATTTTTGCTATATCGATAGCATCTTTCAACGACGGATTCTTGGCTGCCCATAACCTCTCCTGCATTTTTTTGCTATGACACTGAACGATTAATTGATCTCGTATTAATTCTTCAGTCATTGCACCAAATTGACATTTGGTGGATAACTCTCTTAACCTTGTGACAAATTCGTCAATACTCTCCTCATATCTTTGTGGTTGAGTATAGAATGTGTGTCTTGCCATGACAATGTTGATTTCTTTCGAAAATCTTTTTTCCAATCTTTTCCGCGCCTCCTTATATACATCCATTTCCGGTTGACCTTCTTCTATTAATGGTTGAGGTAAGTACTTAAATACACGTTGGCCTTCCTGTCCCATAGTACTTAAAAGAATAGCTTTTTTCCTTTCCGGTCTTAAATCCTGGCCATCAAGTACTACCAAATAATTCTCAAAAATGTCAATCCATTCACCCCCAGGGATGGGTGGATTACCTGGTTGTGCAAGGAATGGGGGAGGTGGCACTATACCTTGCGTATTGGTAGCCATGGTAACACACAATGTTACAGTATTGACCAACTATTGTTAGATATATTTTGTTCTAGGAAAAGTCCTGCCCACTAAGTCTTAATACATAAATGTAGGCAATATCTAACATCGGTGAAAAACAGTTTCAGTCTTGTGTGATGATTCCCACATTAACTTGTCCAATTTCAAAACAAAATCGATTTTATACCCTCAAGATGGCCGCCACGTTATTCCAGCATGTATTCCTACCCCCAAGATGGCCGCCGCGTCATTCAGGTTTCTTTCTATAGGCGGTAGGGGTTGTTTTTTCCTTTTTCTTGTATCTCTACTCCCAAGATGGCCGCCGCGTCATTCGGGTTGTTTTTTTTGTTAAAGAAAAAAAACAATATATTTCCTGTTCACTACGCGCTTCCTCCTCCCAATTCACGCGCGTCTCCTTTGTGCCATCCGATGGATGTCGCCATCTAAGTCAGGATCAAGGGTCCACTCGTGACGTTTCCGTGCCACGGCGATGCAGAGATGGAGGTAGGCGTTCGTCGCCAATGTAGTAAATCTCGTTGCTCCGATAAGGAGTTTATAATAATATGTTTATTGATTAAACATAGCCGCGACAAAGAAACGATCCCTCGCCCACCTCCGTCTTCACCATCAGCTCTAACCGTCCTCCCATGGAATGTAGAATTCTCGACACGCGCGTGCCTGTCGAGAATTCTACAACACAACAATTGGCAACCTTGAAAATCTAGAGGTCTGTTCTGAAGCACAGTGTAACAAAGAAATTCTGACCTCTAAATCAAGGATGACACTAGAATCATTCTACACTGCCAGAACAGAAAATATCTGTTGTTATTTCCAGGCATGTTTCATATAAAAGGGAGCAAGAGTTTTTCTAGGGGTTTGATATGGAATCCGTCAAGGAGAGGGCTGGAGCTTCTGATGAGAATGGTGAACTCAATTTAGGAAAGTATTAGCAATACGAACAGAAAAGCACTGCAGGAACCTTTTGGTAAAGTAGGAGAAATAAACAGATGCAATTAACATTCTGCCTCCTTAGACCACAATCTAACAAGCGGCGCCATCTAGGAATGCTGCACCAAAATGAGAAAATGCTCCAAGTGTGTTTAAAGGTTCACAATGATGTTCCTATTTACTGCTCACAAGGTATGATATATTTTACTTTTTCAATTACGACAGGTGCCATACAAATGTAATACAATATTCATACAAACTTTTTTGTTAAATAAAAATACTTTATGGCGGACTGAAATGTAAATAAATATTTCATATTTACCTCCTAACTGAATAATTACATTTTTCAAACTCAAGCGTGGAGAAAAGCATTAAAATCAACACATTTCATATGAAATCGCATACTTTATTGCGTACAAAAATATATATAAAAATAAATCAATAGATCACTTCAATGTTATAGTGTCCAATAAAAATCTTGTAAAGAAATAGACTTGAACCTCTTGATCAATAACAAAAGCCACACCATGGACCATGCTTTTAATCCCAGAGAGTGTATTTATCTCACTTCTGAGGCATTTATGTATATTCAGCATACTGTGCAGTTTTAAATAGTTGACAGCAGCACTGTACCATTAACAAAGATGAAACAATGTGTCTGCATAGAGCTTATGCAAAGCAAATTTACCTATACCACTTGATGCTGTCAGTGACAGCATGCATCTAATATTCACTGCTAATAAAACATTCACTCTTCATTTCTGCATTACTTTTATTTCTACATTTAAGCATAACAGATTCCCGTCTTGCTAGATAGTGCTGGTCCCATGTTAATAACAATATTTTACACTGTTCATAAAACTTTATTTAAAGTGCTCTTCCCCAATAAGAGGAATTAAATTATATAGCAACATGTTTATGATTAAGGATGGAAACACGCGGTTAGATTGCTACCCATAATCCATGTCTGTAAAGTAGCAGCTGAAACACCTGTGGCCTATTCATATTCCACCAACGTCCATTCACACATCACTTTTCTTAAAAACTATTAAATTCCATGGCACTGATGTTTTAAGCTCTGCCAGGTTTAAGGATCAAATACTTGCCATCCGTCTTATTTTTACCTCTTTGAGCTGGATTACAAGTGGGTCTGAGTTTGAAGCATCTGATAATAATTTAATGTGTTAAATACCTCTACCTTTGTTAAATCTCATCAGGTCACATCTGCCGAAATTTCACAGGGGAAATGAGTAGAGTATTTACCGTACCATGTGGATTTTGGTGCGTTTCACACCAAAATCAGCATATTACCCCTAAAAACTTCTAATAGGTGTTATTTATTGCACTCAGTAAAATATTGCTCCCTGGGGTATTGCTAATTATAAGATGTGATGAATAAAACCTTTCTTGTAAACAAGCCTTGAGTACCAATTATGTAGATGGTCCTATATTTTGTGAAAATGTCTTCAAGCTTTGAAAGACAGGATTATATCAGATGTAGTGTTGAAAACTATGACAACAAGAAAAAGTGTAAAGTAAAAGGTTGAGTTTAAGCCAAGAAGTGTGCATATACAGACAACAGAACATCAAAGGCTCACTCTGTCAAGTCCTGTTTCAGGGGTTGAAAATAGTTTAAAGAGAGGAAGCCTAAGAAAATTCATACTAAAACCGTCAAAAATCCTGTCTTACCAGTAGCCCTCATTACTCACCACAATGAAGTATGCCTCTACCATCTGACAGACATGTGCATGAGCGCATTCAAATCCTCTTAGATTGAACTTGATACTTTTCTTCATCTTTGAAATCTTTAAGTGTCACCACCACCACACCCAAGAGGAATGGTGGTGTGCAAGTACTGTGGATATGAAGTTGCGTCTGATGCCTGGTTAAAAGTGGCCTATGTTCATGAAGGGATCGTCATTACAAGTGGTGCAATGGTTATTACCAGGTGCAATTAAAAAAATAAAATCTCACCCTTTGTTAAATTTCAACAGATGAAACTTGCAGGAATTTAGCAATGGAAAAATGCCTAGCATGTATTGAGACATGCTTATTTTTGTACGGTAAGCACAAAAATGGTCATGTTATTTCTGAAAAAGTAAAAATATACAATAAATACTGCATCTGATAAACACTTCTGTGGTGGATTTTTAATCAGATGCAATAATTATTGCACCTGACAGGATCTGTTTGGAATCAGCCCCTATATATCATAGGAATTAAATAATCCATACATTAGTTACTCATCTCTCTTCAAGACTGGTCAGACTGACAAAGACGAACTGAAAAGGATGCAACACCTGGATAAAACAAACAACAGCCAAAACATTGCATATAATACTCATTTGTGTTGTCAATTAAATTCACTGTGTAGCAAGAACAAAATTCTATATCTTACTGCAACAGTCTTTGAATATCCAATACAATGGTCCAAAACCACTTGAGAGGTTGATTAGGGTACCCAACTGGCAGCCACCAAGTATCCCTAAAGACACAGCTGTAGGTCATTTAACCACTCACTGACTGCTCCAAACCACTGGCGGTAAAGAAATACCTGCTAAAACATTTACCAAAGCAGTCGCCTGCTTAATCCCTTCCTCTCATGCTGAGAATTGATAGTCTGAGAAGCTATGAAGATAAAAAGATTCTAAATCGTCCTCAACACTGCAAGTCAAATCGAACAAACATCTATGGCCTGTCACACTACCAAGCAATGGTGGCTTGCTTATTCCGGCGAAAAAGGGCTTGTGAATAAGGCGTGAAAACCAACCTCTTATTCAAAGTGTAAACTTGTACTGTGGACAAGAGGGCAAAAGCTGTCAGCATTTCAGACGAAAAATAAAGCTCACTGATTAATAAGACCTCCCAATCAAAATCCACAAGCATACAACTGCTGTGACTGCCTCTAGAAAAATGAGTTTATAGGACAGTAAGTACCAGGGAACATTCTTCAGTGGTGCAACAAATTATTATGAAGAGAGATACAACAACAGGATAAAACCTTCTAGTAGTCAGGAAAGTACATCAGTAACCTCTAAATCACTCTCATTCACAAACGGCATGAATTAATGTACACTAAACCATACACTTTCCAACAGCCCACTGGCAAAACTCTGAGAGAAGCTACACTATTAATGCACATCAAAAAGTAATGGTTTCAACTACTTCCAAAATTAACCCTTAAAATTAATGTAGAGCATAAGCCTTCAAAGCGAGACGTCTCCCACACTGCTCAGCCACAATTCAGGACAAACCACAGTCAGTAATCTAAACTTTCAACCTCTAATGCGGTGAGGAAATGAGACTTGTTGCTTGATGAGTGCAAAGGATCTCCAAGACGACCATAGAAGTTGACAACACAAAGTCTGCAGAGACAATTCAGAGTTACTAAAGGAATGTATTTAGTTTGATAGTATAAGCCTCGGAACAAAGAACAAAAGAAAAACATACGCCTTTATTGGGTTAAACTGAACCCTGAGTCGTCTGAAGGTATGAGTATATATCATTTAAATTATTATTGCAATGGAGAGGCGACAAGAGAGGGTCCTAATTTTAGACTGGAAAGTCCTGCAGAACAAAGCATTAATAGTATAGGACAGTATATTTCATTTTTGGGAAAAAGCATACGCAATCTTTACAGACCTACATCTTTGTTCGAATATTGGACTGTACAACAAAGTAACGTTCTTTATCACTTGTGGGTAAAGCAAGCATAGAGACTGAGCAAGCTTTTTGTAAACCAGGATTACCTATTTCTCACAGCTCCAAGTTGAATGCAGCACTTCCTGCACCTTTCAGTCTAAAAAGGTTGCATTTTTACTCCAGCACAGTGCTGGCATAAATCCTTTTCCATAGTGGGAATGAATCACCTCCAGATCTGGTGTTGGTGTAGAGAAAGGGTGTTCAAGGGCAAAAACAGGAAGGACAGTGTGCTTTTGCAAAGGGAATCCTATTTCTCAAATAAGAGAACTCCGCACAGCATGAATTGCATCCAAAGGGAATATCACATGACAATTCCCGAAATCCTTATGGAAACCCACATTTGGTGGGTTCTGATTTTTTGTGAATTTCAGAAGATAATAAATTCTATAGGTGTATATTTGTTACTTTCTTTGGCACTCTGCTCCAAAGTTTATATTTGCTAGATTACATGCTGTGGTCTAAATTAGAGAAACAGCTTTTTTAACAGGGACGAATCTCAATACTGACCTGATAAGAGGGAGACTACAATTGTGCCAAAATGAAGAGTGACCACCAAACTATACAACCCCTTCATTCAAAAGCAAATGCACAGTAGTAAAGATGCGTTTAGGTCAATATACCCGCAACACTCATCACTGACCTCCAATAAAAGTTTTAAGCCACAATAAGGCATAAACAAACTGTAGTACAACTGATTATTTGGGAATACCAACTTGGGCCCCCGTTTAGAATTCAATCCTAAATACTGAGCTAATGCCAAGCAGCTGTAGCTAATTTGCTGTGACGGACCCCTCTAATCTGCTTCATAGCATTAGACCCCAAGGGAAGTTAACTTGTGGGAAGTTACTTCAAACCTGTTTCAGGTAGCTACCAGCAATGTTTACCTGGTGGTAATTACTGATGAAGTTAATACAATGTGCCATAATCACCATTGTTGAAACTTGTGCTAACTGTAGCAATGTGTACACCCAGAGTACTATTTGTACTGCTCCACTGATATCTAAATAAATGAGGAGCTTCCCTAAATGAGGCTAAAATACGAGCTACCAAAATACTGACAGCTTCTCGTCGTATCCTAGTTCTGCAGCAATATCTATGGATAAAGTGTGGGCCTTGCGGGGTGCATACTGTCTTGAGTAATATCTATTCTACTTAATGCAAGTTAAAACGATAATCTGTCCACTTGCTTAGCGATAGAATGCAAAATTCAAATTAGCACTGTCGGAGAATCCTCATCACCACCAAATAGCTTCACAAAGTGCAGGTAGTTAATGAGATACACTGGAAACTAAGAAAACTGTGTCATGTGCAACTTTGGAGACACAAATGTAAACAATTAGTTCCAGGGTTAATTTGCGATTGTTTTGATTTTATACATAAAAGCATGGGTTATAAAAAGCCACATACTCTTCAATCTCACCAGAGCCCTAAAAGGGGGGGTGGGGCAGGGGTACAAGCAAGACAGCATGGACCAACACACGTATGAGGACATTGTACAATGTGGAGTATTGCTACCTTGGTGAACACAACATATGTGTATATAGAGTGCAAAGTCGTGAATCTTTAATTCATCTTTCAAACTGCCCTTTAACTAGATGAACAATAAAAGGAAAAACCTAAGTATGTCTGACGTTCTTGACCAATAGTTAAATAAGTATTTGTGGTGAATCCATACTTCCAGGAACAAGTTTTAAAACCTCTCTGGAATTCGAAGACATTCTGTAAGTGATGATCCTACTACCTTTAAGATGATAACCCCCTCTCCCCACCCCATATGTAACAGAGGAATAGAGCTTTGTATTAATTTTAGCTATGGCTGAAAATACAAAGGCCCTCTACCAAGAGGATTACTTTCTAAGTATAAAAACACAATAGAATCCCTCCACTACATGCTCTTTTGAAAAATAATTGTGTCACTAAGCACTGCTACTTTCTCATGTATCATTTGATGTTACCTAGCTTCAGTACTTCAGTTAGAAAGTCTTTACCCAGCAGTTAACCATGTCACCAAAGCACCACGTTTCTTGTGTATAAACCATAATTCCAAATACAAACGTGAGATCTGGCAATCTTATGCCACGTGGATACAATGAAAAGCTTTACATTATCAACTGCAAAACTAGTTGACACATTAAGCTTTTGTTTATTTTCCTTCAGGTTGAAAATGTTCTCCTTTTTGTGGGGCGCTAATTCAGCTGGCACACCGCAGCCCTGACTCGAGCCTTCCTTGAACCCACAGACACATGATGTATTCAGAAGGCGGGCTGGCCCGTGCTGGGCACCCGACCTTCTCGACTGCTGTCCTTGAGGAGGCTGGCGTTGAGCTTGGCCTCCAGCACCATCTGGTCGAAGGTCCTCGCTTTGATCTGCTCGCGCACCTTCTCCCGCATCTGGAAGGAGGCGCGGGCCACCTTGCGCGCCTCCTCCTGGACGGCCTCCTTCTCCCGCAGGATCTGGTCGCTCTTCTGGTCCTTCCGGTGGATGGAGTGCTGCACCTGCCGCCGGTGGCTCTGCTCCTCCTCGGCCACCCGCATCATCAGGATGTGGTGGACGCGCTCCTTCAGGGTGTTGACCTCTCGGGCGCGGCCCGCCCGGTCCTGGATGCTGAGCTGGGCCTGCTCCCGCGCCTGCTGGATCTTCAGCTCGCTGAGCTGCACCAGCTGCTGCTTGTGGCGGCTCTCCTCCTGCTGCCGCCGCTCGGCCCGGACCAGCGCCCGCTGGATGTGCTCCTCCTCGCGGGCCGCCCGCTCCTTCAGCTCCCGGCTGCGCTCGCCCACCGCCTGCTCGTAGGCCTCGTGCGACCTCTGGGCCTTGTGCTCTAGGCTGAGGCGGCGCAGCAGCTCCTCGGCGCGGGCCTGGCTCTCCGCCTCTACCCGCTTGCTTGAGTGTCTCCGCCTGGCCTCTTCGTTCTGGGCCTTCAGCCTCCGGCGCTCTTGGGACTCCCGCTGAACTTTAGCCTGCAGGGCCCGGCCCATGCGCTGCTGAAGTCGCCGCCCGACTCGCTCCCGCGCCACCTTGCCCGCCACCTCCCGCTCCCGGCGCACCCGCTCTATGCCCCGCCGGCGGCTCTCCGCCTGCTTTTTGATGCGCTCCAGGTCCTGCTGCCGGCGGTCGCCCACTTCCTCCGCGTGCTGCTGCCGGAGGGTCTCCCCTCGCTCCGCATCGAGCTCCCGCACTGCGCGAGCCGCCCGCTCCTCTTGTCGCACCCTCGCGCGCCGCTCCGCAAGCTCCTGTTGCCAGCGATGCAGACGGCGGCCCAGCTGCGCCTTACGCTCGCGCTCCGAGCGCCGCCGGCTGCGCACCTCGCGCCGCCTCGCCTCTTCCCAAGCTCGTTCGGCCTCGCGCCGGCTCCCCTCCAGCGCGCGCTCCTCCTGGTGCCTGAGCAGCATCAGCGCAGCGATCTTCTTGTCGCGTTCGGGCACTGACACCTGCGTCTCGCGCTCGATTTCCGCGGCCAGTTGACGTAACTTCTGGCTGGTAGCTTCACTCGAGCGGCTGACGTCGCGCAGACTGGTGCACGGGGGCACTTCGGGCCGGGTGGGGAGCTTCCTCGCCGGTCGCCCCTGGTCAGGAGGCTTCTTGTGTCCGACGGGCCCCTCATGTTCGTCTTCGTGACCCGCGGGCCTGTCTTGCTTAACAATTGGCTCGGCGGACCCCTCGCCCCTTGGGTCCTGCTTGGGCCGATCCACCTTCGGCTCCCCAGGCAGGACCCTCCGGATATAGTCCGCTCGATCGCCAGCGTCGCCCGGAGGGGGCTCTCGCTTCTCTTCAGCCAGCAACCGTCGACGCTGCTCTCGGCATAGCCGCAGGTTGCGGCGGCGCTCTCTCTCGTGGGCCTCATAGTGCGCGGTCACCACGGGCAGCGAGGTCCCCGGGCTCTCCCAGACGAACTCTGCCAGGGGCCGGTACAGTAGTTCCACTGGCCGCACGCCCTGCAGGGCGCAGGCCTCCAAGGACCGAGGGCTGGTCAGCACATAGCGGCTGCCCTGGTGCTCCTTCCCCTCAAAGTTGTTTAGGTCTAGGTGCAGCGTTGGTTCGGCGTCCCCCATCCCTCCGCCCCTGCTGGCGTCTGGAGCTTAGGGCCGAGGAGGCACGGTGCCCATCTTGCCGTCTGGAGCTCCGGTGTGAGCTGGGCCGGCGGTGTTGCTCTCTCGGGGCACAGCCAGAGCAGCGCGCCCTCGCTTCAGGACTCAGTTAAAGGACGCCGCTTGGCTTTCGTATCCCAGGAGACGGCGAGGCCTTGAGGGCCAGGGAGTGACACCACCCCCTCGCCCCTCCCGGCCTGGGCCTAGCTGACAGCGGGACCCGTCATAATCGCCACCAGCCTCCGGTGTTCCGTCGGTTTGAGCACCACTGTGTATGACACTTGTTGAATACCCCGTCTGTTTCCACTCCTCGGTGATTTGTATGCATGCATTTTGTTTGTATTTCGTCATTTTTATTGTATTTTTAAGCACCCCTCGCACCTGCTAGAGCTGGAGGAGCGAGTGCAGGCGGGATGGTTAAAACAGTGGCGGTTGGTCCCTGACAGTTGCCCGACACCCACCGCGCATACGCAGCTCCAGCTGAGGGCAAGCAAATATTAACAATACAGGCGGCTAGAACACAGGGCCCAAAGCGTCAGGTGAGCGTCCCCAAGGACACGTAGGGGCCCTGCGACCACCACGAAGGGGGCACTGGGAGACAGCCTGCGGATCAGCAGTAGCCCCTCCGATAACCGGGGAGTTCTACCATTGCTCTGTAGCGCCAGTTCAGCTGCATGGGAGCCTGTGCCTTGAGCTGGAGAGCGGAGCCTTGTCGCACCCAGTCCCTTTACTCTCGGCGTGTTTCCCCCAGGGACAGCGCACCCAGGACGGATCGGTTATCGTTCTAGACCAGCAAAGCGCGGATCTTCTCGGCTCAGAGGGCCGGGCGAACATTGGGTCTTTCTTGGATCTGCTCTTTCCCTGGTTCTCCCCTCCCTCCGTGCCGCTCAAATGCTGCCTCTGTGGAGCCCGACTGCTTTGAGGCCTGGCCTGTCCGGCTGCGTCTCTGGGGCCGGCCCCGATCTTGCAGAGCACTGGGTGCCCAGCCACGGAAGGAGCCCGCCGAGGCGCTGAAACACACGCAGGACTCCCGAGACTTTTAATATACAACCTGCTCGCCGCCGAGCTGAGCTCCTGCCTTGGGAGCTGCACCGGTTCGAGTCCACCTGCAGGGCACAGACTATGGGTGAGGATGGCACGGTAAATACCCATGAGAGTTCGTGCTGAGAAGCGGCAGTCCTGTCCTGTTTGTCCGCTCCTCTCCGAGAGCTTCATTTAACTATATGCAGATTTTACAGCTTCTGTGTAATACTTTGTAACCTGTGTGTGTCAAAATGTGATTCTGTAAGAGGCAGGAAAGGCTTCCCGTGGAATTTTGAAGCATGTCTACCAAAGTGCTCACCTTTGTGCGAAACTGAAAATATTACATGTTCTGTGCCCTCGGTTTGTTTTATGTCTAAACTTTTGTACCACTGGCTTAATTTCCATTAAACGTTATTTAGGAGCGCAAACACACTATAAGCTGTGGGGCAAGTTTAATATTTTAGCTTTTGACATCTGATATTAACAGTTTAAACCAATTGCTCACACAACACCTAAACCTTTAGCCATTGGAAATCCTAAAGAATGACTAGTACCTTAAAGGCGGGTAGTAATTTTGCCCATTGAAAAGCGCTTCGTAAATCGCATCGTTTCGGCTAATGTTCAACTACGCTTTCCGTGACTGCAAACAACTGAACTGACAAATTTGTAATTGGCCATCCCCTTTGAACTGTTATTTGTATAGTACCTGATCACGCTAAATCAGCCTAAATAAAAAAAACAGCAACAATAAAAAATGTTAGCATCAGGAACTGTTTCCGATAGAACACAAGAAAAATGAGATTAAAATGCAATGAAAAAATACAACGCACTAAGGAGTTTCTAAAAACACAATAAAACCTTTCCATTTACGAATGGAGCCCCATCTGCAAAACAGGATTTTGCTTGTGGTAGCATTGACCTGGCTATGTTGTGTGATTCAACTTGCTTAAAGAACGGTTTACAGCGCCTAGATGCAGTTAGGTTAGCAGAAGTTTGTAGTGTGGGCAATGTTAATGAATGATATAAATAAAATACATGAATACTCCTTAAAGTGTAGAACAAGGGACAACAAATTTATACAACATGTATTCAGTACATTCGATGAAAATGTAATCATGCTTCAAACATACAGTTGCAACTAAGCTAACCAATTAACTGTAAAGTTACTGTGTTATTCTTAAGTCACCCCAACCAGACAACCTCAAAGCCAAAGATCTGAACAACGGATTGAACTGATGATGATTTTTGAGTGTACATTTAAAAATAAAAAACATGGATGTTACCCTGATGGCTTGGCATAAAAGGGCCCTCCCATATCTTGTTTCTGGTAATTGTAATGGAATAACCACTAGATTTAGTAAGATCTACTCAAGAATAGCATGTTCGGAATCTGTCGTGGAGGTGAGGCTCTGTTGGGGTTGTTGAGCCCAATTAATTCATCCATATGCAGAGATATGTCTTCCTCTTCAAGGATTTCCGGTGAAGACCTGGATATCTGGCTTTTTCTGCGAGTCATCAGCTAGTCACCCAAATTAGGCTTGTATTCATGTGACATGTCAGATTTTGCAGTCCAGATGTAGTGCCAGTGGCTTTTTTCGCGCCTTGAAGTTTCAGCAGTAAATGTTTACCTAGTTCCATAATTCTCCCTTTGTGACAAGTTTAACATTGATATTCTGTGTGCACCAATGATACCTACATCTTTAGGATAAGGCCGCATGGACACATATGCCACTCCACAATATTGCTTTTTCGCTATCTAGCACTGGATCTCAACAAGTTGGCTTTATTTTAATAGTAGTAAGTTTATGAACGTCTGGTGTAATGACAAAAGGGTTCTAAGTCACATTGATCACTGGTCACTTTTTTCTGTCAAACTTGCAATAAAAAAGTGAAGAACTGGGTCTTTTTTTCTAGACTTTCTGCTGACATTCCCAAATTGAAAGAAATTATGACATTACTCATTCTCTGTCCTAGATCAGTTGTCCTACTTTTATTTTTCCAGCAACCGAGCACTGGTAAGGTGCAGTTCGTTCGTTCATTTTATGGCCCAGACAGAGAACAAAGAAAATCACTTTCTGATAGTTCACCTTATATGCTGTCAAAACTTGCAACAGGGTAAGGTGCTTGACAGTTTGTCTGCTGGAGGTTGTGCTGACAAAGTCTGCATGGCATTGGATAGTGTCTCAATGTTTAGAGGATTTTGTGTGAAAACTGCAGTATGCTATTGTAGGAAGCTGGCTCTGTATATACTATATCAAAATGAGATATAGTGTGCACAGAGTCCAGGGGATCCACAGAGACTTAACAGAGGCTAAAGTAGATAATACTAATGCTCTGTTTTGTGGTAGTGTGGTTGAGCAGTTAGGCTTATCAGAGGGTAGTGCAAAGCATTTTTTCTACACACACAGACAATAAGGGGAGCACACACTCAATGACTAACTCCAGACCAATGGTTGTTATATAGCACAAATATATTTTGTTAGTGTATTTCTAGAACCACAAGGTTCAAGTTGCAGGTAAATACATGGATAAATAAGTATTCCACATATATATCAATCCCACTTTGATTAGAATTAGCAAATTGTACAGTTTTCAAATAAATGGCAATCTGTTTTAAAAGTTGATAGTGCAATTTTCAGAACAGTGCCTGGGGGGAAGAACAATTTGTATGATTTGAAGTTAAATACAAGACTCACAGTTCCAGTCTCTGGGGGTTAGGATGTCCACAGGTTGGGATTCAAGTTAACCCCAAACATCCACCACCAGCAACCCGGGGCTGGCCGGGTGTAGAGGTCAAAGATGAGACAAATTTAACTTGGGCGCCTATGGAGACTTAGGGGCACTTGGAATCAGACCTGCTTGCAGGTAAGTAGCCACATCTTCAGAGGGCAGACCAGGGGGATGTGGGAGGGGGGACATAGGTCAGCACCAAACACACACCCTCAGCGGTGCAGGGACGGCAGGGTGCAAACACATCGCTGGGCTTCTAATGCTTTCCTATAGGAGGGCCCCGGGGGCCACAAGGAGGCTGCAGGTGAAGTCCAGGGGGTCCGTCCTGGGAAACCAAAGGCTGGACAAGGAGGGGTTGCCGCCTCCTGGACATTGCTGCACCGAAGGTCGGATTCTCCAAGGCCAGGGGGCTGTGGGTGCAGGGGTACCTTTTGGCGTTGTGAATCTTCATCCGGTTCTGTCGCAGTCAGTGGGGCCCTCTAAATTCAGGCTGCAAGGGTCGTCGTGGTGGACTGGAGGGGTCAACCCATTGCTCAGAATCTCCTGGGGACCAGCTCTAGTCCGTTGGGCCTCCTGAACTTTGGCGTCAGTTGCATAGTGGGCAGGACTCACAGATCTGGGGTGATTCTGGATTCCTTAGATGGAGCTTCTTCTTGGAAGGGCTGCTGACCATGGGAGTTCTTGGTCCTATGTGATGCAGCCAGTCCTCTGGAGGCTTCTCAGAGGTCACTGGACCCGCAGGATGTGTCACTTCTCTTTTTGCAGGGCTTTTTGAAACTGGAGATGGGCTGGTAGGGCTGCGGCCAAGTCAGTTTTCGTTTTCCGTCTTCTCTGCTGGGGTTTCAGCTTAGCAGTCCTTCTTGTGAGGTCGTCCGAAATCTGATGACTTGGGTGCAGGGGAGCCTTTAAAGCCTGGATTTAGGGGCGTTACAGGGGTCAGAGGGCAGAAGCCAACGGCTCCTGTCCCTGAGGGTGGCTACACCCTTCCTGTGTCCACTCCCTTTGGGGGAGGGAGACACATACCTAACCCTATTGCTCCCTGTCCTCCAAATTAAGATGGTTGATTTTGCAAAGAGAGGGGTCACCTCAGCTCTGGACTACTCAGGGGTGGTCCCAGCTGAGGTGGTCACTCATCCCTGTTTTCCCAGATTTTCCTGCCAGACTCTCTGCCAAAAGTTGGGCTCTGTCCTGGGGGCGGGCATCTACCCTAGCTGGAGTGCTCTGGGGCACTGTAACAGGAGGCCTGAGCCTTTGAGTGTACAGTTCCTGCAGGGGGGAGGTGTGAAGCACCTCCACCAAAGGCAGACTTTGTTTCTGGCCACCAAGAGCACAAAGGCTGTCACCCCATGTGGTCAGAAACTCGTCTCTTAGTGGCGGGCTAGCACAGACCAGCCAGTCCTGGACTAAATGATTGAGTAAAATACGGGGGCATCTCTAAGACACTCTCTGGGTGTATTGTACAATAAATCCGACATTGACATCAGTGTGAATTTATTGTGCTGAGAAGTTTGATACTATACTTCCTAGTATTCAGTGAAGCCGTTATGGAGCTGTGGAGTTCGTAATGACAGACTCCCAGACCATATACTCAATAAGGCCACACTGATCTTACAATGTCTAAGAATGGACTTGGACACTATCGTGTCATATTGCTCTTGCAGCTATACCCTCACCTTTGGTATAGAGCACCCTGCCTTAGGGCTGTAAGGCCTGCTAGAGGGGTGATTTACCAATGCCACAGACAGTGGTTGGTGGACATGGCACCCTGAGAGGGTTGCCATGTTGATTTTGCCTTTTTCTCCCCACCAGCACACACAAGCTGCAGAGGCAGTGTGCATGTGCTTTGTGAGAGGTCCCCCAGGGTGGCATAATACATGCAGCAGCCCTTGGGGACTTTCCCTGGCCACAGGGCCCTTGGTACCAGGGGTAGCTTTTACAAGGGACTTGACTGTGTGCCTAGGTAAAACCAATTAGCCTGTTGGTTTAGACTAAGTTCCGACCATCAGTTTATTTTAAGTCATGGCTGTCAACACTGTAGGGGCTACGGCCCTAATGGCCTGCCGCCACTATATTAGCTGTACCTTTGCAAGGATAGAGGCCCTTTACTGAAACAATACCTCCTCTAGTGCATCCCCCATACAAGCTACCATATCTCATTAATGTTTAACTCTGGCTCACCGCTCATCCCTAAGATGTCAGGCTCCCAAAGGGCAATTACTAGGGCTACCTTATAGCTGGGGACGACATGACTAATACAGGTGAGGAGGCTATGGGTCATTCCACAGCGCCTCATACCAGAGATCAGCTGGGGTTCTTCTCATGGAACATAGCCGGGTTAGAAGCTAAGATGAGGGATACAGATTGGCTAGATTTTAGTAAATCTTTTCATGTATTGGCCCTTCAGGAAATCTGGTCCCTTAAAACCACCCCTTTCTTATATATATTTTCTGGCCAGCTATACGGTCTCCTTTTGGACTAGCCAAGCCTGGGATGTGTATTTTAATTTCTTTAACATTGTTCCACGACTGAGGTGTAGACAGACTGCCCAGGTGTTAGGGCGTTCCTCCTTTTTTTAGATATATCCTTGATCTTAATCGTGAATACCTACAATCCCAACAGTCGCCCTTCCTCACTCTGATATTCTGATATAGTTTCCAATCTGGGCTCTATTACAGAGAAGTTTAAAAACTCCTTAGCTTCCCTTGGTGTTGGTTTAGCTAATTGCGTTGAGTGATTTTAGCATCCATCCCTGTGCAGGACCCTGTTTTGTTTTTTTAGAATCTCTTGGACGGAGCTGGGTCACCATTCTCTCATTTCCAACATTTTTCCCAAGGTTATCAGTTTAATTTGCTGACTCATTCCCAGAAACTGGTTATACCTAGCACCGAGGTAGCTCCCACTTATGTAGGAAGAGGGGCAGAGTCAATTGTGGACCACATCCTGATTTCTCTGTCACGTACTAGTTATTTGATGAATTAATAGACCAAATGGATGGGTTGGAGTGATCTTGACCCCCTGGTGTTAGTCTTAAAATATCAGTGCCAGTGTCCCCCATCATCTGCCTCTCCTCTGTAACAGCTGATTCCTTTGGATCAGGGTAGACGCCTGAGTTAGTCAAAAATAATTCGGAAGGAATTCTGTGGGATTTTGTTTAGGCAGTTGTGCCCCAAGTTAGAATGTTGTCTTAACCCTGACCTTTGCCCTGAAGACAGTCTAACTGCTTTTTCTGTACTCTGCACAGGGATGAAACGTGCCTTCTCTAGCTGAGGCTCTTCTGTCTCGAGTAGACCTCAATCAGATACATTTATAAAGCGTGCTACTCACCCGTAAGGGTCTCAAGGTGCTGGGGGGGTGGGGGGGTGGAGTCAGTGCTCGTAGAGCCAGGTCTTGAGCTGCCTTCTGAAGGGGAGGTGGTCCTGTATGGCGCGAATGTGGTTGGGAAGGGAGTTCCAGGTCTTCGCTGCCAGAAAAGAGAAGGATCTTCCTCCGGCGGTGGCTTTGCGGATGCGGGGTACGGCTGCCAGGGCTTGTCCGGTCGAGCGTAGGGTGCGCGGAGGAGTGTAGAATGAGATGCGGTGGTTGATGAGTTTTGGTCCGAGGTTGTGCAGGGCTTTGTGTGCGTGGGTGAGGAGTCTGAAGGTGATCCTCTTGTTGACTGGGAGCCAGTGAAGTTTCTTCAGTTGTCCGGAGATGTGGTGGTGGCGGGGTATGTTCAGGATGAGTCGTGCGGCAGCGTTCTGGATTCGTTACAGTTTCCTCTGCAGCTTGATGGTGATGCTGGCGTAAAGAGTGTTCCCATAGTCCAAGCGACTGGTGACGAGGGCGTGGGTGACGGTCTTCCTGGTGTCGGTGGGGATCCAGCGGAAGATCTTGCGGAGCATGCAGAGGGTGTTGAAGCATGCCAAGGTCACTGAGTTGACCTGTCTGGTCATGGAGAGGGATGAGGCCAGGATGAAGCAGAGGTTGCGTGCCTGGTTGGTGGGTTGGGGAGTGCTGCCCAGGGCGGGAGGCCACCAGGAGTCGTCCCAGGCGGTGGGTGTAGGGCCGAGGATGAGGACCTCCGTCTTTTCTGTGTTCAGTTTAAGCCGGCTGTCTGTCATCCAGTTCGCTACTTCCTTCATGCCTTCGTGTAGTCTGGTTCTTGCTGAGGTGGGGTTGTTGGTGAGGGATAAGATGAGCTGGGTGTCGTCGGCGTAGGATATGAGGTCGAGTCCGTGTTTTTGTGCGATGTTCGCCAGGGGGGTCATGTAGATGTTGAAGAGGGTGGGGCTGAGGGAGGATCCTTGGGGGACTCCGCAGATGATCTCTGTGGCTGTGGATCTGAAGGGGGGGAGGCGGACTCTCTGAGTTCTTCCGGAGAGGAAGGAGATGATCCATTCCAGGGCCTTGCCTCTGATGCCGGTGTTGCTGAGGCGACATATCAGGGTACGGTGGCATACCGTGTCGAAGGCTGCAGAGAGGTCCAGGAGTATGAGGGCCACGGTTTCTCCTTTGTCGGTCAGGGATCTGATGTCGTCCGTGGCTGCGATGAGGGAGGTCTTGGTGCTGTGGTTAGCTCTAAAGCCGAACTGTGAGGGGTCGAGTGAGTCGTTGGTTTCCAGGGCGGTGGTGAGTTGAGCGTTGACGATTTTCTCAATCACTTTGGCGGGGAACGGTAGGAGCGAGATGGGCCGGAAGTTTTTGAGTTCGGTGGGATCTGCTGTTGGTTTCTTTAGGAGGGCGTTGAGTTCGGCGTGTTTCCAGTTCTCCGGGAAGGTGGCGGTGGTGAAAGACGCGTTGATGATGTCTCGGAGGTGGGTTGCGATGATGTTGTCGGCTTTGTTGAAGATGTGGTGCGGGCAGGGGTCGGATGGTGATCCTGAGTGGATGCAGTTCATGATGCGTGTGGTTTCCTCGGTGGTGGTTGGGTTCCAGGTGAGGATGGTGGTGTTGTCGGTGGCGGGTTCCAGTGGTGAGTTCGTGTTGGTTGTGGTGAAGCTGTTGTAGATGTCGGTGATCTTGTGGTGGAAGAAGGCTGCGAAGGAGTCGCAGAGGTCCTGTGAGGGAGGGATGGAGTTGTTTTCTGCGTCGGGGTTGGAGAGTTCTTTGACGATGCCAAATAGTTCCTTGCTGTTGTGGGCGTTGTTGTCTAGTCTGTTCTGGAAGGCTGATTTTCGTGCGGCGCGGAGGCGTTGGTGGTGTTGGCGGGTGGCGTTCTTGAGAGCAGACATGTTCTCCTCGGTCTGGTTGAGGCGCCAAGTCTTTTCGAGGGTGCGGCATTCTTTTTTGGAGTCCTTGAGGTCGGGGGTGAACCAGGAGTTTTTCTTGTGGTTGTTGGTGTTTGCTTGGGTCTTCAGGGGGGCCAGGAGGTTGGCGCAGTCGGAGATCCAGCTCGTGAGGTTGTTGGCGGCTTCGTTGGGGTCTGTGGTGCTGGTGGGTTGGTTCTGAGAGAGGGTCGATGTGAGTTGTTCCGTGGTGATTCGATTCCACTGTCTTCTTGGTGGTTGCTGGGTGTGGTGGTGCACGGTGGTCTTCTTGAAGCTGAAGTGGACACAGCTGTGGTCCGACCAGGCGAGTTCGGTGGTGTGGCTGAAAGAGATGTGTTTGCTGGAGGAGAAGATGGGGTCGAGCGTGTGTCCGGCGTGGTGGGTGGGGGTGTTGACTAGCTGTTTCAGTCCCAGGTTGGCGAGGTTGTCCAGTAAGGCGGTGGTGTTGTTGTCGGTGTGGTTCTCCAGGTGGAAGTTGAGGTCCCCTAGGAGGATGTAGTCGGTGGACGGGAGTGCGTATGGGCTGACGAAGTCTGCGATGTCTTCGCTGAACTTAGTGCGTGGTCCTGGTGGTCTGTACATGAGGGTGCCACTGAGGGTGGTCTTGGGGTCGCTGTGGATCGCGAAGTGGAGGTGTTCGGCGTCGGGGAGTGAGTCGTCGACGTGGGTCGAGATGCGTATGGAGCTTTTGTGTGCGATGGCGATGCCTCCTGCGGTGCGGTTGGTGCGGTCTTTCCGGATGATTTTGTAGCCGTCGGGGATGGCTATGGTGGGGGTCGCGGGGACCAGGGGTTCGGGCGCTAGGCGCGGACGGGCGCAGACGGGCTTGCCTTAGGCGCGCCTTCGGCGCGTCCGCTGCGCGGCCTCGCAGCGGCCGCCATATATGGGGTAGCCGGGGAGGAGGGGTCAGCTGGGAGGCGGGAGGGTAGGTGAGCCAATGGGATTGCGCTTGAGGAGCGCAGAAACGGCGCGAAAAGCGGGAGGCGGGCGGCAGGAAAAAACGAGGGAAAAACGGCTTTGGGAGGGTGGCGAGAAAACAGGAAGAGCGATGCAGACGACGAGAAAGGCGGAAAAAGGACGAAAAAAGGCGGAGAAAAACAAGCACAACGAGCAGGGGCACTGGGCGCACAGGGGGGGGGCACGCACTCGGGGATACAGAAAAATGGTGGAATTACATTCAACCAGGCAGTCTCTGAGGCAGGCACTCGGGGGTACAAAATAAAAGAGGGGGACCGGGCACTCTGGGGCCACGCACTCGGGAAACAAGGAGAGAAGTGGAAGCGGCAGTCACGGGGGCACACAGTCAGAAATAGGCAACACTGAGGCAGGCAAGCACTGGTGGCACTGCGCAGGCGGGGGAGCGACCTATCCTAAGGTCAAAGGTCGCTACCTCTGCCTCGCAGCGGCCGCCATATATGGGGTAGCCGGGGAGGAGGGGTCAGCTGGGAGGCGGGAGGGTAGGTGAGCCAATGGGATTGCGCTTGAGGAGCGCAGAAACGGCGGGAAAAAACGAGGGAAAAACGGCTTTGGGAGGGTGGCGAGAAAACGGGAAGAGCGATGCAGACGACGAGAAAGGCGGAAAAAGGACGAAAAAAGGCGGAGAAAAACAAGCACAACGAGCAGGGGCACCGGGCGCACGGGGGGGCCACGCACTCGGGGATACAGAAAAAAGGTGGAATTACATTCAACCAGGCAGTCTCTGAGGCAGGCACTCGGGGGTACAAAATAAAAGAGGGGAACCGGGCACTCTGGGGCCACGCACTCGGGAAACAAGGAGAGAAGTGGAAGCAGCAGTCACGGGGCACACAGGCAGAAATAGGCAACACTGAGGCAGGCAAGCACTGGTGGCGCTGCGGAGGCGGGGGAGCGACCTACCCTAAGGTCAAGGGTCGCTACCTCTGCCTCGCAGCGGCCGCCATATATGGGGTAGCCGGGGAGGAGGGGTCAGCTGGGAGGCGGGAGGGTAGGTGAGCCAATGGGATTGCGCTTGAGGAGCGCAGAAACAGCGGGAAAAGCGGGAGGCGGGAAAAAACGAGGGAAAAACGGCTTTGGGAGGGTGGCGAGAAAACAGGGGAAGAGCGATGCAGACGACGAGAAAGGTGGAAAAAGGACGAAAAAAGGCGGAGAAAAACAAGCACAACGAGCAGGGGCACCGGGCGCACAGTGGGGGGCCACGCACTCGGGGATACAGAAAAAAGGTGGAATTACATTCAACCAGGCAGTCTCTGAGGCAGGCACTCGGGGGTACAAAATAAAAGAGGGGAACCGGGCACTCTGGGGCCACGCACTCGGGAAACAAGGAGAGAAGTGGAAGCGGCAGTCACGGGGGCACACAGGCAGAAATAGGCAACACTGAGGCAGGCAAGCACTGGTGGCGCTGCGGAGGCGGGGGGAGCGACCTACCCTAAGGTCAAGGGTCGCTACCTCTGCCTCGCAGCGGCCGCCATATATGGGGTAGGCGGGGAGGAGGGGTCAGCTGGGAGGCGGGAGGGTAGGTGAGCCAATGGGATTGCGCTTGAGGAGCGCAGAAACGGCGGGAAAAGCGGGAGGCGGGCGGCGGGAAAAAACGAGGGAAAAACGGCTTTGGGAGGGTGGCGAGAAAACAGGGGAAGAGCGATGCAGACGACGAGAAAGGCGGAAAAAGGACGAAAAAAGGTGGAGAAAAACAAGCACAACGAGCAGGGGCACCGGGCGCACGGGGGGGCCACGCACTCGGGGATACAGAAAAAAGGTGGAATTACATTCAACCAGGCAGTCTCTGAGGCAGGCACTCGGGGGTACAAAATAAAAGAAGGGAACCGGGCACTCTGGGGCCACGCACTCGGGAAACAAGGAGAGAAGTGGAAGCGGCAGTCACGGGGGCACACAGGCAGAAATAGGCAACACTGAGGCAGGCAAGCACTGGTGGCGCTGCGGAGGCGGGGGAGCGACCTACCCTAAGGTCAAGGGTCACTACCTCTGCCTCGCAGCGGCCGCCATATATGGGGTAGCCGGGGAGAAGGGGTCAGCTGGGAGGCGGGAGGGTAGGTGAGCCAATGGGATTGCGCTTGAGGAGCGCAGAAACGGCGGGAAAAGCGGGAGGCGGGCGGCGGGACAAACCGAGGGAAAAACGGCTTTGGGAGGGTGGCGAGAAAACAGGGGAAGAGCGATGCAGACGACGAGAAAGGCGGAAAAAGGACGAAAAAAGGCGGAGAAAAACAAGCACAACGAGCAGGGGCACCGGGCGCACAGGGGGGGGCCACGCACTCGGGGATACAGAAAAAAGGTGGAATTACATTCAACCAGGCAGTCTCTGAGGCAGGCACTCGGGGTACAAAATAAAAGAGGGGAACCGGGCACTCTGGGGCCACGCACTCGGGAAACAAGGAGAGAAGTGGAAGCGGCAGTCACGGAGGCACACAGGCAGAAATAGGCAACACTGAGGCAGGCAAGCACTGGTGGCGCTGCGGAGGCGGGGGAGCGACCTACCCTAAGGTCAAGGGTCGCTACCTCTGCCTCGCAGCGGCCGCCATATATGGGGTAGCCGGGTAGGAGGGGTCAGCTGGGAGGCGGGAGGGTAGGTGAGCCAATGGGATTGCGCTTGAGGAGCGCAGAAACGGCGGGAAAAGCGGGCGGCGGGAAAAAACGAGGGAAAAACGGCTTTGGGAGGGTGGCGAGAAAACAGGGGAAGAGCGATGCAGACGACGAGAAAGGCGGAAAAAGGACGAAAAAAGGCGGAGAAAAACAAGCACAACGAGCAGGGGCACCGGGCGCACAGGGGGGGGGGGGGAGACACGCACTCGGGGATACAGAAAAATGGTGGAATTACATTCAACCAGGCAGTCTCTGAGGCAGGCACTCGGGGGTACAAAATAAAAGAGGGGGACCGGGCACTCTGGGGCCACGCACTCGGGAAACAAGGAGAGAAGTGGAAGCGGCAGTCACGGGGGCACACAGGCAGAAATAGGCAACACTGAGGCAGGCAAGCACTGGTGGCGCTGCGGAGGCGGGGGAGCGACCTACCCTAAGGTCAAGGGTCGCTACCTCTGCCTCGCAGCGGCCGCCATATATGGGGTAGCCGGGGAGGAGGGGTCAGCTGGGAGGCGGGAGGGTAGGTGAGCCAATGTGATTGCGCTTGAGGAGCGCAGAAACGGCGGGAAAAGCGGGCGGCGGGAAAAAACGAGGGAAAAACGGCTTTGGGAGGGTGGCGAGAAAACAGGGGAAGAGCGATGCAGACGACGAGAAAGGCGGAAAAAGGACGAAAAAAGGCGGAGAAAAACAAGCACAACGAGCAGGGGCACCAGGCGCACAGGGGGGGGGGCCACGCACTCGGGGATACAGAAAAAAGGTGGAATTACATTCAACCAGGCAGTCTCTGAGGCAGGCACTCGGGGGTACAAAACAAAAGAGGGGAACCGGGCACTCTGGGGCCACGCACTCGGGAAACAAGGAGAGAAGTGGAAGCGGCAGTCACGGGGGCACACAGGCAGAAATAGGCAACACTGAGGCAGGCAAGCACTGGTGGCGCTGCGGAGGCGGGGGAGCGACCTACCCTAAGGTCAAGGGTCGCTCAGTGATTTAAAGTGATCTAAAGCCCATTGTACCTCAAAGACAGTCCTTAAATGCCTAAGAAATGGGAGGAGATTGAGGGCCTAAGAACCCACTATAAGAGGGTCTTGGAGGAGAGAAAGGAATCCCTTAAGCATGATACCTGGGATCAGCTCGTTCACGCTAGTGACTAATAATTGTGCTGCATTCTAGAGAGTACTAAATCACTTTTTTTTTTTAATTCACTTTTAAAGCTGATGAAACTACTCCTAATTTGTTCACTGTGATACCTGAAGATAAGTAGTATGATAACTTATTTAGTTGAGAATAGGACAGTCAGCTACTTCAAGCGCTGGTACGAAGGTCATGTGCTCCCCTTACCCTTCCTTTTCTATCTCTGAAGTTATATGTGCTATTAGACATTTAGCCTGTAAAAAGGCCCCGGCCCAGACGGTGTTCCAGACGACCTTTTCAGGAGTGACTTATTCATCTGGGCACCCATGTTGATGAACATCTTAAATGGTGCTGTCAGTTGGCCGTCCACGTTCTTGCTCTCAGTTCATCATTGTGCAAATATTTAAATAGGGTGACAGGGTGGATCCAAAATGCTATAGGTCCATATCCTTTATTGATACCACTGTCAAGGTTTTGGGTCAGGTGGTCCTAAAAAAGGCTGCCTGAGTGGGCCAAAGAGAAGAACATTCATTGATTCTCAGTATAGGTTTAGGCCTAGTCTGGGCACCATTGACTAATGCTTGAACTTGCACCTTTTGATTCACAAATACAGTGGTCTAAAGGGGCACCTTTTTCTTGGGTTTCATTGAACTCACATCAGCTTTTGATTGAATGAATCATTCACAGCTGTGGTCATTGTTGCTGTACTTAGGTGTTGAGCCAGCCCTGGTCTCTTTTCAGGGAGGATGGCTCGTGCACCAATAAAAATCTATAACTACACAAGGGTGTATACTGCCCCCCGTTATTCATCATCTACATCAACTGTCTAGAGGCAGCTTTTTTGAGAGCACAGGTGATCCCCCTCGGGTGGGTTCCCATCCACTATAGGTTCTTTTACATGCAGATGATGCTGCCCTTATTTAAAGGATGGCAGTAGGCCTCCAACGGCTTCTTGATTTCTTAGTTGAGTTTATCACGGCCTGGATCTCTCTGAACATGTGAAAATCTTTTGATGGCCATGGGTGTTAAACCAGCCAAAACCAAAAGTAATTTCTGCTTCAAATCTAAGATCACCCAAGGCTGTTCCTTTACTTATTTGGGTATTTTGTTTAATGATAAGGACCCTTCTGTCCTTTAGAAAAGACTAACACTAGCCAGATTATGTGGCTTGGTCCTGAATTTAATTTTAAGGGTGGGTTAGAAACCCATAAAAGCCTTGATCTATATTTACAAAGCTAAGCTCGTAACCTCCTGATAGGTGCTTACCTGGCTAGGTGACCAATCCCCCTTTCAGGGCTATTTAGGGTCTCTTGGATGGGTGCTCGGATTCGGTTTGGAAAATTCCTGCAGGACTGATTTGCAACCTCTGCTTTGACTTCTGGTCTACGGAACTGCGACTGAAATCTCCAGGACCCGACAAGCTGCCTCCAAGAGGTAGTCTTCTGCAACATTGTTTCCAGGGCTCCTGCCAGCAACTGCAACATTTCCACCAGCTGTGGATCCCCTGAGGGTGGCGTGTCTTCAGTCTGCACTAGAAGTAAGAAGGAATCTCCCTTTGAGTGAAGGAGTCACTCCCCTGCATCCGCAGGCACCTGCTGCAATGACGACCGGATGCGTGGATCTCCTCCCATCCTGAGCTGCGTGGATCCTGCATCACGGGTGGTGGTCCAGAGTTGTCCTCTTGATCCTCTCTGCCAGCTGTCCAACTTTGGTGGAGGTAAGCACTTGCCTTCCCACGCAGGACTGTACCTCTGAGCACCGCATCTCTTGCAGCTGCTAAGGCTTGTTTGCATCTCCTCCAAGGGATCTTCAGGTGCCATATAGCTCTAGTCCCCAGCACGCCTTCCTGCGATGCACAGCACTCTGCATGTTTCTCCTGCGGTGTGGGATCCCTTTCTGTAGTGCTGCGTGGGCTCCTTCTGTGACTCCTGTGTCCCTGTCCTGTGGCACTCCCGTGGGTGCAGCCTATGCTTTTGTGGAGTCTCTGCGACACAGAGGGTCCCTCTGTCACTTTCTTTCACTTGTGTTGTAAGAAACTGCCACGTCTCCCTGCATTAGGAACTTCTGTTAACCAGGTGCTTCTCACTCTGGATGGCATAACATTCGATCTTGGGCATCTGCGCTTTTCCATTTCATTGTGAAGAAAACAATGAAAAATAAAACTAAAGGCTCAAAATGAAACCCAAGAAACTATTTATTTACAATGAATTGTCAAAAATCCACCCTAATATGAAGCTCCTCTTCCCTCCTCTCCCTTTCCTCCTTTTCTTCTCTCATCTCCCCTCCCTTTCCTTATCTCTGCTCCTCTCCCTCTTTCTTGACAATGAGAAACACACCCGACAGGAAAACAGGATTGTCCCCGCACAAGGTCTTTGTGGGCAGAGCAATGAGATTGCCAGCGGTTTCTGCAAATGCTCTTGTGAACATAACAGATGATATGGTGTTGGACTACTGCAAAGGTCTGACGGATGTGGTTCACTCTTTCTCTCAGCAGGTGGAAGCCAACGATCGAAGATCAAGGACGCGATCTGAGAGAAAGTGACTGGGTTGTGGTCCAAAAACGTGAGAAAGGCGTGTTTGGAACCTTGGTGGCAAGGCCCTTTCCAGGTAGTTTTGATCATCACCACAGCCGTCAAGTATGCTGGGGTTCCGAACTGGATACATGCAAGCCACACGAGAAAAGTGCCATGTCCTTTGGACGATGAAGAAGAGTTGTTGAGAGTACCAACAAGGACCAGACAAGCCTTGGAGCCGGAAGGAGAAGAAAACTGAACTTGGACCGGGTCTGAGCACCTTGAGGACGTTTCAGTCACTCCTGTGAGATACAAAGGAGAAGACCTCCAGGAGGGTGAAAGGGAGCCAATCTCGATTGAGGCAGCATGAGAGTCTAGTCAGAGAAGGGCTCTCCCAGAAGTAGACTAATTTGAGAGACAAGCAAAGCAAACGCCGGACCCTGAGGGGGAAGTAGTTGAAGTGGATCAAAGCCTAGGTGGTATGACTCCTCCTGACCCCGTTGCAGGTCCATCAAGAGAAAATCCTGCAGAGCAAGAAGAAGTTTCAACTTCAACACTAAAAAGAGCATTAACCAGGGGCCCACTGAAAGAAGATAAGTGGCCGGAGTCACAAGCAAAGAGAAAGGAAGCAGTTGTGACAACAATCAAGGAAGCAGTAGATACGACCAGGAGAGAAGACCTGAGTGAAGGAGAATTGAATGGAGATCGAAAATTGAAAAGAAAGAATTGCAAGTCAAAGGTACACAGGTCCTGAATGGGCGTATGCAACAACAAGTGAATGGCAAAGAGAGTGTTTGTCTTTTTGTTTTTTTCAAGACATTCTAGGTCAATATTTTGGCACTTGAAAGAAGCTAATGAACTGAACTGTTGAGACAAATTGAGAAGTGCAAAGAGAAAAGACTTTGATAACCTGATTTGACAAGCTGCTAAACTGATTTTTGACAAGCTTACGTATTTTTTTATTTTTTATTTATTTATTTAAAAAAAGGATCCTGGAAGAGAGACTGAAAGCTGTAAATAACTGCTGAAAGAAGTTTTTTTTTTAAAAATCTTTACTGCATATTTTCTATTTTTTTTTCCACTTCTACTTTCTGATTCTTTAGAGATCCTGAATAACATTAGCCAGCGGGGTAGGAAGAACAGGGTGCTGTAAATACAGGGGTACTGGTTTGGCAATTGTGTGCGTGATATTGTGTGTGATTTTGATTGTGGGGATGACTGTTCTTGACCAGAGTAAAGCCAACCATACTTCAGCTTTAGAGACAACTACTGTATTGACAGTGGTAGAGAAGTTTAGGTTAGATGAGAAGTATCTGCACGTAGACAATTCCCCAGGGGAACTTTCTTCTAATGTGTTCTATCGCTTATTGAGTGAGTATGTTGAGACGATGAATGCGAAGAATTGTTATGGATGTACACAGATTCCTTCATCAGTTGAAGAAGGAGTTACCTATCATAGTTTGCCTCTTATGGGGTAAGGTGTAGTCTGTTACTGAGAAGATTCTATAACCAGGAGTACATTCATTACTTCTATTCCAACCGTGACGTCGTGTTCTTGTTTGTCCCCATAATTAGGTATGTGAGTAGAGTAGCCAAGGAAAATGACGTAGTATTAGTGAGGGGTTTCTTCAAGCCTACATTAACGTTTGGCACAACTTATGCGCACAGAAACAACTTGACATGCTTGCTTACACCTTTAGAAAAGAGCTTCTTAGACCACAGAGATGACAGGAGAAAGACATTAAAGATGACAGGAGAAAGGCATTAAAGGAGAAGTTAGAAAAGGGTTTAGAGAAAAGGACTTATAAGAATGATTATGCTTTTAGTGCAATAAAAACACAAGGGAAATTAGCTTTAGATGCACAACACGTAGGGAAGCTTTTTGTATATTGACCTAGATCTAGTACTGACGCTTTATTTGTGGGAATGAGTGAATGTAGGCTTGTGTTTTTGTTTCAGAGTAAATGGACATTTTATGTTGAACGGACAGGATCCAGCGAGTCCCAGTAAATATTACATTTGTTGACCTAATGCTTATTACCGTCTTCCAAGAGGATGGTATGGAACATATTACTTGGGGATAGTTTTCCTAAAGATATTCCAACTTGATGACTTGAAAAGATTACCGAAATTGACAGAATTACATCACAGTAGAGAGAGGAGAGAGTCTCCTGGTATAGTGGGAGATATATTTGGAGCAATGACTCCGTCAGTAGGAGTTGTTCTGAATTCTATAAAGATTTGAAAGTTGTCTACTATTGTTGATAACATGTTGCTGAATTTTTCAAGAGTCATGATCCTGTTAGATACAGAATTGGCCGCTGAAAAGCTGTGACTCTTCAGAACCGCCTTGCGTTAGACATTTTTAGCAAAAGATGGTGGAGTCTGCAAAATGCTTAATTCAAACCATTGCTGTTCATTTATTCCTGATAATAGTAAAGAAATTAGAAGTTTACTAATCTGACAAATGAGAGTGCGGATTTGAATGAGTTGAATGAACCACATGTTTGGGAGAAAGTTGGCAAAGGATTTGCTTCAGTGGGAAATTGGCTCAGCAACATTGGAAAAGGGATATTATTGAAGATAATACAAGGGATATAGATTATTGTGATTTGCATAATTGGAGTATGGGGAATATGTAAATTGTGTAGAATGATTAAATTGGAGAAGATGAAAAATGATCAGCGGAGGGAAGAAATGAGAAATTGTTTAGGGGAATTTCAAAAAGGGAACAAAGATATGAGGGGATAGAAATTACAGAATTTTAGCTGAAGCAAATGTTTTGTGGGAAGGTTCTGTGTGATGGCATATTTAGTCATCAGAAGAGGGATTGTTAACGCTGAGTTCATTAATGAATATTCATGTATTTTGAGTGTTGGATTTTCGTAGAAAATGTGTTAACTTTGAGAAAAATAATGCCTGCATTTGAAGGTGGGCCCACCAGAGTGGCTGTCAGTGTTCACGAAGTGTATTTATTAGTGGCTTATTAATATGAAATGTTGAGCTTATGTTGTATTAATGTAGTAGTATGTCATATTAAGGTTTATGCGTTGTGTTAGCTTTATTAATCGTAGGCCTTAGCTAAGTCTTGGCCTAGTTGCACAGCCTCATGTCAAGCTGCATTTTCTTAGCCGACTTAAAAAGTGGATGCTTAGAGAATTAAATTGTGATTTGTTTTTTTACTGTACTGACCATGTGCTCGTAGCTGAAGTTAGTTCACATGAGAAACCGCTTACTTGAAGAGGGACTAGCTAGAGAAATATTGTAGTATGTGTAGGACTGACCTTCCCAGGAGAAGACAATGGATGGATTGACTTGAGTATAAGCTGCAACAAAATTGATACCTGACCAGACGAATGATAAGAACGGGAGACAAGGAGCCAGTCGTCAACATGTGAACCATGTAGTAGTTAAAACTTTAGATTAAGGGTTTTAGTTTCATTGGACTAATTGCAAACATGCGATTCTTTGACCAATAAGGATGTGGGAAGTAGTTTTAGGAAATCTAACTAAGCCAGACTGCACCGAGAAGAGAGATCATTCCAGTCCATTCTTCCCCATTCTTCTTGGGCATTTAGTTACTTTTTTTCTGAACTGATTGAAAAGAATTTGCTTTTCTGAACTTTTAATGCTGAAGCCTGATATCTTGCTGGCCGAACTGATGTCCTATTGACGAAGCTTGCTGAACCATATTGAGGACAGGTATATGGCGATATTATTGATGGTTGTGTCTATTTACTTTTGTTTCTAGGTGCCAACTGCTATTTTGATAGAGCCATAGTTACATGTTTTTCCAAATTTGTGTGACTAAAGTGCTTTGAATGAAGTCCAAACATGCTATTCTAATCTGATGTTAGTTAGGGTTCTCACTGATTAAGTTTGTTACATGTTATAACGTTGATGTCCTTTCCTCGCTGAACTGTGAATGTATGTTATATCGTTTGCGCAATTATTCTTGCTATTAGTTTGTACTGTAACCTTAGACCGTGTAGTAGCTCAAGCCTTGATTAGATTGCGATTCTTCCGCTTTGTTCAGCCAGTATTGTTTCTGTATGTTTATCATTTGATATTAAGATTAAGTTACGTGACATTAGCATTGTTAATATAGGGAAATAAACATTCTAACTTTTACATAAAGGTGTGGTTATTCAAGGCCGAGAGGTCATGGTGTGTGGAAATTACTGACTCCTACTGATTATTTATGTTAATGATTGTTGTTGATATTGATTTGTATTGGTACAGGGTTACATGGTGGGAAAACCTCAATGCGCAGTCAAAAAAGGTCCATCAGCCTATTCACGTCTCCCTTGTAAGTTTACTTAAAAGGGTCTGATGCGCTAACAGTGGCAACATGCATCTGAGTTTTTAGTAACTTTTAATCCATTTCAGCTGGAAACAAATGTGTTTTTGTTCAAATCTGCAGATTATGCAGCAGATGTTGGATTATGTCACACAGGCTGAAAATTGTTAAATATATACCGAAACGCGGGCTGCAAAATCACATGATTCTGGTGGCCCTGATTCTAGGGACCGACTTTGCTATTTTCTTACATCCCATTTTGCATTTCTCAAACGCCGATTTCTTAAGATTCGCTATTTAAGAAATTCAAAACGGGTCTTGATAAATCTGGCCCGTAGTCCTTAAAAGATGGAATGTCGTTCAAGACTATGGGCCTCATTACGAGGTTGGCCATCCGTGGATCGCCATGGTGCCGTTTGCGGTCCGACTGCCGTTGGGATGGCAATTTAACCACCGTACTACGAGTCATGTGGGCATATGGAGTAAATATCGCTGCCGTCCTGCCAGGCAGCACAGAAGGCCACGATCACAAGGCTGTACAAACAGGCCGGTGGAGCCAGTGTTTCCGACAGACACATTGGGGTTGCACACCGCCAATGTGACCGTGGCGGACCAACCACCACATCTCAGCAGGTGGAAACTGGGCGTGTATAGGGAGACACTCACCTGCAGGCAGCCTTACACTTCCGGTGCCGCCATGGATCCCATCACACACGTCCTGCCAAAGCTTATAATCATCGAAGGTGCACAAAATGCACACCACCATAGATGCAACCGACCGTAAGTGAACACAACTACCTCTGTCATTACGCTCAACAATAGATTGTCGCGCTGTCAGCCACATTATATGGGGCTTACACTACGGTCACCAAGTACACTTGTCACTGTGTCCCTGGTCAGAATCCTACACGAGGAAGGACATATTCACAGTCACAAAATGCCCCCTTTGTGCAGGTCACTCAAACTGTGCCGCAACACTACACAAAAACACATCTACTCTCAGGCACAGTGAAGTTTACACAACATTGTGTCACATAACACCAACAACAGAGCAACATCACATCTATAAATACAACTCACGCTCACATTCCATCGACTGTCATCACATTCAACACGTATGGATGTTGCATGAAACACAAACACCACTCTCATTAAACAGCCCCACAAATGGACACACACATATGACCTACATTGCAACACAATGGAAGGGCAATGGGATGCATAATACACAGAGAGACAAATATAGCAAGCTCACTATGCAAACAATACCTGCACGATAGGGATAGGGATAGGGGCATCAGGAGCGTGCAGTGAAGGAGACTGCACTGGGACACATCTCACTTTGCACTTGCCTCTTAAACAACATTTGCACAGGAACTGGCCCTACACGTATCTCAGGGACAAACAATAGTGGAGCCAAATGACGTGCCTATCTGCACAATGTGGAAGTGCAAGTCAACCAAGCACATACAACTCCAACTGCATGGGACATTCATCTACAGCTGCAAGGTACACTCAGCTAAATGGACGCACGTACAGTCAAATGCAAACAAAGATAGCAAAATTGAAGACCCTCCATGTCTGCACAAACAAAACTCAAGCTGCCACACATTTGATGAATCTATAATCATATCAGGTGTTGGAAGGTGGGTCATTAGTTGTGTGGCCTGTACAAGTAATAAGTCCGCACACGACCGCCACTGGGAGCCAAACACCCCATTGTAGCGCTTGACTCTCATAGGGTAGCATTGCAGAGCAGTCCAAGGCTTACTCAAGGGAGGTGGTGTGGGCCAGTAATCCCCATTCACGAGCACACAAGCATGACTCTCAATAAATGATTGTCCAGTCTGTGCTTTTCTTTTGATAAAGTAAAAGTACATTTATTACTCACACACACTTCTCAATACTATGCAACAATCTACAAATATACACAAAGTGATGGAATCACTCTGGGAGGACATTGTGTAATCTCTCATGTCTCCTCCAAGGGAAGATATAATCCAACAACCCACATGGCAAAACAATCCCCGGTGTCCCCCTGCATCATTTGAACGTTTGACAGTAATGTGGAATGAACACACCTACATCTGCAATTAAGTACATCTATCTTGCCAAGAGATCTCATTATTCAAATTAGCATCAACAGGGAACATATAGGACCATATTCAAGCAATTTAACCATTAGGATTACTTTTGGATTACTTTCATATTAATCTTAATTGACCATCAAATAACAGTTGAATACATAGAGTAATACCAGCCTACACCACTAGTAGGCATAGTCCCACAACACAGAACAAAAGTTCCCATAAGCTTGTGCTCTAACAATATGTAGAGCCCTTGGGGGGGTTATCATTCATTTGTTCCACCCTGCCTAGGGTGGGGACACACTGCGTTGGGGTAGGCTGCGCTGTTCCTGCAGCTCCCCCTGTCCATGGGCATGTATTTGGTGTTGGCCCCATCTCCCTGGGACCACTACACTCTGGCTTATGGGACCAAACCCCTGCTCCTGCCCCGCAAAGCATGCTGGGGCAGCCGCATATGAGATGAGTGGCTCTCCCGCTGCGCTGGGGAGAGCCGCCGTGCAGGCAAAAATTAGGCTTCTTCTAGGGGGATGCACGGTCCCACCCGGACCCCCCCACACAAGGTAAGTGCACCCTCGTTGGAGGGTGGCACAGGGAGCCCACCCCTGGCCGCCCCTGCCGGCTCTCCGCATGGCCAGCACCTCCGTGTGCTGCTGCGGGAGCCGGCCTTCTCTATGCTGTCTGCCCGCTCGGGCAGACGCGTGCAGGCTGGCGGCCGGACGGGCCGCTTGGGGGAGTGCAACGGCACTCCCCCTTTCCTCCACGTCAGCTGTGGGGCCCCGGGATGGGGTCCGGGGCCCCTCCAAGCCTCCATGGGGAGCGCGACGGCGCTTCCCGACATCATCTTCCCTTTTGGGGCCCACTGGTGATTTTCACAGGGGGCTGCGACGGCGCCCCCAGACTTGACTTCGTCTGGGACTCCAGGATCGGGTCTGGGGCCCCTCAGGTCCATCTTCACGGGGAGTGCGATGGCCCTCCCTGGCTTCTTCTTCGGCTGGCCCCTCCACCGGCGGCAGCCATCTTGCAGGGATGCCCCACGGCACTCCCCCACTCCTTCTTCCTGGGGCCCCGGGATTCACCATTTTCACGGGGACTGCGACGGCGCTCCCTGACTTTTCTTCGGCTGCAGGGGGCCCCGGGTTGGGGTCCGGGGTCCCTACCCACCGCGCCAGGGGGGTGCATGACTGCAGCCCCCCCACCCCATCAAATCAAAATAGGCCAGGCTTCACGGCCCGGGATGGGGTCTAGGGCCCCTTCTTCTTCCAGAGGAGGAGTGCGACGGCACTCCCATCACTCCTCTTCCTCCTGGGGCAGCCCCTGGGCCCTGGCCCACCCCAGAGGGGCACAGTCTGGAGCAGCTGCAGAGCCCCACGCGCTTCGTAGCTGCTTCTCCAGAGGTCAAAGGTCGCCATCCTTCTTTCCTGGATATCTCGGCCCCCCAAGGGTCGATTTTCATCATTCCGGTGTCATTTCGCTCCTGGTGACAAGCCCTTGCCACCAGGAGCACTCTCCTTAGGCCTCTATACCCTTGTCTTGGGGGGCACTAGCACTGCCCACAAAGTCAGATACTACAAACAACAGCAAATGGATCAGCAAGCAGACTGAAACATACACAACTGTAGGCAGACAACACACGTGTTTCAGGAACAACATAAAGGTAAAAAAGGAATAGCAGGACAAATTTATACCCAAAAATAACCAACTGTTTGGCTTTATTTTAAAACACATTTGAACGCTCCAAGGCCATTGGCCAGTCTATATGGTATTGTCCAGGCACATCATTGTGTCTTTACTGCCAGGAAACCTCCACAGGATGGGGCATCTAGTGGGCAGGCAGGCAGCTCAGGAATCATCCTTGGAGGGGTGGTGGTGGGGGACAGGGTGGGGTCAGATTTGGGATGGGTGAATGTGGGTTTGGGAGGGGTGGACTGCTTCTTGGGGGGTATGGATTCTTGCAGGGGGAGTGTGACATGGAAGGACTTGGAGGTGGAAGGGATGGGCTGAGAGGTGGGTTGGGGACGGGGGTGTAGGAAATGGGGTAAAGGGCAAGCTCAAACAAAAAAATCAGACTTAAGAACACAGGGACGGTCATCAGGGATGGGGTTTTGGAGGTTGAGGTAGTTGTCTGCTGTATTGGTGTGGATGTCTTGGGTGTGTGTGTGTTTGAGGTATGCTTGCATTTGGGTGCTGTCTGTTGCTTGTGAGACTAGCCATTTGTGTGTCTTCGGGGGCTGGGAGTTGGAGGTGCTGGGTAATGGAGTAGTGGATGTCTGTGTGTCTGCTGGTATGGTGGATGTCTGTGTGTCTGTTGTGGTGTCTGTGGGTATGGTGGGTGTATCACTGGCTATTGTGGTGCCTGTGGATGTGCTTGATCTTCTGTGTGGTACGGTGTGGGTGATGGGGATGTCTGGGGAAGTGGTGACAGATGTGTGTGTGGGTGTCTGAGTGCTTGCGTCCCGATGTGCTTTATGGTGTTTTTGTCTATGTGTGCTGCTCTTGTGTGTTGAGGTAGGTGCGTACCGATCGGTCTGTGTGCTTGGGGTAGGTAAGAGAATGGGGAATTGGGAATGGGAAGAGCGAGGTGGAGGAGGGATGGAAGGTAGGGGGTGACTGGATGCTGTCAGTGTGAAGGCCAGAGCCTGAAATAATCTCTGTTGGCTAGACATTGCTCCATGAATGCATTTGTCTGCTGCAGTTGGCTTGCCAATCCATGGATGGCACTCACAGTGGTTGACGGACCCACAGAGATGCTCCTCAGGACGTCAATAGCCTCCTCACAGGGGCAGCAGGGATAACAGGGGCTGGGGTGGAGGTGCCCATGGCAACAGAGATCCCCTCCCTCCTGGGTGAGCGGGCATGGCCAACTTGGTGGGGGAAATAGGGAGGTTGGTGATAGAACTGGAGGTGGCGAACAAAGGTGGTTCAGGGGTACATCCCGATGGGTCGGCCACACTAGGGAGTTGTCACTGGAGGAAGAATTCTGTAAAGCACTGCAGTGCGTGGCCCCTTTAAGGTGGAGTGCATGGCCTCTAAGGCTATGTGCTGCACTCGGATGACTGCTTGTGTCAGAGTTCCTTCCGCTTCCTCTGTACTCACCTGTGATTGATGCAGCATTCTCTCACCGCGTCCTTGAGCGCTCTGTGTCCTTGTCGCTGGGTTCTTTCCTCGCTGCTCCGATTCATGTTTTCTACACGCGTTATGGAGTTTCCTGCTGCAAGACAAGAAAGACAAAGTGATTTCTAGACAGCAATCGATTCTGGTAACATTTTTCCAATATTAAAGAAACAAGAATACTTATCTGATGAATTTATCTGTAGCCCATGCATTTACTGGACTCAACACCTTAAAGGAAGAGAAAAATAAATTTGAGTGAACTTACTATAATCAGTTCCCCTAAGAAGCTATTAGGAGAACAGAAACATGAACTAAGAAACTTTCATATTTACTAGCTCTACTGTGATATTAGTTAATTACTTGACTGTGCATTTACTTACCTGACTTGTAGAACTGCTGTTTGCAAAATAATTATTTTGCCTTCCAATCGCAGGATAAAAAGAACCTGATAACTGTACTTTTAAAAAACCTTGATGATTATTTGCATAGACCTAGGCATGAGTTGTTTGAAAACGTTTATATTATCATATTGCACTCTGTTTATCTAGTGTAGTAATATTGTGAGTCTGTATGGACATAGGTGGTCATTCCAACCCTGGTGGTCGGTGTTAAAGTGGCAGTAAAAAAAATTGAATTCCGACCGATGCGGTAACCGCCAACAGAGACCCGCCACATTAACACATCGCCCGCCACGGCGGTACAAACAAACAGCGCGACGGTCCCTGCCAACAGACAGGCGGGAGTCAATGTACCGCCCACAGTATCACAACCTACCAATCCGCCACCTTTTCCGGGGCGGTAGCCCCGCTGATAAAAACACAGCGGAAACAGCCATTTCAAAGGGAAAACGCTCACCTCCATACACCCCATGAGGAATCAGGACAGCATGGAACCCGAACTCCACATACTCCCATCGATAGTCTTCCTGCTCCTCTACCAGGAGCACGAACGCCGGCGTAGAAGACAACGGTGAGTAGTGCACCTACGACACAGGGGAAGGGGGAGGAAAAAAATTACGGGGACACACATACACAACACCCCCACCCTCACCCACTACAACACACACATCAATGCATAGCAATACATCACAGTTACACCCCCCAAAGCCCACGGAAGAATGCAAAGACAAAAGGAAATGATTCTAAACATTGAAATATATTGCAATACTGCCAAACAAATATATATACACATCAAAAACTCTTATATACAGAAATGTACAAGTCCGAGCATTGCAGCAGGTATTGTCCGTGGACCACTGGGCCCAAATCACATGGGAAAAGCCCACACAGGATACCTGACTCTAATGGAGAGAACACTGCAGTGGCATCAGATAGCAAAACTACAGACACCTCAGGGGGAAAGGAAGGGGGGGGCACCTCAGCCAGATGAGTGCACGACGCCAGATCCACGAGGGGCCTCCATGCCCACTGTTCAATCCTGGGGAGTGCAAAGCCACAGTCTCACAAGTCTATACAGTGGGTGGGCTGCCCACTGCTCAATCCTGGGGAGTGCAAAGCCACAGTCTCACAAGTGGATAACAGTCTCCACTGGTTCTGGAGGGGGCCTGGTGCCCAGAGTGCCTCGTGCAGCCCTGCCCGACACAGATGCGGCCCAGCCCCTGCCGCTCATGGGCCAGCGGTGCCTGCGATGGAGTGGCCAGTGCAGCGGTGCTTGAGAAGGCGGTGCCCTGTACAGCGGTGCTTGAGACGGCGGTGCCCAGTGTAGCGGTGCTTGAGATGAAGGGCCCAGTGCAGCGGTGCTTGAGATGAAGGGCCCAGTTCAGCGGTGCTTGAGATGGCGGTGCCCAGTTCAGCGGTGCTTGAGACGCCGGTGCCCAGTGTAGCGGTGCTTGAGATGAAGGGCCCAGTTCAGCGGTGCTTGAGCCGGCGGTGCCCAGTGCAGCGGTGCTTGAGATGAAGGGCCCAGTGCAGCAGTGCTTGAGATGAAGGGCCTAGTTCAGCGGTGCTTGAGATGAAGGGCCCAGTGCAGCGGTGCTTGAGATGAAGGGCCCAGTTCAGCGGTGCTTGAGACGGCGGTGCCCAGTGCAGCGGTGCTTGAGACGGCGGTGCCCAGTGCAGCGGTGCTTGAGACGGCGGTGCCCTGTTCAGCGGTGCTTGAGACGGCGGTGCCTGAGACGGCGGTGCCCAGTGTAGCGGTGCTTGAGATGAAGGGCCCAGTGCAGCGGTTCTTGAGATGAAGGGCCCAGTTCAGCGGTGCTTGAGACGGCGGTGCCCAGTTCAGCGGTGCTTGAGACGCCGGTGCCCAGTGCAGCGGTGTTTGAGATGAAGGGCCCAGTTCAGCGGTGCTTGAGACGACGGTGCCCAGTGCAGCGGTGCTTGAGACGCCGGTGCCCTGTTCAGCGGTGCTTGAGACGGCGGTGCCCAGTGTGGCGGTGCTTGAGACGGCGGTGCCCTGTTCAGCGGTGCTTGAGACGGCGGTGCCCAGTGTAGCGGTGCTTGAGATGAAGGGCCCAGTGCAGCGGTGCTTGAGATGAAGGGCCCAGTGCAGCGGTGCTTGAGATGAAGGGCCCAGTTCAGCGGTGCTTGAGACGGCGGTGCCCAGTTCAGCGGTTCCGGCCATGGCTGGGAGGTCATTTGCCACCTGTCCTGTGGCTGGTGGGGCCCTCCTGCCCATCTGTCCTGTGGCTGGCGGGGCCCTCCTGGGCAGCTGTGCCGGGGCTGTTGGTGGCCTCCTGCCCACCTGGGATGGGGCTGGCGGGGCCCTCCTGGCCAGCTGGGCTGATGGCGGTGTTGTCGGCCGTGCTGCCCTTCCCAGCCTTCCCTGATCGCCTGTGGCCCTTCCCCACCTTGGGCGGTGTGCCAGCTGTCTCCACACTCCCTGCCGGAGCCCTGGTAGGGGTTTTAGTCCCTGGTGTTTTCACCCTCTCCCGCCGGCCACTGCCTATCTTGGGATGTTTCTCCGGGGGTGGGCTGCCCGTGCCTTGGCTTCGCACCAAACTGGCTGCCCTGGTGGGTGGGGCACTCCACTGTCCATGGCAGACTGTGATGACAGGGTCCGGTTTTGTCGTGGCTGAGGTGCTGACTGTAGTCCTATGACATGGACGGGGTGGGGGAGTTGGTGGAAAGAGGTTGAGTTTAGACAGGAAAAACTTTTTTGGAGCAGTGGGATGGGTAGGTGTAGTGGGTATGGGAGTGGAGGAAGAGGTTGTGGTTGTAGGAGTTGTAAGTCTGGTGGCTTTGGGTGCAGGTGCTTGGGCTGGAGGCTGTCGTGAGGTGGATGGCTGTTGGGTGGGTGGCTGCCTGCGTTTGTGTATCTTGGAAGAGGGGGTCACAGACACACTGGGAGAGGACACAGGGGACGTGTAAATGGCAGTGGGGGTGGTGACTGCACGTGTGCGGGGGGTTCTGGTGTGTGTGCTGCTGAGGGACATAGTGGCTGAAGATGTTGTGCATGCAGGTGTGAAGGGAGAGGTGACAGGGAGGGAGGAGGGAGACGTGGAGGAGGGGGACACAGTGGAGGCAGTTGGTGTTGGTATGTCTGTATGTGGATGTTGCTTGTGTGACTGCCTGTGGGATGTGTGGTGCTTATGTCTGGCTGAGCTTCCCTTGGGTGTTGAGGTGTGTGCAGGCTGGTCTGATGGTGTGTCTGGGATAGGCAGAGGTACAGGTGATAGGATATGGGTGGAGGAAGTTGGACGGGGGAGGCTAGAGGCAGGGACAATGGCTGCCATCAGTGCCGAGGCCAGAGTCTAGAATGATCGCTGAAGGGCCGCCTGACCAGAACGAATGCCCTCCAGGTATGCATTACTCTGGTGCACCTTCCTTTTTTCAACACCCTGGATGGCATTCAAAATGGTAGACTGCCCAACAGTGAGCGTCCTCAGGAGGTCAATGACCTCCTCACTGAGGGCAGCAGGGGTGACTGGGGCAGGGCCTGAGGTGCCTGGGGCGAAGGAGATGCCCACCTTCCTGGGTGAGCGGGCACGGGCCAAACGCTGAGGGGCTGCTGGGAAGGCGGTGCTGATGCGGTGGGTGGCGGCTGTACCTGTTGTTGGGGGGGCACAGATGTTGCCGCCACCACAAGGGAGCTCCCTTCAGAGGACGAGTCGGTGTCACTGATGTCTGCCCGAGTCCCCGCTGTGGAGCTCCCCTCGCCCTCCGTCCCACTGGTGAATTCGGAGTCCGTTGTGTGGCTCTCCATGGCCATGTGGGATGCAGCTCCCTCGTGCTCCGATGCCACTTCTCCTCCGCCTGATGATGCTAATGCACACATGAACAGGAATACCACAAAAAGGGGGGAGGGAACAGAATATAGGCATGTTGAGTGCATGCATTGGCGACACCTTTGGCGGACAGGACAGACACAGAAGCCCCCTGCACTACGCCGCGCACTTGGGGTCGACTACTCAATCCCTGTGACATGGCCTACAAGCCTATGGACGACATCTGCACACATAGATGACACAGGGCCATGAATAGCTGTACTTGGCACCCTACAGAGGTGGGGGGCGGGGGCACAGGGCCATGCCTTAAGGAGGGGCCTAGCCTACAGAAATCGCCCTGGCCTAGGGATACCCAAGGCCCTCCTCCCCCACCCAGACACTTCCACTGCGTGCAAAGTCAGCAGAATGAGAGTGTACTCACCCCCTTGTGTCTGCTGTGATGCCCTCACCCGCCCATCCAAATCGGGGTAGGCCACCGCCAGGATCCGGGACATCAGGGGGGTCAAAGTCCGACTGGCACCCCTCCCACGTTGGGAGGCCATCCCCAGCTGAGCCTCCGCCGTCTTCCTGCTCCAGCGGCGGATGTCCTCCCATCTCTTCCGGCAGTGGGTGCCCCGTCTGTGGTGGACCCCCAGGGTCCGGACATCCTTGGCGATGGCACGCCAAATATCGATCTTCTGGTGGGCGCTGATCTATATGAAATGTACATGGGGAGAAGAATAGTCATTACCTTCTGCACCCTCAAAGTGAGTGGCCCCCCATCCCATGTGGTACATGCTCTCACCTTCGTTTGGTGCATGCCTCAATCGCTCCCCTACCCCCCATCTTTCATCCACCCCACTCAACACAGGCATAGCCCATAAAGCATGCTCCCAGTGTATTTACCTGTTTGTCTGGAGGACCGTAGAGTAGCGCGTACTGGGGGACGACCTCATCCACAAGTTTATCCAACTCCTCCACAGTGAAGGCAGGGGCCCTTTCCCCAGTCGCATGAGCCATTGTCTCTTCCAGACCGAGGTCACAGCAGCACTTGCAGTGTAGGTCCTCTCCTGTCGAAGATCAGGTATCGAGTGATTAAGCAGATTGAAAATGGCGGTCACAGCCGCGGCGGTGCGTACCGCGACCGCCGGCGCACATCTGGCTCCTGAGACCCATAGGGTTCAATGTTAACCAATGCTGCATTGCGCCGCGGTCTTCGACCGCCTACCGCCACGGTGTGCAACGCCAGCGCAGTTACCTCACATCCCATTGTCGCACTTTACAGGTCAGGCAGCCGCCATTTCAGGGGCCCACATGGCTTACTTTTTACTGCGTCACACATACCTAGGCCTTGCATCAACACTCATACAAGCCATTCTATGGATTAAGAATCGTGTTCTGTGCAAGCTGTGGTTACGTACCTGTGGGTTGATTGACTCTGTGCTCGCTGTTGTCCTTCATAGGCACCGTCCGCTGGGACATGCGAGGAGATGGAGGCATCCTCCGGTGTACAGACCGCTGGTGGACCTGTCGACAATGGAGGAGAGACATGTCATACTGACATACAGGCTTGACCGTGCCACTATTCAGGAACTGTGTGCCCAGCTGGAGCCAGACATGATGTCAGCTATCCGCCAACCCACAGGAATCCCCCCTCAAGTGCAGGTGCTATCAGTGCTCCATTTCCTAGCAAGTGGGTCATTTCAAACAACAGTGGCCATATCATCAGGGATGTCCCAGCCTATGTTTTCCAAGGTGTTGTCCAGAGTGTTGTCTGCCCTGCTGAAACACATGCGGAGCTACATCGTTTTCCCTGAGGTGGGGGATTTGCCTACAGTGAAGGGTGATTTCTATGCCCTTGGACATATCCCCAACATCATAGGTGCCATTGATGGGACGCATGTGGCTTTGGTCCCCCCCACAGGAGTGAACAGGTGTACAGAAACAGGAAGAGTTATAATTCCATGAATGTCCAGATGGTATGTTTGGCAGACCAGTACATCTCCCATGTTAATGCCAAGTTCCCTGGCTCAGTGCATGACGCATACATCATGCGGAATAGCAGCATCCCTTATGTGATGGGTCAACTCCAGAGGCACCGTGTGTGGCTATTAGGTGAGCACCTGGAAGCAAGACAGTGGGAATGGTTGTCTGGGTCTGGGGATAGCCCTACAGGTTAGTGTGTGTCTAACAGTTGTTCCTCGCCATTTGCAGGTGACTCTGGTTACCCCAACCTGTCATGGCTACTGACCCCAGTGAGGAATCCCAGGACAAGGGCAGAGGAACGCTACAATGAGGCCCATGGGCGAACTAGGAGGGTGATCGAGCGGACCTTCGGCCTCCTGAAGGCCAGGTTCCGCTGCCTCCATATGACAGGTGGATCCCTATTCTACTCACCAAAGAAGGTGTGCCAGATCATCGTGGCCTGCTGTATGCTTCACAACCTGGCTTTGCGACGACAAGTGCCTTTTCTGCAGGAGGATGGTCCAGATGGTGGTGTTGTAGCAGCTGTGGAGCCTGTGGAGAGTGAAGACGAGGAAGCCAAAGAAGACAACATAGACAACAGGAACACAGTAATACAGCAATATTTCCAATGACACACAGGTGAGAATACACACCGGCATACTACATGTACTTAAACACTACTACCTCTCTACTGTCTGTCCTTTTCAACCAGTGTATGGTAACTGAGTTGTGACTTTCCCTTCCGATTTCAGAGATGTGGGCCCCACTGTGTGACATCTGCTTTGTTTCCCCATGGACTACAGCTGTGTGACATTGGTATGTTGGCATCACAATGTAAATAAGCATTTGGGCACGGTAATGTCTAATACATTTGTTCAAAATCACAGCCAGACTCCTGATTGTTTTGTGCAATAACTGTGTTTATTACAGTGCTCTATATTGGTGGGTGTTTGCAAATTGGTGAGGGGTGATGGTGGAGGAATGTCCATGGCAGAGTCCAGACTATTAGTATCACAGGTGCATTGTCCAAATGCCTGTGGAAAGTGGAGCTGGGGCAGTTTAAGGATGGACAGGGTGACAATGTGGGACAGTGGGATGACAATCAGGGAGGTATCCTTTCCTGGCGGGGGTCTTGGCATCTTACTCTGTCTTCTTCCTGGATCTCAGGGACCGCTTGCGGGGTGGTTCTCCTTCTGCAGGGGGTGGGGTGCTGGTGGCCTGTTGGTCCTGTGACGGGGCCTCCTGTCCACTAGCGCCGGCGGAGGTGATAGGCAGTTTTTGGTCCATGCTAGTGTCAGGGGCCCTTTGTGGTGCCACAGTGTCCCGCAATGTGGTGACTACCAGATTCAGAACCCCTACGATGGTGCCCAGGGTGGAACTGATGGTTCGTAGTTCCTCGCTGAACCCCAAATACTGGTCCTCCTGCAGGAGCTGGGTCTCCTGAAACCTGGCCAGTACCGTCGCCATCCTCTCCTGGGAATGATGGTACGCTCCCATGATGTTGGAGAGGGCCTCATGGAGAGTGGGTTCCCTGGGCCTGTCCCCCCCCTGTCGCACAGCAGCCCTCCCAGTTCCCCTGTTTCATTGGGCCTCTGTCCCCTGGACCGTGTGCCCACTGCCACTGCCCCCAGGTCCCTGTTGTTGGGGTGGTGGGTTAACCTGGGTGCCCTGCAGTGGTGGACACACTGCTGATTGACGTGTCCTGGGGACAGAGGTATGGGCCCGCTGGGTGGGTGCTGTGCTGGTGTTCCCAGAGGGGGGAAGTTCTGCTGTGGCCTGTGGCTGTCTGAGGGGAACCGACTGTCCCGAGGTCCCCGATGGGCCGGGCTGGTCATCTAGATCCAGGTCGACAGAGCTGCTGTCATCACTGTGGGCCTCTTCTGGGGGTGGAGTGGACATTTGTGAACCCTCCTGCGCGGTGACGTGGCGTTCGGGTCCTGCATGGGTATAAAACCATGATTATTGCATCTGTGTGTGCCATGGTGTGCAATGGGTGGGTGCCCGTGTACCCCAGTGCTTGCATTCCTGTGTGGGGGCTTTTGTGACGGTGGTTTGGGGGGGGGGATGGGTATGTGCAGTGGGCATGCTTTGGTGATGGGTGTCCATGCTTTGTGGTCGCATGCAGGGCTTGGTGTTGTGATGGGTGGGTTGTGATGGTGAGACATTTGCAAGGAGTAGGAGTGATGGGGGTGAGGGTGAGGGTGGGGGTATGAGTTGGCATGCTGGTGGAGTGGGGGGGATGAAGTAGTGAAGATGAGACTTACCAGAGTCCATTCCTCCAGATACTCCGCCGAGGCCCTCAGGATGCAGGATCGCCAAGACCGGCTCCTCCCATGTTGTAAATTCTGGGGGAGGAGGTCGGGATCCGCCGCCAGTCCTCTGCACTGCAAGGCGGTGTCTGGATACCACGGAACGCACCTTCCCCCGTAGGTCGTTCCACCGCTTCCTGATGTCATCCCTATTTCTTGGGTGCTGTCCCACAGCGTTGACCCTGTCGACTATTCTGCTCCATAGCTCCATCTTCCTGGCAATGGACGTCTGCTGCACCTGTGTTCCGAATAGCTGTGGCTCTACCCGTACGATTTCCTCCACCATGACCCTGAGTTCATCCTCAGAAAACCTGGGGTGTCTTTGCGGTGCCATGGTGTGGTGTAGGTGATGTGTGGGGTGGATTGTGTGGTGCTAAGTGTGGTGATGTGTATTGGTGTGTTGTGTGAAGTGCGTGGTAATATTGCTGGGTGATGGTAATATGCGCGTCTGGGTGCTCGGTTCTCTATTTCTCTGTGCGTGGTCCTGATTTTTTAGGAGTGGGGGTTTGTGGGTGATGTGGGTGTGTGTTTTATATTTAATTGGGTGTGTGGGAGTGGTGTGCGTATGTGTATCAGGTGTGTGTATTTGGAATTGTCCAATGTGGCTGTGTTTTGTAAGTGTGTGTGTATTTTGAGCGCTGCGGTGTGTACCGCCAATGGAATACCGCGTTTGAAAGACCGCCGCGTGGATTCGTGTGTCGTGATAGTGTGGGTGTATTTCTGTTGGCGTGACGGTGTCGGTTTGGTTATCGCTAGTTTCTCGCTGGCCTTTGGTGTGGCGGACTTTTGTGGGTGTCTGTATTTTGGCGGGTTGCGTGTTGTGGGTCAGAATGACCGTGGCGGTTTGCCGCGGCGGTATGTTGGCGGTCTTCCGACAGCGGTATGCACCTTTTACCGCCAATGTTGGAATGACCCCCATAGTGAGCATATCCATATTGATCCTAGGACCCTGGACTCTTAAGGAAAGGGAGAAGGGACAGGAGGTCATTATTTGGGAATCACACACAATCGCAGTGTACAGTACTCAACTAGATTTACAAATACATGTCTGTGTTTTCTAGATACCAAGGGAAACCGCTATCATCTAGTGAAGTCTGGTTGGGTCCTGATCAGAGGTTCATCCCTTCATCCTGGCGGTGCCAGACATGACGACGTAGAGGTCTGTTTGTCTTATAGGGAAGTTGAGAATTTTTCTTTGGGTCCATTTAATTTCTGCCAAAAGGTAAAGCCTGACAAATCCAATGATGAAGAGGATGTTGATCCGGTCTCCAACGTGGCACTACCCTCACCCTCTGGGCCACTGGGTCTCTCTGTGTCAGTGGTGTCTTGACCTGAGGTCCCATGGCCAGTTGCTTCCCCACTCTGCTGTGCCCTGTCTCCTTGGCTTCCCTGGGCTGATGCTGCAAATACAAAAAGAAATAGGGTCATCACTTGTCCATGATCACACTTGAACAACAGCTATGATTAGCAAACATTACCAAGATGTCAAGTAGGCCCCAACAACAAACTCCATGTACATGCATGCCAACTGAACTGTTAACAGTTATCCACAGGAAAATCAGGATCTCAGACAACTGCAATTGCATGGCTGAAGTAGTGCAATCACAGTAACCATTGAGCAAGTAGGAGACCTCATCACCCTCAATGCTTTGCCCCATGGAGCATACCTCAGTTACCTGTTATCATACCATAGTAGGCCAATGCTAAGTCCATTTCCACAGCTCCCACACAAATTCATGCACCAATCTATTTTTCATATACAAAGTGACTCAAAAATAATAAATGATTCTCCAAAGTCCTTCAATTTTGTGGCCAACAGTACAATAGTCTGGAGAAAGTAACATGGAAATACTCCTAGCACACTGGAAGCAGTTTCACAATGCACACTTCACCAAGTAATATTTGTCCCATTGGAGTCATGGAGGTAGTACTAATGTTGCTCAGATAGGCCACACATGTGGCATGGAAATGGACACTGTAGACATCATTTGCAACATGTCAGGGAGAGATATCCCTAAAATTTACAACACAATGCATCAGCAAGCCCCAGGGAAATCACCACTAATGTCTGGCAACCCTTGGAATGACATACTCGGAATGCATCAGTAGACACCATTAGTCCCTTGGATGTTGGAGAGGCCCAGAGATTTGTAAGTACTTGTTGAAGGCCCTCAACATGTTGTTCATTTAGAAGCTACATCAATGTCTCCATTTTGATCATGCAAACCCAGATGTCTGTGGATGAATGCTTGTACCCAAGCACATGTGATTTCAACATAATGGCACGTCACTCCAACAGTCAGGTTACAAACATTCCCCATTTCACATGTGCAAAGCACTTTGCTACATGATTTTACATCAATGGCATTGAAATGCACATTGTCACTAAAAACTCTAGGCCTACCTGTCATGTCACTCACTGGTACTGCAGCTGTACATGCCAAATTACATGCTATGATGAGTGAGTATGTATCAGCCAATAATCAATAGCTATACACTACTGTCTGTGGCACATGAAATCTACCCTCACTGTAAATATTTTATTCCACACACAGGTTGGCATGCGCATATATGTGAGGGACCGCAGAAATCATCCCATCAACACAGTTAGACCAGGCATGAAACAGCAGCTTACAAATGTTTTTCTAAAGAGAAAGACACGCTGACATGTAGGCACAAGGATCGTTGGCAACAGTGATCGCACATAAATCATGTCAAAGGACATTCCCCACCTATCAAGGAAAAGTATTGATCTGTAGCTGCACCCCCCAAAAAATGTATGTTCTGTCACATGTATGCTAGCCATCTTCACATTACAGACAGTAGTGCGGCACCAGTACCCGTCATACTCTGAAGACAACTAGCCTCTGGGTGGCAGATTCCAAAATACTAATTTCACCAAACACATGGCTGTGGACATTGATCCATCACTTCCTTACCATCGGCCTGTAACACTGAGGAGTAATGGTCTGTTCCGTAGAAATTACACCTACTACAAAAGCAAACTACTTGATTGAATAATGTACACAGCCATATGTTGGCCCTGGAGAGCAAATTGTTTGTACACAGTTGTGTCCTAGGTCCCTGGGCCAATAGGCAAGGCACATCAGTATACAACACATGACATATACACACAAACAATCACTCATCTACTGTTTTACCCATGGCTCTTCCCAATTCGTCAGGGGGAGCAGTCTGAACCTAACACATTCACTTGGTAATGTGACCTGTACTTACCCCCTTGTGGCTGCTGTGCTGTCCTCAAACGCCTATCAAGGTCTGGGTAGGCCACCACCAGAATGCGCCATTAGGAGGATCATTGTTTGAAGGGCACCTCACCCACATTGGGAGGACATCCCCATCTGGACCTCAGCGATCTTCCGTACCCACCATCTCAGGTCCTTCCACCACTTCCGACAGTGGGCACTCCGCCGGCTGTGGACCCCCAGGGTCAGCACTTTCTTGGCGATGGCGCTTCATAGCTCCTTTTTCTGATGGATCCTGCGTGGATGCCAAAGACAGTTCAAGAGATTACAATCACAAGTTTTGGCACAAATGGTTGTCACATACATGTCGGAAACACCAAGCTAGAACTTTTCTATTTGTTAACACTCCACAAGTGTGAAACACACAAGCCCCTAAGTACAGGAACATGACAGGACCAGGCATCTGTAGACTAACCCACTACCCTGCTGATGGACTACAATGACTAAGCAAGCTTACTGACACCAGGTAGCACATGCTCTAGCAACCTGTACTGTGATGTGAGCCACGATGAAATACTACACACGTGGCTTCTCAAGGGTAAACTCATAAGGCCTTAATGGACCAACACATTCACACTCTGTGAGAATGAATAACTGCGTACAGTCCCTGCAGGCAACTGCCATAGTACACACTTCACCATTACAAATGAGTAGCAATCAAGGGGCTGGTATGGTGGGTACAGAAAGTGTCTGTCTTGTCCATGTGTGGACATATGGAATAATCAATTTAGACTCATGCCACTTAAGGGGATGGTTTCTGTGGTATGTACCTGTACCACAAAACACTCATTTGGACATACGTGTCTCTCCTACAGAGATGCCATCCAAAATACAAAGGCATGCTTTGTGCAGTTTCCGTTATGTGACCAAGCTACTGAGTCACATATCATGGCCTCCAAGGAATCAACACACTGTCTGCACTGTGGGACTGTCATTAATACAATAAGGCTGTACAGGACAAGTATGACCTGCTTGAAGGTGACAACAGAGCTGTGGGAGTGAGGGACCTGTCATGAGTCTAATACACACATTGATGCAAAATGCACATATGTACTAGATGAATGATTTATCTCTGTGCCTATTCCTTATCTAGTAAAAGTAATGAGGCATTCAGGGCAGGTTTTACCACTATAGCATGATATTGGCCACATTCCAGGATCTGCTGGGGTATAGGGAGTGGGCACAGTGCCACAGTTGCATAGCCACAGTGACTCCCCCACAGCCTAGACTAGGTGCCATACTGGGAGATACATTTGACAGGCCCCGGTCTATGCAGGTTGATCATACAGAACCTACATGACACTCAAGTTTAATCACTTCCATGGATAACAGTACATCATGTGGCCAACAGCAATTTGGCATGTAATGTAAGTGGCAACATGAAGGGCAGAGTGAGTCATAATATGCCTTCCACACAACAGTTTAGCAAGGTCAGATGTGGTTTGAAAGACCTGTGGCACTACACACTTTGCTCATATGATTATCAAATGACTCATACAACATGCATACACAGCTCATGCCATCATACCATCATGCACATACACGTTGTCTGACATTTACAACAAACATGAGGAAAGAGATGGCAGTAATGTCTCTTTACCTAGTTATCCAACACAAGGATGATCTAGGACCCCAAAAACCTCACAAAACATAATGTGACTGAACTTAACATATGGCACGGGCCACCAATACCTGCATATTGTCCATCCCATTGATGCCACACAGACTGCAACAACAGGCACACAAGAAGTCTAACTGGCACACAAGGGGGGCACATTCTAGTCTGAAAGGGGAAAAAGGCTGGTAGAGTACAGAGAAAATTGTGCCAATGTTGTACTTACCTGCTCCTCTGGTGAGCCATAGAGCTGTTCATACAGAGGTAGGACCTCTGTCACAAGCCTCTCCAGCTCCTCTGGAGTGAAGGCAGGGGCCCTATCACCTGCTGGACATGGCATGATTGCTTCCAGAGGTGGCACACAGCAGCTCAGGTCGTGGAGGTGTTGCTGGCACCAGTGTCAGTAATCAAGTGAGTGAATCTGCAGAACATGGCGGTCTCATCCTCCACATACGCAGTCGTCACCGCCGGTGGACACAGCCGTTGGCCCGCGACCGCCACTGGCAACAACGTTAGCCTATGGCTGTCTCTGCTGTGATTGCAACCGCCTACTGCCATGACAACTTCTGCCGGTGGTCGCGGGTGGTTCCTAATGTCCAGTGGAGTGGGTCAGGCGTCTGCCATTTTGCCTACCTGAAATGCTGCATTGGGCTTTATAGACTGCATCACACTTACAAAACATGTTTTTTCACCTCACAAACATCCTCATCCTGTCTTGTCAAGTAGGTCCTACTACTCATTTACCATTGTAGTATATTGCAGGGCACAGATGGAATTTAACGGCAGGGCATAGTCCATCACCGCTGACAATTATTTTGGCAGTCGGCATATACAGTCACATTTCAATGGGCAATTGTGTTGCACATCTTTGATTTTGGTCCACATTCATGTTGTGGCCACATGTGACCCTTGTGTAGCTGGCAGCTGTGACATGCATATCTTTTCACCCATAGTTACCCAGGGAGAGGGAAGATGTGACAACTTCCTGTCTACCGTCCACTGCCAGATCTTCAGACCACATAGCAATGCTCCATAATAATGTATTACCACCTGGATAGGCCAACAATAGTGTACTTATGTCATCAGTTGGGGCCAGATCTGATGCCAGCTATTAGCTATCCAACCAGCATACCGCCCATTGTACAAGTCATGTCACTATTGCACTTCCTAGCCACAGGGTCCTTCTAACATACAGTGGCTCTATTGCTGGTATCTCATGTTTAGTCTGGTGTTGAAGGATGTCCTCTCAGCAATGTTGAAACACCTTGACAGCTATATCTGGTTTCCCTGACGTGAGGATTTAGCCCATGTGAAGGGTGACTTTTATGGTTTTGCACACCTCCCACATGTGGTGGGGGCCATTGATGGCATACATGTTGGCTTGGAGCCATCGCAAGCCAATGAACAAGTTTATCGTTCCAGAAAGAACTTTCATTCCATCAACGTGCAAGTTATCTGTTTGGAGGATCTCTACATTTCACATGTCTCCTGTTATCCAGGTTCAGCCCATGATTCCTTCCTAATGCAGAATAGCACCATACCCCAGCTAATGTCACAACTATACCCAAAGAGGGCCTGGCTGGTTAGTAAGTCACACCTGTCCTTATTGAGTGTGTGCAATGCCAGGTGCTACAAACATGAACTGATTGACTCATTGTTGCACATATGTCCCATTCCTTAACAGGAGACTCCACATATCCAAACCGTACTTGGTTGTTTACGCGAATAAGGAATCCAGATATGCCAGGGGAAGTCTGCTTCAATGAATGAGGCCCAATGGAAGAACCCAGTGGGTAGTGGAGCGGGTTTTTGAGCTCCTGAAGGACAGATTTATGTGTCTGGGCAGAACTGGTGGAATCTTCCTCTGCTCACCCAGAATAGTGTCAGATCACTGTGGCAAGATGCATGCTCCACAACATTTCCCCGCGGATGAATATCCCATACATCCCAGAGGAGGGGGAGCCTGCAGTACCACCGGGTGAGAATCTTGAAATGCCAAGTGAGGATGAGAGTGGTGAAGAGGAAGCAGCTGACTTTTCATGATGTTAGTATATCATGAGATGTCATAACTGTGTGGAGTTGAGTGTTCTAGCAACAACTCAGGAGCTGATACGCAATATTCCGCCAAAGGCTGCTTGAAGAGTTAGCCTATGTCATATCCCTACCCTGATGATGATGTCAGTTTCCTTCAATGTAATTGCATTTCCAGATGATTGCTATGTGATTTGTGTAATAGGTATGTTTTCAAGCCTATACTCCTTGTTTTGGCTTTGTACAGTTACCTTCATCATGAGATCCTCATGTGGGCATTTCAGAGTTGTGACATTGGCAGGTATCTGATGCTGTTCTAATATACAAACTGGGCATGGATTGTTCCAGGTAGTGTAGGTCACATATTTTGGGTGTCTGAGACCTGTACCAAGACAGCTTGCACAGTGTTTGGGTGAAAGGTCAGAAGTGCACAATGCACAGTGGGCTGATTCTGTGATGTGTGGCACCATGTAGGCAGGAAATATGTAGTCATAGGTTGCAACCAAGTGATGTTTCCTTCCCATTGGCTTAACACTGTTCTTGTATGACCTGTATGTATCTGTAGATGTTTAATCATTTCAGGCAACAGTGCCTGTGCCACAACACTGACATATGTTTGTGTCATAACACGAGATCCACTGGTATTGCATTTTGATGAGCCTGTGATCAGGGACTGTTGTGCTGCCATCTGTGTGTATCTTGGATTATGTGATGTTGGAATACTTTGGTGTGATATTTGACAAGACTCATGCTGGTAACATCATTCACTTAAATGTTTACCTATTCTACAGGACAATGTCGATCAAAGCCCTTCTGTGGTCTGAGGGTCTGTACCTTGGAATATGTACTTTAAGTCAGTATGAGTCGCAGATTCTTGTTTAAAACAGTCCAGACATATGGACAGCCTATGTGCTGTACACTGGAATAAAATGTTTGGTGTGACCAGACATTTGTATGTATGTATTTGTGTGTAATGGTTGTAATCCTGAGCAGGACACTGTGTGTCTGTAACATATCCCTCCTTCCACAATTAGCCTGTGTCTTCATCATATGGTTCACATAGTCTTACATCTCTACATAGCAAAATGTTGAAATTAAGCTAGCAGATAATGAGTTTGTGATGGGTGAATTTATTTCAGTGCTGATGCAGAAAATTACATTTGGACAGAAAATAACAAAAAAAGTGAAGTGAAGGTGTCAGTCATGGTGAATTAAATCATTGAAGTAGATGCCAAACCATTGGGAATCCAAACTCCAGAGTTCTCCTCCCATTGGAACTGGTAGGTGGTTGAGGATCAGTCAACTGAGTGAGTATGTGGCACACAAAGGAGGTTCTTTAGAAAAAGGTCACTTGCTGGCAGTGGTTGGTGTCTTACTGTCCGCACCTCCTGGATTCTTTGCTGGACTTCCTTGCTTGCGTGCGGGGGTATCTCCTGCTACAGAGGCAGGGGTGTTTGGGGCGAGTTCTTACTCTGGCAGGGCCTCCCTTCCCGCGGCTGGCACCGATGTAGATGTACCTGGTGTTGATGAGCCAAAGAAAGGGAAAGATTGGTTTTGAAAAGCTGTGCTCAGGACTGTGTGTATGTTCCTCATCACCCCTGTTAGGGAGGCCATGTTGGTATTGTGGGACTCCATCTGTTCTCGCATGTCCCTATGCATGTCCCTCTGTAGCTGCTTGATTTCCTGGAGTTCGGTCAAGACTTGGCCCATCATGCCTTGGGACTACTGATAGACCCCCCAAGACGTGGCTGATGGTGTCCTGGCAAGGAGCAGCCCCAGTGGTCTCAACCCACTGGCCCACAGCATCCCTCCCATACACCCTACTGCCACTGGCCTGTCCTCTTGCCACAAAGTGCCCTCTCCCACTGGGTCCTGGAACCTCATTCTCTGAAGTGTTGCAGTGCATCTCGGGATGCAGAACTGGCGGACACAAGATTTTAGACACTGTGCTTCGTACACAGGTTGGGGGGTGAATGGTTGCCTGTGATGTTGAGGCAACCAGGCTTGGAGGTGTTGGTGTGGCCACAGTGAGACTCACTGTTGGCAACTGACCAGGTTGTCCAGATGGGCCAGAACACTTCCAGACTTACAGGAGTGTCTTCTTCACTGATGGTTTCATCCAGGGGGGCTAGTGGCAGTCTCTTCTGTTGCCTCTGTGTATCCAGTGGCACCTCGACCTGCTGATGTGAAAGATACAATGTTACTGGTTGTATTGTGACATCTACCTCCAACAGTTTAGTGTTATATTAAACATGGACCTTGTACAAAGTAAATTTGCAGTTAATCCTATTGTGGCAAGTACCCATGGTATTGGTTGTATTGATATGACATTTGTGAAGCATGGCAATTCCATTTAAGTCGAGCAGCTGCTGAAGTGTGCAGATCATTAGCACTTGGGAGGATGGCCTGATAATGCCATCTTGCCACCAGTGCAGGCAAAACAGTGGTTAGGCAAGATATGCCTTTGGCCATTTTGAGGCCTAGTTTATTGTGATGCAGGCAGACCCAGGAGTTTGTTGTATATGTGACTGGAGTCATCATATGGTCAGTGCAGTGTGAACGTATCTGCCAATACCATTCTGGTTATGCATCTTGAGTCCTTTTGAATCATTGTTTTGCACACTGGGTAAGGTGTCCTTCCTGGCCTCCATAGTTTCATCTTGGTTTAGAAGGTCAAGATGGAGCTAGGTAGTCAGACACATCTCAGAGTTGAGCATGATCTGTATCTTGGTCACTTCTAGGTGAGTAAACTTCAATTGAGAGTTAGCAAGCAAGGGTATTTGGATAAGTGACCACTGGTCTGGTGTTTGGAGTTAGAGAAACAATGGGACTGCCAGTCATGTCACTCTCCATACTACACACACTTGACAAATATTATCCTCCCAGGTGAGTAAACGTCATTTGAGAGTTTGATTTGGGCAAGTGAACACTGGTTTCGGTGGTTGGATTTAGAGAAACAGAGCCTATTTGGTTTTGCATTCGGGACACTCCCTCTGCTTCCCACCACCACACAAATGGGATCCTCCCAGGTGAGTAAACTTCAATTGAGATTTAATAGACATGGGTATTTGGGCATGTGAACACTGGACTTTTGTTTGGAGTCAGAGAGACAAAGCCTCCTGGCCTTACCAGTCACGTCACTCTCTCTACTTCATACACTTGATAAATGCCATCCCCCCAGGTGAGTACACTTCATTTGAGAGTTGACAAAAAGATGTATCTGGGCACGTGACCACTGTGCTGCTGTTTGTAGTAACAGAAACAGGGCCTGCTGAGAGTTGCAGTCAGGTCAGTCTCTGTACTACACACACTATACAGATGTTATCCCCCAAGGTGAGTACACTTCACATGTGAGTTCTCAAAGAAGGGTACTTTGAGAAGTGAACACTGGACTGGTGGTTGTAGTGACAGAGAGCCTCCTGGGAGTTGCAGTCATATAACTCCATGTACTACACACACTTGACAAATGGTATTTCCCCAGTTGAGTATACTTCATTTGTGAGTTGACAAACAGGGGTATATGGGCAAGTGACCACTGTGCTGGTGTTAGGAGTTACAGAGTTACACCAGGAGGTGCAGTCATGTCACTCTCTCTCCCACAAACACTATATAATTGCTATCCTCCTAGGTGAGTACACTTCAATTGAGAGTTACCAAACAATGTTATTTGGACAAGAGGACACTGGGCTGGTGGTTGGTTTTATAGACACAGTTCTTTCCTGGCCTTTGTTGTCTAGTCACTCCCTCTACTTCCCACATTTGACAAATGGTACCCTCCGAGCTGAGTAAACATACATTGAGAGTTGCCAAACAGAGTTCTTTGGACAAGTGTACACTTTTCGGTGTTTGGAGTCAGAGAAACAGTGCCTCCTGTGAGTTGCAGTCAGTTCACTCTCTCTACTATACACACTTGACCAATGTTCTCTCCCAGGTGAGTCCACTTCATTTGAGAGTTCACTAACAGATGTATTGTAGCATGTGGCCACTGTGCTAGTGTTTGAGGTTACAGGAATAGTGCATGCTGGGAGTAGTAGTTACATCAGTCCCTGTACTACACACACTGGACAAATGCTATCTCCCCAGGTGTGTACCCTTAAATAGATAGGTAACAACCAGGGGTATTTGGACAGGTGACCACTGGTCTGGTTTATGGAGTTATGGAAGCAGTGCCTGCTGGGAGTTGCAGTCATGTCAGTCCTTGTACTACACACACTATAGAATTGTCATCTCCCCTGGTAAGTACACTACAATTGTGAGTTGCCAATAGAGGCCTTGGACAGGTGAACACTGGGCTTGTGAGTGGAGTGACAGTAAACGTGGCAAAAGGTGAGCTGTGAGCATGCATGACATGGACTTTTGGTGACATTGTTTGTGTTGTGACTTACCAGACTCCACTCCCCCAGGTATTCTTGTCAAGCCCTCAGGATGCAGGATAGCCAAGACGTTCTCCTCCCAGGGAAAGAGATGTAATTGGGCACTGGGAGGGACACCGTTAGTCTTCATTGCCTGCAACTGGTGCCTAGAGACCAGGGAATGGACCTTGCCCCTGAGGTCATTCCACCTCTTCATGATGTCTTCATTTGTGCGCAGGGTGGTGCCTACATCATGGACTCTGTCGACTATCCTTTCCCACATTTCCATTTTCCTACTGAGAGGAGTGTGCTGGACTTGTACTCCAAACAATTGTGTCTCTACTCTTATGATTTCATCCACCATGACTCTAAACTCATCTTCAGAAAAACAGGGATATTTGGAACGTGACATGGTGGAACAAAACTAAACGGGTGACTGTGACTTACTGAACAGGGGAAATGCAGTAGGGTGTGAATGTATAACAGTGTGTGAAGGGTGCTCAATGGGATAGTGAAATAAAGGGGTACCTAATCTATGTACTCCTCAAAAAAAGGTGTTCGGGCTTTGTTGTCTGGCAGTGTAAATACAAAGGGTTTTGGTATGTGAAGGTGTGTGTTCTATAGTTGTTGTGGGTACACTAGCACATCCAAGAGCTTGATTACAGTAAGATGCTGTTGCTTGCAACATTCAGACTTATTTGGGTATATTCATCACATCCTTGAATATCAAGTTTGCAATAACCAATGCTTGTTAAATGTCTCATTTATTACAACCAATGCTTGTTGATTAGGCACATTGTATCCCACCTGCTAAACGTATTCCAACTGTAACTGCCAAATCATGTGCTCTTGAAAATGTGATCTGTATTGATCATGTGCCACAATCAGGAGGATAATTGCTCATTTCCTTAACAAGCAAACAACTGCCTTTCCACCTGCTCCAACTGTAACTGCCAAAACATGTGCTCTTCATAATGTGATCTGTATTGAACATGTGCCACAATCAGGAGGATAATTGCTAATTTCCTTAACAAGCAGTCAACTGCCAAAAGGCACATGTGCACATTTGATTATTTAAAGAGGCTTGTGGCTCTGAGGTGTTGCTTGGCTTTGTACCTATTTCTCTGCTCACCTGTTTCCAGTCAAGTTCCTTGTTCTCCAGCCTGCCTCCAGTCAAGTGCCAGTGCAAGTCAAGTTCCTTGTTCTCCAGCCTGCCTCCAATCGAGTTCCAGTGTTCTTCGTTCCCCGACCAGGTTCCAGTCAAGTTCCAGCATTTCTTGTCCTCTGGACAGCCTCCAGTCGAGTTCTGGTGATCCTCGACCTCTAGTTAGCTTCCTGCGGAGTCCCGGCTCTCCTTTTCCGTCTTCTACCAACCTGTAAAAGAGAGAAAATAAGAACGGTGAAAAAATCCAGTTTTGGTTCTTCTGAAATTTTCAAACAAGTACCTTCATTTCAAGGTAAAGAAAGATTAATCGCTTCTATGAAACAAAACAGAGCTCTGTCTTTTAAATAATTTATGATAATAAGAACAAGCATGCTTTATCATTTGAGTGGGAATCCAAGATACCGCTAAACAGACATAAAGGAAAGACGTATTTCTTGTAACAAGCACTCTCCTGAGAATTATGAATTTAGAAATAGAGCAAGTTTAACAAAACTATTATTCGCAAGAGATTACACCAGAATACAAAGAAGCCCTGTCGTCAAGTTGATTGTTTTTGAGTTTGGACATTGCTTCAGAGACTCTGAAAGTATTGTGAAAAGAGGAAGAGACTTGTTCATCCTTATAGAAACATATGCACAATGTGTCAACAATAACTGACATTATGTAATGTACAATAGTTTATGCAGGTTCAATGTATTTATGAAGATTTATTTTAGCAGCTCAGAATACTAAAAACCAAGAACCCAGTATTAAAAAAAAAATTAGAAGTTCTGACGCCCAACACGACATGCAATCCAGGGTTCAGCAGTCCGATTCTGCAGTCCACGAAGCAGAAGCTGGTATTTTCTCTATTTCTCTTACAAACCCCCATCCCCTTTTCGACAATGTACTCTTCATCGCAGTCACATTATTCCTCAACCGAATTGGGGAATTGTCATCGCCCCATCGGAACGCCTGGAATTCAGGGGAGTGGCTTCCACAGAACAGAAAGTCAAGCCACAAGATTAAAGGTCCCTTGGGGCAAAGTCGTCATGAATCACGAGTTTGTAACTGATTCAGATCATTTAACCTCTACTGAGCAGTTGGCAGTTCTAGTACCACATGTATAGGAACAAGTCCTGAAATTACAAACCGAGAATGAAGAGCTCAGGGAGACCCTAACATGTTTCACATCCTTCACGCAATGGAGGGATCCCTCAGGTCCAAGGTCCATTATTTATCCCCCCAAAATTGGTACTCAACCCTCCACCTCTATTCTTGCTAATCCCTCTGACCAGAATCTACATGTAACAGTGACCACTCCGACATCTGTGTCGTTGGCCAACCCTGAAAAATTCACTGGGGATGGTTCTCGCTTTGTTGCTTTCATGAGCCAATGCCAATTGCATTTTTTATGTAAACCTCAAATATTTACACTGATGCTGCTAAGGAAGCTTTTGTAGTTTCTTATCTTGGTGGTGTTTTCGCCAGATGGTCTATTCCACTTATTGAAAACAGTGATTCCATCCTATATAATTTTGCCTGTTTTTAAGGCCGCCCTAATACGATTGTTTGCGAAACATGTTTTTATCCAGTCTTGTCATAATGAATTATTAAATTTACTACAAGGGTCCAAGAACCTCCTCACTTATATTACTACTTTCAACCGGTTAATCACTGGGACGAGATGGCCTGAAGGAAAATGTACCTCACTTTTTTACAGAGGCCTGAGGGATGATTTAAAATATAGTTCATCCCATATCGTTGAATTACCAGAAGATTGCGCTGAATTTATTCATGTAGTAGTGAGACTAGATCATCAGTTAGGAGAAAGGAAATCTGAATGTCCTCGGAGTGAACCCAGGGTAGTTGTTTTAAAAACAGATAAAAAATAAATCAAAGAAAAGGCACAGTAACCAGAACCCATGCAAACTGGGGAAGCGAGAAGTCCTTTATCTATTGAAGAGAAGGAATGGTGCTTTAAGGCCAATCTGTGACTATAGTGTGGTAAATATGGTCACTTTGTACGAGACTGCACAGTTAAACTTAAAAAGAAAAAAGCTGTCGCTAGTTTGAATGTTCCCGAACTGCAGCAGGAAAACTAATGCTCTCGGAGAGAACTGAGATTGCCTCTCTGAGAGGGTCCCTTTACCAGATCTCCCAATACTTGACTAATGTCCTAAACCATGTACTTAGACACTTGACATTAGACTAACTCTCATGCTATCCCCTTAGAATAAACAAAGTGTGTCAGTGCTCATAGAATCAGGTGTTACAAGTAACTTCCTTGATCTGGCTCTAGCGGTCAAGCTGGGAGTGTCACGTGTTACCAAGGAAGTACCTGAACCAGTTAGGGCAGTTGATGGCTTAGCCTTGTTGTCTGGCCTTATTCGGTTTCACACTAATCCATTAATCATAGTTTGTGACAATTGTCATACAGAAGATAAAACCTTTGACTTAATTGATACCCCCACCTTTGGCGTTATTTTTGGTATTTGCTGGCTGGAACGCCATAATCCTAAAATTTATTGGGTTTCTGAAACAGTCACCTTGGACTCCTCCTTCTGCAGGACCACATGCAATCAAGAAGCCCGCTGTCTTGTGACACTCGTACATTGTGCCACAACCAATGAATCTTCTCCCACTATTCTACCAGAAGAATATTGGGATTTTAAAGATGTCTTTGACCCAGTCAAAGCAACTCAGTTGCCGCCCCATAGGGTTTATGATTGTCGGATAGATCTAGTTCCTGGAGCAGTCCTTCCTTGCAGTAGAATATATGCATTAAAAGAACCCGAGAATCAATATCTGCACCAGTATTTGGATGAGTTGTTGGATTTGGGGTTTATAAGACATTCTTCTACAATTTTGTCGCCTCTTTTCGTGGCAAAAAAATCTGGAAATTTGCAGGCTTGTATTGATTACAGAATGGTGAATAAAGCAACCATCAAAAATCGTTACCCCTTGCCTCTGATACCAGTCCTGTTGGGCCAAGACTGGGGGTCCACAACTCACACCAAGCTAGATTTGCGCAATGCATATCACCTGATCCGTGTTAAGGAAGGAAACAAATGGAAGACTGCCTTTCAGACAAAGTTTAGTATGTTCAAATACACTGTAATGCTCTTTGCAATGCCCTGGCGGCATCACTTTATCAATGATGTATTACATGAGTTTCTAGTTGTCTGCGCTGTCGTCCATATTGATGACATATTGATATTCCCCAAAAATAAGCAGGAACACACTTTGCACGTTAGGACCATTCTGCAACGTCTACGTGAACACTCCCTGTATGCCAAATTAGAAAAATGTACCTTTAACACTGACTCAGTAGTGTTCTTTGGATATAACTTGTCATCCAGCGGCATTACCATGGACCCCAAAGAAGAAGACACTATTATTTCATGGCCAACCCCAACATCTGTTAAGGATGTCCAAAAGATTCTTGGTTTCACCCATTTTTATAAGCGCTTCTTCCCACAATTCTCACAAACAGGGCATCTCCATCCTGTAGCCTTTTATTCTAAAACCCAGTATTTTGAGAAATCAGAAGTTCTGACACTCAACACGACACGCAGTCAAGGGTCCAGCAGTCCCATTCTGCAGTCCACGAAGCAGAAGCTGGTATTTTCTCTTTTTCTCTTCCCAAACCACCCCCCTTGAGGACTTGCGAGAAGGTAATGCACTCTTCATTGCAGCCACGTTAGTCCTCAACAGGATTGGGGAATTGTCATCGCCCCATCGGAATGCCTGGAGTTCAGGTCAGTAGCTCACACAGAACAATAGTGTCCTCTGCAGGTGTGTCCAGTGTGGCAATGTGTGTCAGCTGTGTTGTTTTCAAATTCATCCAATGTGCTGTTGTGTACTACTTGGCAGACCTCAGACTGGTGTGCCATGGCAACTGTGTGCTTGTAATAAGGACAGTGTTTGGTTTTAGTAGTGTAGGAGCTGGAAGAGGTCGGACTGCCTATTTCCATGCCACCGCACCACTGGCAGTCTACCATTTTTGGTTGGTTGTCCTGCCTGTATAACTCGTAATGGGGCGGTCTGGCAGTCCGACTGCCAAACTTGTAATGAGGCCCTTTATTCCTTATACTCTGTAGTTTAGATTTTCCAGTTGCAAATGTATGGTAATGAGCATCAGAATGCAAAAAATGAAAAGAACACAAGTTGAGCGCCTGCAATTTGGTTGACCTAATATCTTGTAATGAACATGTCTCTTAAGCTTAGAATTCCAAGAAGAGGCTACAATACAGAAATTAACCACTTGTAACCTGGAATGAGCTTGTCTTGCTGGCTCTCACCATTAATTTCTCAATTTATCCCATGCAAGGTACGAGTAGCCAGTTCAGTGTTGTTTTTTTCTTTGTAGTCTGGGCTTGCTGTTGTGACTAGCCCTAAGACCCCCAAAACCAACGATTACATCACATATTTTATAAATATGTTTAACGTTTGAGTTCTAGGTACCCAGATCTGAACTTGGAACAGAACTGCAGTCTAAGCCTTACACTATGCCCATCTGAAATTGCAAAAGTGTCCAGGTGACACTGCAGCCTTGTGCCAAGCGCAGCCTTCAGGCATGCGCTGAGCTCTAACTACAGGTGCCTATCTCCAAATGCAAGCCTCTTCCCAGCTGAGGCTGAACCGCTTTGCCTAGATCTCACAGTAGTCCTGTACCCAAATGAGACGGCAAGCCTTGCCCAAATCAGACAGCTACCATGTGTCTTAGACTGCAGGCTTGCTGCTGCAAGGTGGGCACAGGACTGCAGTCTCATTTGGGCACATATCTGTAGTTGGAACTGGGCACAGGCAGAAAATCTGACCTCAGCACACAGACATGCAATCTTAGGCTGGCTCAGGGCTGCAGTCACAGGCGCATATTTGCTGTTTCAGTTGGGCATTCAATTGCAATCTGCACTCGGCCAGGCCTGAAGTCTGACTAGGGCACAGACCTGCAACTTAACTGAGCTGATGATGGAGCTCATCACTGGACTGCAATATGGCTACTGCTGTAAGAAAGGTACATTTTTCCTGTTTGATGCCCAGTCCTCTCTGTTGCAGGAAGCCAAACATGAGCTTATAACACTTTTATTTCTTACAAAAGGTTATGTATCCAGAGTCCAACTGGGGAAGCCACATAGTTTTCAGGGTGGACTTTGTCACTATTTGCCATTTCACTATACCTACTCCTAATTGCATATTTGCCTCTCCAGGTAAGTTTTGTAACAGTAGTATAATTAACTTTCTCAACTTGCCCCTACCAGGTAAAACCTGAGAATCATAAAGGATGGATGTATGAACACCAGTCAAAAACCTTAGAGGACTATTACATGACCTTTTAAGTCTTTGCAATCACACATCGCCTCTCCTCATTCTCCCCCAGCCACCCCTCAGATCACCCTGTTGTTGTGGACCCGGCCCCCAGTTGTTGTGGACCCATAGAACCCTTGCTCACTGTCACTGACAGCTGCAGGTGAGCCCCTCTCATCTCCTCGCAAGAGGAATCCTCTTAGTCAAAACTTTCTGCTCTTTTCATATGGTCTCCATTGATGGCTTGACTCTTCTTTCTCGTAACTATCTGCCAAGCTGTGTCAGTGTTAAGGGTCTGCCTACCCCACTCAGCAGGTCGTCTGTGCAGGCCTGCAGGCACCCCCGTGCTACCTCCATTAGGATTCCAAAGAGAGGTCAACACAAACATTTCCTTATGGGACCCGAGCTGCCTGCAGATTTTCAGCTCTGCCACTCCCACCAAGTCCCCTCAGCACAGCTCACCATAAACTGCCACTATATTTGGCCACAAGGCCTCCTTACCAGGGGCATAGCTTTCATTGGTGCTGGAGGTGCAGTGGCACTGGGCCAAGAGCCCTGTGGGGCCCATTGAACCCTGGTTATTGCTGTATTTCACAGTTCAAACATCAGTCAATTGGCCCATTTCCTTCCTTGTCCTGGGGCCCATGATACACTGGCTATGCCATTGCTCTCTACACTGGACCTCCACTGCGGAGCATCATCTCATAGGCAGCGGGTAACACACATGGAGGTTCTGGTCTTTTGGGTCCCGGAATCAATCTGGAGACACTGCTCCACCTCAATGCAGGTGCCCAGGGACTCTCAATTGCTGGTCGTAATCCTGCCCAGTCAGTCGCTGCCTGGTTCAAATGTTTCTTAGCCCATAATTTCCAACTCTGGGTTCATTCATCACAGCAAAGCGGGTTCCCGTAGTCAACCTCTATTCCTATTGAAAACCAGTGGGAGAAGGGGGTTGAGATCATGCTGGGTGGGGACTGGTGCTGAAAAGCCCATGTAGAGGAGACACACTATAAGTCTCACTCCATGCTCATCTTCTCCATGTCCACAGTAAGGTAGCTTAAAAAGAAAAACAGTCAATGGAGGACATGCTCAGGGGACTTGAAAAACGGGAAACGGGAATGGTATCAAAAGAAGCTTTGAGATAACTCAGTATATGGCATCTTTTTTTCCTTTATGGGAATTTCCTGAGCCACTCTGTTGAATGTGTGCCACTGGATGTTTTTGGTGATATGTTGTAGTTGCATTTATATAGTGCTTCAGTCCACTGATTTGGCTCCAAAGTGCAAAGTGCATTATAAGAGGGATAGCTTGCTACGTTATGTAAGTGTGTGTTCAGTGTCATGCATGAGGACCACAGTTGGGTTTTTATCATGACTATTTAGGCTGTGCTCTGGCATGTACTGAAGCAAAAGAAGGACACTGAGCCACTCATTAAAAATAACCTAATCACTTCTAATGGGACATGTAGCTGAAGTTGCCGACCCGATATCAGAAATATATCAGAAATATAGGTTCTGCAGACTTTGCCATCTGAAAGCAGGCAAAATAGGGAATTACTGGGGTTTTGGATTCTTGATTCCCTGGTACTTCTAAATGTTTATGGTCTGTTTCTATAAATGCCCCTATGGATAAGACAATTAAGTCTTAAAGGCAGAGTATCTAGAAATTGGAAGTCAGCTTGGAGGATAGGTGACACATGGTTTTGTAGATTAATTATTTGCAGTCTTGGGAGCAGAATGGACTAGGCCCTAGACTATAATCTGTTGCATTGTCATGGGAGGAAAGAAAAATTGAAACAGTTGCCAGGAGATTGTGAGAGAACCGTGGACTGCAAGAAACTTATCAATAGAGTTTAAATGGTGTATAAAACATTTCTTGTGCTATACTTCATTTAGGGCCAGGGAAAAGGCTAAAATCCATGGTCACTCCCAGGTTTCTCACTTCTGTCAACATCAGAGGTACGGCATCCCGTTGCTGACTTCAGATGCTGGTAGGCCAGTAGTTCTTCCAATTGCTGCATGTTAGGGTCTCTCTTTAGGGCAAGTTAAGTTTAAGGTGAATGCTCAGCATTCCTTGGTCAGTAATTTGGAGGCAGTGGTTTAGACCTGAGGTGTCCAGCTCCCTCTGGTTTTCCAACTTTAAGAAGACATGCATGTGGTTAGCAAGCACAGTTATAGAATGTTAGGTTGAGGGATTGAATTCAGGTACAGGGCTTAAGCAGGCATTGAAGAGCAGTGAGGAGATGATTTACATTTACACTAATTTCCTCTATTTTTACTAGAATGGAGTAATGGGGAACTTTGTCAAAAGAAGCAGTTGGAACCAACAGTAGAAATGCAGTGACTCCAGCTGTTTATGGTGGTTTTCATATTGTCTCAAATGTAAATCAGAGTAGAGTTGGTGCCTCTCCAAGGGTGAGATCTAAATTATTGATCTAAAACATCTTTTGTTCTTACAAGAAGTGTCAGATCTGAGTGCTCACTGCTCTTTTTATCAGCTTATCTAAGAACAAAGCATTAAATATCAGATTTTATGCATCTGGAATATTATTCTTATAACTATTTGTAAATAGCATGCCTTAAAGGCATAGAGGAAGATGCAATAAGATAGGACGTTGTTGACGAAAGTTAATGCTTGAGTTGTGGTAACAGTTGCAATTAAAATGTCCTTCAAAGCTTGTCTGACAGTGAGCCTACAGATCCAACATTTGATCTAGACTCGATCATAGGATTTAGAGACTCAGGGTTGTTGTAAGGAGGTGAGGTACTCCTGTCTATCATTAGATATATTCATGATGTGGGTAGTGTAGACTGGATGGCTAGTGTCTTGGTTCTGTACAGTAATGCTCCTGTATCTGACATTTGGCACCAAATGTGGCTGCAAAGAAATTATAGAAATCACAAGATTAGGTCATCTTTGTGGTGTTGCACTCTGGATTGTGGAATTCTGTTTAGTGCATCTGATGTTCCTTGGAAGGGTGTGTGGAATTGGAGAGCTGATTAGAACAATAGATTTGTTTTGCCTTCCTAATAGAGGATATGTAAAACCTGTTAAACCACTTGAGATGGGTTCTATTACAGAGATGATGGATTTCATCCATTTGTGTTGAGCTGCAGTGATATCTGTTTTCATCATTATCTCTTTGTTTTGTTAGGGGTTCTAAAGTTGATGTTTTGTATGTGCATATTTGAGAGGAATACATTTGTCAAAGGTTTTCGAGAGCATCTTGTAGAGCTGATTCATTTATGTTATTTAGAGCTTGATTTAGAGTTTGGTGGACCGGGTTACTCTGTCACAAAGGTGACAGACCCCGTCCTCCATAATACAAGTGCATTATATCTAATGGCACTTGTAATATGGCAGACTGGAAATTCGTCACATTTCTCTCTGTAAATCTCTTTCTCTTAATTTCTCTCCCGATCTCTCTCTCTCTCTCTCTCTCTCTCTGTCTCTCTCTCTCTCTCTCTTCCATCCCATCCCATAATGGGATGGAAGAGAGAGCTAGAGATTGTTTTTGCAAAGGGCTTGCCATACTATCACTTCAAAAAGTCAGGCTAGCAAGATGCTTGGTATGAATGTTACAGTTACGTCTGGATGCAGTGCAGAGTCACTGCTGGCCTAATGGTCAAGGTCATGTACTGTAACTCAGTAGACTGAAGTTTCAAATCCTTCTATCGCTTGGCAGTATGTGTTGTTTATTTACTACTGTTTTTACTGTTAAACCCTCATAATGATCGAACATTTACGTTTCATTACCATCACATGCATGGGTTGAATGTCTTAGGTATGTCTGGAAGCATCACAGTAAGGAGTCACCTTTTGCCTAATGGTTATGGCCACAGACCTTCACCCTGAAAGTTGAGGGTTCTACTGCAGGTGTGTCTGCTATCCTTTCCCTTCTCAATTTATTTTAAATTTCAAATGTTTAAGGTTCATACTGAAAGTTGACTTTAATCGTTTTAGATGACAAATACACATTTCTTTTTAACTTGACCTAAAATAGATTATCCTGTGTATATCATTCATCAAAGCGTAAAAACTCTCCCTATCTTTCCCTCAAGTTCTCTCTGTCAATCTATTTCTCTTAATTTCTCTCCCTCTCTCAACCTCTCACTTTCTGTCTCTCTCTCTCTCTCGCATCACATAATAGGATGGAGGAGAAAGAAAGAGAGATTGTTATTGGAATGGTCTCTCCATACAATGACTTTCAAGAGTCAGACTAGCAAGATGTTTGGTACGAATGTTATAGTTATGTCTGGATGCAGAACCCTACAGAGTCACTTCTGGCCTAATGATAAAGGTCATGTACTGTGACTCATTAGGCTGAAGGTTCAAATAATAGTATCGCTTGGCTGTGTGTTTGTTTATTTAATAGTATTTTGATTGTTAAACCTTCCTACTGATGGAACATTCACATTTCTGTCCCATCACATGCATTGAAAGCATGTCATAGGTATGTCTGGAAAAATTCTCAGTAATAAGTCACTTGTGGCCTAATGGTTATGCCAGAGACCCTCACATTGAACGTTGAGTGTTCCACTCTAGGGGTGTATCAGGTTATTTACCTTCTTCATTTTCTTTAAGCTTCAAATGTTTAAGGTTCATACTGAAAGGTGATGTCACTTGTTTTAAATGACAAAAACACTTTTTAATTTATTCTAAAATATCTCATTCTTCGTATATCATTCATCAAAGCCTAAAAAACGTATCTCCCCCTCTCAAGTTCTCTCTGTCAATATCTTAATTTCTCTCCCTCTCTCTCAGTCCCTCAGTTTCAGTCTGTCTTTCTCTCTCCTCCATCCCATAATGGGATGGGAGAGAGAGAGAGATTGTTATTGCAATGGTCTCTTTATACAATGACTTCAAGGAGTCAGACTAGCAAGATATTTAGTATGAACCTTACGCTTATGTTTGGATGCAGAGCAGAGTCACTTCTGGCTTAGTGGTCAATGTCATGTACTGTCACTTAGTAGTTGAAGGCTCAAATTATGCTATCGCTTGGGAGTGTCTGTTTGTTTACTACTGTATTTTCTGTTAATAAATATTCCTTGTGATGGAATATTCATGTTTCTTTCCCATCACATGCGTAGGTTGAATGTCATAGGTATGTCTGGAAGCATCACAGTAAGGAGTCACCTATGTACCAATGGTGAAGGCCACAGATGCTCATACTGAAATTTGAGAGTTCACCTTTAGGTGTGTCTATGGCCATTTCCCAAATTAATTTCCTTTAAGCTTCAAATGTTAAGGTTCACACTGAAAGGTGATTTCACTCATTTTAAATAGCAAATTCACTTTTCTTTTTAATTTGTCCTAAAATATCTCATTCTACCTATATGATTCATCATAGCCTAAAAACTGTCTGTGGAGATGGGATGTCTTACTTCCATGTCTGCTTTTTGCCTACAGGGAAGTGCCACAAAAGGCAGTAGGATTCTCTCCATTTGAACATTTGTTTAGGCACCCTGGTAGGGGACCATTACTTCTTGTAAGGAAAGGCTGGGAGAGACCTCTCAAAGAGTGACAACAAGCCATAGTGGACTATGTACTTGGCCTACGTCTTTGAATGGCAGAGTACATGGAAAAAAACAGCCAAAATCTTCAGGCCAGCCAGGAGCTGCAAATGCTCTGGTATGACCAAAAAGCTGCTATGGTGGAGTTTCAAGCAGGGCAGAAAGTTTGGGTGTTGGAGCCTGTTGCTCCAAAGGCCCTCCGGGATAAATGGTCTGGGCCCTATCCCATTCTTGAAAAGAAAGGGGCAGTCACCTATTTGGTGGACTGAGGCAGTTGCAAAAATCCCAAAAGAATTATACATGCAAACCTCTTAAAACCATATTATGACAGAGCTGATGTGACCATGCTCATGGTTACAGATGATGGACAGGAAGAGAGTGATCCTCTCCCTGATCCCCTCTCTAGCATCCCACAAGATGCTTCTGTGGATGGAGTGGTCTTCTCAAACACACTCTCAGAAAAAAAGCAGGCTGATTGCAGGCAGGTCCTCAACCAAAATGCTGAGGTATTGTCTCTTATCCCAGGGAAGACTAATTGGTGTACCTATGATGTGGACACTGGTGACAGCTTGCCTATCAAAAACAATATTTACAGACAGTTAGACCATGTCAGGGAGAGCAAACAAGCAGAAGTCAAAGATATGTTGGATTTGGGTGTCTTTGAACCCTCTGAGAGTCCCTGTGCTAGCCCAGTAGTTTTAGTCCCCAAACCTCACTCCAAAGGAGAGAAAAAGGAGATGAGGTTTTGTGTGGATTACAGGGGCCTCATTTCTGTCATTAAAACTGATGCACACCCAATCCCAAGAGCTGATGAGCTCATAGACAGACTAGGGTCAGCCAAATATCTGAGTACTCTTGATTTAACATCAGGGTACTGGCTGATTGACCTGACCCCAGGAGCAAATGAGAAGTCAGCATTCTCCACTCCTAGTGGACATTATAAGTTCACTGTTATGCCCTTTGGGCTAAAGAATGCACCTGCCACCTTCCAAAGGTTGTTGAACCAAGTCCTTGCTGGGCTGGATTCCTTTAGTGTAGCTCACCTGGATGACATAGCTGACTATCGCTCCACCTGGCAGGATCATGTGATCCACCTAAGGAAGGTTCTTGAGGCTCTGCTGAAGGCAAGCCTCACTATCAAGACCGGTAAGTGCCAGATAGGGCAGTGTAACGTTGTTTACTTTGGCCACCTAGTTGGTGGAGGCCAAGTTTAACCTCTCCAACCCAAGATTCAGACCGTTCCGACTTGGGAAGCTCCCAAAACCCAAACACAGGTCAGGGCATTCCTTGGCTTGAGTGGGTATTATAGGAGATTTGTGAAGGATTATGGCACCATAGTTGCCCCCCCTCACTGAGTTACCCTCCAAGAAAATGCCCAAAAAGGTTAACTGGACAGTGAGTTGTCAAAAGGCCCTTGACTCTCCAAAGAACTCTATGTGCTCTGCTCCAGACCTACAAGCTCCAGGCTACTCCAGGCAGCTTGTTGTCCAAACAGATACCTCAAAACTGGGGGTAGGAGCAGTCCTCGTCCAGAAAAATGATGAAGAACATGACCAGCCTATTGCTTTTATAAGCAGAAGACTACTCCCTAGGAACAAAAATGGAGTGCTACAGAGAGGGAATCCTTTGCTGTGGTTTGGGCCCTGATGAAGCTGAGGCCATACCTGTTTGGCTCTCACCACATAGTTCAGGCTGATCACAGACCTCTCATATGGCTACAACAGATGAAAGGTGAAAATCCCAAACTGCCTAGGTGGTCCTTTTCCCTACAGGGAATGGACTTTCAAGTGAAGCCCCTACCTGGGACTGCCCATGCCAATGCAGATGGCGTTTCCACGTTCCTTTGGGGGGTGGTTAATGTGAAAAAAAGCCTTTTTTGTCATGGTTAGCCCCCACTTTGTGCCTGCTATTTGATGTAGTCTCAAAGTTGTTAGGGCCCAGGGCTCCTGCTAATCGGGTTCCCTGGGCCAGATCTCTTTCTCAAAACTGTTGTGAAGCATTGGCACAATTGGCAACCCCGTTAGCTGCCACTATAAGTTGCTACTAAATGGTAGCAGGGTACCCAGGGTATGGGGTACTAAGGGTAGGCCCATAAGGACAGCAGCACAGATTGGGCCACCCTCATGGGCCATGCATCCAGATGCACCCAGCACTGCAGGCTTAGTGTCCTGATGCAATTCTAAAATGCAAATTCGACATGTCACACAGCCTGTGTGCCCTGTCCATTATGCACTGCATGCAATATAGTTAAGTCACCCTTCTGGCAGGCCTTTCAGCCCTAAGGCAGGGTTCACTATACTGTGTGTGTGGGCATAGATGCATAAGCAATATGCCCCTACTGTGTCCTTGCCAAACCAACCACATAATATGTGAACAGAGCAGCCATTTTAAATGCATGTGCTGGACACTGGTCAGTACGAGTTTCACAGCTACAGGATGGCCACTCTGAATGCTGGGTTGTTTGGTGTCAAACAACTCAGAATGATAAATCCAAACTGGTACTAATATTGGATTTATTGCAAAGTGTACCTGCACCACCTTAGAGGTGATCCATGCAAAGCATGGTTGCTGGCCGGCCACAGCCAGCCTGCCACCACCAGACAAGATTCTGGAACCCTGGGGTGAGAGCTCCTTCTCTCTGGGTCCCAGAACAAAGCCTTCCTGGATGGAGGTGTCACACCTCCTTCCTCAGGAATGTGCACTGTCCTGCAAGCAAGCTTTAAAGGACTCACTGCCTTTGAAACTCATCCCCCAAGCCTGCTGCTAGCATCAGATGGCCTCCCCATTGCAAACCCCTGCATTTGGCAGGAGCAGTGGTGGGAAAACGCACAAAGGACAGGAGGAGTGGTCAGCCCTAGCTTGCCCCACCTCAAGGTATTGAGTGCGAGGTGACCCCTCTATTTAATTTTTTTCCATCTTGCATGGAAGGAACATAGCCAATCAGGCGTGGGAAGTGACCTCTGCCTACAGGAAGTGGTCACTTAGTGGGTGTAGCCAACCTAAGGTAGATGACCCATTGGTCACTACTAGGTACTCCCTTAAACACCCACTAAATACAGTACTCGACAGTCGCTGCTTAGGGGTTGCTCAGACTTCGGATGGACTCTATAAAGCCCCAGAGGACCTCCACTTTCTGAAAATCGCAGAACATCTCCCTTCTAAGTGAAAGCAACCAAGAACAAAAGACCAGTGAAGTCCAGTTCACTGACCGACTGTTGATCAAGGAACCGGACTGTGCAGCCAGACCAAATTTCACCTGACAGACTTGGAGGATACAGCGTGCAAAGTTTGGTGGTACTACGTTCTCCAGTGGCTGAGCTGTGCAATAGCCTGTGGTACTGGTCACTCAAAATCTGGCACCAAGAACAAAAGTCCACACTGGACTCCAAAAGGACCAGGAGGAAGCCCCCGTCGAGGGGCTTCAGAAACCGCCAGAACCACCCACCAGAATGGCTCTGCTGACCAGCAAACAACCCTCAAATTGTCTCTCACCCTCTCTCTTCCACCCCATAATGAGATGGAAGAGAGAGAGAAAGAAAGAGAGAGAGAGAGACAGAGATTCTTATTGCAGCGGTCTCTCCATTCAATGACTTCCAAGAGTCAGATTAGCAAGATATCTGGTACGAATGCTATAGTTCTATCTAGATGTAGAGGAAAACAGAGTCACTTCTTGCCTAGTGGTCAAGGTCATGTACCATCACACAGTAGGCTAAAGATTCAATTAATAGTATTGCTTGCCAGTGTGTTTGTTCATTTACTACTGTTTTTACTCTTAAACCTTCCTAGTGATGAAACATGTTTCTTTACCATCACATGCGTGGGGTATGTCTGGAAGCATAACTGTTAGGACTTGGCTATGGCCTAATGGTTAAAGCCACAGACCTCACACAGAAAGTTGAGGGTTCAGCACCAGGTGTGACAGTAATAATTTTCTATTCTTAATTTCATTGAAACTTCAAGCTTGTAAGGTTCATAGTGAAAGGTGCTCACTCATTTTAAATGACAAATATGCTTTTCTTTAGAATTTGTCCTAAAATATCTAATTCTAACTATATCATTCATCGAGTTGTCTCTGTCAATCTCTATCTCTTAATTTCTTTCCCTCTCTCTCAATCGCTTATTTTATGTCTCTCTCTCTCTTCCATCCCATAATGGGATGGAAGAAAGACAGAGAGAGATTGGTATTGCAATGGTCTCTGTATACAATGACTTTAATGAGTCAGACTAGCAAGATGTTTAGTACAAATGTTATAGTTACACTTGGATGCAAAACAGAACAGAGTCACTTCCGACCTAATGGTTCTTGTACTGTGACTCAGTAGGCTGAAGGTTCAAATCTTAAAATTACCCGACAGTGTCTTTGCTTATTTACTAGTGTTTTGACTGTTAAACCTTTCTAGTGATGGAACATTCACGTTTCTCTCTGCTCACATGTGTGGGTTGCGGGTCATAGACATGTCTGGAAGCTGCAATTCAAGGACTCACCTGTGGCCTAATAGTTAGCAGCACAGACCCTCACTCTGAAAGTTGAGGGTTCTGCTCAAGGTGTGGCCATGGTCATGCTCCTTCTTTAATTTATTTTAAACTTCAGAAGTTTAAGTTCATACTAAAAGATGATCTCACTCATTTCAAGTGACACATGCACTTTTCTTTCTAATTTGTCCTAAAATATCTCATTCTACGAATATCATTTGTCAAAGCCTAAAACACTTCTCTCCCTCTCTCTCTCAAGTTCTCTCTGTCAGTCTCTTTCTTTGAATTTCTCTCCCTCTCTTATAATCTCTCACTTTCTCTCTCTCTCTGTTTCTCTTCCATCCCCTGGTGGGATGGAAGAGAGAGGGAGAGAGTTTTTTTTTTATTTCAATGGTCTTGCCATACAATGACTTCAAAGAGTCAAACTGAACGAATGACGAATACACTTCTTTTTAATTTGTCCTAAAGTATCTCATTATACCTTTATTATTCATCAAAGTCTAAAACATTCCTCTCTCTCACATGTTCTCTCTCTCAATCTCTTTCTCTTAATTTCTCTCCATCTCTCTCAATCCCTCACTTTCTATCTCTCTCTCTCTTCCATCCCAGAATGGGATGTTAGAGAGAGAGAGATTGTTATTGCAATGCTCTCTCCATACAATGACTTCTAGGAGTCAGACTAGCAAGATGTTTAGTATGAATGTTATAGTTACGTTTGGATGTAGAGCAGAGCAGAGTCACCTTTGACCTAATAGTCAAGTTCTTGTACTGTGACTCAGTAGGCTGCAGGTTCAAATCCTTGTATCTCTGGGCAGTCTATTTGCTTATTTACTAGTGTTTTGACTATTAAACCTTCTACAGCATATCACAGAGGTGAGTTATTTCTGCTAAAATGTGAGTTTGAAACTTGACAAAGGGGTTGCACAGGCCAATTTCAGTGTCCATTGACGGGGTGCACACAGGCTATGCACTAGTAGGCCTAACCCATGATTAAAGCAGCATTTTTCTCGATACATGACAAAATTGTGCCAGTACTTACAAATATATCTAAGTGAATGAAGGTGTCCACCTGTAGTAGCAACATGAGGTGTTTTAGTACATCTGCTGGTATGTGACTGTCTGTTTTACTACCTCTATGGTCTCTAAATATGTATGTAAGTGGCTGAACAATTATCTTAGTGTCTGTGATAGGGAATAGAGGAGTATATTGGTATTTCTGAAACAACCGTTGATACTGCTGCATACATAATTACTTTCTGAGTTTGTGCCCGAATGTATAAGTCTTTCTGTACCTGTCTGAGTGCCTGTAATAGAGGCTCTGCCTTTTTATGAACATTTATGTCTCTTACTTTCTGGTTGGCATACTCTATGTAGTACTTCGCATAACGGCCTGTAAGTGCATGAGTAACATTTATCTCAAAAGCAGACCAACACCTACAGTAAAAGACTTCTAATACATTCATGTGAACCTTCACACACTAATGCCTCACATACACCTGTAGTACGTTTTGTTTTCACTTTCAATTTTGAGTTTTGTGGTCTTCTCTTAAAACAGAAGTAGCAGATCATGTATAGACATGTAGAACGTTTATATCTTGAAATACATTGTGAAGTTTGACTTTAACACTTAGCATACACTTTTTCCTAGCAATTAGAGCATGCATTAAAATAGTACATTTAGAATATCCAGTTCCGTGGCAACACATTGTAAAATGAAATTCTCATACAGCTACTCTGTACCTCAGACAAAGTGCATGTTACTTGCCTATTAATAAATATATAAAACTATTCACACTGCCACTGATAGATCATCTCACCTACGTTCAATCTAGTACCATATATTTCATACTCTGTTTTAACAAACTGACATACTAATATATATTTAAGTTTTTTTTCTCACAATCAAATTTAATTCACAAACCTGAAAATTGAGTAGGTTGGTGAAATATTTGTTTACTCTCAATTCTCTCTGGAATGGTCAAAACTAAGCATAAAAATGGGTCAGCACTCTTACGCATAGCAACCAGAAATGGCAACCTATTCCACTTTGCACTGTGTGATACTGGAGATGTACACAAATAAAAACACACCTTTCATTTTTTACTTGTGTTTGCCCAATGCTGAATGGTTTTATTTGTTAACCCTTTCATACACTTTTCTGAAGAAGTCAAGTCTGGTAGGCTTTTTATCCATAATCATGGAGTAATTGCAATCATTACAATGAATTTGCGAAAAACATGGGTGTCCAAAAACATATTTAGCTTGGTAGTTTTATTACTTAAAGAATATACAACTCTCATTAGCAATGCCTCTGTAGGAAAGTAAACCCTTATCACACAATGATAAGTACAAACCCCTTTAATTTTTACAAAGACAGATCTCTCCCATTAAGACCTTCCCCCAATACACTCTTAGCACAGTCTTCATAGCAACACACTAGAACCAGTTGATCATAAGTTTGCAGCATGTTCTAGAAGAGACATACTAGTTACAACATGAGATGCAGCAGGTGTGGTTTACTGTGTAGATTAAACACCATATTTCAGTATGCAGTACAAATATTATTTGTACTACATCCTTTCAAAGAACTACTTAGTTATCCTTTCAAGATACCACCTTGTTAGAGGACGGTTCTGACCATCAGGTCTGCCCTGATTTTTCGATTTTTGACCACCTGTTTTTTTACTGTTTACGGTGAGGAAGCCTCCTATGAGGTGACTCCCGCACAATAAACACATGGTAAAATGGACTGCACGTGTTTACCGCTGGTGTCGCCATGCTAAGAAAAGGCTGCTGTGGCGCAGCCAGGCAGGAGGCCCCGGGCAGGTTACATGTGATCATGTGTGCGCATGGATGTGCACCCATGTGAGGGCTGTGGGAGGAGGATTCCTAGTGTGCGCAGCCCAAGAACTGCGCTTAGGTAGTCCTGGTGCAGGAGGAACTATACAGAGTGGGTGGTGACCTGGAGTAGGTCTCATGAGAGGGGTGTATACATGTGAGGGAGAGTCAGTGTGCTTACTGTCTTTTCACTGTAGGGCCACCCAGTTCAATGCCAATGTCAGGGTGCTTAAGATATTTGCATTGGGGGGATACTCCATTGAATGTCAATGGGAAAGGAGGGCCTAGGGTGCAACTCCAGTTCTCTGGGGTCCACCGAGACCAGAGTCACACCAAAGTATACTGTAACATGTAAGAAAAGAATGATGCAGTAGGGTACAAGAGCATAGTTGAACAACTTATGGGTCATCCAGGGATGTAATCTTTCTCTGACTCAGCTCAGGATTAGGGCCAATTACTGCTCTGTCCAGTTGCTGGATCAGGGCCTAGCATCAATCAGCCAGCTGTCATTCCGTGCCAGGAGCAGGCTGGAGAAGCCCTGCTAGGAATGTCAGGGAGGAGGGGCTGAGACTTTCAGAGCACATGTGGCAACTAACTCCTGGAGGATGCCATCTTGAGCTATCCCAGAAGACTGTGCAAGAAGGAGGGGACGGGGTCAGGCAAGTGATGTGGCACATCTGGATAGGCCAGAGGTGCAGACCTGCTGGACACTTCCGCCCCCACTTAAAAGGTCCTGCACAGGGGAGAGCTCTCTCTTGGCTGTGCTTCACTGCTGGACACTGGGACTGCAGACGGGCGTCATGGACAACTGGAAGGAAGAACCTCCTGACTGCCCTTGGGGAAGGGACTCTGCCCCTGAAGGATTCCAGGCCAGCGAGGCGAATGCCAGGGCCAGGCAAGCTGGCCCTCTTATCCCCCAGAGGACTAGTTGGGGGAAGGACTGGGCTAGCGCAAGGAGAGCGCGCTGCCCAGAAGGAAAAGAGGGAACCAAGAGGAAAGATTGGCGAAGGAGTCAGTGGGACTGGCTCCCTGATGATCTGTGACCCTTCCAGGCCAGGAGGCCTATGGAGAGTGCTCCTGGTGGCAAGGGCTTGTCACCAGGACCGGAATGAGACAAGAATGATGAAAATCGGCACTTGGTGGCCCGAGATATCACCAGACAAAGGATGGCGACCTTTGACCTTTGAGAAAGCAGCTACGAAGCGCATGGAGCTCCACAGCTGCTTAAGAGTGTGCCCCAGGGTGGGCCAGGGCCTGGGGGCTGCCCAGGAGGAAGAGGAGCAAAGGGGAGTGCCGTCGCACTCCCCCTCGCAGAAGAGGAAGGGGCCCCGGACCCCGTCCCGGGGCCCCGTGAAGCCTGGTCCAGTGTTGTACATCAGATGGGGGGGGGCGCCGTCGCGCACCCCCCTGCCGCTGTGGGAGGGGACCCCGGACCCCATCCCGGGGCCCCCGGCGGCGAAGACAAGCCGGGGAGCGCCGTCGCGCTCCCTGTGAAGGAATGAGGAATGGAGGGGCGCTGTCGCGCACCCCCCAGCAGAAGGAGACTGCGCTCCCCGTGAAGATGGCCAAATGGGGCCCCGGACCCCATCCCGGGGCCCCGAGAAGAGGCAGGAGTAGGGGTGCGCCGTCGCGCACCCCTAGCCGAAGCAGAAGTCGGGGAGCGCCGTCGCGCTCCCCTTGAAGGTGGCCGGCAGGGGCCCCGGACCCCATCCCGGGGCCCCGAAGATGCGAGGAGGAAGGGGGGAGTGCCGCTGCACTCCCCCACGCGGCCTGTCCGGCCGCGAGCATCTCCGTCTGAGTCTGCCCGCTGGAGCGGGCAGACTCCACAGCAGCAGCCCGGCTCCCGCGGCAGCACCCGGAGGTGCTGGCCATGCGGGGAGCCGGAGCGGGCGGCCAGGGGTGGGCTTCCTGGGCCGCCCTCCAACGAGGGATCCTCTATGTGGTGCCGGGGTGTCCGGGTGGGACCGGCACCCCCAGCGCAGCGGGAGAGCCGCTCATCAATTATGCAGCCGCTCCAGCATGCTTTGCGGGGCAGGGGCTGCTGTTTGAGCCCCCAAAACGCCTGTGGTGGTCCCAGGGAGATGGGGGCCACCACCAAAGGAGTACTAGGAGACAGGGGGAGCTGCAGGAGCAGCACAGCCTCCCCCCAACATCTGTTGGTGTCCCCACCCTAGGTAGGGTGGGACACCTGAGAGATAACCCCTCAAGGGTTGGATGGATATTTGAAGCACAAGCTTCAGTGAACTTTTGTTCCTGTTTGTGCAAGGGTGCCTACCATAGGTGTAGGTTGGTATGGCCCCATTTATTCTACTGTTATTTTATGGTCAATTAGGAGTAATCTAAAAGTAATCTTAAAGTAATCTTGATGGTTATAATGCTAGAATTTGGTCTCATATGTTCCCTGATTATGCTAATTTGAATAATGATACTGACACCCATCTCTTGGCAAGATGGAAGTATTTAATCACAAATGTAGGTGTCATCATTGTACTGACTGTTAAATACTGTCAAAATGTTCAAATGTCGCAAGGGGGGCACTGACATTGTTTTGCCATGTGGATTGTTGGATTATATTCTCCCTTGAGGAGACCTGAGAGATTACATAATGTTTGCCCAGAGTGATTCTATCACTTTGTATATATTTGTAGATTGTTGCATAGTATTGAGTAGTGTGTGTGAATAATAAATGTACTTTTACTTTATCAAAAGAAAAAGCACAGACTGGACATTCATTTATTGAGAGTCATGCTTGTGTGCTTGTGAATGGGGATTACTAGCCCACACCACCTCCCTTGAGTAAGCCTTGGACTGCTCTGCAACGCTACCCTATGAGAGTCAAGCGCTACAATGGGGTGTTTGGTTCCCAGTGGCGGTCGTGTGCGGACTCGTTACTTGTGCAGGCCACACAACTAATGACCCACCTTCCAACACACCTAATTTCACAAAAGTATGTTTTTTTAAAGCCAGGAGCGCACCTCTATTTTAACTGCATCCCATTCCCAACACTGTCTCATTTAGATCCCGGCTTCTCCTAGCTGATACTATTGCTATCACTTTAACATGGTTAAAGGGTGGATTGTTGGGCACAGCTATGTGTTTTGGGCTACAGAGGCTCTTAGAAAGAGTGGTATTGACAGGGACCTGGGTTTGGCTAACCTGGACATTAATTGGATTGGCCGGAGAGTGCTAAAGTGGAATCACTTGCTCCCTTTGGTTGATAGCATTGTGAATTCCAACCCTCAGACCTTATGATTGTGCACTGTGGTGGTAATGACCTGGGCAAATTGACTGGGGTAGGACTGGAAAGCCTAATGAAGGATACCTTTGCACAATGGATGACACTTTTCTCTCACACTGTCTTGGTGTACTCCAATGTATGCCACAGGCAGAAATGGAAGTGGTCTACTCAATTCTGTCCACAGATGGACAAAGCCAGGAAACATGTTAAGAAAACTGGTTCTGCATTCCTCAGGGACCATAACATCTGTTGTATATACAACAACCTGCAATTTGATATGGATGGTACATATAGACGTGATAGTGTGCCCTTTACAGACAAAGACAACAGAGTTTTTCTTTCAAACCTCAAACTCTGCATCCAGTCTTACATGTAATTATCACATACTAACAATGAACACAAAGGCTCTTTTGAGGGCCACCCTAATGCCCAATGTTGTTGTTTTCTGTATACATTTTCTTTGTATTTTTCAAAATATTTGTGATGAAGTCATATTCGCAAATATGCTGTGAAAATGTAAAACAAAAGCATGGTTTCAATACACACCAACACATTCAAAATCCATACGTATATATAAGCAGTTGTCCATGTCAGACACTAAAGAATACTTTTGAAACAAGTCCACAAACATATGTAATAGTATGTCTATGACCCCATTTATACGATTTTCAATCAGTCTTTCAATAGTACACAACTATCGCACAAACTAATTGTATTCATAAGATTCTCAGTTGGTCTGTGAGTAAGTGCCTCAGAGTCTGAGTGGGTCAGTGACTGGGTGCATGAGAGTGTGAGTTGGTCTGTAAATTGGTGCATGATGTTGTGACTGGGTCTCCGAATGGGTGAATGGATGCATGACGGTGTGAGTGGGTCTGTGAATGGGTGTGCAAGGGTGTGAGTAGATCTATAAATGGGTGCATTAGTGTATAACTGGGTCTGTAAATGGGTGCATAAGAGTGTGAGTGAATCTGTGAATGGGTGGATGAGGGTGTGGCTGGATCTGCAAATGGGTGCTTGAGGGTGTGACTGGGTCTGTGAATGGGTGCATGAGGGTGTGAGTGAGTCTGTGAATGGGTGCATGAGAGTGTGACTGGGTCTGCAAATCAGTACATCAGAGTCTGAGTAGATCTGTGAATGGTTGCATGAGGGTGTGAGTGAATCTGTCAATGAGTGCGTGAGGGTGTGACTGGGTCTGTAAATGGGTGTGTGAGGGTGTCAGTGGATCTGTGAATGGGTGCATGAGGGTGTGACTGGGTCAGCAAATGGGTGCGTCAGGGTGTGAGTGAATCAGCAAATGCGTACATAAGGGTGTGACTGTCTGCAAATGGGTGCGTGAGGGTGTAACTGGGTCTGTGAACTGGTGTGAGTGGATCTGTGAATGGGTGTATGAGTTTGTGACTGGGTCTGTGAATGGGTGCATCATGGTGTGAGTGGATCTACAAATGGGTGCATGAAGGTGTGACTGGGTTTGCAATTGGGTGTGTTAGGGTGTGATTGGGTCTGCAAATGGGTGCAGGAGGGAGGGTGTGAGTGGGTCTGTGAATGAGGGTGTGAGGGTGTGACTGGGTCTGCAAATGGGTGCATCAGGGTGTGAGAGGATCTGTGAATGGATGCATTAGGGTGTGAGTGAATCTGTGAATGGGTGTGTGACAGTGTGAGTCAGTCTGTGAAAGGGTGTGTGACAGTGTGAGTCAGTCTGTGAATGGGTTTGTGAGGGTGTAACTAGGTCTCCAAACGAGTGCATCAGAGTGGGACTGGGTGAATGGATGCATGATGGTGTCAATGGGTCTGTGAATGGGTGACAAGGATATTTTTATGGTTTTGGGTGGGTGTGGTTTTTTGGGTGGCAAGGATATTTTTAGGGTTTATGGTGGGTGTGGGTTCTTGGGTGGCAAGGGTATTATTTCTTTTTAAACTGGGGTTTTTGTTGGGGAAGTTTCTCTTCTTTCTTAACAGAAACTTCAGATGAGCGTTGTGAGTCTTTCTCCGTTTCACGTACCCTGTTCACTGCTCTGACCGCCCACCTCTCTCACTGTTTTTTTTGGGTGAGTCCTGAAAGGAATGAGATTGGCGTGTATCAATATATTGATATCTGTCAGACGTTTTTATATTATCTCTATTTCTAAGATTATATCTATTCTGAGGGGTCTCCGAATGCAGAGATTCTCCCCTTTCTTTTTTCGGTGTTTGTTGCTTTTTATCCCAGCGCTTTTTAGAACCTTCAGGTGCTTGTTTAGTAGAATCTTTATTAGATCTACCTAATAATTGTGATTTAATTGGTCTGGCCCTCAGACTGTCTCGACCAATACTAGAGTAGGTCTCATCGATAATTTTTGGCAGCTCACGTTCTTGAGCCTGTACAGGAACATCCCTGAGCCGCATGCACACTGCTAGTGCAACTGCTTCCCCTTTAAGATTCCTTAATATGATTGAAGACACAGTGGCAAAATTGACCATTAATTGCATCCCCAAATCCAGGGCCAGGGCAGCCCCGTATTCCTCTTGAATTTGTTTTAACACCTCCGGAAGATTGGCAAGTGTTGGTGTACCATGTGCGGTAGTATAGAGCGTGGCAAACACTGTGCTCCATGTATTGCAATTATCTAATGTATGGACCATCCCAAATGGCAAGCACATAGTGAGGATTCTGTGTTTGTCCTGAGGACCCGTATGGGCTTATACCTGGCATAACCGCATGTGGTTGCACTGGGTTAGTATTTAGTGTTTGCATTACAAACTGCACTGACAGTCTGTATATTCCAGTGAGCTCTATATATAATACTGCTAAGGTTGCTGCATCAGGGTGTGGTGTATATGTGGCCAATAAGGGTCTGGTCGGGCCATCATTGCTCAGAGAACCTAACCTAACATGTAATATTGAATGTGGTAGGGCGCCATGAAGCCAATTATTATGGTCTTGATAAGATAAACAACCTACAGCTTTAGATAGGTACTACCTATTTACCTGAGGAGGAAATCATCAGTACCACAGAAGTCTCCCTACATAGTATCAAGGTGTCTCTAGCCTTTAGTGAGACTTAACATACTTAGGAGGATCTGAAAATTAGTGCCTGACCAAATGATGGCGGCGCCATGTCGCATAGGTTCTCATTATCCTAATGAGGCTACTGGATTCGGGCGGCAGAATCGCATAGATTGTGGGGTACTTAGTACAATTCCACACCATGTGACGTCTGACAGCCTAATCTGGGTTTTCCGGCTAACTAGCAGCACCTCATCTCCACCCAAGAGCAGGGATGATGGCAACCGGGCGCATGACAAGAAAGACTCCTCAGGGGAATCATGGTTGATCAGATCTCGTCACTTTCTCTCAGTTACACTAGTCTCACATAGGCAAAGACAAACAGAGGCAGAATATAGTTCAATAAGGGTTTACTGAAGTAACTGCATCTTAGATAAAATGGCATGTATTGCAATAACTGGGATGATAAAACACAATAAAAGCAAGAGTGTGACAAGGACAGGGAAACACAAAAACAGTCCCACCATGCTGTCACTAGGAGTGATATATAGTTCTCCTACCTGGGCTATGTTCGAGCACAGCATAATAAGCCTAATCTGCCCTTCAGGTTTCTCCCTGGGAAAGCATCATCCCTCATACCTGAGTAAGGAAGTCGGTAGTCTAGAAAGACACCGTCCCCATGTAGGCCAGGATTTCGGCCGTTTAAGCAAGCAGCTGCAGCAAGGCAATCAGCAATCAGCATGCATTTGTGGTCATCTGGCTGGAATCTCCCTCTAACATATATGGGACAAAGGAGTGTTTTTATAATAAAACAGTTGACATTCTAAGAAATGGTCCCCATGTTTCTGTGAATGTTGGAGACACAGCATGCCACTTTTGCCGACAACCCTATCTGACTATAGCCTTGAAGAAAGCACAAAGTGAAGACTGAGAACGTAATGCTTTCCTAGGCGAAAGGACAAGAGAGAAATAAAACAACACCGGAAATGTGGCTATTGCTAGCAAAATAAAGTAATGCTGAATGAAATGTAAAGTGCACAACTGCAGGCCTAGTTTGCTAAAATAACATGTCTAAAATGTGGCTAAAATAGCTATACAACAGCACCACTGCTAAAGAATTGCTTATGAGAGGACCCCCTGTTGTAATATCGTAAAGCCTTACTTAGCGGGTCGTACAGTTAGCTCACTGCTCTCACCACGATGTGGTAACGACAAAAAGCCGACTCCGGAACAAAGTGTGGTTCCCAAGTCTTGATGAGTTAGTAGACCAGGCAGTCGGAGGAGGTGAACTGTGTCAGTTAACAGGAGGCCCAGAAGTCCCCACGCCATTCATTATCAAAGACACACCTGGGATTCCCTGGCACAGAGCGAGTGCCGATTTTGGCAGCTTACCAGATGGCCGCAAAGTGCTGGTTGACATTGATGATTATTTTAAGTATCCTGAGGTGGAGACTGTGCTTTTGACAGCAGCGAGGGATGTGATCCTAAAGTTGGAAAAAATCATGGCGATCCAAGGCTCCTCCAGGAACTGCTGACTGACTACAGACCCCTGTTCAATGGGCAAGAAGTGACAGAGTACCTCCACTCCCATTGCACCAAACACATGAAAATCCTGGGCTCACTCCAATAGAAAAGCGTAAAGCTTCATGAGGACCCTAAGTGATACACGTAGCTCAAGTATCAAGGCAGAACGTAGAGGGGACCATCAATGGATTTTTAAGGTAGTATTGATTGACTCCGTACACAACCACCGCTGTATCTCCAGGTGTGCTGTGCCTAGGCCGGAGGGTAGTGGGCACTATTCCACATCATCCTGATTGGGTCAAAGTCACACCCACTGAAAAGTCATTTAAACATCCAACAGACCAGAACGCTGGAGCCAGGTTTCATCATCTGCAAGTGGATTGCAAAGCATTTTTGAAAGACCACTACCCAGTAAGTAAGTTCCGACTAATGTTCGAACATGGCTTATGGACTGTCTACAGGGATCATTCGACGCTACTCATAAGAGCAAATATAGGAGCCTGGGAGACAAGTGTGACCAGGCAGTAGCCCTCGAACACCAGAGTGGTGTGATCTTTGCTGGTGTATGCTGCACCACTAGTCTCTTGGCCGACACTACATTAGGCTGCCACGACAGCAAGTGTGATGAGGTAGTGGGTGTCCTTTAGCCCTTTGCTCATCTAATTTTGGCTATTCTGCCTTTCTGCAGGTGGTGATGAAGGCTTTGTTCCCATGTGTGCTGGAAAGAGGAATGCTAAAAGACTGAGCCACTGTAAATGAACCACACATGAGCTCTTCTCATGGTATGGCAGCTCGCCGAGCTGTCTACAAATATTTTAATTTAGTAATCAGCTGCAGACAGTAAATATAGAACAGCTATGCAACATTTCTTGTGAGAACAGCAGCAGATAAGTCACCAAGCAGGACGCAGGTGGATGCTTGGCTCTAACTTCCTAGCACACCTGGATTCTATCAAAGCACAATATTCTAGGGATCCCTGCAACACAAGATTCCATCAAATCACATCATTCTAAGGATCCCTGCAACAAAAGATTCTAGCCACAAACGAGGTAAGAGAAATACCTAGAGTCCAGCAAGTGCCAGAGTCTACACACATCCTGTTCTACCTTGAGACATTTCCCTTCCCGACCAACACCAGGGCAGCAATCTTCCAAAAACAGGAGTTTTACAATTTGATGTCCTATTACTCATTACAATTCACAGAACAATATGCTGCATTAAACAGGTTCCTGCATCACCCGTGCAAGAAACCTCCACTCTGGCCACTGTGACCTACTCTACAACCTAAAACCATCAAAGCCATCAAGATGCAGTAAGATTCAGATCAGTGAGATTCTGATATCCAACCAATGAAATATTGGTTGACGACTTACTGACGACTTGTGAACAATGTCCGCTCTCTCTTAATTTGTAAAACAATGAGTGCCGGTGCCCAAAGCTCTGCTCAGAATCCAGAGGCCGGCACTATTAAATGTTGACACCCTCAATACCAAGCCTGCGTAGCCTTGAATCCGGTTCATTCCTCTTTAATCGACTGCCAGACACTCCCTGCTCCTTTTCCAACTTTTTCTACCTTCTGCTGTGTATTTTCCCTCTTTTGCTCTCTGTCAATATCTGATGAGTTCTCATAAGTGCCGGTCCTGAAAATGAGAGCTGGTGCGCCCCACCAGCAACCACCTCAAAGCCTGATATAAACCCTCTGTCCCTCTGATAGGAGCGTCAATGAACCAGTCTCCATGGCCCACCTACCCTACTTCACCCTGCACATCATCCCTACAACCTTTTCCACATGGGATTCCTAAACTACATATTTTAATTTGGAAGCTTTTGTCTGGTCTAAATCCCTTTCTCAGAACCGCCTCTACCCCTCTTTAATATACCCCACCAAGCTATGTTATCACACTTCTTATATGCACAGGGATTCTGAAACAAATGGGATAAAATCAATTAAACACAAATACAAGGGCCAGAAAGAAAGTCAGAACCAAGAAACTCAGCAATGTTGACAGTTATAATTGTATACATCTCTGGCAGTGCATCCACAGGGCATGGCATTGTTAAACACAAGATTTTGTTAACCAGAACAAAACTTTTCATCCGTGGACTCAGTTCATGAAAAAGCAGACAAAAGCGTTGTTAAAATAGTTCGACTATACATCTGAATCACATTTGAGTTGGTTAGTCGCCTTTTCTGCCCGCAGAGACCCACATGTGCCAAGCATCAAGGTTTGCAAACCACTCATAAATTAAGAAAAATACAGATATGTAATGAATCACAGAAGTTAAGAATGATTCCTCTATTTAACTGTGTAAAACAAAGTGGGCCCCAATTTTTTAGAAGCCAGTGTTTTAAATATTTATTAAATGTTTCTGAAACTCATTGCTATCAAAATCCCTGATATTTTAAAACCACAAATGCTGCAGGATTTAACACAATACCCTTTACATGTCAAGGTGGGCATGCACCTTTTAAATCACCGAACACCAGATTTTACAAAACCGAGTGAACAAATATTCGTTAAAATATACATATTTATTTTATGTAAAATGTTGAACTTCTGTTGTTGTTCAAGTCAATGTACAGCACAGCCACTGAAATACAAACGGAAAGAAAAGTAGTTAGACATTTAAAAAAAAAGAGACACTTGTGCAAATGTTTAATGTACTTCTGAAGCTGTTTTTTACAAATTCACCTCCCTAAATAAGATTACGGCAAAATAAATGTATGGTGCACTGGAGATCTTTTGGTCAAAGTTGACTTGGATACATTTTAGCAGTATCCTCAATAGTGTTGTTTTATAAGTTTTCATACACAGATTAATGATTCATTTTTTCAAATTATTATTAAAGTTCAGTTAATTTCATTTGATAATTTGTAAATATTACACTTCAAAAATTACATCTCAGCTGTATGCATTTTTGGTAATTCTGCGATGTGTGTATGTTTGTATGGCATGATGCTGCTATGAAATGGCAGCTCTGGTGAACACATTCCATTAGATGTGAGTTTGCCACATCATGAACCACCATTGGTAGGGAGTGAACTAGAGAGGGTGTGGCCAGTGAGCATTGAGAGGAGGAAGAAAGAAGGCTCTGTGAAACAGAGACAGGAAATAGGGTGGAAAAAGAGTGATTCTAGAATAAGAGAGGTAAGAAAAGGCAAGGAAGTAGGCAGAAAAGGGGTTAAAACAGACAGCTATGTAGCATGTTGGGGAGTGACAAGACAGCAGGTAGGAAGGTGGCTGCACTTCACTGATGAAATCCAACAAGGCTGAAATCAGAACCAATCTGCACCCACTCACAGGCAACATGGCCAAACAGTTTGGCCTGAGAGGTTCCTGTACAAGCAAGGCCAGCGTGATTTGCATATGGTTGGTGCTCCTTGGTAATGACACAAATGAAATTAAAAAAACATGGTATGGAACTCAACCTCAGTAGTTATCAAGGCTTATATAAAATCAAGCATTTCCATCCATCGCTTTTTGGCTGCCAAAGGAAAACAGCATAAATTGGAGATGTTTCTGTTAGGCACATTTATGGGACACTTTTATGACCTTATCAGCCTCATATTGCACACTTCAAGTTAATGTACCAAACATAGAAATTGTGAAGGATATTTATTTATCTTACTAGGGCTGTGTAAAAAAAAAAAAAGAACCCTACTTCATGACAACCCTACAATTTAAATCATAGCCTAAGGAAGATAATTGGATCATTATCCCTTCTTAGGGTTGGCGGGGAGGGGGAAGCTGCAAAAAGACCCAAAAATATTTACCACTGGGTTAGCCTGGAAAGTACCATGGGGAAGCAGATAGCGAGCCTCTTGCTAATTGTATCGGTAAACAACATCCTCGAAGATTTATGTTGGTCTTTTGCACAAGCAAAATGGGTCTAAATCATAGCTTTCCGAAGCAGTGCCCATCCTCAACCATATCCTGATTCCTGTCTTGGGAGAATGCTATATTTTTCTCCATTCTTGCTAGGGGAGTGTGATCAATGCACCAGGGTTTTGTACCCTATCAAACATGGTCATGATTGTCTTGTGAATATTCCACTCCAGGCTTCTAAGCACAATTGCCTTCCAGACCCAATGTTGAGGACTTAGCATTGTGGAACACGATAATATTAATGTTTGTCACCACTAGGGATCATTGCAGGATAACAATTCAAGTGTGCCTCAATATTCTTAAGTCAACTTTGTGGTCAATCACCTTATGTCAAAACATTATTAATTTTCCGCAATACATAATGTTTACCTCTGGCAAAGTGAGGTTAATGACGCCACTCCTGTCCTTGTCCATCATTTGAAACATTTCTAAAATAAAAGAAAAAGACGTAGAGAGTGAAACAGCTTGGTTTTATACCTGCACACACAACCCATCTTTTCACTGGTGACTAACCATTGCAGTTCTTTGTAACTACCATTATGGTTGAAGGCATATGTACTTTATTAAATGTTGGCCAACACTGAGTAAAGACCCCTGTTGACTGCTCTTCTACATTTTGTCCACCCTAGCACAAGTCTTGAGATCACTGTTTGGTCTACCAGGAACCGTTCCAGATACCACACCAAACTCTCAAAACTTTTCTCAATGACACATTTCTATGGAGAGTAAATAGATTTGGGGTACATGAAGACTGGTTCATCCTGAACAGCACCTTTGACCTGCATGACCTATCTCAAGAAAGAAACATATTTTTGATCTTTTGTATAAGAATAGATGGACCACATTTAGCAATGTCAAACTGAACACAACCTAGAAACCCATTGCAATAGTGGCTACAATAGTAAACATCATGTATTCCAAAGACAAGAGAAAGAGGATCCTCTGAACAAGGAATACATAATCATATGTGGACAATGAAGTAATACCTCCACATTCCCAATGTACCTGAAATTTAAGGAAGTGTATTAATCTTGTTACCAAAAAACAGACTTGCTAAAAAAAGGCATGGGAGCTAAATAGTACATCAATATCACACTCATATCAATGATCCGGAGTACTGATTGCTAGCAATTTAAAACATATTACAAATTATAATGGAACTAATTAAGCACAACAGCTTCTTGATCCTGGACAGAACTCAAAGGGCAATGAAATCCATGCATCTGGACATGGATCCAGATGGATAAAATGACCTTGAAATGGTACACCTTTACACTTCCATAGGGCATGGCGGAGGGACAAATCCTATTGGTGTTCTAAATATTTTCAGTGACTAGTCCTAGGACACATTTGCACATTATGGAGCTAAATGGAATAATGTATGTTAATTGCATAGGCATTTGTTATATAGGGACCTTGTTAAGTGCAGCCATTGAGAACCATCAGCAAATACCTTTGCTCTACAGAATCTCTAAGCAATACTGCTCATATCAAGCAATGCTACACAGCTAACTGTTTGAAGATGAACTAATCCTCAACATCTCTTTCTATTGACAAATAGATTAATTAAATAACTTACTGTAAATATTGATCAGTTGTTACACAGCCTTAGGAATTCTGCTGACTTATTTGTCAACCTTCCAGATTGCACGTGCTATATAATGTAGGCTAGCATGAAAGACAACAAAAAAGTATCACCTCATTTCTCCTGTCTCTTCTTTTTCCTCTTCCTCAGCCCTCCTTATTCCAAAATGGGTATTTTAATCTATTAACAGTAACAAAACATGTAACCCGGTAGATAATAAACCAATGCACAGTGGTAATTAACAACTACATATTGGAGCAACTACAAATTAAAGGGGCCATAAGGTGAATGATGTCACAATATGTTTTAAAACCCAAGCTGACATCATCAAACAAAGGAACATTGTAGAATGATGATTGTTGGTGTCAGCTACTGATGCAGGACTGGGTTAGAGAACTGTTCTTTGTCTCTCCAGTGGATGACTCATTTAATGCAAAAAAGAGATGGACCATTTTTATGGAGCAGCCACCCTGAGAGTAAGCCACAGGGAGATCTGAAGTTCCCTGGATCTATTTTATTTTATTGGCTCTTTTGGGAATGGTCTAAGCGTGGTGCACCAGTGCCAAGGCTTACCTTTTTTGTGAAACTACTTAAAATAATGAAACAGGACAACAAAGTAAAGCCTGATAAATTTTATCTCATAAATGTAATCTTTAACAAAGATTTCCAAGGAGTGCATGCATGATAAAACTCTCAGTCCCGTAGTTTGACATGTAATCCCAGTTGTTTTGTCGATGAATGTGTTGGAATCCCATTCACTCTTGTATGAACCCCTAAACATTGTTTCTTTTGTGAAACATTCTGATCTTCACCAAAGCCTGAAGCCTGTAGTTATGTAAATCTGGTTAAACAGACCAATGTTTCGCATAGGAGAGATCACTCTGAGAAGTTTAGTGAGGCCTTGGGCTAAAAGGCATACTGATATCGACTGCAAGTTTTTTTTTTTGCCATTGAAGTTTGCGATATTCCCCATTTTCGATGTGTTGCAAGAGTTGCAACATTTCATGTCTCACCTGCACTGGAGTACAGTATTGTTCTGCATTACAAGATAATTAATATTCCTTCACTAAGTATATAAATTTAATGCTAATCGAATTCAGCCAAACTGGAAAATGTATGCACACTATGGGCCTAATTATGAGTTTGGCGGATGGGAACATCCGTCTGCCAAACTCACGACAGGGCAGCTGCCGCAGTAGTGGCGACCAATCCGACGACCCTATTAGGAGTTTCCTGCTAGGCTGACAGGCAGAAAATTTAATTTGCGCCCGTCAGCCTAGCGGGAAACTGGCCTGCAGCATTGTCTCCGGCTCCAAATTGAGTGCGCAGCAATGCTGTCGCCTGTAAGCAACAGACAGTGAACATTGCAATGGTGCTGGGCAGGGGGACCACTGTGATTGCTCTCTGCCAGCCTTTTCAATGGTGGTAAAATCGCCACAAAAAGGCTGACGGAGAAAGAGGTCATAATCAGCAGGGTGGCGCTACATGCAACGCTGCCCTTGCTGATAGTGACCATCATCCACTATCAACCTGTGGGGATCACCAATCCTGATGGAGATGGCGGAACTCTGGAGGTCTGATCGCAAGGGTCTTAATGTGGCGGTCGGACCGCCTATTTCTTTGTAAATTTCAGTTCTGGAAGTCCTTTCTATGCAAAATTGTGGATACTTGTAGAATTTTCTCTGCAAAGTCACCTGTTTCGGAGTTTGTTAATACACAATATCATTGCTCAGGAAAATAATATTAGCAGTTTTCTGCCAGGTATATCTCACGCGTAACCTTTTTTTGCTTCAAATAAAGAAAAATGGTTGAGTTCAGTTGTTGCAAATTCTCAATTTTCATTTGTAAATGAAAAGCAAAATAACTTTGCACTCTTTGCAAATCTGTGCCGTTTTTACAGAACCCTGCAACTTCACATCACATATTCTAAACAGATGACTCTTGTACATGGCTGTTTTGCCAGCTTAGCCATAGGATATGTAAAATGTGTTGGGCCTTGCAGAAGGAATAAATATAGGGTGATAATAAGACATGTATGCGATCTGACATATCACACTTTAGTAACTGTATTTAGTTTCACTCTGTTTATACAGACTGAGAAATACCTCTGAGTGCCTTTACCTTGAAAATGAAAAAGTGAGGAGGCACTTACTGAACAAGGTCTCCAGGCGAAGCATGCAGGCGACGAACCCATCAAAGTTAATGAGCAGGTCATCGGTGGCGTAGCGGTGCGTGATGATCTGCTGCACGGTGTTGTTAAGTGCAAATCCTAAGCAGGAAGGAGAAAGCAGCTCTCAGGATGAACAGGTAATGCTGAGGCATGGTTGCAAAGGACTGCATAATACAAGGGGACCTAATTGCATTGAGGGAGAGCTTGCACAGCAGCAGGGACATACGCTCTCGTATGTGACCAGGCATCTCACTGCACTTCTGCAGCAAGAAGCTCCCTATGTAAAAACAGAGAATTGTTGGGGTGTAAGCTACTACTGCAGTGGAATGTTGTTTATTCATGTAATACCTTCACTCTTCTTTCTCTTTTTTCTGTCTGCGTTTCTTCCTTTCTTTGACATGAGTTTCTTTTTATTGTTTACTGTATTTTATGTAGCACAGACATGCCTGTTTGTAGCCATGTCAGAGCACTTTGTTATAGATATATTCTTATAAACTGTAGGTTAGTGGTCGGTGCTGATACACTCAGTTAATAGGTTTTCTATGAGTCATTTGTTGTGAATCCATTGTGTGGTCTGTAGTTAATGGTGTGATGATGAGTGGGTTTGAGTATAATTATGTAGAGAGAAAAAACATAATTTAGAAAATGGCAGCACAGAAAATGTAAACAACCTAGCAAACAGTCACACAAAGAATACATTTATCTTAAATAATTTGAAGTTGGTTGAACACAACAAATTCTTACTTTTATTTCCAGTAACTCCTTTGTTTGTCTGTCATAGAATTTCAGATTTGGACATGTGCAATATTTACTAGATTGCTGAGCCTTTCTCAAACATCCGAACCTTTCTAAACCCCATCGAAAAACTCAATGTGTACCACATCACCCAACCAACACATGCCAAAGGCTACATGCTCAACCTCGTCTTCTTAACATCACCAACCATCCAATGGAAAGCTCTTATACCCTTGGACTGGACCAACCATTTCACCTTGCCCTTTTCCCCGCACAATATCCAACCACGATGTTGAGGACAACCCAAAAGAGAACAGACTTTCACATTTTTTTAAATTTCCACCCCTGACAACCAACCTAAAGCTTGAATTCATCTCTTGCCCTGTCAGTTACATGTCAGACATCAACAACTTTCTAACTAACTTCAAAGCTTTTACGGAAAGTAAACTGAACAACCATACTTTAACTAAAACACTTAAGGGAAAACCAAAACTTTTGGATTTTTGTACTCTAAAGATGGCCAACAACAAAAACTCTACCCGCTGAAATGAAAGAAAATGAATTTTCAAGAGAACATCCAATGACCTATCGCAACTGAGGTCACTCCACACAACAAAAACAACTCATCACATCTGTCTAAGCGAAGTACTAATATCAACACTACCCATGAAGATGTCAACAGAATCTTAAGATTCAAGACAATGAAACACTGTATCCACCCACCATCTACCACTTCTATGTCACTCTACACAAACAAGTACAATCCAAGGTTTTTTGAAGAGTTACAAGGAGATAGTGTAAGGACTGGTTCTGGGAAGTCAGGACTACTTCCCGTCCAGATGAGATGGAAATCCATGTTTTCATAAACCCATCAAAAGCAATTACAACTCTTTGGAATTCAAAATATATGAAGCAAATGATCTGAGAAACTGATTTACTGTTGAGGAATTATTAAAGATATGTGTATTGGAATTTATGGCAAGTGTTGTGTAGTTTATCACCCTTGAGTGCTCTTCCATTTCACAGAACTGCTCACCAGCATGCTCTGGGTTTAATCAATAGTTTAGTATGAACAGCAATTCGGAGCCAGGAGAATGCATTTGCTAGCAGCCCTTCTAAACAGTGATTAAACAAGCTGGTGAATATAGAAAAAACGCAGAAAAAATACAAATGTAAACATTCAAATACACTGTTATTGGTTAATACTTGATAGTGTATTGGAAAAAGTACTGGACGCCTGTTGGGGCAGGAGGACACCTTCCCTATATCTGGCGCTACATTTGTAATGAAGAACAATAACAGAAATGTGCGTAAATGCCATTGGAAGATCTCTTGGACACAGCACTACAGCACCCCTCCCCCCCAAACGTGTAACACATTTATTGAGATTTGAGGTCTTCATTTGTTTATTTATTCATTTGCAGAACCAGAGGGACGTCTCTGACTGAAGTGCAATACATAGCTTCAAGGTGGTACATATGAGCAGGGATACAGGTGAGTTGGCTGCGTAAAGAAGAGGAGTAGAGTAGGTGTGAGAAAGTATCTGAAATGCGACTTGTGAAGCAAAAAATATTTAAACACAAGCTATTGACACACACACACATACACACAGGCACACATATATGTCAGAGACCTTTGAGTATAGTTATAAAAGACTAGGGGCGAATTTAAGAAAAGTGGCGCTGCATCCAATGCAGCGCCACTTTTCTTTCGCCCCTTAGTGCCCCCCTAATGCCACCATGTAGTTAGGGAGCTAGCATCAACATTTTGGATGCTAGTTTGGCGCTTTGCAGGTTTAGCGCAATTTTTTTTTATGCTGAACCTGCAAAGCACATTGAGGCCCATTGAAAACAATGGTGTGCCTCCTTTTAACGCCTGCTCTGTGTAGGCATTAAAAATGCCGCTAAGAAATCTTTTAGATTAAATTGCGCAATTTTTTCAGCCCCCCTAATGGGGGGGTCACCCCCCTTGCATACATTATGCCTGGTGCAGGCATACTGTGGCACAAGGGGTTACAAAGTGACGCAATGCATGCATTGCGCCACATTGTAAATATGGTGCAGTGTTTTTGCCTTAATATCGGCACAATAGCGTCAAAAAAATAATGTGAGTGTGGTGATATTAGCGCTAGGCTCCCCTAAATCTGGGCCTAGATTCTCTACAAGGGCCTCAACAACAGGGATGGGGCTATTAACCTGGCATTGCATACATTTCAACAGGGTGCACTTACCGGCGTCACTGAGGGCTGTCCTCATTTCGTGGGCGTTGATCGTACCTGATCGATCAGTGTCTGCTTTCTTATATGTGAGCTAATGACAAAAATGTAGAGGAGACAATATTTATTATTTAATGGTCTATTTAGTTTCGGAGTACAGCATCAAACCTCCCTTCACAGGCACTTCAGAGCGCTTCAATAAAATAAAATGGGTTAGCAGATAACGGAAAGCAACAACTACACAGACAGTATCAAGACAAATTTGGTCGGGAGTTGGACTACACAAGCAGTGAAAATATAGACTCTCAATAGCCAGGGCTTTAATAAATACTTGAAAATCCCTTATCACTAGTTCCACCTTACTTCCCATGGAGGACGAGCTTTCTCAGTTCAGACTCCTTCCACCTGGACCACACTGCATGCCAGTCTGTATGCCACTCTGTATGCCAGGGCTAGCCCCTCTTGGCTATCTTCAGGCAAACAATAGAATGTTTGGTTAAGTAGCGCTTAGAAGACCTGCTCCATTAGACTCAGATGGGCAGTGTGTGCTATGTGTGTGCTGTCTGTTGTTATTTTTGTTAGCTTTTACATGTCGTTAATGGAATGTTGTGAATCATAGTGCTGAACCCATGCTAATGTATGTATGTGATAGTTTACTTGAGTCCATTTTTGCACATAGCTGTTTGCATGCATGCATGTGGGCTCATGGCGCAATCTGTACTAAACTCGGCATCCACATTTGAAGGTAAGGGCGGTCTAACTCAGGACCCTTCCTTCTGCATAGAGGGTGTAAAAATGGAGAGGACTGCTTATAAAACCCCACATATTGGATTCTAGACTTTGCATCCATTGCCATGTGTGACCGATCACTGATGCCGTCGAAGCAATCAATGGATTATGGTGATTATGGTGGAGCTCCTGGTGAAATTCCAGATGAGCCTCTGACTGCATTTTATGGTCATAGAACGTTCAAATTCTTCATTAAGCTTCATAGGTCCGTCGCTCTCTTCAAATTTACCACCATACCCTTCCTTCCTCATGACCTGGATTGGGCTGGACCCCATCTTGTCACGTCAGTACCTATACCAGCATACATGTGAGATGTCTTGTGGCATAACATGCAGACAAGAAACATACCCGTTTAACACAGTTAAGTCGTCAAATGCAGCCATAATTGGGCTTAAGAGGGACGTTTTCTGTGGATCATAATACCCGGGGGGCCCTGGTGTCACTGCACCTGCTGCACTATTGGTAGCGATGTACCTGCATACACATCCTGTTTACATGCATGTGTTAGTGTGCATAAGGCTATATATGAAATGAACAAATAGAAACCAGAATGCTGTAATGGGAATATCAAGAGACTTTGGGCCAGATTTATACTTTTTGCCGCAAAACTGTGCAAATGCAGTTTTATGGCAAAAAGTATAGCACCAGCTTGCGCCATTCCACAGCTCCAGCCAGGCACCATATTAAAGGAATAGCACAAGCTGGTGCTAAACTTGTGCTAGACAAGTGGGGAAGGCGGTAGGGAAGGAGGTGGTTGTGCGTCAAAAAATGATGCTAGCCTGGTTAGAGGCAAAAAAATGCCTCTAACCAGACTAATGCCATTTCCTGGCACATATCCACCAAAAACATGACTCCTGTCTTAGGATAGACAGGAGTCATGTCCACCACCCCATAGGGGTCCCTTGGCCATGGCCATTGCACCCTGTGCCATGCAGAGGGCCCCAAGTTAGAGCTCCTGATGGCAAAAATAAATCAATTAAAAAAATACTTACCCTACTTACCTGGCACATATCCACCAAAAACATGACTCCTGTCTTAGGATAGACAGGAGTCATGTCCACCACCCCATAGGGGTCCCTTGGCCATGGCCATTGCACCCTGTGCCATGCAGAGGGCCCCAAGTTAGAGCTCCTGATGGCAAAAATAAATCAATTAAAAAAATACTTACCCTACTTACCTGGTACGAAATACGAAATAATCCATTTGGTGGGTATGAAAACGGCCGTCTTGCTGGTTTTACTGAAAGATTTTGGAAGTCATCACCATCAGTTGACATGACTGTTCCATAGCAGTGCCAGCTGAGAGCAGAAGCCTAACGCAGCCCTTGCACTCTTTACCATGCAGGGGGTTTAGATAGGCTATTCTAAACAAAAATATAGTGGGACAAAATATTGTGTCAAGAATATTGAGGACATAGCTGCCAAGTTTCCCATGTCCATGTGTGATGTGCTGCTCCAGTTTAGGTTTTTTTCTTTGAATTGTGGGACTTGTAGTGCTAATAAACAAGACTACAAGTACCGTAATTCAAAGAAAAAACCTGGATTGGAGCAACACATCACTCATGGACCTGGAAGACTTGGCAGGGCTGTGAGGACCGCATATTGTGAAGGTAAGTTTCTATAGGCAAGCAAAGTTGTATAATGCACTTCTCTTCTCGATATTTTAGTCCTTAATATTTTTGACAAAATATTCTGTCCATGTGATATTTTTGTTTCCAATATTCTGTCAGTGATCACCCTTTGGAGAGCCAATATTCCGTTTAAGACCATGAAATATTTGTGAGATATGGGAAACTCAGGGGCAGCTCAACACATTTGGTTGAGGGGTTGCGGGGGCATCGTTTTGCTTTACCACAGGCTGAGAGAGTTTGTGTGCCTCTCTATCAGTCCTGAATGTGGCCTCAATCTGGATTCTCTCTGATAGTCCAGCTGCGACTTCCCCACTCCTCCTTTTCCGTGTCCGCCCGCGGTTCTTTTCTTCATCCTGCTCATGAGCCACATCACCCTTGCTTCACTCCATCAGCCCCAGTAAATATCTAATCTCCATATCACCTATCTCATGACTACTCATTACTTACACCGCATCAATGCCTGAGCAGCATAATGAAATGTGAACTTTATATTGTGCACAGATTATGTAACAGCTGCTTTTACCAGGGCCAGGCAGGAAGGGGATGAAGTGGTAAGGAGGGAGCAGGAAGGTACTGGGAAAGTATTTTATTGAGGAAAGTATTATATTGGGAAATTACCAGTGGTTAATATGTAAAAAAAAAAATAATAATAACTGACAGGGTTCTCGCCAGGAGGCCAGTGCAGCTTGCACCACACAGTGCCCCTGCCAGCGCTGGTACTGATAGTAACAGCACAACTACTAAGCATCACAGTCCTACAAGTGTGACACTTCCAACTATACCAGGCCCCCGCAGCTATGAGAATGGTTTGGATAGCTGGTAATAGACATTTTTAATGTATATTGAATTAATGAGTAACTGTTGTTGCTGTCATCTTTAAGTTAGCCTGGCAGCACTACCGTGTTGCAGACTGTCACAATTAAGTGCCAGTGCAGAGCACCGTACACCACCAGCTCAAAATAAGCACTGGAGAGTATTATCTCTGGAACGTTAATATCTTTGGAAAGTGATATATGGGTAAAGTATTACCTTCTGAAAGGTTCATCTTGTGGAAGTATTACATTTGGAAAGTATTATCTTGGGAAAGTATAGCACTGGGAAAGCATTGCATTGGGACGGTATTATCTTTGAAAATATAATCTTGGAAAGGATTATTTTAGAACACATTATCTTGGGAAGGTATCTTGGAAAGTATAATCTTGGGAAGGATTATTTTAGAAAGCATTATCTTGGGAATGTATCTTGGAAAGTATAATCTTGGGAAGGATTATTTTTGAAAGATATTATCTTCTAAAGTCTAATCTTGGGAAATATTATCTTGAAGAGTAATAGATTGGGAAGGTGTTATCTTGAAAAGTATAATCTTGGACAGGATTATCTTGGAAAGTAAAATCTTGGGAAGAATAATTTAGGAAGGTATTGTCTTGGAAAGTTTAGTTGTGGAAAGGATTATCTTGGAAAGTAGTAAATTGAGAAGGTATTATCTTAATAATTACAATCTTGAGAATGATTATCTCGGAGAGCATGATCGTGGGAAGGCATTGTCATGGAAAGTATAATCTTTGAAAGTATTATTTTAAGAAGGTATTATTTTGAAAAGTGTAATCTTGGGAAAGATTATCTTGGAGAGTATTATCTTCAGAAGGTATTATCTGGGAAAGTATGACCTTGAGAAGGACTGTCTTGGAAAGCATTAACTTGACAAGGTATTCTCTATAAACTTGGAAAGGATTATTTTGGAAAGTATTATCTTGGGAAGGTATTATCTTGGAAAGTATAATATTGAGAATGATTAACTTGGAAAGTATTAACTTGGGAATGTATTCTTTTGCAAAGTGTAAACTTTGGAAGGATTATCTCAGAAAGTATAATCTTGGGAAGAATTATCTTGTAAAGTATTATAGCATCTGGTGAGGCTTTTGCTTACAGTAGAAGGTTAGGCTGCTGTTGACCTATCTCACATGCATAGGTAGTTTTAGCATCAATGCCCAGCATCTGGGAATGAGCCACCCTTAGTGGCAGTGCAATGACCATATATCTGGAGCACTGCTCTCTGATTTTGAATTTCCTGTGATGTGGTGGCACCTGCCCTTTGCAGATCCTGTTGCCCAACCGTAAGGATGTGGTGGATTTTTCTTTAATCTGACCCAGGGTTGCAGAAATAAGAGCCATTGCCATGTTCAATGTGACGCCAAGTAGCACTATTAAAAGACCTTGTGAGAATGGACACCTGGTAGATGCTAATTGCAAATGTATAGTTGCAGGTGACATAAAAGTGCCATGTTTAGAGCTTTGTCTTGGATTGTACTCTTTGGTGTGAACCGATGGCTTGCATACCTCAAAGAACAGAGAGAGATGCTTTGCAGAGGAGCAACAGAGAGAGACAGCTGGTACTCCATCAGCACTTCCAGAGTCGACTTCGTTGCAAAGACAGAGAACAGAACTGCTGAATCCAAAACAGGCAAAAATGCCTTAACTCCAGCATTCTACACAGGACTCTACATTACATTACCAGAAGGCACGCAGAGGACAAACAATTTGTGTCTCAAACATGTCTGTGGAGAGCCAGCCTTATCAAAGGTGAGGATGAGCTGCTTACACGGGATGATCAGACATGATACTGAATGGTGAGTTTAAGATGATGAAAAGACATAGGGATATTTTAGAGGCTGAGGACTTCTGCAGGACAAATTTTACAGTCTTATCGGCACAGACAGACATAGCTCCATGTAAGTGATATTCTGGTAACAACTGAATGGATCAATGGACATTTATCACTATTTACTCTGCGTGCTTAACGAAGGGTGAAATAACAAAGAATAGTGATTGGTCAGGCAATAAATACAGTCCTGATATTCGTCAAGCAATAAAAATAAATCCTGAAATTGGTTAGATAACAAACAAATTATTTAAATTCATCAGGCATCAACAATATCCCTGAAATTGCTCAGGCAACAAACAAATTAATAAAATTAGTCAGACAATAACCAAATCAGTCAGGCAACAAACACGTTACTTAGCAAACGACCACTTAATAAATACCTAACATGGCGACAGAAAAGAATAAGAAAAAACAAACTTTGACAGAAAATAATCTCGGTGGACTTTCCATCTACAACAATAGGCTATTGGAACATTTTTCCAGGAAGGAATAATGCACATCCAACATAGCAGCATCCTTTCCTCTGGAGGATTAAATGAGGATAAGCAGACAGACTATGTTGTTTATTTGTGATTGTTTTTCAATCTTTTGTTTGGTTTGAATGAAGCCTTATAAATAAATAGCTCCAAATGCTTATTTTTGTATGTGATCCCAGAAGACTAAGGTTGGCTTTCATTGGACTGAAGTGGACATAAATAATTGCTTTTATTTCTAAGAGAAGACTTTCCTTTTCGAAGTGTAGGGCTTGGGGCAGCAGTGGTGTTTGTTGGCTTGAATGTGTTTTCCTGAATAACAGCTTTAGGGCTATGGATGGGATTGTGGGCCTTCCAATGGGAGAAACAGAGAGATGATCACTGAGGAGGTGGTATACACCCACACATTTGAAACGTTGAGCATCCAATGTACACATTGTAATGGCAGAAAGATCAGGAATTACTGTGCAAACTGGGTGGACCAACCCCAAACACACCTAGAAGTGTTGGGGAAAGAATGTTTCCACCAGAATAAAAATGTTTCCAGCCACAGAAAGGAAGAGAAATACGTTTCATGTGCTAATGTACATTTCTGTCATACTTACTCCTGTAGGCGACCTGTAGAAGAAAGTGTAGCACGATAGGGGTAATTGGGGAGAGCTAAGGCGTCCACGAGTCCTCCTGGAGATTTATTTATGTCAAAAAGTAAGAGAAAGTTTATAAAGTGTAGAGATTTACGACTTCTAGAGAAAAAGGCAATTGCACTAATGAAAAAGCAGGTGTACGCTATGAGCAGTTACACCTGAAGGACAGCCTTTGCAGAGATGTGACTGGGAATTCACAACACTTTTTTAACCATACTTCTAGAAACCTGCAACTGTCACAAATTGCCAAGTGTACTCTTGAAAACTTTGTGAATTCTAAAAATTCATAAATCTGTGCCCATCTGATGTAGTAAATGTACTGGTGCAGAATAATGATTTGCTTTAGGAATTAGGCGAAAATCATAACTTTTTGTTCTGCCGTCAAGAAAGAGAGGGAGCCCGGAAGTGAGGAGGACTTCTGGATTTGTGCCCTCCAGTATGATGGAGAAGCGAGGACATGTTGGTATCTGACAGGAAGAGCACTTACTATATACTTCTGAATCTTCATCCACAGGACCTTGAATTCTGCTACATCCAAGGTTCCAGTCCCACAATGCTTTTTTTGTTGTTAAGGCTCAAATGCATGTTTACTAAATATGGCAGTGAACACTACTACTGATTAATTTAAAGTACGAATTCTAACATAAAGTGAGGGCATTTACATTAACACTGATCCACGTATCTCATTGACCCGCACACGTCAAATGAGCATTAAGCTATAGCCTCACATTTTGGCTTCCCACATTAGTTTGTCTCATTTTGTTTTGATTCTTTCCTTGTGGCCCTACTCATCTAATTGTCATACTGTTATCCTGGCTGCCTGTAACCAGTGCACACCTGCAGATTACCTATCTATCACTCCCTGGTAAACTCTAAAGAGGATTTACTGTTACTGCTATCCTGTGCCTGCTTGAGGGTTCACTTGATTATTCCTAAAAGAGACTCTTTAAATCTCTGGAACACTTAGTTTGACTTCCTGCAACCAGTGCATGCCATGTAGCTTCTCCTGGATGGATCTAGACGACATTTATGCAAGCTGCCTGCAATCAGCACATAGTGATGGTTTACTCTCCTCTCCCTCCTGAGTGTACCCTACAGAGCTTTCACTCCGCTTGCTCTCTGTTGTCAGAGAAGTGACTGCACGGCATGACCTGTGCCTGCTTCTCACGTGTGCAGGCCTGTGACGTACTCCTCATCACTTCTGGAGGACCTGTAATATTGATAGCATGTACCATCATTGTATACACCACATGCCTGGGGTTGCTCACCTCTTGCTCCGGGGGAATATGTAGAGCATTATCCACAACTGCCTGCATCCATGACCTGCTTTCGGTTGCCCCCATACCACTCCTGGGTGGTTCTTTTAAAGATCCCTATAGGAAGCACAATGATAAATCTTGATAAAATTAAGGATTCCCTCTCTCGCTCCTTTTCCCAGCATTACATGCTTTGACTTAATGACCTAAGACAAGATGAGAACATCACTGTGATACTCATGCACAACACCAAATGACTTCCCACATAGGCCACACCTCAATTCAACACTCCTTCAACCATGCATGCTTCACTAGTGTAGTGTGCTGTGTATCCATTCATGTGCTTTGGTGCTGAGTCTCTCCCCTTATCTCTGCCCTTACCATCAGGCTTTTTCTGTCCCTGTGGTACTTGCTATTTTCCACAACAGCCACCATTTACTACAACACCCCCTGCTGCCAGTGCCACCAAGCTCTGTCATGGTCACCCCGGCAGCAGATAACGGATCCCCTCACCTACGTCAGATGTACACATTTTTGCTTCCTTATAGACACACTAACTTCATTGCATTCTTTTGATTAAATATGTGGTGAATTAGACTAGACATGATCATTGATTAATCAGTTTTTGAAGGATGTCCAGGTAAGCTTATATTGTAGGATAAAGCAACATTTGAAGGATACATCCAACAGGCTGATCATTTCCCTGCAGCACGCCAGCGTGAACCCATCTGTTTTGATGTCTGGTACTAGAAAGAGAAATTCAAATTCGATCAGGTACAAGTAATGAGGGTAGAATCAAACAGTTTATGTGGAGTATGTCCTCTTCAGAGGGCTGGTTATCTTTGCATTTCCTGAACCATTAAGGTTGCCATTTCACTTCAAGTTGTTCATTATTTACAAGGGTAAAGGGTAAATAGACTAGCCTGCAACAAATGTACCTATAAGGAATACAAGTATGCGACACCACAACAACAGATGCATCAAAGAAATGCAAGATGGTGCAACCACCACAACAGATGCATCGCAGAAACATAAGATGATGCAACCTCCACAATACATGCATCGCAGACATGTAAGAAGGTGTGACCACCACAACAGATGCATCTCAGAAATGTACGAAGGTGCGACCACCACAACACATGCATCGCAGAAATGTAATAAGGGCCAACCACCATAACAGATACATCAGCAGGAAAGTAGTGTGGTGACAGCACTATAGCTGAAGCATCATCAAGGAATATAAGAAGGCAAAATGTCTACAACAGATTAATCAGCATGGGAATATGTGTGTGTGGAATCCGACACACTCAGAACATGTAAGCACAGCTAAACTCAGTATTGTGAACACTATGGCGATTGAAAGGTACCTGAATTGTTTCTCTACTCATTTGTTATGCTTCTTAGAATTGTTAGATTTGTTGATATTGGAATGTGGAACGTTTGAATTTTGCTGCGTTGGCACTTTTGTTTAATTCGATTTTGACGAAATACGTATTGGCTAAATCTCTCTTGTACATAATTGTACCGTACTGTGCTGTTATCAACGCACGGTCAAGCTGAATTTACATTGCAGAGCCATTATATTTAGAATACAGCATATATGTATAAGAGCATCTTTGTGTACTGTGTTGAGAATAAATGTCAGGAACACCGGCAAACTTGTTGACAAGTTTATTCTTTAAATACACAACCCGGCATTGCTCCCGCTCCCTCTCCAACTCCAACTGCCGGTAATCGAATCCGTCTCTCTGCCTCGCTGCTCGTGCCTAATGATGCACAGAATGCTCACATGGAACACTCAAGCATCATAACACATCTTCCCCCGTTCATTAACAAATTGCAAAAAACAATAATATTCAAACAATATGTATAAACAGAATAATAAATAATCTAAAAAGAAACTTAAAATCTGTAAAAGTAAGAACATTCACACAGCAAATTGAGAAATTTCTATATGTCTCATATTAGTGCGAATTGCCCAGCCACAAAGTTCATCTGATGAAATCTTTCAAGTAAGGTGGTGGTTTCCTAATCCTCTTTTGGGACATCTCCACACTCTCAACGGAACCACGTTCATTTGCAACATCTTCAACACAGTCACTCAACAACATGTGTTCACTGTCACTTAAAACTTCATCATCATTTATAAACATCGCCCCTGAACAACCTTCATCCAATTTTTTATCAATTGTTCCTCCTTTCTGGTATATGGCAACATTTCTGAGGTTCCACCTGTCACCATTTTCCAAAATCACATAATGAGTACCAACTTGTCGAATCCGGAAGGGACCCTTGAACTTACTTAATCCTCCTTGAATTCTGCCCGACTTCACCTTGACCCAGTCCCCCACTTCCACTCGCAATCTGGTAAGTTTTTAATTTCCCTTCTTTGAAGATCCAATAGAACCTCCAACAACTGTCTCTTCACACAAGAGTTTTTTTAACCAATGCAGCACTAACTTGGTGCCGGGCAAACGCCCCCTCATGTCCACAAAAGGAACCCTCTGGGTAACGCTGTGTGGTGTGGTACGGAAAGCCCAGACCATGTTTGAAAAGGTATCCCTGACATCACACCGGTTTGTCAAAGCCAATTGCACAGTTCCTTTAAGTAATCTGACTACTCTTTCAGCCACACCATTCCCCTGGGATTGTACAAGGATGTGCAAGAATGTCTAACTCCCCAAGCTCTCAAAAATTCTGTCATGTCGTACGAGGTGAGTTGTGTACCATTGTCTGTAATGAGAACCACTGGAGCCCCCTCCTCCTTAAAGATTTTTTTTAACACATTGATGGTAGTCCTTGTGGTGACATCTCTTAAGAATTCTACCACCAACCACCTCAAATGAATTTCCACCATCACTATTGCAAATTTCATGTCTGAAGACAGCTCCCTCAGTGGACCAATAAAGTCTAAGCATACAGTATGCCAAGACTTACCAGGGTCCTCCAGATGACCACTCTCACACTTCTCAAAACCCAACCTCTTCTCACTCTCCTTGCATAAGTAACAACTCCGCACCCACTCCTTGATTTGATTGTCCATGCCTGGCCACCAAAAGCTTGACCCAGATGACCCTCATGCGCTAGTTGAAAGATGCGGAAACGCAACCCCGTAGGAAGAATAAAACAGTCTCCCCTCATAACCACAGTACCATCATAAACAGATAAGTCCTCTAGTACTTTCACATATGGCCTCACGGGTGGGGCTAATACACTCTCCCTTACACCACCATTTTTAATCATCTTGATAACATCATTCATTACCAAATCCTCTTTCATCTTCTCCTCCCACTGCTCCGTCGAAAATAAACCGGTACCACTGTCCACTACATCATGAACAGTAGCAACGGCTCCCTCTTCATTGGTATCTCTCACACTACCATCATCCACATCCTCCCAATTAAGTGATAGACGAGATAAGCAATCTGCTTGGACATTCCTCCACCCTTGCAAAAACTCAATGGTGTAAATGTACTTGTGAAGCCTAGCCGCAAGCCTGGCCAGTCTGGCTGAACCTTTTCCTGCACCACCCAGAGTCAAAATCCTGACCAAAGGTTTATGATCTGTCAGCAAGACAAATGGCAAATCCCGTAAATATACACGGAAATAATCAGCACCGCAAGCCACTGCCAAAGCCTCACGTTCAATAACCGAATAATTTTTTTCGGCCTTCGTCAAAGTACGAGAAGCGAACGCCACAGTCCTTTCTTCTCCTCCATGAAATTGGGAAAGTACCACTCCCAGGCCAGAAGCACTGGCATCAACGGTAAGCGCAGTTCTTAGACCTCTATCAAACACTGATGATATACCTGCTTGACATATCTCTTCTTCAATTTTTTTCAAAACAAAGCTGCTGCTCCTCCTGCCACTCAAACTTATTCCCTTTCCGCAACAATTTCTTAAGCTCTTCGGTCTTCTCAGCAAACCTTTGGACAAATTTGGCATAGTATTCCACTAACCCTAGAAATGATCTTAATTGATCCCTATCTTTTGGGACAGAATCTCCACTTATGGCATTCAACAAGGAGCGCTTAGGTCTGATTGAACCCATGGCCACACTATAGCCCAAATACTCCACCTCCTCAACCAAAAAGGTGCATTTCTCCTGATTGAGTGTTAGCCCATGTTCTTCCAGCTTCCTTAACACTAGGCGCAAGGTGGCATTATGCTCTTCTTTCGATTCCCCCATCACCAGAATATCATCTTGAAAATAAATCACATTCCTTACCCCTTCCAGAACCTTTGCCATAACACGTTAAAAAACACTGGCAGCGGATGCTAACTCAAACGGTAAACGGGTGAATTGAAATGTCTCTTATGGAGTAATGAATGTGGTGAGTGTTTTGGAATGTTCTTGCAACCTCACCTGATGATCCTTAAATCCAACTTGGAGAAATATTTCTTACCCTTTACCAATGTAAGTAATTCACTAATATTGGGAAGCAGAAATACATCTACTACAACATTCTGGTTGACAGAGCGCAAGTCTACACAAAATCTCAAACGGCCATCAGTCTTCTTAGTGATGACCCCAGGCGAAACCCACTCTGACGCCTCAACAGGCTCAATGATACCACCTTCCAACATCTCTGACAAAAGTTATTTTAAACCCCCACTAACTGACAGTGGCACACGCCTCAATTTATGTTGAACCGGAGTAACATTCAACTTCATTTTTATTTTATAAACGTACCCTTTCAGGCATACCAATTTCTCACGAAACACATTATTTGCTTCAGCTAAGACTTTCTCCAGGGCGAGTTCGTCTACCACCAATACCTGATTAGGGGCTCTGGGATTCAATATAATATTAAGGTCAAACTGGTGCAACCAACCCAAAATTGCAGGTCCCTCGACTGACACGTACACTTTACCTTTGGTACACCTTGAACCAAACTGAATATCACCTTCCATGTGGCCCAAAATGTCTATGGACTCTCCTTGATACCCTCCCGTGTTTATATCCTTGGACATAAGTTCAACATCCTGCCACAACATCTTAAAAACACGTTTAGGTAGGATAGTGTACATGGACCCAGAGGCCACAATCAGTTAAAACATTTTTCCACATACGCTCAAAATTGCTGTTGGCCTTGACAACCTCTGTTTCTCATTCCCAGCTTCATGATTCGCACCGACCACTAGAACTCTGTCAGCATTTAAATCCGTCACCACGTTCTCAACCACACTCACACTTGCGCTCCCACTCCTACTAGATTTGCATACTCTCGCATAATGGCCCTTTCTTCCACACCTCCTGCAAATTTTGTTCATAGCAAAACATTTCCTTGACTCAGAATCATGGAAACTGCTACCACACCGGGTACAATCTCCTTTGCTCCTGGCACCAGAAATACTCTGTTCCCCTTTGCTTTTATTCAGGATATAGTTCTTTTTTTCCTTTTTCGTGATTGCACAGACCATACTCTCGTCATAGTCTAGTTGATCCGGACCAACTACAGAAACATCAGTCACCCTATCTTTTTTATTAAGTTCCTTCATGCACCTCTGCGACTCTTCTATGACTTTTGCCAATCCAATGGCTTCTGCAAGGGAGGGGTCTTTAGCTGCCCAAAGTCTTTCTTGTATTTTCCTTTCCTTGCAGTGCACAATAAGCTGATGAGTTCATCTGTCATGTTGCCAAACCGCCATTTAATAGAGAGCTCCCTCAATCTGGCCACAAATTCATCAATGGATTCATGTTCGTTTTGATGCTGTGTATAAAATTTGTACCTGGCCATAACCAAGTTAACCTCCTTCGCAAATCGATTTTCTAACCTTTTCACAGCCTCTTTATAAACGTCATCCATAGGCTGACCATTAGGGCCCAAGGCTACTGGCAAGTATTTAAAAATCCGCTGCCCCTCATTACCAAGAGCACTCAGTAGAATCGCTTTCTTCCTGGCTGACGAAAAGTTTTGACCACCCAGTGCTATAATGTAATTTTCCAAGATTTCAATCCAATCTTCCCAACAAATGTCAGGCGGTCCTACTTGTTGCAGGAAAAAAGGTGGTGTAATGATATTGCCAACAGAAGCCATGACCAGATAACTATACCAGAAGCTCACCTATTTTACCAAAAAATATCCAAAAGCAGGTAGTGGTGTTGCTGGGGCCCCTTACTCTTTTATAAAGTAAAGAAGAATAAAGTTTAGTGAAGGTCTCAAAAGAAATAAAAGCACTAGTACAAGCCAGGGATGTGCTGCTCTTCCTCTACTTCCAAGATGTGCAGGTGCAGTCTAGTGTTTGTGCTTTTTTATTTTCTTTTTAGAAAGGAGGCCCCACCTTCTAAGAGCTCAAAAGTACTAGGTTGCACGGCAGGTATCCGATCAGCTGAGCAACAGGTAGGGAACGGCAGTTACCTCGCTGTTGCTAAGCAACCTCTCTTAGAGGTAAACACCACACACGGAAGCCGCCCTGTATAATTTTAAAACTTCAGTCACCACTTGGCTCTTACCCCCGAGAATCAGCCGAAATATATCTAAAAGCGCCAGGTATGAAGAAAAGCGCACACGGAGGCCGCACTGGAACGCGTCCTTCACAGCAGGCTCCGCTGCACTGGAACGCGTCCTTCGTTGCAGGCTCGACTCGGGTCTGGGGATCATGTTGAAGAACTCCAAGAAGCGTCCAGCTAACCCGGGTTGTGTAACCCTCGTCGCCAAAAATGTTGAGAATAAATGTCAGGAACACCGGCAAACTTGTTGACAAGTTTATTCTTTAAATACACAACCCTGCATTGCTCCCGCTCCCGCTCCAACTGCCGGTCATTGAATCCGTCTCTCTGCCTCGCTGCTCATGCCTAATGATGCACAGAATTCTCACATGGAACACTTAAGCATCATAACATACTGCTGCTCCAATTGTGTTTGACACTAATTGCATCATTTTCTTCTTGGCTGTACCCTGTCACATATAACCTCAAGGCCAGACAACTGTAACAGCCTCTACTTAGGTATTTCCAAGCAGCTTCTTCACAGGTTACACGTTGTTCAGAATTCAGCAGCTAAGCTTGTGCTTAGACTTCCCACGAAAGGTTCTACTTCTAAAGCGCTTAGAGAATTGCATTGGTTGCCCATTCTCAAGAGAGTTTTTTAAAAATCTTTGGTTCTGATCTTTAGGACCTCCCATGCCCCTCCCCCTAAATACTTACCCAATCGATTCTCTCCTTATAGGCCAACGAGAACCCTTAGATCATCTAACTCAAACTTTTTTAAGTCAATAGAAGTAAAATCCTTTGTTGCTTCAGGATCTAAGGCCTGGAGCCATCTTCTGGGTCCTCTTAGCCTACGACTAATGAAGTCAGCTTCAAGTTCCTACTCTGGATGATCTGTGCCATCACCTAATCTAACCTGCTCCCTTGTCTTACCTTTTTGCAACAGTCTATGTGAATAGTATCTGTGTATGAGCTAGTGCCAGGAAGGTCTGATTGAGTGGTCGTGGGCTCTACAAGTTCCATTAATTCATTAATTCATTCATTAACATGAAGATTGTATACACATGTTTGTATTTCATAAATTGTTTGATAAAAAAGCATTTTGAATGAATGTGATATAGTATATACTGAGAAGTATTGTTTATAACATGACTGTTGTGCTCCAGACAAATTCTGATTCCTAACAATGTGACAACACTGCAGCCGATGCACCAGAGGTAATGTAGGAAGGTGACCACACCACAACAGATGCATTAACATAAATGTAAGACACTCTCGTGACTAAAATAGCTGCATCACCAAGGAATGTAAGAAGGCAAGGACACTGCAACAGATGCAGCATCAAGGAATTGAAGAAGGTGACTCCTTTACACAGATGCATCAGCAAGGAAAGCCAGAATTTAACATATAGCAACACCTTCACCAGCAGGAATGTATGAAGGTCACACCACTGCAGCAGATGCATCAGCAAAGAATGTAAGAAGACGACTGTTAGACCTGAGAGCCTTAGGGTGGTCACCCTTAACTTTATGCCTGCCTCCCTCCACTTTTTGGACACTGTTTTTGCTGGTTTTAGGACTCTGCGCACTTTACCACTGCTAACCCGTGCTAAAGTGCATATGCTATCTCCCTTTAAACATGATGACATTGGATCATACCCAATTGGATTATTTAATCTACTTGTAAGCCCCTAGTAAAATGCACTATATGTGCCCAGGGCCTGTAGATTAAATGCTACTAGTGGGCCTGCAGCACTGATTGTGCTACCCACTTAAGTAGTCCCTTAACCATGTCTCAGGCCTGACATTGCAAGGCCTGTGTGTGCAGTTTCACTGCCAATTCGACTTGGCATTTAAAAGTACTTGCCAAGCCTAAAAGTCCCCTTTTTCTACATATAAGTCACCCCTAAGGCAGGCCGTAGGTAACTCCTAGGGCAGGGTGCTGTGTAGACAAAAGGCAGGACATGTACCTGTGTAGTTTACATGTCCTGGTAGTGTAAAACTCCTAAATTCGTTTTGCACTGCTGTGAGGCCTGCTCCTTTCATAGGCTAACATCAGGGCTACCCTCATATCCTGTTTGAGTGGTAGCTTCTGATCTGAAAGGAGTAGGAAGGTCATATTTAGTATGGCCAGAATGGTAATACAAAATCCTGCTGAGTGGTGAAGTTAGATTTAATATTATTATTTTAGAAATGCCACTTTTAGAAAGTGAGCATTTCTCTGCACTTAAATCCTTCTGTGCCTTACAATCCACGTCTGGCTAGGTTCAGTTGACAGATCCCTTGTGCATTCACTCAGACAAACCCCAAACACAGGATTCTCAGCCTCACTTGCATACATCTGCATATTGAATGGGTCTTCCTAGGATGGGAGGGTGGAGGGCTTGACACTTACATGTCAAAGGGCAGTAGCCTGCCCTCACACAAAGGACTGCCACACCCCCTACTGGGACCCTGGCAGACAGGATTGAACTGAAAGGGGACCTTGTGCACTTTCGAGCCACTCTTTGAATTCTCCCCCACTTCAAAGGCACATTTGGGTATTTAAACAGGGCCTCTGCCCCTACCAACTCCGACGCTTCCTGGAGAAGAAACCCTGAACCAGAATCTGCAACCTGCCAAGAAGAACTGCCTGGCTGCCCAAAGGACTCACCTGACTGCTTTCTGAGAAGTACTGCTGCCTTGCTGTTGCCCTGCTGCCTTGCTGCTCTGTCGCTGTGCTGATAAGTGCTCTCCAAGGGCTTGGATAGAGCTTGCCTCCCGTTCCCTGAAAAAGACTTTGTTCCTGCAAGAAGAACTCCCTGTGCGGTGGAAATCGATGCACAGCCGGCAGAAAACAATGCATAGCCTGTATCGCAGTGAAAAATGCACTGCACGCCAAACCGGAACGACGCAGCTCAACTTCGCAAGGAGAAGATCAATGCAGCGCCAGCGTAGCGACCGGAAATTCGACGCACGCCCCACTGAATCGAAGCACAGCGGAGCCGGAATGACGCAGCCTGACTTCCTGAGAGGAATCGACTCAGAGCCTGCCGTGCGGTAGAAATTTCCACGCAACGCCTACCGGATCGATGCAGCCTCTGGGACTTAATCCTGTCAGCGCCGGATTTCAATGCATCGTCCCGGGGCGTCCAAAACCCCGCAACCCGAAGAGGATACAAGACCGAGTGCCGGAAATCGACGCAAAGCGTTCCCTGCGTGGAAAATAAACGATGCATCGCTGCGTGCGGCCCAAGAAATCAACGCACACCTCCCTGTTTTTCATGCATCTCCTCCTCCAGGTCCTTGCGGAGATTGTGAATGCAAACCAGGTACTTTGTGCTTGCAAGAGACATTTGTTACTTTTAAGAGACTAAAGACACTTTATATAATTTTTACAGTGATAGTCCAACATATACTTATTGCATCTTAATCGTTTTGACCTGCATTTTACCAGACAAATATTATACATTTTTCTTAACACTGTGTGGTGTATTTTTGTGGTGGTCTACTGTGTTATTGCATGATTTATTGCACAAATACTTTACAAATTGCCTTCTAAGTTAAGCCTGACTGCTCAGTGCCAAGCTACCAGAAGGTGGGCACAGGATAATTTGGATTGTGTGACTTACCCTGACTAGAGTGAGGGTCCTTGCTTGGACCGGGGGTAACCTGACTGCCAACCAAAGACCCCATTTCTAACAATGACTCTATGGCAACAGATGCATAAACACAAATCTAAGAAGGTGATTTAATAGTAACTGCCTCAGCAAGAAATGTAAGAAGTTGACATCACTACAACAAAAGCGTTAATAGAATTCTAAGAAGGTGACACGAGAGAAACAGATGCATCACCAATAAATATAAGACAGTGATACCACTACAAAAGATGCATCCTCAGGGAATGCAAGAAGGAACACCACTTCAACAGCACATCAGGAAAGTATTAGGAAAATGAAACCACTGCAACAGATGGATCAGCAAGGAATGTCAATATTAGACACCACCATAATAGATGCAGCAGCAGCAAAGTTGGAAGGTGACACCACTGCAACGGATGCATCTGCAAAGAATGGATGAACATGACACAGGGCTGGCTTTAGTGTTGGTGGTGCCAAGGGCAACGATCTTTGTTGGCACCGCCCTCTACCCCCAGGCCCTGGTAACATCCTTCTCCACTGATGCCCTCACTACAACCTTCCAAGGGTGCCCCTCATATATCCTTAACCCCTCTCTGGCATGTACTTCTATAGCACTACTCATATTAATGTAGGGTAACAGAGCACTTTACATCACACACAAATAGTATACAGAGACAATGAAATAATGTTTCAACCAATGTATAGGAAATGCTAGAAAAGACAGCGTCTAGGAGTCACGTCACCTATAATGGAAGGCATTGTATGTTGAGAGTGCTCCATCTGTAGAACCGAAGGGGCAGATTTACCAAATAGCATGCAACACAGTGCAGTAGCCATTGCTGTTGCTCCATGTCCCGTGAAAATGAGTGAGCGTAATAGCAACATATCTACTAAGACATGATGTTGTTACTCTTTCCCCTAATGCTGCCTTAACTTGGGCTGCCTTGACCAATGCAAACACCCTTACACCACGGTGCAAGGGTGTGTATGTGATGTCAAGCGTAGCTTCTGTACTGGAAGGGTAACCTCTAGTTTGGTATTGGAAAGATTTCAGCTACAGTTCCCCCTGCTTAGACGCGTTCTACCAATGATAGTAGATAGGGTGTTTGAACAAAATATTTAGTTGAAAATATTGTGTGGACAAAATATTGTGTCAAGAGTATAGAGGACACAAATAGGTGAAGTTATGTTTCTATGGGCAACATTTTACTATACTTATTTCCACATATATGTGCTGTGACAAAATATATATATGTTCAAGGTATGTAGATGTGGCATTAAAAATAGTAAATCTATACTTATCCATTTGCACTTCTCTTCTCAATATTTTGGTCCTCGATATTTTTGACACAATATTTTGTCCACATGATATTTTTAGCTTCGATATTCTATCAGCCTTCAGGTTTCTTCTGGAAAGACATCCCGAGATCCACTTCTTCATATGCCCTGCGCTGCTGCTCAATGATTGTGTGAGGTAAGGCACCCTTGCATTCATGCTCCTTAAATGGCTGAGTCTGTATGGCCTCTGACATAAAGTATGTCCTACTCAAAGTTTCAGTCTCTGGCTCAATGTCTTTAAAATGCTCTCTCAGCCGGCCAATCAATGTCTTCTGTGAAAAATACACAATAAACTTACGTTTTGATACAATTATGTTCAAGACAGTCTGAAGCTCTGATGCGGTCATCTCCTTGTCCTATGAAAAAAGAAAACACAACATTGAAGAAAACGTGCTTTAAACAAACAATTGGTAGACTACAAGAGAGCAAATGAAAAATATGGTAAAGTAATTTTGTATTTTCAGGAACAACTATTGAAAAGGGAGACAAACGCATCTCTAGGGGAGAGGAGGAAAGACAATGGACATCAGAGCTATCTCCCAGGTTACACAAAATGTATGGATAAAGGAGGGGTGAAAGAGATTAGTGCATGTCTTGAGACTGTTTTGACATAACATACGCCCCTGCAGCCTCTTCGGTGCAAGGGCCCTCCACCGTTCAAGAATCCCCCATTTAGCTCAAGGCCAATGAATATTTCTGAGATATGCAAGACTCGAAGGCCCCTCGTCACATTGCAGAGGGGTGGGGGCATCAGATTGTGGTACTCCACTCATGTACATGCTGTGGATTAGGAAAGAGGATTGTTGGAGTTGGGGTGAAAAAACAGGACATTTATTGACGGATAGCTCTAGATTTATATGTGCAAATGCCAGTTGGAAACTGGTCCAAAACTGCTGAGCAATAGAGCAGCATTTCTCACCAGTGCGAGGCGAGCATGCCTGCCTTTGCTGCACCACACACGATCTGGTGAAAGAGCACTTTTCGGCTGCCAGCTGAGTCTTTATAAAGATGGAGGCTGCACGATGTCTCCATATAACACAGTAATGTTCCACTGTTGGTATCTTTAGCTCGCCATCGGTAAAGGTTCTTAGAAGAGAGGCCAGCGAGGCACACAGTAAAACATTTTCTAGATGTCGCGTCAAGAATTTTTCAATTCTATAAGGACACAGAGGGGAGGATTATGCTTCTCTTTCTATGCTTTAAATTTTTAGCAGCCAATCAGAAAACAAAACATAGCTTCCTGTGACACAGTATCACATGACTACCATACAGCCTAGCCCTACATAAACCCCTTAGGGATACAACTCCTCCTCTTTCTTTACGAAAGTCCAATAACCGTAAAAAGCCTCAAGGGGAGAAAGAAACTGCAAACCACATAGGACTACAATGTTCCACCGAAGATCCAACCAGCGAAGGGACCAACCGACCAGATCAAAGACAGAGATTTCCGATGACAGGAAAGACATCAACTCAGAAGAATCAGGAGTCACTTGTCTTCTTTGACTAGGAATAAACAAATAAATCAAGCCATAGACACTGGGCTATACCCTTTGACATTACATATCATTTCAAAAGTGAGGGTAAGAAAAAGAGCACAACATGAAATTAAGACATATCAATAACATGTGTGATACAATTATACAAAAATACTTTTCCAAGGGAGGGATAATCCTCACCTCCGTGTCCTTAATAGAATTGAAAAATTCTTGACGCAACAGCTAGACATTTTTTTATTCTATGTCAGGACCGGAGGCTCAGGTTATGCTAGTTTAAAGCTGATCTAGAACAATTGTTGCAATGCCTAAAATGGGCTTGTAGGAAAAAGCTTTAAAGGTAGACTCAGACGACCAGTCAGCCACTCTCAAAATGTCCTCTAGGCAAGATCATAAAGAAAATGCCTTAGAAGCCATGGCGCCTCCCGCAGAGTGAGCCCCAAACCGAATTATATGAATGCCGTCCTCACTCATAAGCCACTGCATCCATCTAGCCAGGGTGGCTGAAGATACTGGGCGGAAAGGCTTTAGTAAAGAAATGAATAACTGACCGCCCATGTCAGAGCGAAATTCGACTGTACTTACCTCATAATCTTTTAAACATTGCACAACACACAACTGAGAATTATCCGGGAAACTAGGATAAAACACAGACCTAGTATTACATTCGGTACGGCGAGAAATAGTAAAGGATATTCCCTCAGGAGAAAAAACTCTACCTGACAGGTCTAAAGCCCTTACATCAGAAACTCATTTACATGATATCAAACACAACAGCATAGTAAGTTTAGCAGAGAGCTGCTTCCTGGAAAGGTATTTGTTGGCCGGCCAAGATTCTAAAAATCATAATACAATTTTAACCTCCCAAAGGGTAGACTAGCGCAGTTAAGGAAGATTAGAAAAATGAATCCCTCCAAGGAGTTTGCACACAATTGGAAGCTCCCCAATAGGCTTTCCCTCGATAGGAACATGACCTGCGGAGATGGCCGATCTGTAATTATTAACAGATCTGTAGGCCATACCGGAAGCAGCCAAATGAGATAAGAAATTGAGTATCAAAGAACAATCAGCTGAGAATGGATCAACACATCATTCACTGTACCAAGTACGCCAGCGTTACCAAGTGGATGCATAACACTTGTGAGTGCTAGGGGCCCAGGATCTCGTGATGAAATCATGAGATTTGCGCGAGAGTCCTGGGAGAGACCATGGTTTCCTGAAATTCTCCACGCCACCAGAGTCAGGGAGTGCGATTGTACTAGAGGATGGGGAAGACCCATCGGGTCTAGTAATGGGTTCCAATGATGTGGAAGTATAACTGGAGGAGAGCACGTCATCTCTAGAACTACAGGGAACCAGGCCTGAGCTCTCCAGAGGGGAGTCACAAGTACCAGCTCTGCTCTCTGACGACGAACCTGAGTCAGAACTCTGGATATCTTTATGAATGGAGGAAATTCGTATCCCAGGAACTGAGACCAGATCTGCAGAAATGCATCGGTTGCATGAGCCTCCAGATCTGGGTGCCAACTGAAAAAACGATCCAACTGCCGGTTGAAGCGAGACGCAACGAGGTCTATTGCAAACAGGCCCCACAGGTGTTGGAGAGAATGAAATATTCTTGGGTGAAGTCACCAATCGATGAAGTCCCGAAGGTAAAGAAACTGCCAATCGGCCACTGTATTGCTCTGACCCAGGAGATACTCTGCTACTACCAAAATCAGATGTTGAAGGCGAAAGTGCCAAAAGTCCTTGGCAATCTCCACTAGGAGGCGGTACCTTGTCCCGCCCAGCCTGTTGACATAACTTACTGCCGAAATGTTGTCCATCCGGAGAAGGATGCAACATTTGGACTTCTCCGGGGAGAGGCTGCGAATCATAAAGGAACCCGCCAAGAGTTCCAAGCAATTGATATGAAGGTCGGGCTCCACCCTTGACCAATGACCCCTGGTAACTGTTGAGCCGCAGCGGGCTCCCCAGCCCCAGCAGCTGGCATCGGATTCGATCATGATCTCCAGAAACAAGCCAAAGATTGCTCTGCCATTCCAAGCATCCATATGATTGAGCCACCAATGGATCTCGGTCCTAGCCTCGAATGAGAGGGGAAACTAGGGCAGAATAGCTAAGGCCCTTTTGGAGATGGGAGATCTTCAGACATTGAAGGGCCCAATAATGGAGAGGACCCGGAAATATAGCCTGAATGGACGAGGAAAGGAGGCCCACCATCCGAGCTAGGCATCTTAAAGATACCATCTGTTTGGATAACAACCTCCTCATCTCCTTTATGTTGCGGACTTTGGAAGGAGGAAGGATCAATTGAGCTAGGACAGAGTCTACGTGAAAGCCCAGAAACACCAATCTCTGGGAAGGAACCAGGATGGACTTCAGACTGTTGATGATGAAACCCAAATCCTGGATGGGTCATCAGAAGAAGAGGGCACTGAGACATGATGATAAGGTTGTTAAGATATATGATCAGACGAACCCCTTTGGCCCGAAGGTGTTCCGCAACTGGACGCATCACCTTCGTGAAGGCCCAAGGAGCTGAAGACAGGCTGAAAGGAAGAAACTTGTATTCATAACAACGGCCCTGCCATAGGAACTGCAGAAATCTCACATGAGGAGGAAAAAGAGGAATGGTCAGGTAAGCATCTTTTAAGTCTATGCGGACAATACAATCTTTTTCTCTTAGGCTGTCCCTTAGTAAGTGTATGCTCTCCATCTTGAAGTGGCGGTAAATGATCCAGCCATTGACATCTTTTAGATTTAGGACCAGTCGGGAACCATGCCTATCTTTTCTACCAGAAAAATCGGACTGAGAAAACCGTGAGGATGAGGATAGGAGGCCACTATGGCCCCTTTGGCTAGAAGAGCTGTGACTTCCAATGAGATGAACTCCCAATCTTGTAGGGAAAAAAACATTTCCAGAGGAAATACTCTCTGAACAGGGAAATCGAAAAATTCCAGCTTGAACCCCTGGATAGACTCCAGGACCCAGGGGTCCTGAGTGATCTTTTGCCGGGAAACAACCTTAACAACTACGTTTGAATTACTACTTGCTTTAACAACGAATCTTGAAGAACTACTGGGTCTTAACAACGAAGTTTTGAACAACTACTGGTTTAACAACGATTTTACCTTAACAACTAATGCCACAACAACTAATTTTAAGGTAAGTGAATTATTTTTTGATGAATTTTAAAGTGAGTTTTGTGTTTTGTTTTTTATTTGTTTAGGGTTTAATTATTATATGTTTAGTTTTTTAAAGTATATTGTGTGGATTAAGTAATGGATTCTATGGGTTGTGGGTGTTATGGGTGGGGTATTGTATTAATACTCAGGTATTATTTTAAGTACTTTTGTATTTTTTATGTGTTGTAATTTATGTTGTGGATTTAGGGGCGGGATATATGGGATGTAGGGGTTATGGGTGGGGAAGTGTATTAATACTCAGGCATTAATTTCAGTACTTGTGTTTTTTTATATGTTGTAATCTATGTTGTTGGTTTAGGGGCGGGATATATGGGATGTAGGGGTTATGGGTGGGGAAGTGTATTAATACTCAGGTATTAATTTCAGTACTTGTGTTTTTTTATATGTTGTAATTTATGTTGTTGGTTTAGGGGCAGGATATATGGGATGTAGGGGTTATAGGTGGGGAAGTGTTTTGATACTCAGGTATTAATTTAAGTACTTGTGTTTTTTTATATGTTGTAATTTAAGTTGTTGGTTTAGGGGCGGGATATATGGGATGTAGGGGTTATGGGTGGGGAAGTGTATTAATATTCAGGTATTATTTTAAGTAATTGTGTTTTTTTATATGTTGTTATTTATGTTGTAGGTTTAGGGGCGGGATATGTGGGATGTAGGGGTTATGGGTGGGGAAGTGTATTAATACTCAGGTATTAATTTTAGAACTTGTGTTTTTTTATATGGTGTAATTTATGTTGTGGGTTTAGGGGTGGGATATATGGGATGTAGGGGTTATGGGTGGGGAAGTGTATTAATACTCAGGTATTATTTTAAGTAATTGTGTTTTTTTTATATGTTGTAATTTATGTTGTAGGTTTAGGGGCGGGATATATGGGATGTAGGGGTTATGGGTGGGGAAGTGTATTAATATTCAGGTATTAATTTAAGTACTTGTGTTTTTTTATATGTTGTGATTTATGTTGTGGGTTTAGGGGCGGGATATGTGGGATGTAGGGGTTATGGGTGGGGAAGTGTATTCATACTGAGGCATTAATTTATGTACTTGTGTTTTTTTATATGTTGTAATTTATGTTGTGGTTTTAGGGGTGGGATATATGGGATGTTGGGGTTATGGGTGGGGAAGTGTATTAATACTCAGGTATTAATTTAAGTACTTGTGTTTTTTTATATGTTGTAATTTATGTTGTGGGTTTAGGGGCGGGATATGTGGGAAGTAGGGGTTATGGGTGGGGAAGTGTATTAATACTCAGGTATTACTTTCAGTACTTGTGTTTTTTTATATGTTGTAATTTATGTTGTGGGTTTAGGGGCGGGATATGTGGGATGTAGGGGTTATGGGTGGGGAAGTGTATTAATACTGAGGTATTAATTTCAGTACTTGTGTTTTTTTATATGTTGTAATTTATGTTGTGGGTTTAGGGGCGGGATATGGTGGATGTAGGGGTTATGGTTGGGCAAGTGTATTAATACTCAGGTATTAATTTAAGTACTTGTGTTTTTTTATATGTTGTAATTTATGTTGTGGGTTTAGGGGTGGGATATATGAGATGTTGGGGTTATGGGTGGGGAAGTGTATTAATACTCAGGTATTAATTTCAATACTTGTATTTTTTTAATATTGTAGTTTATGTTGTGGTTTTAGGTGCGGGATATATGGGATGTAGGGCTTATGGGTGGTGAAGTGTATTAGTAATTGGGTGTTAATTTACATAGTTGGGTATTTTTATTTTGTTTTGTGAAATTGGTGTGGGGTAGTATATTCATATTTGAGTATTTTATTAGGACTTTAAGTATTTTTTTATCTTTTATTAAGGGTATATTGTGGTTTAATTTTTGGAATGTATGGGTTGTGGTTGTTATGGGTGGGGAAGTGTGTTAATACTTGGGTATTAATTTAAGTAATTGTATTTTATTAAATTTTGCAATTTATGTTGTGGGTTTTGGTGTGGGATATATGGGATGTAGGGGTTATGGGTGGGGAAGTGTATTAATACTTGGGTATTAATTTAAGTTATTGTATTTTATTAAAATTTGGAATTTATGTTGTGGGTTTAGGGGTGGGACATATGGGATCTAGGAGTTATGGGTGGGAAGTATATTAGTAGTCTGGTATTATTTATTGTATTTGGTTATTTTTTTTATTTTTTTTATTGAAAGTATATTTAGAATTAGGGGTGGGATATAGGGGATGTAGGGTTTATGGTTGGGGTATTGTTCTTATGATTAGTTTTTTTTTTCTATGTTTGAGTTTTTTTTTTTTATGTTATTTATTTTTTGGGGTATGCAATTTGGTTTATTGGTGGATCATGATTTGGATATGTATTGATTTTTTATTATGGGTGAATTATTTTTTTGTGTTATATTTTTAGGTTTTGTATTTTTTTGTTGTTGTTATTGAAGGTGTAAAAATAATTTTGTTTAAAAATAGTTATGTTTAAAAATTTATTTTTTATTTTTTAATAGTATAGTAGTTGGTGTAGTAGAATTTGGAATATAATAATGTTACTTTTTTATTTTAAATATTTATTAGATTTAAAAAAGAAATTGTGAATTTTAAAATTTGTTAAAATGTTTTTTGTTTTTTATTTTGCTGATTTTTTTTTATCTGATGTAATTAATATTATTCATATTTTTTAATCATGTTTTTGGATGTATAATTTTATACATATATTAATTTGTCTTAATATTATTTCTAAAAATTAATTAATTAAATAATTATTTGTAGATTATATATAGAATTTTTTTTTTTTGGTGTTAGAAATGTTTGCATTTGCAATAATGTTTTTTTTCATGTAAATTTAATTTTTTTAAAATAAACATACCATTCATTTTTTTTATATATTTTTTATTTTGAACATAATCAAGTTTAAAAAAATGCAAAAAAAAGTTTTAAATTATTGTTTGACATTTACAGATTTATAGAATTTTTTTATTTATTTTTTTATATTTCTTTATCTATTTTCTGTGGTATTTTCTTATTTTCCCTATTATAGTCTATGAGTGAAATAGTCTGTTTTCTATTTTTAGTGCTCTTCCATGTTTACGTTGTTTGACGCCTTCTGTATTCAGTCGGTGGAGCGTCGCGGTCAAGATAGGATGGAAGCGGAGACCTCGTTCAGGTAAGTGGGATTATAATTTTTTTTACAGTATGCAGTAGGGTATTTTTATTACAGAAATAGTTGTCGGAGGTAGTTATAAGGTAGGTAGTAGATTTTCGGTGTTTGTTATGTTTCTTATGTTTAATTATTTGTTATCGTATATTTTTGAATACGATAGTGGTTTCGTAAAAGTAAACAAAGTTGTTTAGCAGTGTTTTATCTTAGAAATGATTATACTGCTTTTGTAGTAGTTGGAAAGAATTGTATATTTTTTTGATAAATTTAGTTTTGGGATTTTTGAGGGAGTTAGTTGTTCGGTTTATGAAATATTTTTTTACTTCATTGTAATAGGTTTTGTGATTATTTTTTTATTTTGTGTTAGTAGTATTTTCTTTTTTATAGTTTTCATGTCTTTTTCTTGATAGTTAATGTTTTCAATAATGATGTGGCTTTGGTTAGTAAGTGATTAATTTTTGTACTTTTTTTTGGTAAAAAAAAGTATATTTGGTATTTTACGTTTTTTAGATATTTCTCGAATTTCTGGTTTGGTAAAGTATTATATTTTATTTCTTTCATTGTTTTTATAGTATATAGAGTTGTTTTTTTATCATCCATGCAATATGAATATTTTTAATTTGTTTTTGGATGACTAATGTTTTTTTTTTTCTTTTCTAAGTATGAGATGCTTCTTTCTATATTAATGAAGAAGATGTATTCAGCATCACATGTTTGGATAAAGACATGAAAACTTGAAAGGTAAGAACAATTTTTGTTGGGTAAATTTAGTGTAAAAAAAATTTGAAAAATGCCAATTTAATTGATGGTGTTTGGTGTTTTTTAGAACTGGCAAGTAATTTTTCAGTAGGTTAGTGGTTGTTAGTAATGTAGAATATATGCTAGACTGTTGAGGTACTCTGATGGTGTTATTGTATCAAATTGTATTTTTGCCAAAATTCTTTCGGTCATTTCTTTGCTTTTTTTACTTGTGCGTGGGTTCAGGCTACCTGACAGTGATTGAGCAAGTCTCATTTCTTGGAAACTTTGTTCCTTTTTCAAAATTTCCATAAAATGATACAGGTTTGGGTGGGGTTTACCTATTACTTTATTGAAGGCGTTGTGCCATCCTTCAATGGCATTATTAGTCTTTGCACCACCTTCTAAACAGATTTGGTAGCAGTTCCACCATTCTATTGGAAATCTTGGCTTTCGTCTGCGACCAGATCTGTTTAGGTGTCCAATCCAGGTTTCTTCGAAGTAATTTAGTAAGGGTTCTAATTTGTCTTCATTTTGTGTATAATAGTTAGACTCTGTTATTGCGGTGTAATACTCATCTACTTTTGTAGGTGGTACAAAGCATAATGCTGTGAGTTTTTTTAATTCAAATTGTAGTATGCAATATGAGAAATATTCTCTACTTAGGGATGATTTTTGTATTCTACGCCAATATGCTTGTGAAAAGTGGAAAAAGCATCCTTGAATTTGGGTTTGTGGATATATTTTTAGTATTGTATTTATCATTGATAATTCAAAATCTAGTATTACTTTTCTAGGTGTTTTATTTAATGTTTTGATTTTGATTGTTGATATAAATTCATTGTATGTAGAGGGATGTTTATCAGGTAGTAATGCATACACTAGGGGGATTGTAGTGTTATTTTTTGTGGCATGTATGGTGTAAATTTGAGTGAATGGATGGGGTGTAGATTTAAAAGTTCCATCCATCATCCAAATTTCACTATTTTGTAGGATTAGTAAATTGGATGTTGTGCTGAATATTAAAATTCTTTTTTGAGGGTTTTCGTTGTCGTGAATGAGGAAAGTTTCTTTGGAGAAGGTAATTGTTAGTTCTGGGGGGATGTTAATGTCTTCATAGGTTTGTGGTGTTAATTGTTGGGGATTACTTGCCATTCTTTCTCGTTGAAATATTCTCCTAAGGTTTGGTACAGAAGGCATGCTACCAGAAATCTGTACTGGAATATTTTGTACTACCTCCCTTATAACTTGTCCGCAGGAGTCATTGGAGGTGTGTGCAATGTTTTTTATTTTTTGTATGTTTTCTCTTATCTCAATTTCTATTGCAGAGGCAGAGTGGTTGTGATCTGATGTCTTAAAAACTGTGTTTTCTAGAGTTACAGCTCTGCCTCTACAATGTGAAGAGTAGAATTGTACACATCTCCAATGGCTCCTGAGGTTGACAACCTTGTGTCTGCAATAAAGATAACCTTCATACTTTAGTAGCTGGTTTCCGGTTCTTGAGGTTATGTAACTTGCTTCTCCTTGCAATGCCATTTGTGAAATATCTGTAAATAATATAAAAGAAATAGGTTAAAAGAAGTTTGCAGTTTTTATTATTAAATTTGTGGTGGATTTAGTTTACTACTTAGTAAGTTAATTAATATATAATGTGTTCTATTTGTAAGTGTTTGGTGTAGGTGGTTTGTTATCTTTTATATTTGGTGATTGTGTGTTATTTATTGAGGTAATTAGGTTAGTGGGAGGTTTTAGGTTTTGGAAAGGGGGTGGGGGGTTAGGGGGTTTTAGGTTTTGGGGTGGGTTTGGGGGGTGGGGCGTTTTTGGTTTTGGGGAGGGGGTTGGGGTGAGGGGGTTTTAGGTTTTGCAGTGGGTTTGGGGGGGTGGGGTGTTTTTGGTTTTGGGTAGGGGGTGGAGGGTCAGGGGGTTTTAGGTTTTGGGATGGGGTTGGGGGGTGGGGCGTTTTTGGTTTTGGGGAAGTGGTGAGGGGGTTTTAGGTTTTGGGGTGGGGTTGGGGGGTGGGGCGTTTTTGGTTTTGGGGAAGTGGTGGAGGGTGAGGGGGTTTTAGGTTTTGGGGTGGGGTTGGGGGGTGGGGCGTTTTTGGTTTTGGGGAGTGGGTGTGGGGTCAGGGGGTTTTAGGTTTTGGCGTGGGGTTGGGGTTGGGGGGTGGGGCGTTTTTGGTTTTGGGAGGGGTGGGGGTTTTCGGTTTTGGGGTGGGGTTGGGGGGTGGGGCATTTTTGGTTTTGGGGAAGTGGTGGAGGGTGAGGGGGTTTTAGGTTTTGGGGTGGGGTTGGGGGGGTGGGGTGTTTTTGGTTTTGTGGAGTGGGTGTGGGGTCAGGGGGTTTTTGGTTTTGGCGTGGGGTTGGGGGTTGGGGCGTTTTTGGTTTTGGGGAGGGGTTGGGGGTCAGGGGGTTTTAGGTTTTGGGGTGGGGTGTTTTTGGTTTTGGGGACGGGGTGGGGGGTTAGGGTGTTTTAGGTTTTTGGGGGGTGGGGGGTTTTTGGTTTTGGGGAGGAGGTGGGGGTTAGGGTATTTTAGGTTTTGGGGTTGGGGGGGGTGGGGTGTTTTTGGTTTTGGGGAGGGGTGGGGGTCAGGGGGTTTTAGGTTTTGGGGTGTGGTTGGGGGGGTGGGGTGAGGGATGTAGGGTGAATGGTGATTATTAGTAATGCTTTTATTAAGAATGCTTTTACAATGAAATATTGTTGTTAAGGCATTTGTGGTAAAATTATTAGTAGTAAGAACAAGGTTGGTGTTCTGTCCTTGTTGTTAAGGTACTAGTTGTTTTGGAAGTTGGTGTTTTGTTGTGAAATTTATTTATGTTTATAGTCCAGCAGCTGTTTAGAGGTAAGTGTTTGGTGGAGTTGTAATAGTTATTTTTTTATATAATATATGTACTGTGTTTGTGAAGTGTTTTTAATTTTATTGAATTTATGTGTTTGGTGTTAAGTTAAGGGGTATTTGAATAAGAATGTTTGTTTAGTTTTATTTAACTAGAAATTCTGGTTGTATGTTATAATGAAAATATTATACTTACTTTGAGTTTATTTTCTTATTTCAGATGTTATTTTTTTTTTTATTGATTTATTTCACTTTTTTATGTCTTCTGGTGTTTTTTTGGGTTCTTGGAGTCTCTAAGAAATAAGAAAGAGTGTATTATTTAGTTTATTCTTTTGTTTTATTAATTATTTAGTTTTTTTGATTTAGAAGTAATTTTTTTAGTAGGCTTGAAATTTGGTGAATAATATTTGTTTTTTGGTTAAATTTATTAGGTGAATTATTTTTTTTTTAAACTAATTTGTAGATTTAATATTTTATATATATATTTTAATTATATTAGGGTATTCGTTATTTAACAATTTTTTTAATGCAATTGTTTATGGTTTAGTGAAATTGTTTTTGAATAATGGTAATGGTTTACCTTTGAGGGTGAAGGTGTGGTGTTTATCTTTTTGGTCAGATTCTTGATATTTATGCCTGTAAGAAAATAGTATGAAAGGTACATTAGTTATATATTATTTTAGCTGTGGTATAGGTTAGTAAATTTCTTTATATTTATTTATGGATATTTTACCTTGTTATCTCAGTAGATGGCGGTGTTGGATAAATTATATTTTAATTCTTTTCCGTAGTGATATGCTCGTCTTCTCTGTAAGTTGTTCGGTGTAGTAATGAGTAGAAAATGGAGGTCGTTGGTATTTATATGTGTTTTTGTAAGTATTGTTTTATTTGTAAATTGAATGTGTTTTCGATGTGTTTTTTTATTATGAATTCGTTTGTGATGTTAGATATATATAATTGTGGAGTGTATTTGTTTTGTAGTTTGTATTTTTTTTTATGTTCGTTCTCGTTTGTTTAGTAGAGGAAGTACTTCATGGGTCATGTAGAAAGTGTTGTAGGACTATCGTTTTATGTAGTTTTTTTTTTTAGTGTTGTGTTTGTTTTATAATTATTTAAGTATTATTTATTTTGATTTAAAACGGTGTTTATATGTTTTGGATTTTTGTGATGTTTTGTTTTTTGTATGTAGGACATATATTGTTATTTTCGATTTCGTTTATTTTTTACGTGGTACTGTAGTGGTTTTAATATTTTATTTATTAATCGTTATTGTTTAGTTGTGATATTAATTATTAATATTTTTCGTTGTTTGGAGTTCGTTTTAAATATATTAGGTGTTTAGGCGTTTTCGGTGTTGGGTAGTATTTGTTTGAGTATTCGTTGTTTGGCTAGTCGTTTGTTTGGGTAGTAGTTATTTTAGGATTCGTTGTTTAAGTATTCGTTGTTTGGGTAGTAGTTTGTTTGGGTATTCGTTATTTGGGGAGTCGTTATTTAGGTAATTTTTTTTTGGGTAGTCGTTGTTTAGGTAGTAGTTATTTGGGGAGTCGTTGTTTAGGTAGTCGTGGTTTACATAGTAGTGGTTTAGTGGAATATTCGTGATTTAGTGGTTTTCGTAGTCGTTAAATAGGTGTTCGTTGTTCAGGAATAATTTAGTTAATGTTTTTTTTCGTTGTTTAAACTTCGTTGTAAAATAATTCCTTTTATAGGTTTTTTCGGTGTTGGGAAGTCGTTGTTTAAGTAGTAGTTGTTTAGGTAGTAGTGGTTTAGTGTCATATTCCTTTTGCCAGTTGTGAACAAACAAAGCAGTCCTGCCCCCCAGAATCACTTCTGAAAATGAAATAAGTCTAACCTGTAGTATTGGGCTCCTGATAGGTGGTGTAAGATTCCATCGATTTTCCTCTCCGGAATCAATTGTGACCTCCACGGGACCTGGTGGGGTAGAAGGTTGAGGAGGAATCCTGATATCGCCTCCTGGGGTGTTGGTAGGAACCTCGTGGGGGGCCTTGATAATAATTGCGGCCAAAGGCTCACCCTCTGTACCGTCCGGCCTGGAAAAAAGTGGGCAAAGAACATTTTTTATGGAGCCTTGGGCCTTGTCAAGGTTGGCATAAGTGGAGGTGAACTTCGAAAGTTCCTTGAGAAAAGGAGATCCAAAAAGCAGTCCCTGCGCCAAGGGACCTGATTCATACGAGGCCAGATCAGTCAGTTTGGGATCCATCTTGATTCAAATGGAGCGCCACCGCTCACTCGAGATGGCACAGTTTACGTTTCCCGGAAAGCAGAAGGCTCTCTGGGCCCAACCAACCAGAACTTCGGGGTTAACAGGAGTACCTCATGCCTTAGCTTGAAAACCCAGCACCAAGATCTTGGTGAGAGGGCTTGAGAAATCGAGGAGCCTGTCTTGCCAACCTCGCCAGGCACGATTTATTCCCTTTTTAGGGTCCTTGGTGAATTTCTTAAGGTAGGTTACCAGGGTGGGATCTATCTCCGGAGTCTCAGTAACATTTGAGGGAAAATCAGGTCTAGGACATTCAGATCTCAGCCGAGACCTGACATCTTTGTCAAAACAATGGCGAATGTGTGCCTGAACGTACTCGGCCACCTCCGAAGGCAGAGTCCAGGAGGAAGATCTAGGGTGGACGATATCTTCTGGTTCAAAAGTGGGTACTTTCAGAGGTTGAGAAGATGATTGAGTGTGCCAAGATTTGGCTTTACGCTTACGAGGAGGAGAATCAGAGTCCTTATCCTGGGTTGTTAGAGGAAGACAAGGAATCTGAATCCTCCTTACTCTCATCTCTTAGATGAAGGGACTGTGAGGGTGAGTAACCGTGCTCCTTAGTCAAGGATTGTACAACTTGTTCAAAATCAGCTTGGTGAGGGTTCGCAACAGAACTTGAGCCAGCAGGGTCTTGCGAAAATGGCAGCTCTTCCTGGCTGCTAGAATGTGGGGCCCAGTCCTGCTGCTCAGCGAAATCCAATAAGTGATGATTAATCGTCTGGATGGCTTGGGTTAAGACCACGTTGACAGTGTGCCGAACACCAGCATCGAGGGCATAGACAAAGTCTTGCTCAAACGACCCCACAGGGTCATCATAAAATGTACCTTCCCAAGATTCTCCTTCATAACCAGCCATGGTGTAAAGTATCAGGTCACAAATGTGCGAATTTTTAAAATGGGCAGAGGAAACTGCCAATAGGATCTTCAAATGAAGTGGGGAAGAAAGCTGACAACTTCAAAGCAGGCTAATATGCTCAGGCAGGGCCCCAAGCCAGTAGTAAAGTGTGGAGGGAGGCCTGCTTAAATAAAGAAAATTCCACTAATAAAGTGGAATTACAGCAAGGCAGAGCCTAATAATAATTATTACAGACCAATAGCAACAGTCAATCGGGCATATGACGGAGAGCTGTGTGAAAAAACCTGCAGGAGACAAATCATGCATCTCACTCAAGTTCCAAGCCCCAGGGGAATAAGCTGACTGAGTCAGACCCAAGCGTGCATGCGCCCGAAGCAGGCACACCAAAAATAGAAGGAGGACATCGTATCAAGCAAGACGCGCTGTCCTTGCTCTCCTCGCTCCCGCTCCACTGTTAATGAAAGGTGAGGTAAACACTCCCACCAAAGACACGCAAAAGGAATCCCCGATGAGGACTGGCAGCATCAGATCGTAACAGCACAAATGTACAACACAGAAATGAAACAGGAGCGCAGTGCAGGTGAGCGTCTATGAAATTACAAAAGTGCTCAAACGCGATGCGCGTCCTGCAGCAACAACACATTCAGATATCGATAAAAGACACTTAACTGGCTGCGAAGCAGCAAAGAAAGAGGAGGAGTTGTATCGCTAAGGGGTTTATATAGGGCTAGGTTCTATGGTAGTCATGAGATACTGTCACAGGAAGTGATGTTTTGTTTTGTTTTCTGATTGGCTGCTAAAAATTAAAAGCATAGAAACAGAAGCATAATCGGAGCCTACGGTCCTGACATAGAATCAATGCAATGCTTGAAGAGTTGGACAGGCATGCTTGGAGGACGTATGGAATGTTTAAAACTTCACTCCTCTTGTTTGATTTTATTTTCGCCAGGAATAAAATCCTTTCTTTTTTTTTTTTTTTTAAAAGACAACTTATCCCTTATTTGGCACACTGCATCGCCTCAGCCCGCAGCAGTCCAAAGGGGAGAGGGACTATTTTGGAGTAGCCATATTTATTTCAGTGAAAAGCACAAGGAAACACGCCCTTTAATTTGAGAATCTAGATATTAGTGAAAAATAAGCTGTAATGCATTTTATGGTTATTTAACAGGGCGTGGAGGCTGACTTCATCACATCTCTTTTAATGCCATATCTGCAGTTGGAGAAATGACCATGGGCAGGGTGGAGAGGGGAGCAGGATTAACAGGGGAAACCCCCATTAAAAAGAAACCAAAACCATTGATCACCTCCGGCCAAACCCCAGCATCAAGAATGTGTCGGTGTTTGCCTTGTGGTGAAATCCCCACAAATCTGCTGAGCGATTGTCAAATGAAGGGATAATAAAATAGAATAAATGTGTTTTGCACCTTTAATGAGTCCAGACATTAGATAACTTGGTCAAGGCCATGTTTTACTTCTTTTTCTTGTTTCCCACACAAAGCCCCTACATGTCTTTCCATTTCAGGCACTATGAAGGCACACGTACTGCTGATGATAACATTCCCCTCCACTGAAGCTCCTCTCAACGCATACATTTCTTACTGGCCCTTCATCTCCTCGGATCCTCTTACCTGCCCCGCCAGGTTTTGGAACAGACTCTTGAATTCTTTGTCATTGATGGAGTCAGATTCGTGGGGCTGCAGAGGAAAAAAATGTTAGTTTGGGGCATCTTCACAGCACACCCTTGGTGTGCACCAGCTGCAGATTTGAAAGTCGGTCCATTAATCCCATGAAACAAGTGAGGCAGTGGAGTTCCTTGTCAATCAGCTGTCACCATGAAAGTGATGTAGAGTAGAAACACACAACCACAGCTCATCGAATAAGACATTGCCACCCTAGGTGTGCTGGATAATTCATTGCCCCTCTGAACTCCATGAATAAGCCACCACCACTGTGGACTCTTTGAATATCACATTGCCACTATAGGCTTGAGGAATAAAACATTGCCACCCTAGGTGTGCCAGATAATACATTGCCACTCTCAACTCCATGAATAAAACACTACCAGTCTGGATTCTACAAATAACACATTGCCACTATGGGCTTTAGGAATAAGACATTGCCACCTGGTCTCCATGAATAAGGTATTGTCATCCTGGGTTCAATGAATGAGAGATTGCCATCCTAGCCTCAATGTATACAACATTGCCACTCTGAACTCCGTTAATAAGACATAGCTACCCTAGGCTTGATAAATAATACATTGTCACTCTGAACTCCATGAATAAGATACTGCCACTCTGGACTCTGTAAATAACACATTACCACTATGGGCTTGAGGAATAAGACATTGCCACCCTATGTGTTCTAGATAGTATATTGCCACTTTCAACTCCATGAATAAGACACTGCCACTCTGGACTCTGCAAATAACACATTGCCACTATGGACTTGAGGTATAAGACGTTGCCACACCAGATTGATAAATAATACAGTGCCACTCTGGACTCCTTTAATAAGACATTGCCACCCTTGGCTTGATGATTAAGACATCGCCATTCTACTGCTGTATTATGTAAAGTGTCCAGGGGATGCCAAGGGCATGTGTGCCCGCTTTGCGCGCCCCCGGGGCACTTTGGTATAACAGCAAGGGCCAGTGATGCTTGTGCAGCCCTTTCTGTAATACAGATAGCTCTGGTGCACATGCAGCTCCAGCACTATCACCAGAGAGTGTTCCCTCATTTGCATGGAGGCGTGACCCCATGCAAATGAGGGAATCCCTTTGCCTGTGTGCCAGCGATGTGTTACAGACATGGGTGCAGAGGCAAAGAAGCAGTCAGGAGGCTCCCCATGGCAGTCCTCTGGAAGGGGGGAAAGAGGAACACTTGGACCACCGGCAACATCTCCCTGCAGGTGGGTACAGTCACTCACTGCACCCGCCTGGAAGGGGATCCCTAATTCCCTTTAAAAGTGCAGGTGGGTTGCCACCTGCACAGTGAAACACAGAATGGCTTTAAAGTAGCCACTCAGTTTTTCACTTGAATGCACTGCCCCAGGGCAGCACGAGTTCATGGCTGCCCTGGGCGTAGCGGATTCAAGGTAATATGGCGCACTTTCTCTGTTTGCGCATGGCACACTTGTTTTAAGGTGCATCAGCCGCAAAGAGAGAAAGTACGTCCTATGTGTAATAGGGCACCAGGACTCCATGAATATGATATTTTCACCCTAGGCTCAAACCCCAGTCATCATTAATATGACATTACAACCCTTGGCTCAATAAAGAAGACAATGCTACTTATCCTAGGCACAGACCAGTACAGGACACCCTTGTCTTATCATCATAGATGACTCAGAGTCTGTTCGGTGATGGAAACCTCAGGCCTCTGTGAAGAGGCACTTCTAGAGATCCTACAGCACATGGCTATACTAATGGCAGACTGTGCCCTATTCAAATTCCATAACGTGAAAACCAGCTCTGAAATTAGAAGCAAAACAGTAGACAATAATTATAAATAGTCTTCCTGAACACAGTTGTAGCCAAACACTTAACTAACAAGCAGATTCTTAGTTACACGAGTCTTGTGGGTGTGAGGGAAGCATTAAGTATAGCATCATCTAACATAAAAACATGCACTCAGACTGGAGATGCCTTAAACTTCACAGTGCCCTGGTTTTCCAAAACACATTTAATGCATCTATCCTATGAGGGAAATCTACTACAGTGACCACATCAGAGAAGAGGAAGTCAGGCTACACCCTCACAGTTGATCACAAATTAATATTCATTAGGCAGGTCATTCTGTGACCCCATCTGAGTGGAGATTTTGTGATATACCCTATTAGTCCATAGGATGCATCACAAAATTAAAGACTGGCTGCATAGTCCGTGTGCAGTTTCTGACTTTTTGGTACCAGTCTTTTAGTATATCTGACTCTGTACTCCTTTTTTTGTGAAAGACAAAAAAACTATGTGTATGTGATCGATCAATTATAGGTGTGTAAATCAGGGTATAAGAAATATTACATAAGATAGAGTACTACAAGGTGAAGGAGTCACGTGTCAGCCATACTGGTAGGCTGTATAGTTTAAGAGTGCTTGGTCTGGAGAAGCACAAACTAAGAATTGAAAATGTAACACTATGGATGGGGGTTCTTGAAAACAATAAGTATTGATTTCTACCGAAATGAACCCTTTTTGCAACATTAGGATTATGAAAGACGGGAAAAAACAAAAAGCTCTAATCTATACCTTGCAGTATGCATTCAGTTCTTTGATGACAGTTACTGTTCTATATCAGGATTTTAGCATGCAAATTGCAAGTAACAAAATGATCTCTCTGGCAAAAGCAGTAACCCACTTACCTATTTGCATTATATACACTCTGTGATGTACATGGGACATGTTCTTTGCAGCAGGCATATTAAACGTCTGTGCAACCTTAAACCTTCCACTAGAAAAAACTCTGGTCTTTCTCCAGGCAGAACATTAATCATCAGAGTATTCTAGAAATTTTTATTGATGCCTGAAAATTGCTGAAGGCAAGGAACGCAGCAGCAGGTGTTTTTAAAACCATGATATACCTGCAAACACAGCGCCCCCACCCAAAATCAGCACCCGGTACACTAGCACTGTTCGCACCTCCCTAGAACTGGCCCTGTATGTGACCAGTACTGAGAGCAGTACTGGATACTTTGTGCTTGTGACTGATTTTGAGATCGATAATGCAAACTATGCAATATTGGTCTCAAACCTAAAAACATACACTCTGGTTGTGATTGAGCTAAGGCACCACCTGTCTACTGTCACATTGCCTAGTTGAGGTAAAAATCCTCAGAATCTAAAGGGCGACCTTCAATAATTGTGTGTGCTCCCTCTGAGTCCATTCTGGGCTTTCATTTGAACCCCAGAATAAAGATGCATTTAGTTGTATGTCTGCCAATCCTAAGTGTTTTGTGGTTTTGTGTTTTGGTTTGTGGATTAGTGAATCATCAGTTAACCCTGCTTAAGCCATTTATTTTTGAAACACAAGATCCCATTTCTATAGAACCGAATCTCCCGATAGCTCAATCTTTTTGACATGTTTAGTTATAGCTCTTTTAATCACACTGGTAAAGAGCAGACAGCTGACACAAACTGCTATACTCTTGTGTTTCTTTTTTCATGTCCTGGAATGTTTCTAGTGGGATCTGATTGTGTAGGGATGGATGGGCCTCCCATTTGTTAATGCATCTATAGCTAAAAGCATGCAGTCATGGCATATGAGAGTATGGTATAACATCTACGTATGTGGGACACACAGCTTCAACCCTTGGCTGACCACGTGCTATAAGTGTCACAATCTGGCTGAAAATCATCTCAGAGCGATAAATAAGAAAATCAGGGTGTTATCTTGGGTTGAGATATTTGAGGGATCACATATCATCAAGATGATTCATAAATGTCCATGGTTCAAAGTCAGAAACGTACTCCCATCTGCTTACATCTAGATTTGAGAAAATATCAGACTTTTTTGGAATTCAGACCAAATTCAGAGAGGCTTTGGGACTCTGCAACTGTTGCAGACTCCCTAGACTACTTGCAGTAGAAAAAACTTACAGATGTCGATATCTACACGTGAACAGTTCTGTATGTGTACATTTTAAGCACCTTCAAAACATTATCTTATATGAGAAAATGTTAACCTGTAAAAGAGGCCTTTCCCCTGTACAGCTTCCATTTGAGGACATCCTCATTTCTCACTCCTAATCCCTATTTCTCATCTACCATCCCCACTTCTCACCCTTCTTACATACTTAACTTACATCATCCCTACGTCTCATCCCTCATCCCTGCTTCTCATCCCTATATCTCATACTTCATCTGTACTTCTGATCCAGCTTCCTTACTTCGCACCCATCATCCCTACTTCTCATTCATCATCCCTGCTTTTTATCACTACTTCTCGTCCATCATCCATTTGTACCATCCCTGCTTCTCATCACTACTATGCATCCATCATTGCTACTTCTCACCCATCATCCCGCTTCTCATCCCTACTTCTCATCCGTCATTGCTACTTTTCATCTACCATACCTACTTCTCAACTGTTAGGAATCCCCAAGGTGACTCCTGCGTTATCTGTCAGCATCCACAGGGATTAGGGTTAAATCATATCTCTGTTCTTGGTTTAACCGTCATGTTTCTAAGTACACAAATTGTGCTGTGTTACACAATTGGTTTTTTGAATGCTCGTTTTACCAATGCTTGTTTGCTAATGTGAGCAGGTGTAGACATGTGCTTCTAATTGGGTGTGGTGTAGACATGTTCTTCTAATTGGGTGTGGTGACTCATCCACATGTGGAAACTCAACTGCTTTCCCGATTGGCTATAAATAGCAGAATGAAGCATGCCTCCCTGCTTGGCTTTGTTTTGCTTCCTGATCTCAGCATCTGATTTGGCAGTCCAGCCCCTGCAGTCATCCTTGTATTCAGGACTTTTGAGGCAATTCTTTTCTTCGTTCCTGTACCAGCTGACACTAGGCATTCCTCCAGCACTCCGGAAAAGACTGCAGCTAAGTGACTAGTATTCTCCAGGGAGTTTGTTCTTTGAGCACTGCGCTTTCCTAGAACAGCTGGTGTATTTTAGACCTCGTATTTTGGCAGAGTGCTTCTCTTGAAGAGACAAATGCATTTCTGAACATTTTCTACATTATTATTGTAGTTACTTGCCTCAATGTGCTTCAGGAAATCTGCTTGAGCTCAAATACTACAAAAAGTGACAGGGCAATTATAAAAGAGCATTTACGTGACTTTTTTTTCTCTAATAGCATAACTCTTGGATTTAAATTGTGTCATTCATGCCTATGTTTCAGGTTTGAGAAATTTGCTTTTGAAGGGTTTTTCACACACACAGTGAAACCAAACCAAACTGTGCCACCCTAACTGTTTAAACCCAGAGTGGACATTTGTATTTCTTGGATTGTTTTTGTTCCTTTTAGTTTAACCCTATGCATGCAGGAAAGTTATATGTGATATAATTAATGCCTTTGTTTATATTTCTTGTGCATGATAAGTGCAACCACAGTTCTAATTATAGTGCGCAAAAGTGAAAATCTGTGAAGCCAGCCCTAGTATCGCAGTACTAAAGGTGCAGGAGCATCTCGGTGATCTTCTACCGCTCCTGTGCCCAAATCAGAAAGAGAGATTCAGTTTCAAGGAAGTTGAGTGCACTACCTCTACTATCACTCTGTCAACAATGGCCTGCCCCCGAAGATACAGGGTGCCTGGCTGGACCGGCAAGACGTGGCAGTGTTTTGTCTCTTTCTCTTCCACTCCCCCTTTCCTTTTGGGACACCTACAGGGGTTTCTGTGCCCACCAGGAAGTGCAGAGAGGTGTTCCAGGAGGTCAGGGGGGATACCCTCACCCCTACAGACATCCTGCTTTTCAGGTGAGTGGCCCCGTCTCGACATCAACCGTCATCCCTATTTCTTATCTATTATTCTTACTTCTGAACCCTACTTTTCCATATTCCTTACCTCTCACCAGACGCCCCCTATCTACTCATCCCTATTTCTCACCCATCTCCCCTACTACTCATTCATCATCCCTACTTCTCATCCGAACTTCTCAGGTTGTTGTTTCAGTGGCTAGACCAATAGAATGCAGCCCTCTCTCTTCACTCTGATTGGCTGTTGCCAACCAATCAGAGTTTCACAACACTGAAAGTATGTTGGTAGGACTGAAGGATATAAATAAGATGTAGGGATGATGCATGAGGTACGAGAAGAAGAGATAGGCCATTGGGATGATGAAAAGTAGTGATGAGAAGTAGGGATAATGGATGAAAAGTAGGGATAAGTAATAGGGACGATGAATGATTGATAAGTATGGATGATGGATGAGAAGTAAGGAAGATGGATGAGAAGTAGGGATGATAGATAAGAAGTAGGGATGAAGGATAAGAGTAGGGATGATGACTGATAGATGATAAGTAGAGATAGCAGATGATGCATGAAAAGTTAGGAAGATGGATAAGAAATAGGAATGAGAAGTAGGGATGATGGTTAAGAAGCAGGGATGATGTATGATGGATGAGAAGCAGGGATGAGAAGTAAGAGTGATGGATGAGAAGTTAGGATGAGAAAAAAGGATAATGGGTGAGTAGTAGGGGTCATGGACGAGAAGTAGAGCTGAGAAGGAAGACTGATGGGTGAGAAATAGGGATGAGAAGTGAAGATGATGGATAAAAAGCAGTGATAATGGATGAGACGTAGGGATGAGGGATGAGAAGGAAGGATGAAGGAAGACAATAAGGGGTGACAGAGGAGAAGTAGGAATCATGTATGAGAAGTCAGGATGAAAAGCAGGGATGATGGATGAGAAGTGGGGCCAATGGGCAAGAAGTTGGGATGAGAAGCAGGAATGAGGGATGAGAAGTAGGGATGATGGATAAGAAGCAGGGATGAGAAGTATGCGTGATGAATGAGTAATAGGGATGAGAAGTAAGGATGAGGAGTGGTGAATGAGGATGTTCTGAAATGGATGCTATAACCTTGTGCCCCAATAAGGTTGTTCACATCCGATCCTAACCCAGAATAATCATTTAGTTCTGCCTTTGAGTACATCTACAAGCATATTCGGAGAGTCAAACTGCTTATAACAAAGTTGTTGAATACCTACAATACTGTGAGTTTGTGGGAGTTGACAAGATTTGACAGGTTGAACCATTCCAGGTGTGTAGTATAAGCCACTGCAGCCCATGCTGTGCAGTGAAGGGCAACACTTTAGGGCCCATCAACCCTCAGGGGGGCCCTTTTGCTCAATACTAATGAATATCTGCTAGATATGGGAGACTAAAGGGCTCCTCTTCATCTTCTGTAGGGGCCCCATTATTTTGTGTTACGCCACTGGTCCATTCAGGATCCCCTACTAATAGGAGCAGATTTACTCACACAGAAATGTCACCCTAATGGTTATATGTCTCTTGAGAAGGATTATCTTAAATGCTGCATTCTAAGATCACAAACATCTTTGAAAATTAAGTGCTCTTAGGATCAGAGATTTTCATCTCCGAAGTTTCTGCAATTTTTTCATTTTAACTGTTATTCATTTTTAGGACATACAGTCCCCATTTGCCACCTATTTAATTGTCTGATATGTTTGATGCTTGTTCACAAATATAATTAATATAGCTCAAACGTGCCTACTTAGGGCCTTTGAAATGTAAAGTGTTTAGCTCTGTTTGAACTTGGCTATTTATTAGCTACAACCGGTCCACAGTTTTCTATGCATGAGTTCATATGCATGTAGACCTGACCCTCAGCAGACAAGTCAGATCATGAAGGCCAATTTAAGGCAATTTGCACATTTCACCTCAATTCCTTCTGTAACCTAGATATTTTCTGGCAGTAGAAGGAAGCTCCAGGTGAAAATATACACTGAAAATGCATAGACTATAAAAGCATAAACTTTTTAATACCTACAGGCAAAATGCATACCATAAATGGAGCCTTCCCTGGAAAAGTTTCAACACGGATCAGATTTCCAAATTCAGCTCTACTTGCTTTCTACACATTGTAACATTGAGATAATTTCCTATTCCAACTACAGTCCTAGCACATTTTTGAGCACGTAGTGATTACTGTGTTTAAGGAGAATTTTTAGGGAGATATTTATGTATGGTAGATATTCTGGCAATGGATATTTGTGTATTTCATGCAACAACATGTGTGTTGCAGTCTCTGTTTTTCAGTCTTTATTTTCACGTTACCTTAGTGGTTCATGCCACACATCGACATCACTTAGAGATAGCTAGAGATAGCCACTGCGGTCCCTCTGACCACTGCTGTAGCCATCACTGGTCTCAGGAACCATGAAGACAGCAGCCAAAGGAACAGACAGTAAACAGGGCTCCTACAGCTCTGTGAACTTTATTAGTTCACACAACTTGCTCTTCATCTGCAAATAAGACATTTTTGAGTGACCAACGGAGAGAAATGAGCCAACCCAGTGGTGTCATCAAGGTCACATGGTGGATGGTATCACCCTATCCCTAGCAAATTGATGAATGTCCATTCTTAAGTCCGTTATTGGCGGGGTGCTGTTTGCCTGTATGACTTCTGGTGGCTTGGCTGGTTGGGACAAGAACTTATCTTGAGGTTACAGCAGAGAGTACTTTAAAAGATGAAACTAGAGTAAGCACAAGCACTCATTGCCTAAGAGGAGACTCTACTGTGACGTGACTCTTATATCTTGCCTGCCATATGTGATGCCAGCTAGAGGGCATAGGCGTGTTATGCTGTTCATAAGCAATGCCAGTTAGTTTAAGTCATTTGGTGCTTACCTCATAAGGTTTGGCTTTGACTACATCCCCAATTTCACTGAAAGACAAAAGAAAAAGAAAATATTATCATCTTTTAACGAAGGTTTACACTATTTTTATTGCAAATAATGAGAATTTCAGATACAGTCTCAAAACTATGAAATTATTCTGAGGCTCTCTAGTTGCCCTTGTAATTGTCAAGTGATTTCTAGTCCAGTGCAACTGTCCTCACCTGCTTTACTGCTATTGCTGTGCCTTGTGTGTGGTCCCTGCTGTTGTGGGCCTACTGTTTATCATGGCAGCCAGCAGCAGAATAACCACTGCTAAAAGTTTTTCATGGCTGCCAGCAGCGGAATAATGGCTGTGAAAAGTTTATCATGGCTGCCAGCACCAGATTAACAGTTGGTATATCATGCCATCTTCTTTTTATTATACAAACCTTCATTGAGATGAGAAGCACAGAGCACCAGCAGATCAACAGCATTTTTGGATAACAGAAGGACTGCCAGGTATGACACTAAGAGTCCGAAGTGGGTGCAGCTGCAGCCCAGGTTCAAAATCCATATCATTTCTCCTTTCACATGTTCCACTGTGAGGCAGCCATTTGTTTTCACTAGTGAATATGGAAAGAAGGTACTGGAAAATAGTAGATGTGATGCACAACTAACTTTTAGCAATATCTTTAATTTGTTAAAAAGACACAGTTCTGTTCTGCTTAGGGAGGACCAGGGTTGGAGGGTTGGTAGGGTAAGGAGCAGTGGCATAACAAAAGGCCCTACAGCCTCTGCGATGCAGGGGGTCCCGAGCTCCAGGGGTCCCCATCAGCACGGCATCTACCCTGAGTGAGTCCGCAGGGGAGCCTCAATATTCTTATCACGGGGGGCCTCTAGTTTTGATACACCACTGAGAAGGACGAAGTGTGGGTGAACACATGCATCAAAGCAGAACTAGGTCAGTAACACACCAGTGACTTCAAAGCAGCAGGGAACTGCTTTTTTGGCATAAAGGCAAGTCCACTGCTAGGGAAATCATGAAGCCAAGTCACAAACGCATTTATGAAAATGGGAAGGAGTTTTAAAGGGTTCCTCTATGTACTCTTGCATGCCTTTGTGAATCACCCCCAAAACCACCAACTTCCTGTTAGTGAAAGTAGAAAGAGGCCACAGTCCATTCTCTTTGTACTAACTATATATGGATGTTCCCTGAGTATTCCCATTTTATTACTGCTCTAGATGTTTTGGAGCCCATTCACAAAGGCATATAAGGGCATGTAAAAGAATACTATAGGAGCAGTCGCGGGTCGCAAAAGGGGCGGGGCGATGCGTGGGGACACATTACAGTATATACATTTTTTTTTTAAACCGCTTACCTTCCCTGCCGCCGCGCCGCTCCTCTGCTTCATCCCTGGGCCAGGCAGGCACAGGCTCCCAGCCTGACCTGAGGCCAATCCTGACACTGCTCAAAGCCTGTGTTGCTAGGCTGGAGAGAGCCTACTGCGCATGTGTTTTTGGCCAGCCCGTGACGACCGACCAAACACACATGCGCTCTGAGGGGAGTGCTCTGTGCACTCTCCTCAAGTGCTCGTCACCCCAATGCCCCACCCCTTTTCAAGAAAACGATAATAAACACTGTTTATTATCGTTTTCTTGAAAAGCTTTTGCAGCTGCCGCTGCTGGCGGGAGGGCAATGCTCTTCCACCCTAATGGAGGAGCCGCCCCTGTATAGAAGTACTACTTTAGGTCCTACAAAATGACCTTATGTATATACAACGACTCATCACTAGAACCCTGGAAGTTCCACAGACAATCAAATTTAGGGTCACTGGTGACAAAATATCCCACTCATGCTGTTGAAGTCAAGCAATTGTTGTCATCACAATAAACAGCCCAAGTGAATAATTGGTTTTAAACCAACTTTACGTCACATATACATATTGTGAATTATTTTAGACACATATGAGCAGAAAGATGGCTACCTCTGGCACATGTTTCATGTATGACATTCTGTTTGCTCTAAAATGTTAGTCATGCCCAAATGATGAGAAACTCTTCCATCGATTAATGACGTCAGTATCAGGAGCGATTACGACAGGTCAAGAACAGTAGAGTCTGGTACCTGAGCATGGCCCAGTATCTTGCACTCCAGCAGCACTGGGTGCTTTTGGGTGATAACCTAGATTGAAACCTTCTGCATGTGTTTGTGATGGATACTTACAGCAGATAAAAGAGATGCACTTTGCGGTACTCTTCCAGGTCCTCAGGGGTGTCCCCAGTAGCAACCTAGTCCCATCAACAGGTCTACAGGTGTTTTTGGTGGCAGCCTCTCTAAACTGGCAGAAAGCCAGCCTTAAAGAACTTCTTGTGTCCCAAACTTTAGGTCAGCTTCTCTTTTCCAGCTGCTGGTCATGTCCTCATTGCTCCTAGAGCTGATTCAGTGTGCACTGCTTATGTGTGTTAAGTACCTAAACAATTATGCAAATGATATTCCACTATAACCACAATATTCATTCAGTATACATCATTGGTATAACTCCCTGGTAAGTTGAATAGATGACAAAATACAAAGGAAATGAGATGAGAGCCTCAAAGGATGCATTTTTGAGAGATAGCTACTAAACTGAGTGGTGCATCTGCTTCCGGATGCTACTCACAACCTACATTGCTTTGGCCCTCTTCTCCGTGAAGACTCGTAGACAGAAATCTCCATCTTTAAAGGGCTCAAAAGTGGATGGCACGATGAGGTATTGCCCCACAGGCAGCTTGAGGCGCGTTGAGACCTCACGCAGGTTGATGTAGGTATTGGACCGGGCCGCCGCCTGATTCCTCATGAAGAAGTCACAGTTTAAATGGACCTCTGTGTGATTTTCAAGCTGTTTTGGGGAACAGAAAGAACAAATATATCTCCTTCACAAAGCATAATGTTTCAAATAAATGCATTCAAAGGTTTATTTGGTCAAAGTAGAGTTCCAGTGAGAAATGAACATTAAAATCGCCAAAAACAAAAATGTCAATGACTAGACCTATCCTGGATGTTGTGCTAATTCACTGCCACATTACACCCATCTACCTGTCCTTTCATCCATTCACTCTTTCATTCTTACCTATCTGTGTATTCTTCCGTCCTTCTGTCTATTCACAACTTTAACCTTTTACCCTTCCATAGTTTCACCATTCTATTCAACCTTGCACCTTTTTCTCTTCTTTCTTTCGATGTTTCATCTTTTTTGTGACCGTGATTCTTTTTTCATTCTGTTCTCTAACTCGCACTGGTAAAATATTCTTCAAAGTCAGATGTGTTTTCGTGAAGCATGCCACATACATAAACCTGACTAATTTCGACATGATTCACAACTCTTGTAGTACTCTTTGTTTACCCATGAATTTCTGGAGTAAGCAAGAAGTACACCTGATTTACTCCTGGCTTACTCTTGGGAGCCTATCCACTAACTGCATTTTGTAGTACGTTTAGTAGTACTTTTGTAGTACTACTCGTACTACAAAATGCTGTTCACAAACCCATATGCGCCTGTTTTTTATGTGCAGAGATCTTCGCCTTGACAACAAAGATCTCTTCACACGTATTCCCCGTTTTAGTAGTAAATGTGAGAGGGACAGGGGGAGTGGCTGAAAAATTGAAAACACTTACCAGTAAATGGGAGGGTCTTATGGAGGAGTAAGGAGACATTAAGGGAGGGCTGAGGAAGGGTTTACAGAGAGACATGCATAAACGCGAGAGTCAGCCCATTCCTATTCACAACCTGCACTCTAAAGTTACTACAGCCGACAATGACCCAAAACAATAATAAATATACTTTAACGCTGCACTGAAGTATGTCCAGCAACAGGTATGGCCAACCTCTGGCACTACAACACATTCCGAATTATTTTGACTTATTAAAAATGTAAAAATATAATTAAATGTTAAAAATGTATTTATAAATAAATAATGATTAGAATTTCATTATAAAATATTTTAATGACCCTTTTTACCTTGAAAATAAATGCAACTTAATTTAAAAAATAATGACATCAATTTGAATGAATTCTATAATTTTTTGTAATAATTTACGATGTAATAAAGAAATATAAACATTTTACTTTTGGCATTTCTCAACTAAATCGTTTTAAAAAATGTATTTAATTTATTATGTTTAAATTGATTGAAGATAAGATGTAATTTAAAATTAAGCTAAAAGTGCTGTCTCTTTTTTATTCTGTTCTACTTTAAAAAAAATATATACAAGCAATTAACATTAATATGTAACATGGGTATAATTGTAGTAATTGTTTCAAATTTAATAAACTTTTTAACTTTTAACTTTTTTCCTATACTTTAAAGATGGGAGATCTCCCGTAATTGAGGCTCCAGAACGGAGGCATGTAAGTGTACACTTTGCTGTAAATTTACATCCATAAACTGTGAATAGCCAAAAGTAGTAAATTTAGTATAAAGGAGAAGGGTACATTTACACATGTAGATTTACTTATGTTCAAGATTACCTTTGTGAATAGGTCCCTTGGAAATTAAGAGTACTGCAACAGTAATTTACAGCAAAATCTTACAAGCTCCCTAGCCTCTAAATGGAATGTGTTCAATGGCACCGTGCAAAGTGGAGCACCTTCTCTTGAATGGAAAATACTCACAAAGAACACCAAACTCATCAATAGTTTTTTTTCTGCTTATGGACCAAATCAGATTCGCCTATTCACTGGTATTGTTCCTGAAAAGCATAAAACCCACCTCTCACAATCTTCCTAAAATCACAGACTGCATTCTGCCCACCCAGTCTTACCAAACTGTGATGCTGTGTTTATGATCCTCGCTGTATTTTGTCTCTTGCTTATTGTCATCAATCCACAATGTAAACACATCTGCAAGTCTCAGTATACTCACTTGTTGGCTACATATCCTGGTGCTACCTCCAGTGCTACCCTGCTTTTTGGAGCAAAGATTACACTTTTTAAATACTTCCAATAAAGTCAAATAAAACTAAGAACAGGAATTCATCCTCAAAGCAGTAGGTGTTAAATTTAAAGATGTCAAGAGCGCATTTTATCTAGTCTTTAATTTTATAAAGTGTGTCAAAGACTTTACTGGCCTGTAATCCAAATAGATGAAGTCATATTTGAAGGGTCATTAGGAGAACACCCTGTCCTGTCTCTCTGGTGTCACTGAAAGCATTTAACCGTGTCAATATTGCAGACACTATAAAACAAGTGATTCAAAGGTGAAATGTCTTTATTATACAGGTTATCACTTCCCACACCTGAGTCATGGATGCGGTGAAGTAAAGAAGGCCATAGTAAAGTAGGCCATGGGTCAGGAGGGTAAATACTGCTTTGTGACTGGTTGCTTATTGGATGCCAACAACCAGGGTGCCACCGCACAAAAAAACAAAGAGTATGATTGGCCTAGCAAGCCTCTACTGATCAATAGATGCCTCCACAGTTAGTGTCTGGGAGAAGGAGTGTTACATGGCACAGTAAATATAGTCTTCAATGCTCTTAGGTGCGCCTGATTTGGAAGTCTCCCACCTCTCTACGTGTCGCTCATAACCCTGACCTGCACACTTAACTGCTCACTACCCCTTTCTGAGTGGTCACAGCTATTGCTGTTTGTACACATGTCTACTTCTGCTGGAGAACTAACATACATGTATGTTTCATTGCTGTATCCTTGTGGCTGTATCACTGATGGAACACTCTCAAAGAAGAGTTAAAAATGCTCTTGTTTTTGGTTTTTGTCATTATACATCTATCGAACTAATGAAATGGGTTAGGCTACCACTAACAGATTCTCTTGGAATCTCCACAGTCCAGTACATCAACTGACTGACAGCCTCCGTTAGCTCATGTGAACCACCTTTACCTTTGAATAATTCTAGTAATCTGTTGTGATGGACACAGTTTTTACAGATTTTGCACTGTTCTACTGTAATAACAAAGATACTTTGGCTCTTCTTATCAGCACGTGTTCAGTCCCCACCATCCCTCCTTCACCCCCCACATCCCCTTTAAATTTAGCATCTCATTCACAGGCAAAAGGTGCACAATAGTTTCACACTCCCAACTTCACGGACTTGATTTAACTGTCTAATCAGGTGAAGATGCTTAGTTTCTAGTTATATCACAAACACAAGAGCTGCTGTGAGGTGGTTTGTGCCTTTGTACAGTAGTGCAATAAAATCATCCATACATGCATTTAATATTCCAAAGAGCTTAAGCTGGAGAAATAGACCGTAAGACAGGTTTAGTTTAACATAAAAACACAGAGTAGCAATTGTTTTTTACAGGTCCTGAGAAACAACTGTGCTCACAACCAAAGATTGTCTGGTTTCCTCTGGCAGCTGACTCCTTTTGCAACAGACAGGACATACCTCTTTTGGGATGTGTAAGAGGAAAAAATATCACTGTCAAAATGTTAACAATTTTACCCAAATTAATGTTCTTTTGACATTAGCATGATGTACAAATGAAACAGGGGATGGATAACTTGGACTAGTTCCTCATACACACGCCTCGTTGCTGAGCCAGAGGGGATCACATTTCTAGCATATGGTGTTAGATTTCTAGCAGGCAACCATTTTTCTCACCGTTAAAGTCTGAGGCTCAAAAGAATAACCACTTCTATCTCTCTATTACTGTAAAAAGAACCCTCAAGCTTTCCTTGAAGTGTTTCTGGATATTGTACTAAATTAGTCTAGACTAAACCTACTAACGAGTGAAAAGCAAGGTTTATTACATGATATATAGTACCCCCTGCCGTACATTATAAGTATGTTGCAAGTCACAGAGGAGTTCTTTAACAATGTAGAGATTCAAGCCCGAAGGCCGAATTCCCTTTTAATGCTATGGAACTCCATGGCAGAAGATATTTTATTGCTTATAATACATGGTCAAACCATTACTTTTCTCTCACAAACCACATAAATCCTTGGTGTCTTGCTATTTTTATGTTCCATGCAGATATGAAAAATAAAAGCATAATCTGTCTTACAAAATTAAACACACCAAAAAGCAATTAGTGACTTTTAAAAAACATATTAGAATCAGTTTAATGTAAATCAGATGAAAACAAGCTGGGTTTCACATTTTGCAGAAACATGCAGAAATTCTGTCTTTCTGGCAATGAGCTATCCCATGGAAAAGAGCAAAATATGTTGCAATAACTATCTCTTTTATAGTCATCACTTTACATTTTTAGAACATACCAGATGAATGAAATGCCAGTTCCAGTCTACATTGTCTAAACTGCATCTGTAATAATTGTCTGCGACCGCCCTTTCACCTAAATGTTGGCACTTACAGTAACCACTTAATCAATCAATAGTCACTTTATTCGGTTTAAGAATTTTCAACCATAAAAACATATAAATACATATAAATACACAGCATATCACAAACTCTCAAACCTCATATCCCCCAATTTAAATTTTCAAACAATTAAGAGAAAAATGACATTCAAAATTACATTACTCAAATTGATGGTTCCATGATAAAACAAAAGTTTAATACCAACACTAACCAAGATTAAAAATGAACGCTGTTCCACCTGGCTGTCTTTAAAACGGAAGCAATCCCATGCCAGACCAGCGCATCAGAGGTCATACTCAACCACATAAAAGCTGGGCGGTATTGCACAAAACCCCTTTCCCTCAGAAGGGGGACTAAGTATTGTTGCCTAAAAGGTGCATAAAGCTCACAAAACTTAGTAAAACAGATTAGGGTCTGTGGGTATACACCGTCACACGGACACAGTTTTATAGAGTTCTGGTCAAACTGCCCTAGCGGGAAACACAAATTACTTCTAATTACCCCCAAATGAAATCGCGTAATGAGGGTCCTTTCCCATACATTTTTTACCTCCAGGAGGTAGGTCTCTGGGCCCACCCACATCTTTGTCATAATAAAATCCCTCACTGATTTTTTCCTTAACTCCACCTCCTCTCTCTTAGCTATTAATATTTTTGAGAAATTCTCCTTCACCCACTTTTTGTCCGCGGTAGATAGTCCCTCTTGGGCATCAAAGATGTCTAATCGCCCCACAGCACTACCTTTCTTACATAAGCCAACCAGGGAATTTCCTAGGCGTGATCACATGACAAACAATCCCGCAGGATTTCCCTGTTAAGGGACGCAAAGTCATTAGACCAAATTGAGATCCACAATAGAATGGGAGCTATTTTAATGGCGTCTTCTATGAAATCCATATCCAACTCAACATGCAGGCAAAACACAGAAGTGTTTTGACCCACACCTAATAACCTTCTACAAAACGGTTTTCCTCAATTACAGGGACCCTATTTTCCGTATAGCCCCAGAGTGGGGCCCCATATATCAAAACTGGAAGACATTTGCGCCTGTATACCTCCAGCAGGGGCTTAATAGGTTTGTTACCCACCCTGGCAGCGAACTCAAACGTGGCACCTACAGTGGAATTAAAAAGTCTGCCCCTCTTAGAGATACAGGTTTTCCTGGTGGCCTTATCATCAAAAATCACTCCAAGATAAGGGCAGTCCTGTACCTTTCCAGTGACCTTCTCCTTTATTTTCAACACACCCACCTTACTCAGAGGTTTGCCATAGACCATAAAATGTGATTTGCTACAGTTTATCTCTAAATCTAAGGTTGACATAAAAGTATCATATGCTTTAACTGCCTCGTGTAAACTATTCATGGTGCGGGCCATAAGAACTGCATCATTCGCATATATCAATTCAAATAGCTCCGTACTTTCACCATGCACCCCAACCCTCACATTAGCATTAGTACCTGAATGGAGGTAGCGCAGAAGTTCCACAATATGGGAATCCATGCCCATCTGGATTAGCCTATCCCAGAGCTTGCTACGATTTACTTTATCAAAGGTGCAGCTTAGGTCCATAAAGGCAAGGTACAGGGTACCTCTCTCTTGGCTTGTGTATATTTGCCAATCATCATAAGCAGATTTAGACCCTGCTCTAGGGTACCTAACTCTTCCCTAAAGCCGTATTGAACCCTCCTCAGGATTGTATTGTCAGACATCCAATCCTCAATACGTTTTAGGATAATCCGACCCAGAATTTTTGCTGAAGAATCAAGTAGTGAAATCGGACGCTACGACTTCGGGTCTTTACGATTGCCCTTTTTGTAGACGGGTACAATACATGCGGATCTCCAAGTAGCTGGAATTCCTGCACTAACCGCTGCATTGAGGACATTAAGCAGAATGGGTGCCCACAACTGTGGGCAATATTTGTATAAGTCCATTGGAATAGCATCAGGGCCTGGGGCTTTATGGCTAGCACTGCGTTGCAGCGCCTCCTTTACCTCCTCAAGGTTGAACCTAATGGCCAGATCTGGAGGATGTCCCTGCTGATCACCCCTTAAGTCCCCTATGAGGTACCCTGAGAAAATTCCACAAAAATGGGCCACCCAAGTCTCAGGGGGAATATTAAAACCCCAGCCCTCAGAAGTTTCCGTCTCAATTGAGCCCCTATTGACCACCTTCCAGAACAGGCCAGGGTTCTTGAGTGATGCACTTTCCAGCTCCTCCCAGGCCTGCTCCTTGAGCTGTTGCTTCCTGGCCCTCAGAACGGATTTACAATGGGCCCTCGCATCTCCTACAAGAATTATATCTCTTGGTAGTTCTTTTAGTGCCTTCCTCAGAAATTTCTTAGCCTCATAACAAGGCTTACTAAACCAACCACCCTGTTGCTTACACAGAGGCTGGACAGCTGCAGTCACACCTTCTTTAATAGCTCCATTTACTTTGGATATAGCGTCCATGACTTCTCCTGGGCTGGAAGAATCAGAGTACCTAAAAACAGGTTAAAATTTTTACCCACTACCCTCTCTGTTACTTGCTGAATGTTAACCTGCTTCCAGCCGAGTCGTCTGCCCTGGCCTTTGGGTCTCACCGGGATTGGCCCACCCCGCACTAACTTCTGCATTGTCTCAGGAAAATTAAAAGAAATCCTGAGGGGATTGTGGTCATTGAAATACTGCACCACTACTTCTCCATCCTTGACCATGTTCTTTATGGATGGGGACACAAAAATATATAATCAATTGTTGTTCCAGACCCCCTACCTACAAAAGTAGGGGCCTGCTGTGTACCCACCACTCCCAGGTTGAAGAAGTTCAAAAGACCCAAACTTCCTAGGCCTTTAATCAGAGCCCCACCCCTCGCATCGTGTGATCCCTCGGCTGAATTTATCCTAGAATCCTGTTCAAAAGGGTTCTCCGTAGTACTATAGCTCCCAATTTTAGCATTAAAGTCCCCTGACACCACAGCACAGAAAGCCAGCCCAAGCCCCTCCAGCCTACACTTCATTTTCTGCAAAACAGAAAAAAGAACTTCAATTTTGCAACCAAAGTCCCAAACAGCATTGTAGAAGTTAACCAGTGCAACATTAAATTTGTTTGAAAAGACTACCCAGGTGATTAAAAAGCCCTGATGTTTACATGAAATTTGATAGGCTCTTGCTGTTTTGGAAGATCGGATTAGGGTGACTAAGCCACCTTTAGGGCGACCACCTTGAGACCTTACAGCTGGGACTGTAAATCTTTGAAAGCCATCCCACACAGCCATCCCATCCGACCAGGTCTCTTGCAGTAAGATTAAATCATACTGTGCCACAAACATTAACCAGTTACTGTCAAAAAGCTTAGAATCATACCCTGCTACATTCCATGAGATAGGGCAACACTTCATATTTAAACCATCCCGACCTTCAGTGATAAAGGCATCGGAAGTAGATTCTATCACCCCCTCTATGTGTCTCTGTACATAGCGTCAATCCACCCTCTCCAACTCTGGGGAGGTAGAACAATCATCACCCATACTGTTTGGCTGTAAAGCACCCTGCCCTGGGTTAGAATTCCTAGTTGAAGTATCGCCACTCAGCAGGGTGTGGTTATAAAAAAAAAAAAAAGGGACCACACCAATCTTACTCTTCAGCAGGAATGACAAACGTTGTGACAATCTACAATTTACAATCACACAATCCCCATTGCCAACCTTTACCCGAGGCCCGACCCAGTCAATTCTTCTGACAAACAGAATATCCTCAAAATCCTTGCAAACAAAATCACAGTTTTTACTCAGCCAGTGGCAGGTCTTGTTCTTTAATTGGACCGTGGATTCACTTATGCCCAATGCTAAGGGGGGTACATCAGTGAGAACCACCACATAAGGTGCACAGGCTGGAGGAAGCTCTAAGCAGACAAGGGGGGACCTTTCACCAAGTGTGGGTTTTGAGTCTCGCTACTGTCTTGGGTCCCGCCCACACCATCCATGTACCCACTGCCGCATGTCCGACCAGACCCACCCTACAGTTTGTCTCGGAGGTTGCTGAAAAATCTCCTGAAACAGTCTCCATGCAATGACCAGCGACCCTCAGGATAGGATAGGTTGTGGGATGTTGCGTCTCTCTCAGCAGGGGGCTAAGGTTTTCTTTTTGTTGAGGCATCCACTCAGCCAAACTACTTTGACACCTAGATTCCAAGAGACCCTCTATGGCAGGAGCCATCCTTGGTCACTCTTTACAGCTCATCTGGGAAACTGTAGTTTCAAGCGCCCGCAGTTTCTCCATAACTGGGGCCAAACAGGACTCAATCATTTCTTTGAATTTTGGCAATAGATGGCGGGATGCTGTCCGGCGCTATGTAGTGCTCACTGGGGCAACTGCTCCACCCCCTGCTCCTTGCTGCTGCTGGGACTCGGAGTCCCTGGTGTTCGCGTGTCCCACGCGGCAGGAAGCTGTCAAGCGCTATGTAGCCCTCACTAAGGGCAAAGGCTCCACCCTCTGCTCCTTGCTTCTGCTGGGACTCAGAGTCCCTGGTGTTCGAGTAATCATTGTGGCAACCCATGCCATTTCTTTATCACAGGTGACTAGAGGTGTCACAACTTCAATGTAATAAGGATATTAGAGACAGGCTTCTATAAACGGACGGCATGCTCCCATGCATTATAAAGTAATTCTCAACATGCAGGAGATTCACTGGCATTGTCCTTCAATTGTCCTCCTATCTATCCAGTCATTCACTTTACCCCCATAATAATGCATCCCACTCATATCCTATAACAGTGCCTGCCAGAGTTCCTCGAGGCTTCCTTTCCCCCTATAATCTTGATTCAGTACATCAATCACCCCAAAGTCCTGCTCGCTCGCAAGATCAAGATTTATCTGCATGATAAGGATTCTCATTAAAAATATATTCAGACCAACTTAGATACTACCTAGCTGTCATCCAGACCTGGATGTCAAACACCTAACCTAAATTTACACCCTAACAAGAAAAGTCATTCTCAATATTACATTATTATATCGTGGTTGAAATATTGACCTGCAGGAATATCACATCCACTATATCATCAAGGTAAGTTGATGATGAGGTCAGATCAGTAAATTTATACTTAACTATGAATACTGACCTTCGCAATATACTGGTAGTCAAAATGTAGAAATACTAGATGTAATACGCTTTTAAGTTGATATTTTGGCCACGATATAGTGGCATACAACCATCATGCTCTTCACCAAAGCCTGAAAACATACCAAAGTTCAATTCTCTCTGAATAACTTAGCAGCAGATGTATTCTCCTATTGAGTCAGCCCAAACACAATATCCGTTGGCTTCATCATGGAGTTCAGCCTATCCTTCAATGCTCACACTGCTACGAAAACACAGGCTGCCTGGTATCGACCACCAGAAGATCAAAATCTACCTCAATGTAACGTATTTCAAAACCACCATACGCATTTTGGTCTTCTCACATTTAGGCAGTACAACACTCGTCTCACAGAACTTTGAAATTGGCTGCTACATCAAATAGCTCAAGAAATCTCACCACACACTGCCCACTCTGAATGACTTGCCCATGGCTCCACTTGAAACCAGTATCATTCTCAAGACCCACACCATCATATTTAAAGCCACGACGTCATATTTAAAGCAGTAACAAACAGTACACCATTCCAAGCAGAAAATTAATATCTATGGGAATTAGTTCCTCAAAAGAATCAAGGAAAACAAAAAAATGATGACCCACATCTGGGCATACCCTTCACACTTAAGGTGTTGCACTAAGGAAAGCAAAAAGGTGAGGGGTGGAATGCTTGATTTAATATCAGCCACTGGTAATTACTCTGTGCTACGTACCAGTCCATCATTTTGTTGTCCACGATGCTACCTCAGACTTCAAAATCAGTCTTCATTGTGCTCCAATAATAGTCCATCCCAAACAGCACGGTCTGGTTTCCTCTGCACAAGGGACACCTGACCGGTTTGGGACTATCAGGGCTTTGCCAAAAGGGTGTAGCTTGAGTCCTGTGGCACAGTGAGCAGAGGATCCACATTTCGGCTATACTTGTTGCACTTAGGGCTCTCAGGAAAACAAAAAAGTGATGGATGGAATGCTTGAATTAATCTCTGGTAATTACTTGGGGCGACATTCTAGTCAATCATTTTTTGCCAACCATGCCACTTTAGGCAGGGACCAGTTATATGCAAGTCAGCCTTGGCCTCCTTTATTAAGAACGTTAAGCCAGAACTGCAAGGTCTTGTTTCATCTGAATGGGAAACACGAGCAGCCCCTGACTGGTGTTCTTCTCTGAGGGGACCTGGCCTGGCAGCATGGGCTGGACTGTTTCTTTAGGAGCAGGACCAAGACTGACATGCCTATGGCAGGACTCTGCATAGAGTGGCATACAAGGGAAATGTATGGACTGAAATGTAGCCCCAACCAATTGCCAGTGACTGAGATTAAGTCAAGCATTCCATCCATGACTTGCTGTTTGTTGCCTTGCATGCCCTAAACGCAAAGTGCATTCCCAGGCATATTTCCCATGTTCACTGTGCCACAGGACTCAAGCTACACCTTACTGACGAGGCCTGTGTAGCACAAAACTGGTCTCAGGTTCCTCGTATTCCCGTCAAATGGGACCTAGCCTGGCAGATCTGGCTGCATTGAGAGCAGAACTCTGTTTAGAGCAGCAAGTATTTGTCCATCATTTGTTACTAGTTGTAGATCGCAAAAGTGAAGAACATCACCAGATTAGGGATGCAGAAATGTAAAAAATAAAAAAATACAAAGTACATGCCTTCCCATTGGAGCAGCATAATTGTGTGCACTCCACTTCTATAGCAAGACATATACAAGTGTGCATTTTACTAATCATTTGCAGTAAGTGGCTGTATAATACTTTTAATGAGAACCACTAGCCGAATTATATTAGATGTATTCACCATTAAGACAATATATGCTTCTTCAAGATTGTGTTGAACATAATCATGTATGCTAACTGTATTCATTTGGGACCAGTTAAAACTAGAGCTGGACCTGTAAAAACTAGAGTTGGCCTAATTTGGAACCAGGCCTTAGTGCACACATTATGTTTCATAAAGTATTGCAAATGTTTTGTTTGTTTCTTTCTTTGCAGTTGTCTGTTAGCTGCTCATTGTATTAGAGCAATAGACTACTGAACTTTAGATTAACTTTTGGCCTTGTACGTAGAGCCTGAGACCGTGGAAGATGGCATTGTGTACCAGGCGAGCTAGACTGTTTTTTTTATTCAAGGTTGTTCACATGATTATTTCTTTGATGGGAGCTATGAAAATAGGGAGTCTACCTGCTCCCCGAGAACAGTACTTTTTGATTGGTTTGTTCTGTGGAAGATGATAAAGAGAAGCCTTCTAGAAACTATTTTCATGCTTTATTTGTGTGTTCTTTAGAATAGCTAATAAGACCCTATCCTAACTCTGCTGAGAGAAGACCTCTTCTCGACTCTGCCTATTTCTTCTGCTCAGACTGTAAAGCTTCATGCTTGAACACCCACACTCTTTCCATTGAACCTTAAATCTGGTTCATCTGATGCTGGCACCTTTCTCATAAAACTTTCCTGGTTAATTTCTATATTTTATTTAGAACAGGGACGTTTCTTTATGGAACCTGGTTGAGTCACATTTTGCTAGCTGTATGTCATCTTGATTTACATCTTGTTTTTGATTATATATATAAATGTAAACTGCACAAACATTTAAATAAGTACATTCTTACTGTATTTTTCCATCAATCCTGATGATTGATTAAAATTGTAACATGAACTAAAATTGTTAATAAACGATTAAGGTTTGGACCACCATCCTTTTTGTCCTTTCTGTGGAGCAATATTGGTTTCACTGTACTTGGAATGTATTTCTGTTGTTAGCTCCCTTCTTACACTTCATGTAGACAATCAAAGGCCCATACAACTAGTGGGAGGTTTTGTTTGATGATTGTGAGAAAACAGGGCTGATTGCAGAGGCCCCCTAACTTTTTGCCCCCATTTTCCACTTGTTGCTGGTGTTTTCCTGACTCTGATGGTGCCCTGGGTACTGCTAACCATTCCCAGGGCCTGTGCTCTGTATAAAATGGATATGCAAATTAGGCTAATTATAATTGGCTAAGTTAACCTACCTATAAGTCCCTAGTATATGGTAGGGCATGTAGGTTTAGGGACCACAGCATAGGTGGTGCACCCATAGGTGCACTGCTGAGGTGCCCAGTGTCATTTTAAAGGCAGCCCTGCCTTGCTGGCTGCTTTTAAATTAAAGTTATATGCAAATTCGACTTTGGAATTAAAAATAGTTCCAAAGTCTTAAACTACCTTATTTTTACATATAAGTCACCCCTAAGGTGTGCCCTATGTGCCCCTAGGGCTGGGTGCCATGTAACTATAAGCAGGGACTTTATAGAAATAGTTGTATAAGCCCTGGTGAGGTAAAAACAGCCAAATTCGTTATTCCCTCATGGTAGTAAATGGGCTTCATAGGCTAGAATGGGGAGACTTTATTTTAATTTTTAAAGTCTCCTTAAATGATGCATTCCAACAGTTTGGTATCAAATTAATTGTTGTAATAAATCCCACAACTTCCAGTTGTTGGATTTAATATAACTTGTTCAGGTAAAGAGTTTTAAACTTTACCTGAAAAGTTGCCAATTTCAGCCCTGCATTGTTTTTGCTGCTGTGCTCTGATTGGCCAGCCTCTAGCAGCTTGGCCAAGCTGCCTTGATGAGGTGTGAAGTGGCCTGGCTTCACACAAAGGAATGTGCCTGTGGGAAGGAATCTCCCCTAAGCAGATGGTGAGGCAGGAAGTGGGAGGGCTGCCAAACTGGTCTTCAAAGGCAGAGAAGAACATTTGGAGCAACCAGCAACACCCCCACATCCTGCAACCCCAGACAACTAGGTGCCACCTTGATTAGATTAGGAGAGGGCAGGAGAGGGGTGTGTTTATGATTTTTAGCCACACCAGTGGGTGGGCTCAGCCAGATGTAACCTCCAAAAATCAAATTCAGCCATGATGGATTTTTAGAGAATGTTGCCTCCTGGGATTGATTTTTGCCACACTTCCCAGAAAGTGGTCATCACAGGGGGAAGGACCCTGCACCTGATTGGAGAACCAGGACCCCCCTGCTTTTCACCCAGGAGCAAGGATAAAACTGGCAGACCTGCACCCACACCTCAGTTCCCTACCACATCCAACAAGGAAGAACTACAGAAGAAGGACTGCCCTGCTGGACCCCTGGCCTGCACCTGGAACCTGCACCCAGAAGGACTGCACCAGCTGCACAAGTTGGCTTCACCACAAGAAGGACTTTGCCTGGCTTCAACTGGTTCAAGGAGGGACTCCCTGTTTGCTACATGTGAAAAATTGCTAACCAGAGTCCCCTGGACCAACTCCTGAAGGAAGCGACCAGCTGACCACTGTCCAGTGGCCAAAAAGGAGTTTGCGCCAGGTGCATTCTGGGAGTTGTAGTCCGCACCCCCCCGAGGACCATCTCAGAACTTCTGGACCCTTGGGGTGAGCTGTGGGCCTTTAAAAGAACCTTAAAAGGACATCTGGGAGAAGCCCCAGAAGTTTGGAGAAGTTTGGAGAACTTTTTAAAAAAAAGCTCCATAGAGGGACCGACCCGCCGCGGCAACTCTAGCCGGCTTGCCTCAACCGCGACCCGGCCTGATTTGCTGGTTCGTCCTGGTAAAGAAAATCTCCAAAAAAGGAGACTAAGTCCGAAGGTAAAAAGTTGAGCAGGACCTCCCAGCCAGTGTATTCGAGGAGGGCTCCATGGACGTCGGATCAAGATCCATGTTTACCCCGTTCGAAGGATTTTCACCTCGAAAAAACGACTAAGTCCGAAGGTAAAAATCTCCACCGAGGATTCCCGCATCACGTATCCGGAGAAGGGCTCCAAGAGGTCGGATCGGACTGGCAGGTTCGTCCCGCTGAAGAAAATCTTCGAAAAAGAGACTAAGTGTGAAGGTAAACTTTTAACCGAGGCCTCCCGCGGCCTGTAGCCGAGCAGGGCTCCATCGCGGTCGGCCTGAAACTTTGACTTTGCCCCGGTCGAGGTGCAACCAGATGACCCGATTGGCGCTTTTTGTTTCTAGGCGCTAAAAAATAATAATTCTTTAAAAATTCATATCTCCGGTTCCCCTTATCCGATTGTATTAGTTTTGCTGTCATTTTAAAGATAAACATATAATCTATTTTTATAAAATGGTTTTGGATTTTTAAACTGTTTCCTGTGTTTGATTTAATTACTGTTTTGTGATATTTGAATGCTTTACACGCTGTCTCCTAAGTTAAGCCTTGACGCTCGTTGCCAAGCTACCAAGGGTTGAGCTGGGGTTAATTTACTGAGACCTAACTGGACCTTAGTGGAGGTTAGTGGCCTATTGCTAAGTGTAGGTACCTACCTGCCCTTACCAATAACCCATTTTCCAACAATGATTTTACCCAAAAACTCGTCATGAAAAAAATACCTCTCGATCTCTATCTACCTGCCCAGAATATGGAAAAACATACTCATATATACCAGCCTTGCCTCATCTTTCCTGTAGGCCAGATAATATCTGAAGACACATCTCTACAAAGGGCATTTAATCAATTGATATAATACAACATCACACTTATTCCATGCGCAATTAAAGATTTTCTTCCCTCTCGTCTAGCTATATACACAATCTTGAATCATCTTCCTTCCCAGTTCTTGCATGCTGGTGCGTCAGTGGGTGCTGCTCCATTGTACTCAGCTAGAACCTGGCCATATAAATACCTGCTCCAACCCACCCACCTACTCCTCTAAGCTTTTGATGAAGTAGCGTGACTGCTGCAGCATTTGATGACCTCATTGTAAAAAGAACCAGAAAATGAAAGAAGGAAAAGCAAATCCATTAACTAAATCTGAGTGTTCTGTAAAAGTGTGTTACTAGGTCTATTTGGATATAGAAAATACAGTGATACCAGCACGCTTTTTGTTCTAAGTATAATTCTGAAGACATGTTGTTAGTGGCTGTAGAGCAGCTATTTGGGTAATGCGAATACATCAGTTCCAAGTCTTCCTTTTACACAACAGTCTATTTGCTGATGTTCCAGGCATAATACTTAACATATTTCTTTTCCTGAGGCAATGAACAGTATGTGATGCTGAGGAAAACATAAACTTGATCGGTCTAATGCTTGCAAAGGTTTCGACCACTGGCAAACGCAGAGCTGCCTTCTAGTCCATTTTGTTTTACAAACCTGGCTTGGCCCTGCTCCAAAAGCCGAGTACAAGTTGCCATGCCAAACCCATCTGAATGGGAGCATAAGCAACCCCAACCAGGTTTCAGGTTTCGGCCTTGTAGGATCCCTTCAGAGACATAGCTTGAATCTTGTGAAATAGCCACATTTGGGCATACACAGAGGTGATGAGTGGGATGGTCCCAAAATTCTCAGTCAGTTTCATGCTGGGTATCCAAAAATCTGCAATTCATATCAATGGAGTATATTGTGCCTCTCCTCCTGATACTCTTTTGAATTTTGCCCAAAATAGGGACAATTTGATTAGGAAAAATATCTTAGTCTTTCAAAGAGGTCTGCATTATACAGTACTTAGCTCCAACATTTACTGACACATGAAATTAAGGAAAGCCTGGGTAATCTCACCATTAGCCACAATTCTAGAACAGCTGCACATGAATCCTGTAAGAAACACCCTGCTCTGCACCAGGAGTGTTTGCTTTGTTCTACATGCAGAAAGAGGTGACCATCTACCTTTTCACTAGATGACAGGAAGGATATTTACCACCTGCCAGGCCCTTATTACCAGGCAGATTTGTGCACTATATGGCAGACTTTTAAAAAATGTGTATTATTAATAGTCAAAAGTCAATAGAAAGTTGTTGCGTCTCAGGTTAAAGTATTATCATACAAGATATACTAATAATAGTGATTTGAGCAATTAAGGGTCACTGTAGGTAAGTCAAACTGGTGTATCATGGCGGTCATGGGCACTAATGCTTGCAAAGAAAATTGACCCACCCGGGGTTTGGTTTGGCTACTAAAAAATAAGCATAAATGGGGTGCAGTGGTCCCCACATCCTTGTATTCTAGGTCTACTGCACATGCTGGACTAATGATAGCTATATCAAGGTGGAAATAGACAAAATTACATGCAGGATAAAGTAATACAATTTTTTTCAAAAGAGCCTCATTAATGGACCATCCTCCATACTGTGATGAACCCACTCTTGGATATATTGTGCAACATCATAGTGGAAACCGCCTTGATGTGCCCAAAAAAGCAGTATTCTGAATGTAGTTTATCGTCAAGCCACAGAAAACAGGCGCAACAGAATGGGCTTCCTAGAAAAAGGTCTCAAAGGAGTTAACTTCAACACAAACTTCACAAACACAAAAGCTAACCTGAAAATAATCAAAATGTACTCACCCGATACAACTCGTAGCCAATAGCGTGGAAATCTTTTCCAAACTTCCTCTGCTTCCTACGGTTCTTCTGCATTAGGCCCACCACAACAGTGCAGCATGGCTCGTGGCTGCCCCCCTCATGGTCATCGTCTGGCTCATCTAGTTTAATCTTAAACTGTGGGTTGGTCCAGTATGTAGCTGAAAAACAGAAATATTTACAAAGATATTCTCATAATATTAACAGCAGCAGCTAAACCCACCATTGGAGGAATAAAGGGTTTCTTTGTGTTAATGGAAAGAGGGGGTTCTGCAGCGTAAGTTAAATTATATCCTCTTGTCACCACTCTGGTGGCTCTTGCAAGCTGTCCGGTGTTTTTCACTGACTGGTAAAGAGCCCTGTACTTCCATCTAAATGCTCTATATATGGAGTTGACTGTATTAATTGTGGTGTGATGAAATACATGTTTCAAGATATATGCAATCAGTTATTTCTGTAGCACCTGTATGTATGTATGTATATATTTATGTATGTATGTACATATGCATATATGTATATATGTGGTATTTGTATAGTGTGAACTTAGTCCAAAGTAGCAGAGGACTGCACAGGGCCCCTCAATTGATTTTTGAAGGTATAAAGTAAATTTCTCATATAGTTGGGCTTCTCCTTCTATGACCTGATTGGAATCATCATGGTTCATTTACTCTAAAAGTCCTATGTGAAAAACACGTTATCCCTTTGTTAATATTTCGGCTCACATTTTTAAACAAAAATGAATAACAGGAGAGTTCTTGCTTTCCTGATTAGTGAATACTACAAATTACATGTTGTGTTCCAAAAATGCATGCTGTAGCATGTAGAGAAGAGTTACAACCCATAACCCACCCCCTTGGTGGCTCTTTAATATAATTGTGGGTGTCTAGTCTATCTTGTCTAATTGCAGACTCTGACCACCATTTACCTGGATGGTTTCGGCATCCTCCAGCCGTGGTTCCCCGTCGCCAGCTTCCATTAAATAAGGTTGTGCTCCACTTGTGGAGCTTGTCACTGGTGAAAATATCAGGAGTCATGTTACAGATCTCCAGCCGGCTGTACTTACACAAGAAATCTGTATAGGCCATCCTGAGAACAACCAAAAACAAGGTGCGTTAATCTTCCAGATAAAGGAGCTCTGCTCCACATCCACAACACTGTGAAACAGCTACGCTAGTTCAAACCCAAGTTCCCTATTGACACTATGTAGGAACAGGAAAATCACACTGATGAGTAGAGTTGCTAAGATTTTCTTTGAACCTCTCAACAGATGTATTTTTAGACCATTGTAGGAAAGGGTATATGGGTAATTCTTAAAGAATTAGTTTACTGCACTTGGGGCCCGATGTTCCATGAGAAAGGGAAAAATGTGGTTGAAAATTGCCCATTGACTTTTTGCAACATATCTTTGACCCAGGGAGCGAATCCATGTAGTAATAGGTCGCAGTAAAAAATTTCCATTTGCAGGGTGCCGCAGAACAACCTGTCTAATCAATAATAATTAGGTAGGTCGTTATTTGCCAACCCTTGTGACAGGCTACAAACAAAGGACCTGTGTTTGCATCCTCAAATGAGAAACTTTCTTTTCAAAGCAACTTATGACTGTTAAATGAAAAGAAGCTGCTTTTAAAATGTAATGTCCCCTATTTGACAATACATTGGGAGGAGCAGGTATCTGTCTTCTGGACCACTGCCTGCTCCACTTGAGGTCACCTGATAAGGAACAACTTCTCCTTTGGGAATCAGTTACTTCTTACTTTAAGGTGTTGGTAATACACTGATACATACTCATGTGAATTGTGATTAGGAGGGGACACCACTTTCATGGTGAATTGTAATTCAGAATTCATTTTGCAAGGCTTTACCAATGTCCAAAATGGGCTTAGTAAATAGAAAAAAAACATGTTGCTGTCACAAGCCTAGTGATTTTCCCAAATGCAAGGTTTGCAATTTCAGCATGGCTTTGTACATCTGGGTCTTTCATTAATAAAATTAAAACTATGTATTTTAATCAAATGGTTAGAGAGAAAATTCACAATCAGTAAACCGTGTTTTATGCTACAGTTGCGGACTCCATTAAAGATTACACTGTGGCCTGCATCCTTGTTTTGATCAGAGACAAATGTAGCTATTAAGGGTACTGTGTAAATTAAGATTGGCACAATGTATCAAGGTTTCCCAATAATACTTTATTGTGTAAAGCCAATTTGATCCAAGCCATAGAAATAATTATTGCTTGTTTGAGCAATAACAGGGCTAAAGGCATCATTCAAAGGTAGGTGATATTGGTATACCCTCACCTCTGGATAAAAAGCTAAATCTGAAGGAGAATTCCCAGTAGAAATTTCTTCCTCAATGGAAATACAATGGTGGAGAAAATGACATGGATAATTTTTTGCAATTTATGTTGGTAGTGCTTATGTGAGGCAGCCAGTATAGGCTGAAAGATTCTATGAGGAATATGACTGACCATTAATGTATGTATGATCTGTCCTTGATTATTTGAGCCAGCGAAATGCCAAGGGGCAGGTTCACAAAAGCATTTATTAATACCAGAAGTAATACTTCAGGAGTACTCATTACATACTCTTACATGCCTACATGAACCAGCCCCAAAATGTCCAACTGCCTATTAGCAAAAGTGCAAAGAGGGCACAGTCATTTATGTAATAAGTAACTGTGGATAAATATTCCCTGAATATTCCTATTTTATTTCCATTTCAGGTGTTTTGGGTCTAAATCACGAAGGAATGTAAGAGTACATAAAAGAGCAACACAGTACTACGACTTTACTTTACATTCGCCAACAGTCCTTTGTGAATATTCCGCTAAAATATAAAGCTGAATGTAAGCAATTGTATAATGAGAGAAAGTTATTATCAGTGGCACTATCAGATTGAGGCAATATAAGCTATCAAATGGCCAGAAGCTTTAGTGCCTTTATTTATTACTATATCACTTCTGTCTAGAGGTATTTAACAAAATGTCATGTAATCACATTTATATAGCACCACTTGGTGGCCAAAGGATCTATTTCCAGACCGGTGACAAGTAGGTAAGTCGGCTGCCTCCAATATGTATATCTAGTGCTGCATTTTTATATTTTGCAATTTGTTGGCCAACAGTTTTGCTGGACATTTGAAAGGGCATTTACAAACATAGAGGTTAGCTGAAATAAACGCCTCAGCAAGAAACCTAACCATGTGTGATCTATGAAAGGCTGCAACCCTCTGACTTTTGTGATAAAATAGTTTTTGGATGTGTTACTTGCTGCTGCTTAGTTTTCCTTGCAAACCTTTGAGTCCATGCAGGATTGTAAAATTAACTATCATAATAACATTGGTACATATGGCCTTTACACCTAATTCTTAAGCTACAATGACTTATGTTGAAGTTAACCAATTCAATTAAACTTATCAATGTCAATTGGTTCATTAAAGGATCTGTGACTGGGTGATGATTTGCAGGTAAAAGGTAATTTTGTTTTGTGGATACAATAACCTCATGTGCTAACTTACTACTTCATTTCTTCGTCTAACATTCAGTCTGGATTGAGCTTTACTCAATAGTAAATAAATGTAGGAGGGAACCTTTTGCTTTTATCAGCCATATATGTGGAGTTAGGTGATAAGACCTCTTACTTATAGTGTTGCGAGTCAGCCAATTGACGTTAATCTCATACCATGTTTTTGGAAGAGTTGGTTTAGATAATTTTTGATACAGGCAAGATTCAGACAAATGTAGGAGATCTGTATAAGCATTCATGCAAAACAACGCAATGCAAAAAAAGTATCAATTTATTAACCAATTTAAAGGCCCATGTGCACAGGGGTAAATGGATTGCAACGAGCTACTGCACATGCAACCGTTAGTGATTAATGCCCTTGGTTTGCCAGAATCCTGAGTGCAACATGCCCATACAGAATTTGGTTCCATATGCACTTGTAAAGCAGCAATTGATAGTGTATGCATGTGCAATGATCAGCCAGTCTACAGCTACACATATGCACAAATCTCTTTTTGCTGTTAACTGGTCCTGTGCCAAGGACTTAACAATTACGTCCTCGTACTGGAGCATGGGGAGAGCGCTAGCCCTCCCACCATGAGCCTCCACACAACCCCCCCAGGGCTTCCCCTTCCAACCTGCCCCTCTGATCTCCCAGTGACGTCTGATGACTGACCTCATCAGAGGTCACCTCCCATCGCGTTGGAAGCATGGGTTCCAGTGCGACCCAGGAGAAAAAGATAATTTTCTCCTCGGTACGGGGGCAGGCGAGGTCAGGGAGGCATGAAAAGGGAAGGAAAGTCTTTTCCTTCCCTTTTCATGTCTCTCTGAGCATTGCTGCAGCACGATCGTGTAGCGGATTGTGCTGCAGGAATTCCCACTAGACACCAGGGAGTTTTTTTTTTTTATTGGCATAAGGGAAGCGACCCCTTTGGCAAGGGTCGCTCCCCAAGTGGGGTAGGGGGTTATTTTTTCTAAGGCCATTGCTGCCCCCACGGGGGCAGATGGGCCTATATTAATTAGGCCGATCTGCCCCCACGGGGAGCAGAAGCCATTAGACACCAGGGATTTTTTTTATTTATTATGTTTACAAGGGGAGCAACCCCTTAGGCAAGGGTCCACAGGGGGCAATTTTATTATTAGCCCTTTTCTGCCCCATCCCGGGGGCAGATCAGCCTATATTAATTAGGCCGATCTGCCTCCAAGGGGCGCAGAAGGAACTACACACGAGGGAATTTTCTTTTTGAAATTGGTATAAGGGGAGTGACCCCTTTGGCAAGGGTCGCTCCCCAAGGGGGGTTATTTTTTCTAAGGCCATTGCTGCCCCCACGGGGGCAGATGGGCCTATATTAATTAGGCCGATCTGCCCCCACGGGAGCAGAAGCCATTAGACACCAGGGATGTTTTGTTTTTTATTATGTTTACAAGGGGAGCAACCACTTAGGCAAGGGTCCCCAGGGGTCAATTTTATTATTAGCCCTTTTCTGCCCCATCCCGGGGGCAGATCAGCCTATATTAATTAGGCCGATCTGCCTCCAGGGGGAGAAGAAGGAACTACACACGAGGGAATTTTCTTTTTGAAATTGGTATAAGGGGAGTGACCCCTTTGGCAAGGGTCAATTTTCTTTGGGAAAATGTGATGTGTCCACGTTGTGTTTTGCGGCATTTCCTGTCGCGGGCACTAGGCCTACCCACACAACTGAGGTACCATTTTTATCAGGAGACTTGGGGGAATGCTGGGTGGAAGGAAATTTGTTGCTCCTCTCAGATTCCAGAACTTTCTAACACCGAAATGTGAGGAAAAAGTAGTTTTTGTTTTGCCAAATTTTGAGATTTGCAAAGGATTCTGGGTAACCGAACCTGGTTAGAGCCCCACAAGTCACCCCATCTTGGATTCCCCTAGGTCTCTATTTTTCAAAATTGCACAGGTTTGTTAAGTTTCGCTAGGTGCTGGCTGAGCTAGAGGCCAAAATCAACAGCTAAGCACTTTGCAAAAAACAAGTCTGTTTTCTTTGGGAAAATGTGATGTGCCCATATTGGGTTTTGGGGCATTTCCTGTCGCGGGCACTAGGCCTATCCACACAAATGAGGTACCATTTTTATCGGAAGACTTGAGTGAATGCTGGGTGGAAGGAAATTTGTGGCTCCTCTCAGATTCCAGAACTTTCTGTCACTGAAATGTGAGGGAAAAGTGTTTTTTTGCCAAATGTTGAGGTTTGCAGAGGATTCTGGCTAACAGAACCTGGTGAGAGCCCTACAAGTCACCCCATCTTGGATTCCCCCTGGTCTACAGTTTTAGAAAATTCACAGGTTTGGTAGGTTTCCCTAGGTGCCGGCTGAGCTAGAGGCCAAAATCCACAGCTAGGCACTTAGCTAAGAACAGGTCTGTTTTCTTTTGGAAAATGTGATATGTCCTTGTTGTGTTTTGGGGCATTTCCTATCGTGGGCACTAGGCCTACCCACACAAATGAGGTACCATTTTTATTGGGAGATTTGGGGGAATGCTGGGTGGAAGGAAATTTGTGGCTCCTCTCAGATTCCAGAACTTTCCATCACCGAAATGTGAGGGAAAAGTGTTTTTTTGCCAAATTTTGAGGTTTGCAAAGGATTCTGGGTGACAGAACCTGGTGAGAGCCTCACAAGTCACCACATTCTGAATTTCCCCAGGTGACTAGTTTAAAAAAATGTATAGGTTTGTTAGGTTTCCCTAGATGCCGGCTGAGCTAAAGGCTAAAATCCACAGCTAGGCACTTTCCAAAAAACACGTCAGATTTCAATGTAAAAATATGATGTGTCCATGTTGCGTTTCCTGTCGCGGGCACTATGCCTACCCATGCAAGTGAGGCACCATTTTTATCGGGAGGCTTGGGGGAACACAGAATAGAAGAGCAAGTGTTATTGCCCCTTGTCTTTCTCTAAATTTATTTTTCCAAATGTAAGACAGTGTGTAAAAAAGACGTGTATTTGAGAAATGCCCTGTAATTCACATGCTAGTATGGGCACCCCAGAATTCAGAGATGTGCAAATAACCACTGCTTCTCAACACCTTATCTTGTGCCCATTTTGGAAATACAAAGGTTTCCTTGATACCTATTTCTGACTCTTTATATTTCACCAAATGAATTGCTGTATACCCAGTATACAATTAAAACCAATGGCAAGGTGCAGGTCATTTATTGGCTCTGGGTACCTGGGGTTCTTAATGAACCTACAAGCCCTATATATCCCCACAACTAGATGAGTTCCACAGATGTAATGGTATATTGCTTTCCAAATTCTGACATCACAGGAAAAAGTTACAGAGTAAAACGTGGAGAAAAATTGCTGGTTTTTTTCACCTCAATTTCAATATCTTTTTATTTCAGCTGTTATTTTCTTTAGGAAAACCTTGTAGGATCTACACAAATGACCCCTTGCTGAATTCAGAATGTTGTCTACTTTTCAGGAATGTTTAGCTGTCCAGGATTCAGCATTGGTTTCATACCCATTTCGGTCACTAACTGGAAGGAGGCTAAAAGCACAAAAAATAGTAAATATGGGGTACGTCTCAGTAAAATGCCAAAATTATGTTGAAAAATGTGGTTTTCTGATTCAAGTCTGCCTGCTCCTGATAGCTGGGAAGATGGTGATTTTAGCACCACAAACCCTTTGTTGATGCCATTTTCAGGGAAATAAACACAAGCCTTCTTCTGCAGCCCTTTTTTCTTTTTTTTTTTCTTCAAAAACTAACTTTTTGCTTTATTTTGGCTAATTTCTTGGTCTCCTCCAGGGGAACCCACAAACTCTGAGTACCGCTAAAATCCCTAGGATGTTGGAAAAAAGGACGCAGGTTTTGCATGAGTAGCTTATGTGGACAAATAGGTATGAGGGTGTAAGGAAATGCCTCCTTGGCATGGTTGCCCCCTGACTTTTTGCCTTTGCTGATGCTATGTTTACAATTGAAAGTGTGCTGAGGCCTGCTAACCAGGCCCCAGCACCAGTGTTCTTTCCCTAACCTGTACTTTTGTATCCACAATTGGCAGACCCTGGCATCCAGATAAGTCCCTTGTAACTGGTACCTCTAGTACCAAGGGCCCTGATGCCAAGGAAGGTCTCTAAGGGCTGCAGCATGTCTTATGCCACCCTGGAGACCTCTCACTCAGCACAGACACACTGCTTACCAGCTTGTGTGTGCTAGTGAGGACAAAACGAGTAAGTCGACATGGCACTCCCCTCAGGGTGCCATGCCAGCCTCTCACTGCCTATGCAGTATAGGTAAGACACCCCTCTAGCAGGCCTTACAGCCCTAAGGCAGGGTGCACTATACCATAGGTGAGGGTACCAGTGCATGAGCATGGTACCCCTACAGTGTCTAAACAAAACCTTAGACATTGTAAGTGCAGGGTAGCCATAAGAGTATATGGTCTGGGAGTCTGTCAAACACGAACTCCACAGCACCATAATGGCTACACTGAAAACTGGGAAGTTTGGTATCAAACTTCTCAGCACAATAAATGCACACTGATGCCAGTGTGCATTTTATTGTAAAATACACCACAGAGGGCACCTTAGAGGTGCCCCCTGAAACTTAACCGACTATCTGTGTAGGCTGACTAGTTTTAGCAGCCTGCCACAAACCGAGACATGTTGCTGGCCCCATGGGGAGAGTGCCTTTGTCACTCTGAGGCCAGTAACAAAGCCTGCACTGGGTGGAGATGCTAACACCTCTCCCAGGCAGGAATTGTCACACCTGGCGGTGAGCCTCAAAGGCTCACCTCCTTTGTGCCAACCCAGCAGGACACTCCAGCTAGTGGAGTTGCCCGCCCCCTCCGGCCAGGCCCCACTTTTGGCGGCAAGGCCGGAGAAAATAATGAGAATAACAAGGAGGAGTCACTGGCCAGTCAGGACAGCCCCTAAGGTGTCCTGAGCTGAGGTGACTCTAACTTTTAGAAATCCTCCATCTTGCAGATGGAGGATTCCCCCAATAGGGTTAGGATTGTGACCCCCTCCCCTTGGGAGGAGGCACAAAGAGGGTGTACCCACCCTCAGGGCTAGTAGCCATTGGCTACTAACCCCCCAGACCTAAACACGCCCTTAAATTTAGTATTTAAGGGCTACCCTGAACCCTAGAAAATTAGATTCCTGCAACTACAAGAAGAAGGACTGCCTAGCTGAAAACCCCGGCAGAGGAAGACCAGAAGACGACAACTGCCTTGGCTCCAGAAACTCACCGGCCTGTCTCCTGCCTTCCAAAGATCCTGCTCCAGCGACGCCTTCCAAAGGGACCAGCGACCTCGACATCCTCTGAGGACTGCCCCTGCTTCGAAAAGACAAGAAACTCCCGAGGACAGCGGACCTGCTCCAAGAAAAGCTGCAACTTTGTTTCCAGCGGCTTTAAAGAACCCTGCAAGCTCCCCGCAAAAGGCGTGAGACTTGCAACACTGCACCCGGCGACCCCGACTCGGCTGGTGGCGATCCAACACCTCAGGAGGGACCCCAGGACTACTCTAAGACTGTGAGTACAAAAACCTGTCCCCCCTGAGCCCCCACAGCGCCGCCTGCAGAGGGAATCCCGAGGCTTCCCCTGACCGCGACTCTTTGAATCCAAAGTCCCGACACCTGGGAGAGACCCTGCACCCGCAGCCCCCAGGACCTGAAGGACCGGACTTTCACTGGAGGAGTGACCCCCAGGAGTCCCTCTCCCTTGCCCAAGTGGAGGTTTCCCCGAGGAACCCCCCCCTTGCCTGCCTGCAGCGCTGAAGAGATCCCTAGATCTCCCATTGACTTCCATTACAAACCCGACGCTTGTTTCGACACTGCACCCGGCCGCCCCCGCGCTGCTGAGGGTGAAATTTCTGTGTGGACTTGTGTCCCCCCCGGTGCCCTACAAAACCCCCCTGGTCTGCCCTCCGAAGACGCGGGTACTTACCTGCAAGCAGACCGGAACCGGGGCACCCCCTTCTCTCCATTCTAGCCTATGTGTTTTGGGCACCACTTGGAACTCTGCACCTGACCGGCCCTGAGCTGCTGGTGTGGTGACTTTGGGGTTGCTCTGAACCCCCAACGGTGGGCTACCTTGGACCAAGAACTGAACCCTGTAAGTGTCCTACTTACCTGGTAAAACTAACAAAAACTTACCTCCCCCAGGAACTGTGAAAATTGCACTGTGTCCACTTTTAAAACAGCTATTTGTCAATAACTTGAAAAGTATACATGCAATCTTGATGATTTGAAGTTCCTAAAGTACTTACCTGCAATACCTTTCGAATGAGCTATTACATGTAGAATTTGAACCTGTGGTTCTTAAAATAAACTAAGAAAATATATTTTTCTATACAAAAACCTATTGGCTGGATTTGTCTCTGAGTGTGTGTACCTCATTTATTGTCTATGTGTATGTACAACAAATGCTTAACACTACTCCTTGGATAAGCCTACTGCTCGACCACACTACCACAAAATAGAGCATTAGTATTATCTATTTTTACCGCTATTTTACCTCTAAGGGGAACCCTTGGACTCTGTGCATGCTATTCCTTACTTTGAAATAGCACATACAGAGCCAACTTCCTACATTGGTGGATCAGCGGTGGGGTACAAGACTTTGCATTTGCTGGACTACTCAGCCAATACCTGATCACACGACAAATTCCAAAATTGTCATTAGAGATTGATTTTTGCAATTTGAAAAGTTTTCTAAATTTTTAAAAGACCTGCTAGGGCCTTGTGTTAGATCCTGTTTAGCATTTCTTTTAGAGTTTAAAAGTTTGTTAAAAGTTTGAATTAGATTCTAGAATCAGTTTTAGTCTCTTAAAAAGTATTCCAACTTTTAGAAGCATAATGTCTAGCACAGATGTGAATGTGGTGGAACTCGACACCACACCTTACCTCCATCTACAGATGAGAGAGCTAAGGTCACTCTGTAAACTAAAGAAAATAACAATGGGCCCCAAACCTACCAAAATACAGCTCCAGGAGCTTTTGGCAGAGTTTGAAAAGGCCAACCCCTCTGAGGGTGGCAACTCAGAGGAAGAGGATAGTGACTTGGAGGACAATTCCCCCCTACCAGTCCTATCTAGGGAGAACAGGGTCCCTCAAACCCTGACTCCTAAAATAATAGTCAGAGATGCTGGTTCCCTCACAGGAGAGACCAACACCTCTGAAATCACTGAGGATAGCCCCAGTGAAGAGGACATCCAGTTAGCCAGGATGGCCAAAAGATTGGCTTTGGAAAGACAGATCCTAGCCATAGAGAGGGAAAGACAAGAGATGGGCCTAGGACCCATCAATGGTGGCAGCAACATAAATAGGGTCAGAGATTCTCCTGACATGTTGAAAATCCCCAAAGGGATTGTAACTAAATATGAAGATGGTGATGACATCACCAAATGGTTCACAGCTTTTGAGAGGGCTTGTGTAACCAGAAAAGTGAACAGATCTCACTGGGGTGCTCTCCTTTGGGAAATGTTCACAGGAAAGTGTAGGGATAGACTCCTCACACTCTCTGGGCAAGATGCAGAATCTTATGACCTCATGAAGGGTACCCTGATTGAGGGCTTTGGATTCTCCACTGAGGAGTACAGGATTAGGTTCAGGGGGGCTCAAAAATCCTCGAGCCAGACCTGGGTTGACTTTGTTGACTACTCAGTGAAAACACTAGATGGTTGGATTCAAGGCAGTGGTGTAAGTAATTATGATGGGCTGTACAATTTATTTGTGAAAGAACACCTGTTAAGTAATTGTTTCAATGATAAACTGCATCAGCATCTGGTAGACCTAGGACCAATTTCTCCCCAAGAATTGGGAAAGAAGGCGGACCATTGGGTCAAGACAAGGGTGTCCAAGACTTCAACAGGGGGTGACCAAAAGAAAGGGGTCACAAAGACTCCCCAGCAGAAGGGTGATGAGACAACCAAAACTAAAAATAGTAAAGAGTCTTCTACAGGCCCCCAAAAACCTGCACAGGAGGGTGGGCCCAGAGCCTCTTCACAAAACAATGGGTACAAGGGTAAAAACTTTGATCCCAAAAAGGCCTGGTGTCATAGCTGTAAACAGCATGGACACCAAACTGGAGACAAGGCCTGTCCCAAGAAAGGTTCCACTCCAAACTCCCATCCAGGTAACACTGGTATGGCTAGTCTCCAAGTGGGATCAACAGTGTGCCCAGAGCAAATCAGGGTCCACACTGAAGCTACTCTAGTTTCTGAGGGTGGGGTGGATTTAGCCACACTAGCTGTCTGGCCGCCTAACATGCAAAAATACAGACAGCAACTCTTAATTAATGGGACTAGAATAGAGGGCCTGAGGGATACAGGTGCCAGTGTCACCATGGTGACAGAGAAACTGGTTTCCCCTGGCCAATACCTGACTGGAAAAACTTACACAGTCACCAACGCTGACAATCAGAGAAAAGTACATCCCATGGCAATGGTTACTTTAGAATGGGGAGGGGTCAATGGCCTGAAACAGGTGGTGGTCTCCTCAAATATCCCAGTGGACTGTCTGCTTGGAAATGACCTGGAGTCCTCAGCATGGGCTGAGGTAGAACTAAAAACCCATGCAGCAATGCTGGGTATCCCTGAACTGGTGTGTGTGAAAACAAGAGCACAATGCAAGGCACAGGGTGAACAAGTAGAGCTGGAGTCTGGAAGAATGGCCCAGCCTACCAAGAGGAAAGGAAAGTCAGTTGGGAAACCAACTGCAACACAGCAAAAGAAAGGGAACCTCTCTTCTCAGGAAGATGTTCTGCCCTCTGAGGGAACTGAGCCTTTGGAGCTTGAACCTTACCAGGTTGAGCTCTTAGGCCCAGGGGGACCCTCAAGGGAAGAGCTGTGTAAGGGACAAGAAACCTGTCCCTCTCTTGAAGGCCTTAGGCAGCAAGCTGCTGAAGAGTCCAAAGGCAAGAAAAATGGAACACATCGGGTCTATTGGGAAGATGGGCTCCTGTACACTGAGGCCAGAGACCCCAAACCTGGTGCCACTAGGAGAGTGGTAGTGCCTCAGCTGTTCAGAGAGTTCATCCTAACATTGGCCCATGACATTCCCCTTGCTGGACATTTGGGACAAACCAAGACGTGGGAGAGGTTAGTCAACCACTTCTACTGGCCCAATATGTCCAACATGGTTAAGGAGTTTTGCCTCTCCTGCCCCACCTGTCAAGCCAGTGGTAAGACAGGTGGGCATCCAAAGGCCCCCCTCATTCCACTTCCAGTGGTGGGGGTGCCCTTTGAAAGAGTGGGTGTGGACATAGTTGGTCCACTGGAACCTCCCACAGCCTCAGGAAATATGTATATCCTGGTAGTAGTGGATCATGCTACCAGGTATCCTGAAGCTATTCCCCTTAGGTCGACTACTGCCCCTGCAGTAGCCAAGGCCCTCATTGGTATCTTTACCAGAGTGGGTTTCCCTAAGGAGGTGGTGTCTGACAGAGGTACCAACTTCATGTCAGCATACCTAAAGCACATGTGGAATGAGTGTGGAGTGACTTATAAATTCACTACACCATACCATCCACAAACTAATGGCTTGGTTGAGAGATTCAACAAGACATTAAAAGGCATGATCATGGGGCTCCCAGAAAAACTCAAAAGGAGATGGGATGTCCTCCTGCCATGTCTGCTTTTCGCTTACAGGGAGGTACCACAGAAGGGAGTAGGGTTCTCACCCTTTGAACTTCTGTTTGGTCATCCTGTAAGGGGACCACTTGCCCTTGTTAAAGAAGGCTGGGAGAGACCTCTCCATGAGCCTAAACAGGACATAGTGGACTATGTACTTGGCCTTCGCTCTAGAATGGCAGAGTACATGGAAAAGGCAACCAAAAACCTTGAGGCCAGCCAACAGCTCCAGAAGTTTTGGTATGACCAAAAGGCTGCACTGGTTGAGTTCCAACCAGGGCAGAAAGTCTGGGTTCTGGAGCCTGTGGCTCCCAGGGCACTCCAGGACAAATGGAGTGGCCCTTACCCAGTACTAGAGAGGAAGAGTCAGGTCACCTACTTGGTGGACCTGGGCACAAGCAGGAGCCCCAAGAGGGTGATCCATGTAAACCGCCTTAAGCTCTTCCACGACAGGGCTGATGTCAATCTGTTGATGGTAACAGATGAGGATCAGGAGGCAGAGAGTGAACCTCTCCCTGATCTTCTGTCATCAGACCCAAAAGATGGTACAGTAGATGGAGTGATCTACTCAGACACCCTCTCTGGCCAACAGCAAGCTGATTGTAGGAGAGTCCTACAACAGTTTCCTGAACTCTTCTCCTTAACCCCTGGTCAGACACACCTGTGTACCCATGAGGTGGACACAGGAGACAGCATGCCTGTCAAGAACAAAATCTTTAGACAGTCTGACCATGTTAAGGAAAGCATCAAGGTGGAAGTCCACAAGATGCTGGAATTGGGAGTAATTGAGCGCTCTGACAGCCCCTGGGCTAGCCCAGTGGTCTTAGTCCCCAAACCTCACACCAAAGATGGAAAGAAAGAGATGAGGTTTTGTGTGGACTACAGAGGGCTCAATTCTGTCACCAAGACAGATGCCCATCCAATTCCAAGAGCTGATGAGCTCATTGATAAATTAGGTGCTGCCAAATTTCTAAGTACCTTTGACTTGACAGCAGGGTACTGGCAAATAAAAATGGCACCTGGAGCAAAAGAAAAGACAGCATTCTCCACACCTGATGGGCATTATCAGTTTACTGTTATGCCCTTTGGTTTAAAGAATGCCCCTGCCACCTTCCAAAGGTTGGTGAATCAAGTCCTTGCTGGCTTGGAGTCCTTTAGCACAGCTTATCTTGATGATATTGCTGTCTTTAGCTCCACCTGGCAGGATCACCTGGTCCACCTGAGGAAGGTTTTGAAGGCTCTGCAATCTGCAGGCCTCTCTATCAAGGCATCCAAATGCCAGATAGGGCAGGGAACTGTGGTTTACTTGGGACACCTTGTAGGTGGAGGCCAAGTTCAGCCACTCCAACCCAAGATCCAGACTATTCTGGACTGGGTAGCTCCAAAAACCCAGACTCAAGTCAGGGCATTCCTTGGCTTGACTGGGTATTACAGGAGTTCTGTGAAGGGATATGGATCCATTGTGACAGCCCTCACTGAACTCACCTCCAAGAAAATGCCCAAGAAAGTAAACTGGACTGTGGAATGCCAACAGGCCTTTGACACCCTGAAACAGGCAATGTGCTCAGCACCAGTTCTCAAAGCTCCAGATTATTCTAAGCAGTTCATTGTGCAGACTGATGCCTCTGAACATGGGATAGGGGCAGTTTTGTCCCAAACCAATGATGATGGCCTTGACCAACCTGTTGCTTTCATTAGCAGGAGGTTACTCCCCAGGGAGCAGCGTTGGAGTGCCATTGAGAGGGAGGCCTTTGCTGTGGTTTGGTCCCTGAAGAAGCTGAGACCATACCTCTTTGGGACTCACTTCCTAGTTCAAACTGACCACAGACCTCTCAAATGGCTGATGCAAATGAAAGGTGAAAATCCTAAACTGTTGAGGTGGTCCATCTCCCTACAGGGAATGGACTTTATAGTGGAACACAGACCTGGGACTGCCCATGCCAATGCAGATGGCCTTTCCAGGTTCTTCCACTTAGAAAATGAAGACTCTCTTGGGAAAGGTTAGTCTCATCCTCTTTCGTTTGGGGGGGGGTTGTGTAAGGAAATGCCTCCTTGGCATGGTTGCCCCCTGACTTTTTGCCTTTGCTGATGCTATGTTTACAATTGAAAGTGTGCTGAGGCCTGCTAACCAGGCCCCAGCACCAGTGTTCTTTCCCTAACCTGTACTTTTGTATCCACAATTGGCAGACCCTGGCATCCAGATAAGTCCCTTGTAACTGGTACCTCTAGTACCAAGGGCCCTGATGCCAAGGAAGGTCTCTAAGGGCTGCAGCATGTCTTATGCCACCCTGGAGACCTCTCACTCAGCACAGACACACTGCTTACCAGCTTGTGTGTGCTAGTGAGGACAAAACGAGTAAGTCGACATGGCACTCCCCTCAGGGTGCCATGCCAGCCTCTCACTGCCTATGCAGTATAGGTAAGACACCCCTCTAGCAGGCCTTACAGCCCTAAGGCAGGGTGCACTATACCATAGGTGAGGGTACCAGTGCATGAGCATGGTACCCCTACAGTGTCTAAACAAAACCTTAGACATTGTAAGTGCAGGGTAGCCATAAGAGTATATGGTCTGGGAGTCTGTCAAACACGAACTCCACAGCACCATAATGGCTACACTGAAAACTGGGAAGTTTGGTATCAAACTTCTCAGCACAATAAATGCACACTGATGCCAGTGTGCATTTTATTGTAAAATACACCACAGAGGGCACCTTAGAGGTGCCCCCTGAAACTTAACCGACTATCTGTGTAGGCTGACTAGTTTTAGCAGCCTGCCACAAACCGAGACATGTTGCTGGCCCCATGGGGAGAGTGCCTTTGTCACTCTGAGGCCAGTAACAAAGCCTGCACTGGGTGGAGATGCTAACACCTCTCCCAGGCAGGAATTGTCACACCTGGCGGTGAGCCTCAAAGGCTCACCTCCTTTGTGCCAACCCAGCAGGACACTCCAGCTAGTGGAGTTGCCCGCCCCCTCCGGCCAGGCCCCACTTTTGGCGGCAAGGCCGGAGAAAATAATGAGAATAACAAGGAGGAGTCACTGGCCAGTCAGGACAGCCCCTAAGGTGTCCTGAGCTGAGGTGACTCTAACTTTTAGAAATCCTCCATCTTGCAGATGGAGGATTCCCCCAATAGGGTTAGGATTGTGACCCCCTCCCCTTGGGAGGAGGCACAAAGAGGGTGTACCCACCCTCAGGGCTAGTAGCCATTGGCTACTAACCCCCCAGACCTAAACACGCCCTTAAATTTAGTATTTAAGGGCTACCCTGAACCCTAGAAAATTAGATTCCTGCAACTACAAGAAGAAGGACTGCCTAGCTGAAAACCCCGGCAGAGGAAGACCAGAAGACGACAACTGCCTTGGCTCCAGAAACTCACCGGCCTGTCTCCTGCCTTCCAAAGATCCTGCTCCAGCGACGCCTTCCAAAGGGACCAGCGACCTCGACATCCTCTGAGGACTGCCCCTGCTTCGAAAAGACAAGAAACTCCCGAGGACAGCGGACCTGCTCCAAGAAAAGCTGCAACTTTGTTTCCAGCGGCTTTAAAGAACCCTGCAAGCTCCCCGCAAAAGGCGTGAGACTTGCAACACTGCACCCGGCGACCCCGACTCGGCTGGTGGCGATCCAACACCTCAGGAGGGACCCCAGGACTACTCTAAGACTGTGAGTACAAAAACCTGTCCCCCCTGAGCCCCCACAGCGCCGCCTGCAGAGGGAATCCCGAGGCTTCCCCTGACCGCGACTCTTTGAATCCAAAGTCCCGACACCTGGGAGAGACCCTGCACCCGCAGCCCCCAGGACCTGAAGGACCGGACTTTCACTGGAGGAGTGACCCCCAGGAGTCCCTCTCCCTTGCCCAAGTGGAGGTTTCCCCGAGGAACCCCCCCCTTGCCTGCCTGCAGCGCTGAAGAGATCCCTAGATCTCCCATTGACTTCCATTACAAACCCGACGCTTGTTTCGACACTGCACCCGGCCGCCCCCGCGCTGCTGAGGGTGAAATTTCTGTGTGGACTTGTGTCCCCCCCGGTGCCCTACAAAACCCCCCTGGTCTGCCCTCCGAAGACGCGGGTACTTACCTGCAAGCAGACCGGAACCGGGGCACCCCCTTCTCTCCATTCTAGCCTATGTGTTTTGGGCACCACTTGGAACTCTGCACCTGACCGGCCCTGAGCTGCTGGTGTGGTGACTTTGGGGTTGCTCTGAACCCCCAACGGTGGGCTACCTTGGACCAAGAACTGAACCCTGTAAGTGTCCTACTTACCTGGTAAAACTAACAAAAACTTACCTCCCCCAGGAACTGTGAAAATTGCACTAAGTGTCCACTTTTAAAACAGCTATTTGTCAATAACTTGAAAAGTATACATGCAATCTTGATGATTTGAAGTTCCTAAAGTACTTACCTGCAATACCTTTCGAATGAGCTATTACATGTAGAATTTGAACCTGTGGTTCTTAAAATAAACTAAGAAAATATATTTTTCTATACAAAAACCTATTGGCTGGATTTGTCTCTGAGTGTGTGTACCTCATTTATTGTCTATGTGTATGTACAACAAATGCTTAACACTACTCCTTGGATAAGCCTACTGCTCGACCACACTACCACAAAATAGAGCATTAGTATTATCTATTTTTACCGCTATTTTACCTCTAAGGGGAACCCTTGGACTCTGTGCATGCTATTCCTTACTTTGAAATAGCACATACAGAGCCAACTTCCTACAGAGGGCCTAAGCACAAACTGCCCCAAATATCCAAAAAAAGGCTTGGCACAGGAGGGGAAAAGGCCTTGCAGCGAAGGGGATCAAAGAGGGAGACAAGTCTATCATTTCCACGCTTCCATGCATATCTACTTATCTCGGTATCACAAAAATCACTATTCCGTTTCCTTTCCTGTCTCCTCTCTGGAGCCAACTTTGCATAGTGAGAAAGAATTCCCTCAGTGCCTTTCCTAGTGATGAATCAATCTGTCCCTGCCTAACCAAGATCTCGAGCCATGCCTGACCAAGATTTTCAGAACCTTTTCCTGATGAAGAAGAGCTTTGCCTTATGAAGGTGCTCCTATTCTATTCGTAAAAGTCCTAGGGTCTGATTTAAAGTTTGACGGATGGGTTACTCTGTCACTCCATATTATAAGTGTATTATATCATATGTAATGGAGTATCCCATTTGCCAAACCAGGCCCTCAGACATGGGTTCTCCAATACTCAACATATTTTACTGGGGGCTGAAATATGCTCATATGTGCCATCTTGTATGAACAATATGTCAATCTGTTCATTAGTGTCTCATAATTAAAATTTTAACAAAGCATTTGAGCTGTACCTGTTTTGATACCCTTCAAACCCCCCTGTCTTTACATGTCCAAACCAATATTTCAATTGAGCCCTAAATCTTTGGGATTTAGGGTTATAGTTTGTTAATGAAACATTTAACAAAATAATAATCTAAATTATTTTTAGAAGGTGTCCGTTGGGCACAATCAATGAGTACTGGGAGGGGATTACAGGAAATTTCAAGCTGATTATATACATTGATTTTTTTAAATGTCTAACAAGGTTTATCAATAATGTAAAATCCCTGTGTAGGATCTATACAACTTAATGAATTTATATTGGTTTCAAAATTAGATAGGGGATCTTTCACTTCAGCCATCATGCTTCAGCGTTGCGTCTCACAAATTCATGAAATGTGAAAGGTTACAATTGCATTTATTGAATTTTATGATCTTTTGCTTGTTCTGTGGCATCAACAGCTTCATCAAGAGATCTACAAAATATCCACAACAGAAGCACTGACAGCAAGAATTGTAAATGCAAAAATGTTGACGTTCACTTCTTGTATACATACCAAACTAACAGCAGATACAGACAACTCAACCATCAAGCACTTACCTCAAATATGCTATGGCTGGACAGCTTTTTGAAGGGTTTTCTAACTTGATATCTTAATATTTATTAAGTAACTACTATGTTCATATTAAGATTATTTGCAGCATCAAATATGTGTAAGAGACTTTTTGGACCTAGTCACTAAGGTATTATCGAGTACGTAAAGTAGCCATTCAATAGTGGTCTTTTACCTAGTCTTACACTATAGGAAACTGCCCTCTTTCTTGCCTTGGTTACCATCTTTTTCTGCATGATATCAGTGTGTTTGACTATGTTCACTGGGATCCTGCTAACCAGGATCTCAGTGGTTATGCTCTCTCTCCCAAAAATCTGTATTTGACCCACAATTGGACCACTGGTGCCCCTATATAAGTCCCTAGTATATGGTATCTAGGGGGACAGGGCATTTGGGTTCCAGGGGATACCTATGGGCTGCAGCATATATTTTGCCACCCATAGGGAGCCCAAGCAAAGGGTTCTGCAGGACTGCCATTGCAGCCTGTGTGAAAAGGTGCAAGCACCCTTTCACTGCTACTTTCACTACACCAGGTCACTTATAAGTCATCCCTATGGCAGGCCTTCCAGCCCAGAGGGAAGGGTGCAACATACCTGAGTGTGAGGGCACCCCTGCACTAGCAGAGGTGCCCCCACAAACTGAAGACCCATTTTCCCAGATTTTGTGAGTGCGGGGATGCCATTTTACATGTGTACTGGACATAGGTCACTACCTATGTCCAGCTACATAATGGTAACTCCGAACATAAGCATGTTTGGTATCAAACATGTTGGAATCATACCCCAAGGCTTTTGCAAGCATTTTTTGTATCATTCCATGCACTCTGGGGGCTCCTTGGAGGACCCCCAGAATTGCCATTTCATCCTTCTGAGGGTTTCCAGGCAGCCCAAGCTGCTGCCACCTCCCAGACAGGTTTCTGCTCTCCTGTTGCTTGGGAAGCTCAAGCCCAGGAAGGCAGAACAAAGGATTTCCTTTGGTATAGGGGTGTTACACTCTCTCCCTTTGGAAATAATTGTTACAGGCTTTGGGGGAGGAGAGTTTGCCTCCCAAGCTACTGGCAATGCTTTGAAGCTCACATTTGGTGCCCTCCTTGCATAAGCCAGTCTACACCGGTTCAGGGACCCCCAGTCCCTGCTCTGGTGTGAAACTGAACAAAGAAAAGCGAAGTGGTACCACTCCCTGTCCATCACCACCCAAGGGGTGGTGCTCAGAGCTCCTCCAGAGGGTCCCTGGGTTTTGCCATCTTGGATTCAGGTTTGGCAGGGAACTATGGGAGCATCTGAGTGGCCAGTGTCAGCAGGTGACGTCCGAGCACCCTCCTGATAGGTGGTCATCCAGCTAGGTGACCAATCCCCTTTTCGGGGCTATTTAGGGTCTCTCCTTTGGGTGGTTCCTCAGATTCGGATTGCAAGACTCCAGCAGGAATCTTCTGCACTCTCCACTTTGACTTCTGACTGAAGAAACTGCATCTGGACGCTCCAGGACCCGACAAGCTGCAACAAAGAAGCAAGACACCTTCTGCAACATTGTATCCACGGCTCCTTCCAGCAACTGCAACATTTCCCCGATCATGCATCCTCTGAAGACAGCCCATCTTCAGCCTGCATCAGAAGGAAGAAGGAATCTCCCTTGGGGTGAAGGAGTCACTCCCCTGCTTCTCCAGGCACCATCTGCAACGACGACAGGCTGCGTGGATCCCCTCTCCTGCTGAGCTGTGCGGATCCTACATCACGGGTGGTGGACTGAAGTGGTTCCGATGGTCCTCTCTTCCAACTGTTCATCTTGGGTGGAAGTAGGCCCTTGTTTGCCCACGCAGAACAGTACCCCTGTGCACTGCGTCCCTTGTAGCTGCCAAGGCTTGTTGACATCCTTCCCCCAAAATCTTTGTGCATCTTGAAGCTCCAGGCCCCAGCACTCCTTCCTGCAATGCATGGCTCCCTGAGTGGTTCTACAGCGGTATGGGAGCCTTTCTCATAGTGCTGCGTGGGCCTCTTCTGCAACTCTCCTGTCCCCGTCCTGTGGGACTTCTGTGGGTGCTGCCTGGGCTTCTGTGGGCTCTCTGTGTGGCTGAGGGCCCCCTGTGACTCCCCCTCTTGGGTAGAGTCCACCTGGTCCTTCCTGGTCCCCAGCAGCTCCACTTTCCGCTAACCGCGGGTTTTGCATATACCAAGGCTTGTTGGCGGAACCCAATGACGCAAACCAGACTGCAATCCTCCTTCCGGTGTGGGACATCACATGCACCCTCCAGGAACCCGACTTTGTCTTCTTGGATGCAGTGTTGACTCTTCTTCCTCACCGATGGTTCACTTCTTGCACCATCATCCTGGTGGGTAGGGGCTCCTGCCCTTCCTGGACTCTTCTGTGCTTCCTGGACTTGGTCCCCTTTTCCACAGGTCCTATGGTCCAGGAATCCACTGTTGGTGTCTTGCAGTCTCTTCTGGGTTTTGCAATATTTTTCTTTACTTCTCTCTGTGTGTTCTGGGAAACTTACTGTGATTTACTCCTGTTTCCCTGGTCGCTGGGGTGGGTTGTGGTACTTACCTTTGCGCTTTCCTAGTACTCCCAGCTCCCCTCTACACACTACATTTGCCTAGGTGGGGGGCCGACTTTCACATTCCACTTTCTTAGTATATGGTTTGTACCCCCCCGGCCCACTTCTAACTATTGTGATTTTCACCAATTCCACTGTTTTCTAACTGTTTTTATGCCCATTTCTGCATACTAGTGTATATAATTTGTGTATTACTTACCTCCTAAGGGCGTATAGTCTCTATCATATTTTTGGTATTTGTGTCACCAAAATAAAGTACTTTTATTTTTGAAACACTGAGTGTTTTCTTTCATGTGTGTAAGTACTAAGTGTGACTACAGTGGTATTGCATGAGCTGTGCATGTCTCCTAGATAATCTTTAGCTGCTCATCCACAGCTACCTCTAGAGAGCCTGGCTTCTAGACACTGACTACATTACGCTAATAAGGGATACCTGGACCTGGTATAAGGCCAACTATCTGACAAGGTATTATACCAGGAATAATCATATACAACTTGTATAAATATATAGGACTGTGCCTGCTTTTCACTTTTACTCATTTTGAGTCAAAGGGTTTAGGGCCAATTCTCAAAGGCATGTAAGAGGATATAAAACAGTACTCCTGTATTGCTACTTGTCATACTCACAAGTGTGTTTATGAATCAAGTCCTTTAGTGGTTCAGTCGTGATCTAGAACCCAGATAATAAAACACAGATTGTCTACTGAAGCCAAGTCCAACACACAACCTGTGGCGATGTTGCGGGGTAACCCTTATTTATCTACTGCATAGTGATAATACATATTTTCAATAATATTTCCTTTCTAAAACCAATTCATATAGAAACCTGGTCTTTCAGGCTTCTAGGTATTTGTAACACAGCAGCTCCCAGTGGAACGTCTTCATCATGGCTCAGGTCAAACACATTTGTTTTAACAAACTACATTCCAGAGATCTGCACATTTCAGTCCAACCGACCCACCACCGCAGCAGGATCCCACCACATCCTCACCAGAACTCTCCATCGTTAGACTGCTTGTGAAGCTCTTGCTTGACCTTTGGATCCACGTAATTCCATTCTGGAGCCCTGGCAGGAAAGAGACAAACCCAATCTTATTGATCTTGTCACAAGCAATGGAGGTCATTTAAAAAATAAAAGACCCTCTTCAAGAGAAGCCAGAATCGTAGCTACACCCAGTTCTGTCTGACAAAAGAGCATATTCCTCGAGAACTTTGGTCCAGCCAGAACACGTTGTGAGGCATCCGCATTGCCCGAATGTAGTTGAAAGATTGGGAGTTCACAAGCAGATTAGAGTTGCAATCTGTTTTTTAAGATTCAAACAGGATCAGGGGCCAGTGTTACAGCATAAATCACTGAGGGTGACACGGTAGCCATGCAGTGCCCCTTAATATGTCCATGGAGAGCCTGGCAGCGGGAGTCAGGACTGATAAGAGTTTTCAAGGAGAGGGACAGAGACAAGAGGGAAAGATAGAGGGAGAGGGAGGAGAGGAGGGGAGAGGAGATACGTGGGAGAGAGATAGGAGAGGAAGGGAGCACAGATAGGAGGAGAGAAGAGGAGATGAAAGGAAAGGAATGGTGATATGAGGGAGAGAGGGGGAAGAGGAGAGACGCAGAGATAAGAGGGAGAGAGAGGATAGGAGCGGAGAGGAGAAGAGTAAGAGAGAAGAGAGGAGAGGAGCAGAGATACGTGGTAGAGAGATAGAAGATGAGAGAAGGAGAGATAAGAGGGAGAGGAGAGGAGCTAAGAAGGAGAGAGAGGAGAGGAGCGGAGAGGATAAGAGGAAGAGAGGAGAGGAGCAGAGATATGTGGGAGAGAGATAGAAGATGAGAGAAGGAGAGATAAGAGGGAGAGGAAAGGAGCAGAGATAAGAGGGAGCTATATAGGAAGAGGAGAGGAAAGGAATGGAGAGGAGGGAGGCGGATATAAGTGGGAGAGAGAGGGGCGAGGAGCGGAGGTATGAGGGAGAGAGAGGAGAGGAGCAGAGATACGAGGGAGAGATGGAGGAGAGGAGAGGAGGTATGAGGGAGAGAGAGGAGCAGAAATAAGAGGGAAAGATGGAGAGGAGAGGCGAGGGGAGGCAACGGAAGGGAAGGGAATGGAAGTGAGAGGAGAGCAGAAAAGAGGGGATGAGAGAGGACAGGAGCGGAGGAGAGGGGAGGGGACAGGAAGAGAGGTATAAAACAGGGGAGGAGTTAAGAAAGTAAGTATGGCAGAAGTCGTTTTGTTTGATATTTTTCGTTTTTTTGTTAGGAAGATTAATTTGATCAGTTTTAGTTAATTTACAGTTCTTAATATGCTCTCTTCAAATTAGGGTGTATTTTTGCCAATTAATTATAAATAAATAGTTTGTTGGGTTTAATTTTGAGCCTTTAGTTTTATTTTTCTTTGTTTTCCTTACAACGAAATGGAAAGCGCAGATGCCTGAGATCGAATGCTATGTCATCCAGAGTGAGAAGCAGGCCCTGGTTAACAGAAGGCCCTGATCCAGGGAGACGTGGTTGCCCATAGGTCTGTTCAGCTGGTAGCATCACCTGGGGCAGTGGTACCCACCCCTGAGAAGGCCCTGGCAGTCACAGGAGCGTTACCTGACGAAGCTGAGGAAGGATGTGAAGGTGCATTTGTGCGCTTGCATAGATGTTTCATAGAAGATACTGCTGCTTGAAGGGCTAACAGTTTAACACAGAGCCCCAGCCATCGGCGCAGCTTCTTAGGTTGTGATCCCCAGCAGGTTTTGCAACCAACAGAGTGTGTGCGAATACAAACCCAAAGAACTAGATGGCAGCGTCTTCAATATAATGTCCTACAGGAATTAATACTAATGTTTTGTGTACTTTCACCAAAGCTGGATTATGTTTTCATCCACGGCAGACGGAGTTTGCCTGCTCTATGATTGAATATGGAGTTCCAATTCAAGGTAATGTGGAGAAATAATTTTGCCAGTGAAAACGTTTTTTCTTTAAAATAATCACAGAAAATAACATATAATAACACTGAGTTTTGAAGTGCAAGGAAGGGAGAGGCCGGATTCACAAAGCATTGTCTGAGACTTTTACTTAGCAAAGCTAAGGTAGGACACAAGTATCCAAAGAAAGTGCTATGAGTCAGTAATGTAAGGGAAGTGGTCAGAGGTATGAGAGTAGAGTACTGGTGAGCTATCGTTTTTGGTAACCATAGTGTCCCAGAAAAATACCTCACTCTGGTCTCAGAAGAAACATAACAAGGGACTGTCTACATCGCCAGACTACTTTGGTGGCATTTGGCGTTGACATAACACAACAGACAGATGGATGAATGTAATAGAGAGACCACTGTGAGTGAAAAAGGATGCAGATTAGGTAAATTCCAGAAAGGTAAAAACACACATGAAAGAAACAGATATGAAAAGGAAAACTATAAGAGAATCATGTGAAGAGACAAAGATATAAAAGATGACATATCTGAGAGGGAGCCGCATGTGAATGAGAGAGCAAATGGAACATATTAGAAAAAGAAAAGGTAAAGGGACAAACGTGGCAAATGGAAAGATATAGACAAGAGAGTAAAATAGTGCAAAGAGTGGAGAGCGTTATACAAGTAACTTACTCATCACTCCAGGCTCCAGTCCATTCGACTTCACCCCATGGATTTCTGACCCGAACAAGTTGCACAGTCCTACCTCGAAAACTGACCTGTTAGAAGCCGAGAGTCATTAAACTCTTAAATGCACGAACATCATTGCACTGGATTATAATTGGATTCATGAAATAACTACAGAGATGTTGCAGTAGTAAGAGGGTTTCATTGCAGAGGCATGCATTATGAATAATAATTGATTTAATGCTTCAAAATTAGGGTAATCAGAGGTGTTAAAATGAAACTCCATGTTCTTCAAATCCTGTAACTTTGAATACTCAAGCTCCTATCGCTTGCTTCAAGTATTATTATCAAATGTATTACTGTTATGCAAATTCCCAGCACAATCAAATGGGCCGGGGATAGTGAGTGCAGTGCCAGATGTACCATAAAGCAAGATAGGAACAGCTTTCCCAATTTACATTTTAATATTCCTTTTCTACAGTTAGTACCCAATTTGTGTCAGAGTCTAAGATCCCACTGTGTGTGCTTTAAAGTTCTAGGAGACTTTATATTTTTCCTTCTATTCCTGCTCGAGCAATAATACCCACAACACAGATAGATTACGTACTAGGTTTAGTGTATTGTATGAATTAAGGACAGGCTTCCCTCCTATGGTTTAATGCTAGCACAACTAGTAATTTATCAACGCAGAAACAGCAACATAATTTACAAATCTAAGAATATCCATAATATGTCATTAACTACCCAGAATGCTATACCAGACACAAGCAGAAGGAAACATAGAATAGGTTGTTGAAAGGATGTCATACATGCACACAAAGCGTACATGGATAAGGAGGTGTTGCAATGTCAATCCTTTGGAGCATGCATCATCATGTTGGCAGCACTATGATTTCTTACCTACTGGACTGGTGTAGATGTACTAAGGGCTAGAGATTATGGCCCTCATTACAACCCTGGCGGTCGGTGATAAAGTGACAGTAATACCTCCAACAGGCTGGCGGTAAGTACTGCCAAATTGTGACCATGGTGGTGAGAACTCAGATTGACAGCCACTTTACCACACCGACCGCCATGGTGGAAACAACAGCCACCACGGGGGTAGCCACCTACAGCCAGGTGGACGTTAATGTTCCGCCCACAGTATTATGAGACAGGAAACCAACACCTTTTCCGGGGCGGTACCAACAACATCAAAAGCCTGGCGGAAACACTGCACAGAAGGGAAAGGACTCACCTTTGGAGACACAGGGAAGAACAATGCTGCCATGGAGCCCGAACTGCAAATATTCCCAATCATTTTCTACGTCCTGCTCCACCACAAACACCAACGACGGCGAAGACGACCACGGTGAGTACAGCCGCCGAGCAAACAGGGGAGAGGGGGAGGAAAAAGAGCGTGACACACACATGCACAACACTCCCCCACTCCAACACCATACACACAATCAGCTGCAGTAATAAAACATATTTACCCCGTACCCCTGAGGAATAATGCAAGGACAACAGGAATGTGCAAAAGTGAGTGTAATAATAACAACACAGTAGAAATACAAAAATGCAATGTAATGGTACATACATATGTACAGTTCAAGAGACACTGCCCAGTCCTCATTGTGCAGGGCAACAGGCCAAAGTCCAAGGCCCCCCTTATCACCTGCACCAACACGGAGAGAACACTGCAGGGGTATCAGTTGGAAAATAGGCAGGCACCTCAGGGGACGGGGAACAGGGGGACACCTCAGCTGGCAGATGGAACAAGACCACTGGTTCTGGAGGGGGAACACGCCCCCTGCTTGGTCCTGGGGAGTGCAAAGCCACAGTCTCTCAAGTGGGTGACTTGACCACATGCTCTGGAGGGGGCAACATGCCCTGTGCTCTTGATCTTGGGGAGACTGGGGTTAGTGGGTGTCTTACCCACTGGTTCTGGAGGGGGCATTGTGCCCTGTGCTCTTGATCCTGGCGAGGCTGGGGTTGGTGGGTGTCTTACCCGCTGGTTCTGGAGGGGTCATCGTGCCCTGTGCTTCTGATCCTGGGGAGGCTGGGGTTGGTGGGTGTCTTACCCACTTGTTCTGGAGGGGGCATTGTACCCTGTGCTTCTGATCCTGGGGAGGCTGGGGTTGGTGGGTGTTTTACCCACTGGTTCTGCAGGGGGCATTGTGCCCTGTGCTCTTGATCCTGGCGAGGGCAAGGTCACAGTCTCTCAGCTGGGTGTCATACCCACAGGATTTGCAGGGGGCAGGCCGCACAGCAGCCAATGGAAGCAGGACTACATACCGTCCGCCGCTGGTGATGGCTGCTCAGTGGTGGTTGTGGTGCTGCTGCAGTCGCTGGTGGCGGGGAGGCTCCAGCCCATCCCCTGCAGCCTCAGATGGCTACCCACTGGTGGTGGTGGTGCTGCTGGTGGTGGTTGGGGGAAGCTCCAGCCCATCCTCTGCAGCCTCGGACGGCAGCCCACTGGTGGTGCTGCTGGTGGTGGTGGGGGGAAGCTCCTGCCCATCCCCTGCAGCCTCAGACAGCTGCCCAACCATGGTTGATTATGGGGGCTCCGTCTAAGTCCCTGCACCAGGCCCCTTGTCCTTCCTGCCTGCTGGTGCTGGCTCCTTGCCCTTCCAGGCAGCAGCTGGGGCAGGCTCCTTGCCCTTCCTGGCAGCAGCTTGGGATGGCTCCTTGCCCTTCCTGGCAGCAGCTGGTGCTGGCTCCTTGCCCTTCCTGGCAGCAGTTGAGGCAGGCTCCTTGCCTTTCCTGGCAGCAGCTGGGGCTGGCTCCTTGCCCTTCCTGGCAGCAGCTCAGGCTGGCTCTTTGCCTTTCCGGGCAGAAGCGGAGGCAGGCTCCTTGGTCTTCCAGCTCACAGCTGGGGCAGGTGCCCTTTTGTAAGGCTGCCTGGTGCCCTGGATCCTTTCCCACCACGAGTGGGTGTGGAGACTACTTGGCCCGTGGACTCGGTGGCTGAGGTGCTTCCCTGGGTTTTTGCTACCCTGGCCAGACGTGAAGGACGGGGGGAGGAGTAGGGAAGAGGTCAATGGTGGAGAGGAATAACTTCTTAGGTACATTGGGGCGGGAAGAGGGAGAAGGTCTGCAAGTGGAGGAAGAGGGAGTTGTTGTAGGAGGTGTCTATCTGCTGTGTTTGGGTGCAGGTGCATGGGTTGGATGCTGTTGTGAGGTGGATGGCTGTTGGGTGTCTGAGTGCTTGTGTTTGTGTACCTTGGGGGGGTGGTGACAGACACAGTTGAAGACAACACAGGGGACGTGTGCATGGCTGTTGTGGAGGTGTCTGCCAGTGAGGTGTGTGTTCTGCTAGGTGTGGTGGTGATGCGGGTAGTGGATGAGGATGTAGTGCATGCAGGTGTGAGTGTAGACGCAACTGGGAGGGAGGTGGAGGAGGAGGAGGGGGAGACAGTGGAAATTTTGGATGTTGGTATGTCTGCATCTGGATGATGTTTGTGTGAATGCCTGTTTGATGATGTGTGGTGCTTGTGTTTGCCTGTGCCACTCTTGTGTGTTGTCTTGTGTACATGCTCGTCTGACTGTGTGCTTGGGATAGGTTGGGGTTGAGGGGAATGGGATTGGGAAGAGGAAGCTGGAGGGGAGAGGGTAGAAACAGGGACAATGGCTGCCATCAGAGAGGAGGCCAGAGCCTGGATTGATCTCTGTGTGAATACCCTCCAGGAATGCATTAGTCTGTTGCGTCTGGGCTGCCAGCCCCTGGATGGCACTCACAATGACTGCCCAACAGAGATGGATCTCAGGAGGTCAATAGCCTCCTCACTCAGGGCAGCCGGGCTAACTGGGGCAGGGCCTGAGGTGCCTGGGGTGAAGGAGATGCCCACCCTCCTGGGTGAGCAAGCATGGGCAACTCGCTGAGGGGCTGCTGGGAGTGCGGTGCTGGTACAGGGAGTGACGGCTGTACCTGTAGCTGGGGTGGGCACAGAGCTTCCATCGGAGGGGGTATCTGTGTCCGAACTGTCCCTCCTGTCTCTGCCGTGGTGCTCCCCTCGCCCTCCGTTCCAATGGTGCCCTCAGCGTTGGCAGACTCTGCCTCCTGGGTCCTGTTGGATGCAGCTCCCTCCGTTGCCGGTGCCTCTGCTCCTCTGCCAGATGATGCTAATGCACAAAAGGACAGGGTGACAAAACAAAAAGGGGGAGGGAGAGACAAAAGATACACTGGGTCAATGGCAGCACCAACACCACTGTTGGCGTACACACCACTGTCACACACAGGGAGCAGCCCTATGCACTATGCATTGCGCTACCAGTTATAATGCTAGCCACCAAGGCATGGGGAGGGACACTTACCGTCAAATGCAGCACACCTGGGACCCACACAGCCCTTACCAGTTGTGGCTGCCTACAAGCTAGGTAGCAGGATTGTCACTTCAGAACCCTGGCCAACATGGGATCTACTCTGCAATGTCAGACCTGGCCTATGGGCACCCACTGACACACATCCCCCACCCGGGTACCCCCTACCATGCGTAAGTAGCAATGACGGGCACTGTATTCACCCCCTTGTGGCTGCTGTGATGCCCTCAAGCACCCATCCAGCTCCGGATAGACCACCACTAGTATGCAGGCCATCAAGGGGGTCAGGGTTCAACAGGCACCCCTTCCTCATTGGGAGGCCATCCCCAGCTGGGCCTCCGCCGTCTTCCGTGCCCAGGGTCTCAGGTCCTCCCACCTTTTCCGACAGTGGGTGCTCCGCCTGCCGTAGACCTCCAAGGTCCGCACGTCCTTGGCGATGGCACGCCATGTACCCTTGTTTTGATGGGCACTGACCTGCAGAGAAATACACACAGGAAATGGTATCAGTCAGACAGTCCTGCCTGTTACACTTATGGCCCACCATACCCCTTCACATCACCATTTGCACACACATGGCCCAGCACAGAAGCTGCACGCCGCCCAGGGGACATCCACCCACCCCCCTACACGAGGCCTTCACACACACCACTCCATGCATTCATGCCACATGCATCGTGCTCACAGTGTACTCACCTGTTGGTCTGGATGCCCATACAGCTGTCCGTACTGGGGTAGGACCCCATCCACCAGTCGCTCCAACTCCGCGAGGTGAAGGCAGGGGCCCTTTCCCCAGTCACACAAGCCATGGTAGGTTCCAGACACAGGTCACAGCAGCACATGCAGTGTTGGTCCTCTCCTGCGGAAGGTCAGGTAGCAAGTGAGTGATCAGATAGAAAATGGCGGTCACGGCCGCGGCTGTGTATACCGTCACCGCTGGCGTACATCACCATTGGCCACTGTACCCTATAGGGCTCAATGTTAACCAATGAGGAGTTGCACGGAAGTTCCCTACCGCCTACCGCAACGGCGCACAACGTCAGCAGAATTACCTCACTTCCACCTGTCCCTCCACACAGGACAGACGGATGCAATTTCGGGGGAGGAGGGCAGGCCCTGGATGAAAAATGCATCACAGTTAAAAATAGGACATACAGGACAAATACCACTTACTCATTACAAATTAACATCATGCATTGTACTGATGTTGCTCCGATGTTCAGTTTGTGACCGGCTCCTCACTCTTTTGTCCCTTAGACTGCAACCGCTGCGGATGAATAGGATATGGAGACATACCCCCGTGTACAGACCCCTGGTGGACTTGGCAACAATGGAGGACAGGCACATTATCCTCACCTATAGACTTAACCGGGCCACAATCACAGAGCTGTGTGCCCAACTGGAGCCTGACCTGATATGTGCTATTCATCACCCCACTGGGATCCTCCCTCTTATGCAAGTCCTATCTGTGCTCCATTTCTTGGCAACTGGTTCTTTCCAAGTGACAGTGGGCTTGGCAGCAGGAATGTCACAGCCAATGTTCTCAATAGTGCTGACAAAAGTGTTTGCCATGATTAAACACATGTGCAGCTATATTGTTTTCCCCTAGGTGGAGGATTTGGCCACAGTGAAGGCTGACTTCTATGCAATGGGACATATCCCAAAAATAACTGGGGCGATTGATGGAACTCATATTGCATTTGTCCCCCCCCGGAAAAATGAACAGGTGTTCAGAAATCAAAAGAATTTCCACTCCATGAGTGTACAGATGGTGTGCTTGGCAGACCAGTACATCTCCCATGTCAATGCTAAGTATCCTGGGTCGGTGCATGATGTCTTTATCCTGAGGAATAGCAGAATCCCTAATGTGAAGGCCCAACTACCAAGGCTCCGGGTGCGGCTAATAAGTGAGCCCTGGTTCCCACCCAGTAGATGTTGGTGTATGGGTATGGTGTGGGCCATATAGGATAGTGTGTGCCTAAATGTTGTCCCTTGATATTTGCAGGTGACTCAGGTTACCCCAACCTATCATGGCTACTGACCCCTGTGAGGAACGCCAGGACAAGTGCAGAAGAATGTTACAATGAGGCACATGGGCGAACAAGAAGGATAATAGAAAGCACCTTTGGCCTCCTGAAGGCCAGGTTCAGGTGCCTCCATCTAACTGGGGGATCCCTGTGCTACTCACCCAAGAAGGTCTGCCAGATAATCGTGGCATGCTGCATGTTGCACAACCTTGCCTTGAAGCGCCATGTGCCTTTTCTGCAGGAGGAGGAGGCTGGAGATGGCCGTGTGGCAGCAGTGGTCCCTGTGGACAGTGAGGATGAGGAGGCAGAGGATGAGGACAACAGAACAGCAGTGATTCGACAATACTTCCAATGACACACAGGTAAGACAGTGTTACTTCACATTTCATTGTCATTATTTAGATTATCTTTGGCACTGGCATGCTATTTCCCACTTCTATGCCCACTCACTGTACCCTTTGGCAACTCATTTTGCAGATGTTGGTGCCCCACTATCGCTCCTGGTGTGATCACTGCAGCCAACTACAGGTCTTTCCTATGTGAACATTACTGTACAGTTGAATTGCAATGTTTAAACCTGGTTAAACTAATACATACTTGAATAAGTTTGACATACTCCATACTTGTATTTTTTCAAAGGATGTTTCTTGAAGTGCTAAGAAGAAGAGGGGCAAGTGCATTGGGATGGGGTGATGATGGAGGAAAGTCCAGGGTATTGTTCCAGTCTATTTGGTGCACAGGTGCATTGTCCAAGGGGACATATGAAGTGGAGCAATGGCAGTTCAAGGTGGACAGGGTTACAGAGTTGGACATTTCCTGGTGGGATCTTGGCATTAGTCTCTGGCTTCTGCCTGGATCACAGGGAACATTTGCAGGGTGGTTCACCTTCTGCAGGGGGAGGGGTGCTGGTTTCCTGTTGGTCCTGTGGCGGGGCCTCTTGTCCACTAGCGTCAGCGGTCGGTGGAAGGCAGTTCGTATGTCTGGCTAGTGGCAGGGGTCTGCTGTTGTGAGACTGCCTCCCTCATAATGTTGGGCATGTCTGCAAGCACCCCTGCTATGGAGACCAGGGTGGTGTTGATGGCCTGCAAGTCCTCCCTGATCCCCTGGTACTGTCCCTCCTGCAGTTGGCTGTTCTCCTGCATGCTGTCCAGGATCTGGCCTAGCGTATCCTGGGAATGGTGGTAGGCTCCCAGGATCTCTGCAAGTGCCTCCTGGAGAGTCGGTTACAGGGCCTGTTCTCCCCCTGGTGCACAGCATTCCTCCCAGTTCCCCTTTTATCCCGTGCCTCTGTCCCCTGCACTGTGTGCCCACTGCCACTGACCCCAGGTCCCTGATTGTCTTGGGTATGAGGTGTGCCTTGGGGTCGCTGTAGTGGTGGACACACTGCTGATTGATGTGTCCTGGGACAGAGGTATGGGTATGTTGGGTGGGTGCTGTGGTGGAGTTTCCAGATGGGGGAGGCTCTGTGGTTGTCTGTGACTGGACCGGGGTAACGGACTGTCCAGAGGTCCCTGATGGGCCAGGTTGGTCATCCAGATCCAGGTGACCAAAGTTGCTGTCATCACTGTGGGCCTTCTCAGTTGGGGGACTGGATAGTGTTGGCACCTCTTCGCCACTGTCATTGGCTGGGATAACTTTGGGGATGTAAATGCAGTGTTATTTTTTCTGTGTGTGACATATTGTGCATCGGTGGGTTGCCTCTTTGTTTCAAGTTGCCCTGGCAGCTTCATTTGTGTACGTTGGTGTATGGTGGGATGATTAATTCTCTCTAGAGTGCATGCTTTAGTGATAGGTGTCCATGCAGGTCTGTGAGTGGTGTCCATGCATTGGTATGGCATGCAGGCCTTGGCATTGGGATGAGTGAGATGTGATGGTGGGGGGTGTGGGTGGTGGTGGAGTTATGGGAGTGAGGGTGAGGGCGGGGGTATTTCATGGCATGCATGTAGGGGGTAGTAGTAGTAGAGAGTTGACTTACCAGAGTTCAGTCCTCCTGCTATTCCGGCCAGACCCTCAGGATGTATGATTGCCAAGACTTGCGCCTCCCATTCTGTTAGTTGTGGGGGACGAGGTGGGGGTCCACCACCAGTCCTCTGTACAGCGAGTTGGTGTCTTGCTGTAATGGAATGCACCTTCCCCTGTAGGTCGTTCCACCTCTTCCTGATGTCGTCCCTTTTTTCTGGGGTGCTGTCTCACGGCGTTGACCCTGTCCACGATCCTCTGCCATAGCTCCATCTTCATAGCAATGGAAATCTGCTGCACCTGTGCTCCAAATAGCTGTGGCTCTACTGGGATGATTAACTCCACATTGACCTTTAGCTCCTCCTCTGAGAATCGGGGGTATCTTTGTGGTGCCATGGGCGTTGTGTGAGTTTTGTTGGTGAGGGTGTATAGGATGATGTGTTGGGGTGTGTGATGTGGGGTGCGTGGGTTGTGTATAGTGTAGGTCGTGTGTGGCTCTGGTTTTGTCTGTAGTCGTGGTGTCTGTCTCGTGCCAATGGTTTGTATTCATAAGAGGTTGTGGGTAATGTGGGGGTGTGTTTTATAGTGGTGTGGGTGTGTGGGTGTGTGTATGGTTGTCAGGTGTGTGTTGTTTGAATTGTCCAATGTGGTGTTGTTTCGTATGTGTGTGTGTGTATTTTGAGCGGGCGGTATGTATCACCAATGGTTTCCACCATTGAATGTCCGCCGTGGTGATTCGTGGGTCATAATGTGATGGGCTTTATTCTGTTGGCGTAACGGTGTGGGTTTTGATACCGCCAGTTTATCACTGTCCTTTGGTGTGGCAGACTTGTGTCTGTCGCTGAATAGTGATGGATTGGTGTGTGTGTGTCATAATATGGTGAACGGATATCCGCTGTGGCGGCGGTATGTTGGCGGCAGTTAGCATGGCTGTAAGTGAGATTTACCGCCAATGTCATAATGAGGGCCTATGTGCCACTTGCTGCCCAGATCCCTCGAATTACTTCTCTTAGGTGAATGACACTTTAGTCCCATTGCAGCTGCGCATTGCAGAATTGGGCATATAAAGAACAGCAAGGATTCCCAGAAAGTGGCATCAGTACCACCCTTGTTATAACTGAGCAGATCTTTTGTGTCAATTCCTCATGTGAGAAAACACAGGAATGGTAAGGAGCATGGAAATTCTCAGTGGATGAGACATATTTAGACACCAAATCTTAGTTTTAAAACTTTTATAGAAAAATCAAATTAATTTTGCCCTGGTTACTTGCACATTTTCTCCATTAATGCATGAAACATATTCTTTTCTGAATCACAGTGAATTCATAGCCAAGCACAAAAACTACTGTTTATTGTAGTTAGAAGGAATGCAGAGACTGTGAACAGAATCTTCCTTCATGTCATCTCTCTAAAACCTTTGAATACAGGTGGTGGAGTAGCTTATGGACAAGTGGTGCATTGGAGGATTCATGTTAGTATTTTGATGAGAATAGCCAGCTCAAATTTGAAATAATATTAGCAGACCTAGAACTAACATATTTTGCTGACAACAACAGATGCTACTACCAGCTTCTTGGAAAATTCAAATCTATAAACATCTAGGAGGTTTCAATTCAATATCTGCCTTCGATTAGGGAGCTGGAACCTCTTAGCAAATGTACATACACCTGAGCAGTAAAGTGGGAGACCAGGCAGGGCTTGAGAGTGAACAGAATGCAAGAAGTAGCTCATTGGTCGGTGGCCCTTGTCTGTCATCGTATCTGGTTACACTATGGCCCTCGTTATGCCCCTGGCAGTCATCAGACCGCCAGGGCCACGGTGGCTGTTTCATCGCCAACAGGCTGGCAGTGAAGACTGCCACATTATGAGTGTGGCTGGTTGGCATCTGCCAACTCTCCACATCCGCACTCATACTGCCAGGACGGTCGACCCGCCAGGACGGAGATGAGCATCTCTGACTCAGTGGTCCACAGAAGACCGTCGGCGGTATTTTGAGCCAGCTTTCCACCAGGGTTTCTGCAGCGGTAGCACCGCCACGAAAACCCTAGTGGAAAGGCTACCAGTGACAGGGAATTTCTTTCCTGTCACTAGCAGACAACTCCCCCACCCACCCCAGCAAGCACAATACACCCCCACCCTCCTTCCCCCTAACCCCCTATCCCCCTGCATTTACAGGCCCCCCTCACTGCATACATGCACACGCACACATACACCCACACACACCCCGCATACACTAATTCACCAACACTGACATACACGCATTCACTCACATGCATCAATACGCGCATTCACTGCAACACTCATGCACGTATTCACTTCAATATTCATATACGTATTCACTTCAACATTCATACATGCATACACACGCAGACAAACATGCATACGAACATGCAGACGAACATGCATACACACATGCAGACAAACCCCCACTCACAAACCCACACACATCACCCCCCTCTCTGTCGGTCAGCCAACTTACCTTATCTGCAAGGAGGTCGTCCAACAGGGAATGGGCGGTTCCACCACCGGCAGCGCCCTGCCATCAGGACACTGCTAGGCCGTATTACAGGTTGTAATATGACCGTCAGAGTCCTTTTGGCAGGGCCGGTGGTGGAACCCCATCATGCGCTTCCACCCGCCAGCACGACAACTGCTGGATTTCCACCCCGGCTGAGCAGCGCATCTTTGAGCAGAACTTGTACCTGGGGTGGGGGATGGGGAATTTATTTGCAATCCAGCTTACAATAATGGAAGCAAGAACACTTTAATGATTATGCTCTAGTGAGGCAGCACTGGCATTTAGAGCTATACTTGGGCATGTATAGGCTTTGTATTGACATATGTCTGTCTTTTTTAGGCTCTTTTGGGGGCATTTAGGGTTATGTCTAGGCATGCTAGCAGGATAAATAATGATTGTTGGTACCAAATGAAGTTGAGCTTAAACATTTGAGGCTAAATTGTTTATCTGAATCCGTTTATAAATATGATGACTGTAGCGGGACTACAATCTCTTTTCATCTGGTCTATGATGCCTTTGTCACTGGCTTTTTATGGTTGTACTACCGACGTATACTGACAGGAACTAATCAGTATATGGATTATACCTAAAGTTTACTTTCATCTACTTCAGCATCTTCTTTTCCTAATCACTAATAGTAATTTTTTTTAATTTAGTGATCATGTCACAAATTATTTCAATGTCACCAAGATCAAAGTTCATATCATGTCACTTTCTATGATGACATCTGGGGGGGGCAAGGGGCATGCTACCCCTAGCATTTTGGTGAAGTGATGTCCATTGTTGCTGGATGAACACTTCAATGGCACAGACACCAATAATGATAGAAGAATTTTCATTTGGGATGCCTGCTTAACATCAATCTGTTGAAATGACCCAGAATAGCTATCCTGTGAAAATAATGATTTGTTGTGTCTTTAAGGTGATGTAGGATACTCTGTAAAGCTGACTGATAAATATACATTTCTACTTTTTTGTACTGTGAAACATCTATCAATAAATCTTGTCAACTCCAAACACTTTAGATTCAGGCATAGAGCCAGCAACAATGTGACCCAAACAAGTGTTACGTTGTGCAAATAATCTGAGAAGTAAAGGATAGTTTTTATTTAGAACATTTGTTAAGACATTTAGAAAAAATAATCAGAAATGCAAATGACAAAACAAGATTTTTAGCTTTTCCTCTGAGATTTTGATGGCACAATTAGAAAATGATGGCACTCAACAACAACTTGTAACATTGTTGTGAAAACCAAAAATATGTTTTCTTTTTAGAATTCTTTCCAAATGCAGTTTTGCTGAGCCACTGGGTGGTAGATGACGATTTATGTACAAGGAGACAAGAACTGGTGGAAACTCTTGTCTTCCTGTTTTACTGGATTTACCCACTGCAAAGAGCTGTCGGGCATCGGGGACGGACAAGCTGGAGCCTCGCGGTCCTGAGTGGGGAGCTTTATTGTGCAAAGAGACAAATATGCACCCGTTCATGCTGCTCCTTGTGCAAAGGGTGCAATTTGAGTGTGAACGGGCCCGTTCACCGTTGCAAAGAGCCCAAAAGCTTGATCACAGAGGAGAAAAAAAACACTTGCAAGGGCCCAGGACTGGAGGGGCACCTCTTGGGGGTTGGGAGCTGGTTGAATACAGGTCCAGGAGCTGTAGTAGGTGTGATGGAAGTCTTTTGTGTCCCTGAGACTTCAGAAGAACAGTAGGCAATTCAGCAAGCCCTTGGAGAACTTGGTATCAAAGATGTAGAGAACAGGTCCAGTCCTTCTCACTCCAGGCAAGAAGCAGAAGGCCAACACAGCAAAGGAAGTAGCAAAGTGGCAGTCCTTTCATCAGCACAGCACACAGCAAGCGGTAGGCCAACACAGCAAAGCAGTTAGCATAGTGGCAGTCCCTCCTGGCAGCACAGCAGTCCTTCTTCCTGGCAGAATGTCCTTGGTTCTGGTAGAGTTATGATTTGGTGGGGTTTGGAGTCCAGTACTGTTAACCAGTTGACCCTTTGAAGTGGGGAGACTTAGAAGAGAGGCCTTTGAAGGGCCCAAGGTCCCTGCCCTTCCTTCCCTGGTAAATGTCATACCCCAGCTCCATTTGTGTGTAACTGTCTAAAGGAATACACAAAGCCCAGCTGTCATCTCCCCCAGATGTGTATTCAGAGTCAACAGAGGCACATAATGATTAAAGTAGGAAAATGCCAACTTTCTAAAAGTGTCATTTTCAGACTTACAATTTAAAATCGAACTTCAGCATAAGTTGTGATTTTAAATTGTGAGTCCAGAGACATCAAACTCCACATTTCTATCTTGTCCCAATTCAGTTGGAAATTACACTTAAAAGATGTTTTAAGGCAATCCCAATGTTAACCTCTGTGAGAGATAGGCCTTGAGCTGGTGAAAAACAAATGTACGGGTTTTTCACTGCCAGGATGTGTTCTAAATGTTAAAATGAAGGAACCAAATGCCTTCAAACTGAGTGCCTCTTTGAAGCAGGAATTGACTTAACCGATACTCAAGCAACGCCAACGGAGCTCTTACATATTTCAAACAACAACAAGTTTACAGAACACATTATATGGGAACGAGATAAGCACATCACTGAAGCAAAATTCCAAGGAAGAATCTTACATACGCTGAACAGGCTAGAGAACAGAGCACACTAAAAGCGTCTTGCTACCGAAAGCATATAACTACTTACTGGTACAACGACATGTTAGACTTAAAATTACATGCCCCAATTTTAAATACACTGCACCCTGCCCTTGGGGTTAATTAGGGCCTACATTAGGGGTGACATCTGTAATAGAAGGAAGGTTTGTACCTGGCAAGTGGGTACACTTGGCAGGTTGAAACAGAAACTTAAAACTGCACACACAGGCTCTGCAGTGGGAGGCCTGAGACATATGTGAAGGGCTACTGTAGTGGGAGGCACAATCAGTGCAGCAGGCTCACTAGTAGCTCTAAATCAATATGACCTGGGCACCTATAATGCACTTTACCAGAGACTTACAAGTAAAGTAAATATGCCAATTGTGGATAAGCCAACATCACCATGTTTTAGAGTACAGAGCACCTGCACTTTGGCACTGGTCAGCAGGGGTAAAGTGCCCAAAATCCTAAAGCCAAGAAAAACGAGTTCAGCAAAAAGTGGAGGGAAAAGGGAGAAAGTCTGGGGATGACACTGAAAAAGGGCCAGGTCCAACAGACTCCATGTACTTACACTGGAGAAATTATAAGAGTGGATGACTGCCAACTACCCGAAACTAATCCCTCTAAAACGAAGTTCATTTTCATTTTACCATTGCATGCCAATAGAGTGGTCCAATCCCAGAGTGATACTTTTCATATCCTTCACTGCAAACCCACTATCACTGATAGCTCTAGGTGTGATTTTGGAAAAAAGACTCAATCTTCAATTTCAAATCAATTCCGTGGCCAAGAGTGCACAACTCCAGCTGGGACCTGTATGGGGGATCTGTCATTTCATTCCGACCAAATATGGAAAGACTCTAGTTCAGATCTTAGTGCTGTCTAGAATTGAGTTCATCTGCTCCAAACTCATCCTAGTTACAAATAATTTCAGTTACCTTGGTCTTGTCTTTAATGACTCCGGGTCTTGGTACCCATAGTTGGAGAGTAAAAACAGTGAGTTTGCGCAGAGTATTAATTCCCTCTTTCATTTTATCACTAAATTAGAAAGAAGACCCATACATCATATGTTAGCGATGTATCTGGTGAAATGCATAAGCTTGGCTACTTATGAGGCCAGGGTCCGGGGCTTCAATAAAGTAAAATAAAATAAAATAAAATAAAGTAAAGTATGTCTTACTGAGTTGGGGCTAATCCCCTTGGGGGACAATATATGTTGGGTGAGGAGTTTGGACCAATGAGGCTGTGGCATTAAGCAGAGTGATTATTCAAGACTGCCTGTGATTGGACCGGGGCCTTGATATTCTTTGGCTGAGGAAGATTAGGGATTTGACTTTGGCTCTATCCAGAACAGAGCTTTGTGAAAAACCCTCATCCCTTTTTCCCTCAACAAAAAGAAACTGAGGAATATGTGGTATGCAAAGTATGGGCAGCCAGGTGCCCAGGATTATGCTCAGCATTATCAGAATTTTCTTTTCTTGAGGTTTTGACTTACTTTATTCCATCTGCTAGTGGCATTTCCTCGCTGCAATAACTGGGATTGTAACCTTGATCCCTGCCTATGTGACTTGATTTCTTCACAAAGCACCTCACACGTTATGTTTTTTTGCAGTTTTTATTCAAAACTCAGATCTTGTACTATTAAAGCCCTTTTGATTAAATGTTCTCTAATTGCGCACAGGCACTTTACTTCCTTCAATGTTTAGCTTCCGATGATATCATACCAATAGGACAGTGTGCCAAAATTATTGACAATGAAATCTCACAAATTTGACTTTTCATGTTTGCATGGACCTATTGAAAATAGCACCTGTCTTGGCAGGAACAAGGCCATCAAAATATATGTAATGTCAATGCACAAAGTATTTGGCAAATATCTAACAGACAATCCTGATCCAACATACCCTATAAAGATACCACAGAAGGACAGTATTGGATTGCCCTGGTACTGTTTACTAATCTTGAAGTTCACATGACAAACCTTCTACTATAGGGTCATAAGACTAGCAGGTCAGTGCACTTACCAGTAAAGAGGCCAAGATGCCATCAACATCAAGCCAACATGCCACAGGCCAGACACTGGTGATACATGTTCAGAGGGGTAAATGCAAACCGGAAAAGTTAAGCTATTGGGTGAAATGTTCAGTTTCAACGCTAATTATGGAATTAAAATGTGTTCAATTGTTTCCCAGTTTCTACTCTTCCATGAGATATTTTGTAATACGTATATTTCCTATACACCTCAAAACAATTCTGAGGAACACAAGCTCAAAAATGCCTTCTTGCTGTGTAATGGTCCTGCCACAACATATTTGTTGATCACATTTTTGTTGATCAGCTTAATTTCTATATTATTTGATGCGGCTAGTTTAAGTGCCTAACTTGAAACACGAACAGTTGACACATGAAGCAAGTGATTGATGGAGAGTAACACCATGAACAATGTTCAGTCCAGCATGATATCCTGGTGGCGGCGTCAGTCTTACCTCTTCAGCACCCGTAAGCGAGTATGCGTGTCCCTTCACTAGTTTCTGACTTGTCACTGCTTCAGGTTTATATGCATTGGTGGTCTGCAGAGAAAGAGCAGAGAATTGACAAACCCTATCAGAATTATACCTATTAAAATAAGAGATCCAGACATACACATAGTTATCAATTCATAAAGATTACTGTGCAAGGGAATGACTAAAAAGGCTTAGGGAGAAATGTGGGGGCACATTTTATATTTACTATTAATTTGCTTTTAGGACGCATTTTTCATTTCTTATCAGTTTATTGGTTTGCCTTCTTTTACATAATGTTGTTTCTGTACTTAAGGGTGACATGTTGACTGTAACAGTGAAGGGGACTACTTTGTTGTTGCTCGAGATGTACAGACAATTGACACAATGGTAGGAGGAGGAAAATATCCAGGGTTTGCTGAAAGGCATCCTGAAATGAGAAGACTCATAACCTACACTGTTTGGCAAAACATTTAGGCAGTCACCATAATGACGTATTGTAGCACAAACTCCCTTGCTAATAGTCATCTTTGAATGGTGTTTATTAAACTTTAAGAAAAATGATCCCATGAAGTCCACTGGTGCGTGCACACACGGTGGGCATCTGGGAGGATGGGGGTGTAATACTTTGCAAAACCAATAGTTCTGCATCCCAGTATCGTAGGTGAGTTATACTGGCTCTAAGAATGATTTGTTTTGTATGCGAGTGACATTTACATGTGGTCATCTGTGTTTCAGTGATCATGAGTCACATGTATGTTGTTGTTGGAGCAATATTGATCCAAGTCAGTGAAGGTCCCAAGCAGATATTATTACAGTAGTGACAATTATTGAATACTGACAGTATAGTGTTGCTTGATGTCTTACCAGAGAGCTGTTTTATGCTGCACAGACTTCTGAAGTGTCAATATGCCTGTGCTATATGTATGTACCCTGGGGCTGAAAGGGAGCGCTCAGAAAATAATCATCTACCAAAGTGGCCAAATGTTTGGTGCAGATGGATACAAGGGACCCGCCAGTTGGGCACCTTCCAATAAAAACTATTTGAGACCAAATTAAGCCCATATTTGGATTGAAAATTCTAATAGTATAATAAAATACGAGCATTATGGACGTGCAATTTTGAATCAACCATTGAATACCAGAGAGCAGAGAAGGGACAGTGACTCACATCAATAGAACAGCCAATTAGGGACTCTGCTCTGAGAGCTTTCTGTAGAATGTTAAACAGATCGCTTGGAGCCTTCTTTAGGTCGTAAAATTCTGAGATTCCTCCTGTCAGATCCTCAAACCCCTCAGTTGTTGATCCTCCTGTCAATGCTTCGTAGGAGCCGTTCAACCTGCGGGAAAGCAGAAACACCATGGATCCTTAACTGCCTCATGCATTACAATGAATATGTGCTAGATTGGGTGGATTTTTCATATATGGTGAATCTGATGTACAAGTCACAGTCCACCTTACTGTTTTCATTACCATCTCTCAGACCTGTTCACCTATATCCAGTTCATTGCAGCGTACACCTGCTCAACCTCAATATCCTCAAGCTCTGCCTAGCACACAGGAGTTCTCACTCTTTAAATATAAACGTTTTCAGTTGTTACTACATATTTTATATATATATTTCATAATCACCTCTCATGGTAGCTTTCATAACTAAAATGTGTGGAACAGAACAGACAAGCATTAACCCTGTAGGTAGTGAGCAGCTACCCAGTGAGAGAACTGGGACAGAACTAAAGTAGGTCAGCTTTTTCACCTGGACCTAGAGTAGCTTTCTTTTGTCCTCTGCCACATTGCCCCGCCACTTTAGGCACTTTGCTAATTTGACATCTGCATTTTGAGCTATTTGTAATTTTTGAATCAGCCTCTTAAGCCTAACCAGGAGTTGTCTAGGGACCTGGTAATCTGCATTCCATCAAGGAACCTAAACTTGACATACTTCAGGCTAGAGAAACATTCCACTACTTTTGCCCCAAAGTAATCTATTCGTGCACTGCACACACTGTTAGCATCCAAGGGATTCTTCAAATTATTCCCAGAAATTAGATGAAGAATCACCATTACCATCATCACTGGCTACCCCTCATTCAATAATAAGTATCAACTGAATTCAAACAGCTGGTCTGCCTTTCACTATTTCCCTGTTCAGACTGCAGGCGCTTGTTCATACCTGCAATCTGAGCAGCACTCTCTTGCTGTAATAGGTCACACTATGCACACACTTAAGGGTGTGTCACGGTGCAGAGTGGGGGAGTGCACCCTCTCTGTAATGTGGCTGTCAAGCACTGATATGTATACACTGCTGTGCAATCTCTCAGAAATGAATAGTGGCTACTCTTTCACAGATCTGTTCTTTAACAATCAGACTCAAAGTCCACCTGAAAGAGGTGAACACCTGCCCCAGAAAGTATCCAATGTATCTTTTCCTGACGTTTTATAATGTGTGGCTTTAACCTGATGGAGTCAAAGGAAATGAAACACAATAGGTCGAAACTGTTTTACTTGTGCCCTACATGTCTCACCTCTTTGTTCATGATTATTAATATGGAGTTTATCAGGGGGATGGTAGCAGGAATCCTGTCATAAAACAATTGGATTACTGCCTGCACCAACACCATTTTTTGAAGGTAAAGAATGGCAGTCCTTCCACTGGTGGAGCTTTAGCTGGCTCTACCATCAATTCCGTCATGTAGCAGCATCTACTCACAAGAAATGATGGCAAAGAGGCCAGCTAATATATGCCAACCATTCCACCTGCATGGTTGGTGGCATTGAGACCATGCATCACTGCATGGTAATGAGATCAGTTTTTTATAGAAGAGCACACAGCATGACTCTAACATCCTAGTTAAAAAAAAACAAGCATGTCAGGACGACCTGTACATTTGATGCAATGAAAACCAGTTATGGGCAGATTTTCAGTGTCAGCATATGCTGGCAGAAAATCCAGCATTTGCCATGGGCATGGCAAAGTCAGCCACTTTATGAGAATCAATACCATTGATGTGGCAGACTTTTATTAATACAGCAAGTTTCTCCCAGTAGAAGTTAAACTTGCACCTTCATCACTAAATCAGGCAGCATGTCTTTCCTAGAGTGTGAATCGTCGAAGCTAAAGTGCCCTGTTACTGTGGATTTTCTACTCTGTGGATTCCTATTCAACACAGATGATAACCTACAAAAATAATTTGCATCCAACTTTGGTTGCTTGAAACTACTGCATATCAGAAGCACAGGGCAGTTTACACTCATATAGAGTACCATTACACAGGGTTTGGTATTGAACTTGATCACTTATGCCACAATATGCTAAGCACTCTCAAAGGTATACCATTGCAAATGTACTTCAATCAAATGCCAGAACCCATATGTGCATTAAAACCGTATGGCTTTAAATTCTTGGGAATAACAAAAACACTGTAAATCCTTCTTGTGTTTCTTTTTTGTTTTTTAGATTGAATTGTACTTACTTTGCATATGCTTTCTCCAGCAGGGCACTCCAGAACTCATTTCTTTCTGGCGACTGGACAAATAGTAGTTCCCCATTTTTGGTGGGAAGTCGATCATCAATAACAACGTCTACCCACTCTCCATACTGCCAGAACTGAAAGAGGTAAGGCAACCTAGTTATTTATGTGTCAGTGTTCAGAGAAACATCTTCCAAAAACAAATTTACAAAGACAGGGACACATTTACCAACATCCACCTCTCAACTGTAAGCCTCCATCTGTTAAACTTCTAGTCCCTCAGTCCCAATGGAGAGGACGCCTCAACAAAAGATCGCTGCTCAATAGCAAGAAAACATCCATATAAGTCCACTAATTAATTACAAGGAATCATCAAGAACATTACACCTCCTAATTCAACAACTGTCAATCATTAGGGAACATCCACCAAGGTGAACCACTCAATTGCAAGTAAGCATAGGCAAAGACCTTCACCACTGAGAAGCAAGCATTAAAAAAAGACTACCTCTCAATAGTAGAGAAAACTATACCATACAGCACCTATCAATGCTAAAGAAACATCTAGCTACATCCACCATCTAATGCACCAAAACATCTACCAAAATTGCCTATCAATGGATATGAAACATCTACAAATAAGCAAAGCTCATTGTATAGAGAACATCTACCAAAGACAACCTCTGCAAAGATTAGAAACATCCGTCAAAGAAAACAATCAAATGAATTGGAAATATCAACCAAAGACCACTTCACACTGGCAAAATATCTGTCAAAGAACACCTCTCGCTGCCAGGGTAGGTTAGTAGAGATCATTTCACAATGCAAATGTGCCTGCCACAGAAGATATTTTAAATTCAACATACTATCTACTAAAGATTATCCCCAAATGTGAGTAACATCTCGAACGTCTAAAAAGACAGCCTCCAATTGGACTCAACCACCTGTGAATCAATTAAATATCTACCAACGATCTCTTCTCTGTGGCCAAAAACATTGCAAAAGACCACCTCTCAATGGTAAAAAAAAACATCGACCAAAGAACATTTATCAATAGTTAGGAAATATCTACTAACAGCTACCTTTCAATGGATAAGAAACATCTACCATAGATTACTTCACAATGGTAAAATAAGATTTCCCAAAGACCACGTCTGAAAGGCAGTGAACCATTTAGTAAAGTGCACATTACAGTGGCTATGCAACAACTACCACAGACCATCCCATACTTGCAAGGAATCATCTGGTACCAAATACCTCCCAATGCATTGAAAATCACCAAATACGACATGACACAGATACCAAAAATCACTCAACTGTAGAGAAAATATCTAGCAAAGACCACCTCTCAATTTCAAGGAAACATCTAGGATTACAACATCAACCAAAGGCCACCTAAACATCTACCAAAAGCCAAAAATAAGTACTGTTATTGCACCCTGATAAGCTAATCCAATGTCTATCAGATTTGCACTTTAGCAGTAACATCCATTCCTCTCATAGATGGCTCCCTTTGCATTGTGAATCTATATTTATCAGTTCACCTCTTACATCACAATGGTAGGAATCATCAGTAGCCCAGAGTATAATGGATCACCACATTTTGGCCATCACATCTTTATAGCAATTGTATATTTTGTCATATCATGCTTTAGTGCAATTTTCTAATTTATATTACCATGCTTCCTACACAGCAGAGGAGGGGTGTGGTGGCAATAGGTAAGCAGTTTTATATTCATACAGCATATGCCTCAGTACCTATTCAAATAACTAACAATTGACATTGCAAGAGAATGGCCATCACCACGAGCGTCACAGCTGATGTCTGTAAAGCCAGCAGAGAGAGGGCCTTATTTAGAGTTTTGCGAACAGGATCACCTTTTACAAACGTGATGGATATCCTGTGTGCCGTATTACAGGTGCATTATTGCCTATGGCCCTTGAAGCATGGCGGCCAGGATATTGACCAAATTGTGACAGAGTATTCTATTCATCAAACTCTAAATAAAACCCAGATTTTCAGTTCATAATTCTCTAATTGGTTCAATTGTGCTATCCGTAAAGAGTCAATATATACCCTTATTACTGACATCCCCATGTCTGCCAACACTGGGGCCATTTAGAAACAGGTTAGCCACTGGCATTGTTCAGTACATACATATACATTCATTTACAATGATGACAGTACCTAACCCTAGATCAGCAGGACATGTTGGCATCTCTCAATATCCGAGCAACATTGGGAATTAGACTGCTGCACCTTTAACAAAAAGCACTGCCTGTTGCAGAGGCTCGTGCTGATTCTTGAAGAGGATTAGCAAATGGGTGGTCAGAATGTACCTATTTTTTTAATTGTTATAGTGAATATCATTTTTACAAGTAACAACAGCAAATGTTCTTATTTATCCAGCAAGAAATTTGGACCTGTTATGCCCATTCATATAGTCAATAGTTTTATTATTTATCATGCCAATGTTCTTAAGATTACACAAGCATATAACATATTTGTTTCACACTTCTTGCCCCTCACATATACATCGTTACATGCTACATCATGGTATTTTCCACATAACAAAATGTAAATTTCTATCTACTTAAAACTACCGGCCATAGGCTGCCTCCTCTGCTTTCCTTGGGCAAGTAGCCTCAGAGATGTTGCCATGTATCTTTTGGGCCAGAGATGTCAGGGAACAGGAGTGCTTGGCTATCTGCAGGATCATTGCAATAAAAATATAGCTTTAGCAGTCCTTGACTGTTGCAGTTGGACCTCGCCCCATCTCACGGCTATCCTCCTATTTGCTTATAATTGTCTCATAGCCACAAATCTGCTTATTAGTTTGGGAAAGTCTTAAACATATTCCAATAGTGCCATGAGTGGAGAGGGCAGCAGCCCGGACTCCTCATGTCAGTTAATGTGTAGTAGTTGTCAGTCCAATGTGCAGAAACGGAACAGTTGAGCCACCGCCACAAGCATGAAGTCAGCTCCTGGGTGGCGGCATTTCAGACATGCAGTGTCAACCTCCATCCCAAAAGAATCGAGCTTCACAAGTGTACAGTAAAGCCAGAGCCACTGAAATTTTGTGATTCTGTGGCTGCAGTGTTTTCTGCATAAATGGATTTATCACATTTGCCACATAATCCATCTGCTGCTGCACAATTTGAAGATTTTAACAAAAACAATGTTTGTAGCTCAAACAGATCAAATGTGACTACAAAATGCAGCAACATGTTGCACCGCAGTGAACTACCCTTCACAAAAGTTGATTGGTCCCCTTTCAATTGTTTATTGCTCTAGGTGCAGGTTTAGCTGATACCAATGAGGTGAAACATTTGCCCAGACAGTGTTAACATGTATAAAAATGAGATAATTATAAAGTAATACTATCCCAAAATGTGTTGCATTATGCTCCATAACTTCCCTGTTTGTGGATTTCAAAATATTGTATTTAGTATTATAGAGACAAAGAATTGTGAACATACAAAAACAAACGAAACGTACAAATAGTGATATATATAGCAAATAGCTAAAGAATAGTTACAATAGGAAACTCACATAGTAATAATTATAACCACACTATTGCATTTCAAATGAAAAACAAAACATAAATGTATAAAGTGGTACTATTATGTCAAGTAATCTAATTAGTCAATGTGTATATATAATCAATGCAATTTAGCAATATAGAAGTTAAAGGATGTCCACATAGTAGAGAAAACGACTTGTAAATTATTGGAGGTATGAATTGAGGAATAGTGGTCACTTTTAAGATACATTATCAAATCCTACCAAGCATGAACAAATAACAAATTTGCATCTTTCCAATTTGAAGTATTTGACTTAATTGCTAAAGGAATAAGACAATCAGATAGTTTACTATCAGATATTTTAGCAGATGGTAAGGAATGTCGATATGCGTTAAGAACTGTGTTATAAAGTAATTCAAATTTATAGTAATCTGTTTACATATCTCTGTGACATATTTCGCTAATATAGCAAAATGCCAGATTCAGTCCAGTGTTTCCAAAAATAGGTATGCTTATTCAATTTTAGTTTAGTATTGTACCAAAGAAAGACTTTTTGAGCATTTTATGCTAGTATAAAACTTTTCATCAAATTTTAATAAGGAACGTTTTGCAGCATTTATAATTGGTAGACTTTAGAAAGACTTAAGAGAGCTGCTAAGGGTTAAGGTTTTAAGAAATTACGCTCTATAAGCAACCATTACTGGAGAAAAGAAGCCAATAACAAACCATAACAACCATTGTGCAACTAGGAAAGAAGAGTGATATTTTCAAGTCCGGTAAATTATTACCCCCATTTTTTAGCAAATTCCCAAAATATATAATATATGCGAGAAGTCTTGTTGTTCCAAATAAACTTGGTAATCAATGTATTCAAAGTATTATAGAAGGTAGATGGATAACGTGATGTTAGCATAGATAATGTAAATAATATTAATGGAGTGATGATCATTTTGACTGCTTCAATCTTACCTCACCAACTCAAATGAAGTGATGACCATTTGTAAAATGCTGCCTTTAGTGATTAAAGTCATTTAAATGGATGGAAACAATAACACCAAGATACTTGTGTTTAAGTTGGCCTCTTATAATATTTTTACCCGCTAACATATCAGTCCATAAAGCAGTAAAAGAAAAAAAAAAGGTTTTAGAGATGTTCATTGTATATCCAGAGACTAATGTATATAAAGAGACAGAAGAATATTGGTTGATAATGATTTAAATATTTGGAATCTTATTAAAAGGATTGCTGCATACAATAATATATCATCAGCATAAGTAGAAACTTTGAAAACAACATCTTGTATTCCAATTCCTGTATAGTCTGTGTTATTTGTAAGACAACATAATAAAGGATCTATAGCAATAAGAAACAAAAGAGGTGAGAGAGGACACCCTTGCCTAGTGCCTTTAAGAAAAGTAATAGATAGATGAAAACCTCATTATCATAGATTTTAGCTGATGGGCTATTATATAACATTTTGATCATGTTTGGGAAATAAGGACCAAAATGAAAAAAACTCAAATGTTTTGACTAAAAATGACCAGTTCCTTTTATAAAAATCCTTTTCAGAATCGAAAGCCACTAAGTTAGCAAGAGTTTTAGTTTTGTCATTAGAGGATAGGACATGACATATAAGTCTTCTGTTATGAGCAGAGAGCCTACCTTTCATAAAACCTGTTTGGTCTGAACTATAGATTTTAATATTGGGTTACTCTGTTAGCTCATATTTTAGCATAGAATATATAGTATCAGTTTATGAGAAATATTGGTTGATAATTAGTAACTGAAGTATGATCTTTATCTGGTTTTGAAAGGGTGATAATTTGTTGGTTCTGTGAAAGATCCGTCAATAGTAGCATTGAGCTGAAAATCATGATATAAAGAAAGTAAAATGGGAGAGAGTTATGTCTCAAGTCTTATAGAATTCACCAGGGATATCACCTGTACCAGTTGTTTTTGTAACTTAAGAATTTAATTGCCAAGCAGATTTCATTCACGCCAATAGGGTTTTCTAACCACACACTGTATTCAGTAGTAATTTGAGGCAGTTTACAGTTTAACAGAAATTTGTTAGTAGTATCTTCTGATAAACTATTGTTTTTTCAACAAGGTTAGAATAAAACGATAAACATTCTTGGGCAATCTTTTTGGCACTTAGAAGTAATTTACCATCATTTCTTCTAATAACATGGATTTGATTTTTCTCTCTTTTGATACATGAGTAGTTGGCAAGAGAGTGTCCTGATTTGTTAGAGTGAAAATAGTATTTTGATTTTTCAGTAGAAACAAGTAATCATGCTCTTTGACTAAAACATCTGTTGTATTTGTTTATAACTGTTTGAAGTTGATTTTTTTTGTGCTATTTTTAGTAGATATGAATAGTTTTACTATTTCTGCATTTATTTCTCCAAAATTGACAACTTAAAAGTTGTATGTTCATATGTGGATAGAGGTAACTGTTCCTCTAAAATGTAATTTGCCTTTTCTTGCTGCAGAATTTAGTCAACCCTGCCACAAGATTTGGTCCATCTGTGTCACATAAATCCAGTGGCCCTGGATAAAGACTGTGTAAGAATCTGGAGTCTAGCCATCTATGTCTGTTTTCTAAAAAGAAAATCTTTGCATGCAGCATTATTGCCACTGTTCATCGGTCAGTTGGGTATCTAAGTGTTGCCCCATAGTCACTTGGTCAGAGATGTCTATTTTGTTTTATAGTCTAGTGTACCACTGTCTAAGCATGTTACGAGATGTTGGGGGCTTGGGATCTTGAGTAAGCACATAAGAAATGTGTAGTTTAGTGGGTCCACTAGAGGTGTTGGCTACCAAGCTTGGAGGGTATTATTTTGAAACCACTAATAGGGCAATATATCCTGGGAACCTATGTTACCTATCGCTCTGAACTGTGTCAGAGTCAAAAAATTACCCATATGAATGAGGTCTCCCAGTGGCATGAGTCCTAGTGAAGTTAGATGGATCTGTGCTTTAGGCTTCAACCTGGGAGGGATACAGGGGTTATGAAGCAACAGACTGTCTGAAGAATACAACATCACCTGCACACTTACTTTATAAAGGTGATTCCAGTCCCAATTTTTCAGGCTTCTTCACTGAAATATCACTATGGCCGCGGGAGACGGTGAAACATAACTGTGTTCAGCAGGCAAGGCCAACCCTTTCTCTTTACATGTAATACAGGAGTAGTTGTGTGGTATCAATAATAAGCATATGGTTACACTGCACACATTTACACTTTGAGGCACATAGTGACTGAATGACAATGCACTTGCTCAAAAAGTAAATATATTCACATAAGTAACCTCCTCTCTTTGAAATAGATTTCTCATTTTATAGGATCAAGGAAGAATCCCAGGAATCGTTCTGCAAATTTACATCAGTCATATACTTTTCCTAATGGGAAAAACTCACTTGTGGATTTTCCTTCTAGGATGAAAATTAGCAATAATAAAACATACTAAAGTGTACATTTGGAGATTTATTTTTTCTAGAATAAAGGTTAATTATTTCCCCTGTGGGAAAAGAATCTCCCACACACATTGAAATAGAGAGGCGTTTCTATCCCTTCCCCACCCTTGAAATATATCTACTACTGTCTTTCACAAAGGTAGATTTCAGTGTGTTTCTAAGGTGGAAAACCACTTTCAATGTGTTTGTGAATTCACACAAGCTTACTTTCTTGGTGTGCACTGTGTTTACTGCCAATCCTACCCCCTCCCCTCTTCATGCCTCAATGCTGAATGTATTATAATAGGTAAACACATTTAGCTGTGCACTCTGCACCAACAAAATCCACTAATCCAGATAGATTGGATATAACTGCAAAAATAGTTTGCGATTTGAGCCAAGCTAAATTAAACACGTTTCCAAGCATCACACATTTGTTTGCCAACTGCCCAGGTGAGGATTAACCAACCAGATATCCAGGTTGCAATTTTAGTAACTTGACCACTAGACATATTTTTAATAAATACTGCATTCTTTCAGTGATGTACAGATTGTTCATGGCTAAAATGGAAGCAATCTCTTTGATAACTAAGAAACGTTTCCTAGTTGAAATTACTAGTTACCATCACATAGATGATCTACAGGATCTTTTCAGTATTTGGTATGGCTCTCTTATAAAAAAAGGCCCTTTCTTAGGTGATGGTTGTTCATGAATAAGGGCCTTTTGCAGTTTGATATATAGCTAATTCAATCTGAAGGTTTTGGATTGTTTTACATGAGTATAAGTTACATTACACAAAGTCACATTTTAATTTTTTTAGGCATGGAGATATTAAGCAATTTGTCCAGAATCACAGGATGTTGAGCTGAGGCCAAGACTCAAACCTGGTTTTCCAGTTTCAAAGTTGACAACTATGACCATAACGTCTCATGAGTCACATGCCACGGTGATGAAACTCCTCATTTCTACTTGTACTCACACTCGTTGTGCACACTTACCATTGTCATGAGTTGATATGATGCATGGTCAGGAAGGGGCTCGGATCTTTAAGTTACACCATGTAATACAACTGGTAGAAAGGTATTTTGGTTCTTTATATGTGGATCCCTTTGTGTTTCACTGTAGGGATTAACTATTTATCTGAGCCTGACGGCACCACAACTATTATGATTATAGTCTCATTAAACAATTATTGTGATACCAGTGAGCAAGGCTCATGTTGACCAACAAATGAGACACGCACACTATTTTCCCTAGAGGCTGAGTTGCCCACCAGAGATAGATAATATCCTGACAACTATAAATAAGATGACTGATTTGATCTTTACTAGTCAATATTGATCTAATTGTCTTTGCAACCTAAGCAGTTGCTATTAGACTAGAAGGATTTTTTTAAAATCTTTTTTCCTGCACCAAGCAAATGTAAGATGTTTTACAATGAATCTATATCAGTGGTTTCCAATGTAGTTGCAGGAGACCTGTATCTATATAAGAGTTTTAGGAGAGAAACAAAATCAATGTACATACAATGATTTTTAATAGAAATCATTTGCATTGTAAGTGGTTACCCTGAAAATGTGGAATGGAATGGCTGTGCTGGAACAAAAGCGGACACTAATTCCCAAGTCGCTAGGCTCATTGGGCTGATCTTTACCTGGAAGTGAAATATCCCAGCATAATTCCTCTGGAAACTCTGGTTCTTCGGAACCACACGTGAAAGTATATCCGGGTACAAGGTGAGAGATGCAATCGCTGCCATGAACCAACAATCACCTGTAGAGCACAAACACAAGAAGTTAACAATTTAAAGACCTAGAGAAAGTAAACTTTCTATGTGTTGCCCCTATAGTATACATTTGTCAACCTGCATCAAATTAACCTCACTTTGTAGTAAAAGGTTCTCCAGTATAGATGCATACCCATGCAGTATTTTCAGGATACCCACATAAGACAAATTTACATACAATTTATCTAAATTAAACTTGTTATACCTGACAGCCTTAGGGTAGTCTTCACCCAACTTTGTGCCTGCCTCCCTCCATTTTTCTGACATTGTTCTTGCTGGTCTCAGGACTCTGCTCACTTTATTACTGCTGACCAGTGCTAAAGTGCTTGTGCTCTCTCCCCTAAACACGGCAATATCGGCTCATACCCAATTGGCATATTTGATTTACTGATAAGTATCTAGTAAAGTGCACTCATTGTGCCCAGGGCCTGTAAATTAAATACTACTAGCAGGCCAGCAGCACTGGTTGTGCCAACCACATAAGTAGCCCCTTTACCATGTCTCAGGCCTGCCATTGCAGACCCTGTGTGTGCAGCTTTATTGCCACTTTGACGTGGCATTTAAAACCTAGCCTTAGGTCACCCATAGGGCCAGGTGCCTTGTAAGTAAAAGGCAGGACTTGTACTTGTAAGTTTTACCTGTCCTGGTAGGGACAAACTCCCAAAGTCATTTTTCACTACTGTGAGGCCAGCTCCTCTGATACGCCAACATTGGGAATTCCTTAATATATATTTAAGCTGTAATTCCTGATTAGAAAGGAGTAGCTGCATCATGTTTCATATCTTTGGAATGGTAATGATAACTCCTCTTTACTGGTAAAGTTGGATTTAACATTATAATTTTAGAAATGCCAATTTTTGAAAGTGGGCATTTCTCTGCTCTATGTGCCTTACAGCCTGCCTCCAGTACACATCTGGGCTGGATGACAGATACACTTTCTCTCCAGACAACCACAAACACAGGAAGGCTAGGTGTGGCTGACTACCCATTTACATACATCTGCATTCTGATGGCCCTTCTGGGGCCTGTAAGGGGGAAAGGGCACACACTTACACTCCAAAGGGTAGTCACCTGGCCCCATACAAAGGATTGATTACCCCCACACATACACACAGATATCATGGTAGACAGGACTGGGTTTGGAAGGAATACTGGTGCACTTCAAAGCCATTCCTTCTATCCCACTTCAAAGGTATATTTGGGTATACGTACTGGGTCTCTGACCCCACAAAATCAGACACTTCTGGACCTAGAACTGGACTGTGTCAGAAGAACTGCTGTGCTGCAACAAGGACTATTACTCTACTGGACTGCTGGCCTGGAAGGCCTGCTTTTCTGCTGTGCTGCCATCCTGTCTTTTGTTATCTGGTCTTAAATTATTGATCATAATCTGTTTTTCTAACCTTGTGTGGAGTCTTTTTATGGTATTTTCACTATGTTACTGTATGAGTTATTGTACAGATACTTTACATGTTGCCTTCTAAGTTAAGCCTGCCTGCTCTGTGCCAAACTACCCGAGGGTGAGCAAATGATAATTTAGGTTGTGTTGTGACTTACCCTGACTGAGGTTGTAGTCCCTATTTGGACAGGGTGCATACATCTACCAACTAGAGACCCAATATCTAACAAAACTCATTTACATAGTCAGTAATAATCCTGGTATAGATTTGGCTTGCCTGGACACCTACATTAGACTCAACTCTGCAGGTGTAGATAATTATTCAGGACAGTAGAAATCGTGCTCATAATGAGGGGGTGACATTGAGCCATCAATTATTGATATGGTCTGATTATTCAGCCTTCTAATGATCACTGTGTGGATATTAATGTTCCACAATTGTTTTGTGTATTTATCCAGAGATATAAAAGAAAGGCTTCATTATAGTCCACAAAAATGTAAAGGTGTATATTAATATTTGAAACAATGATTTTTCTGTATTAAGGATATTAAGGAAATTATAAAAGAAAGAATTAAGTTTAAAGATGATCAGCATGACATTACATTTATTACCTATTACCAATTACAGAGGTGTGCAGGGAATTCAATAGTTAATTTACCTTAACACAACTTAACGCAGCAAAGTCAATCAGAAACTGAATGGAGTTGTTTGTTATGTTATCGTGTAAGGAAAAGTTACCTAATCTGGGAGTAATTGACATAAAAACAAAATGCACCACGGGACATGGATGCAGATTCACCAAAAATCAGGAGTAGCTGATATGATATTGCACATACATTAACCATGGGAGACGTTATAGTTTTACATCCATTACAGGAAAATACCAGTAATTTTATAGAGGTTCCTTCTGCTGCCATCATAACCACTGACTTTGTCAAAATCTGCTTTCAATCAACAGGATGTAAAAGTGAAAAGTGAAATGGAGAAAGGTAGATTGATGAGATGAAAACTGATATGCCATATAAAAGTATATTTTCTGAACTGTCTATATTACTTGTAGTTTTTTAGGCAAATTGTGATGAAAACCACACCAGGTTACCCATGTATGTGGTGTTTATTCTTCGCCGCTGTGCTAACGAGGAATGCCCCTCATGATTGATTTCCTTGTATAAACACAGGAGTGTGGCTTTGCACTGAGTTTCTCTACAGTGGTGGAATTCTGATGCCTGTCCACCTTCTTACTCCTGTTTTAGATACTCATGCACTTATGATGAGTCGCCTAGGTTTAAAAATTAGGTACCTGGATGAGGGCCCCACACCTTCGATTCTGGTGGTATCCCCACACCTAAATCAAATATTACATGGTATTGTCCTCAGAATGGGAAATACCTATGCAGACCCAGAAAAACCAGGTGAAAATCAGAAAGCTTGTCCCAAATCCTGAGACTATTCTGCTGACATTTACCACCTTCCTTGAGCAGGTGATTAATGTCAGAGGGAGCCATTGCAGTGAACAGGTTGGGAAGTTAGGGTATGGGAGGCTGAGGCTTGGCTCTCAGGAACACCTCCTGCTCTACCTTGGTGCTGGAGGAGGTAGACATTGGCCAGGCTATGCAAGTCCTCAGCCCTTGCTCCACTTCAGCAGTGACTTTACTGATTATAAATCATTATTTTTGGGGTCAATAATTTTAAGTTCATAAACACCAGACCATTTGTAGTACGGCAGAGTAGTATTCTACCCTAATGACAGATATCTCACTTCCTATGCACAGAGATGCTAAATCCTAGACCCTTCATTAGGAACAAGAGAGCAAAGAATACAAAAGCACAGAGAGCTCCTCCAGAGAAACCATGTCACTCGCCCCCTCTACATGCTGTATAATTTAGCTCAGGATCAATAATTCAACAGTGCCAGCTCAATCTGAGACCCCTGTAATGACCACCAGCGGAATGCCCATTCAACAGGCTCTTAGGGCCTGATTACGACCTTGGCAGAGGGGATTACTCCATCACAAATGTGACGGAAATCCTGCCCGCCATGTTAAGAGTTCCATTATATCCTATGGTACTTGTAAAAGGCGGACGGGATATCCGTCATGTTTGTGACGGAGTTATCCCCTCCGCCAAGGTTGTAATTAGGCCCTTACTGTTCAGAAGTGACCAAAGATAACAGCATTCTATGCTTCCACACAATCTTCACTATATATAAATGTACTGACACAAAGTCACACACAGGGCATGGTTGTGACTGATTCTGGTATGCTGTGGTGTTCTGCTTCTGTGCATGCCAATGGGAATTAGAGTCTAATCCAGGTGCGATGAGTTATATCTTTTGGGCTTCTGCTCAAACAACTTCCCTCACAGGCAGCTAGGCTTTAGTGTATGTAGCTGATGAAAAGTTCTGGACCTGCAGTACGGAAATCCATGGATTAGAACACTGGACCACCCTTGATTGATACCATATTGTGGTGTGACTGGCCTCTTTAACCTGTGAGCAACATGCTGAAGCAGGATGGGGCAAGCAGGGTAATGCTTCTTTCATTGCATATAAAATGCGCAGTGCCAAAACGATCACTAGCACTGTATAATTCCTGGTCAGTGTTCGTTGCCTGCCCCTAAGAGTTACTCTTAGCCAGCAGTGTCTCTTGTCTGAGCCGTGGTCTACCTCTGACCCCTTGCTGGCTCTCTACCATGGACAGAAGCAGTCACCCAATAAAGAGCTAGCTCCTATGTCTTGCACCACCTTGTCAATGAACCAGCAAGCATTCCCTGCAAACTGCATGATGAGTTTCTCCAACCTATTCAAGGACACAACTATACATCATCACTTGCCACATGTTAGAACCACCCTAATCAGGTGTGACCACCTGAGTGCCACTAACTCTGGCTGTGCTGATTTAAATTAAGGGTTCATTCTAACGAGTGACTCAACATCTCCTACCAGTTTTACAATATTGCCAATAACATTCCAATTTTGTAAGGAAATGCTGAATAAAGTTTTAGGCAACAGTATTCTAACTATCATTTTAACAATTAATGTAGTTTATTCAAATAGAGAAAACTTACATGTTGAGTCCTTTTTTACCAGTGTGTTCTGCTTTCCTTGTGTGCTAATGCCTAGATTATGTAATATTAATCTTCATTACTCTGAGTCTTCCTTCCTCACCCATCACTTACTGAACTTTATCCTAGATCCAATAACAGATGACCAATTCTGCAAGCTTTTTGTTTTTCTATGTGCAAAATATTTTTACCAATTGTGCCTCTACTATAAAATCCACTGCCTTGCAACATCACTTCCCCTATTAACAAGTTCCTCATCAGATTGCTGATGAATGCTCATAAATTTGAACTGAACCAGGAAGATACTTTGTTAGACCTTGAATAAGCTACCAAGAGTAAACTTTGAAACCTTGCAGTTCCTCTTTGGTGCATCAAAGTTAATGAATAGGCTACCATTCATTCTGAAACCAGCAGTCCTTTGTAGATAAATCTTCACTGCCCTTAAAACATCCAAAAGGTGTGATGAGTGAGGGTCATAAGTACAGGGATGAGGGAGTAAGAATATCAGTAATCCTGTTTACCTGTAAGTAATCCAGTCATTACCTCCTAATCTCCTTCTTCATCCCAATTCTTTACTGATCTGAGTTTATAACACAAGCAGTAAACCTTCATTGTGGTTGATAGCCACAGAAATCATTAAAACATACCACCAAATACAACACTAAGTGTAGAAGTGCTATATGATCTTCATTGCCACAATTTAGTAATAAAGACCAGTACAGAAATGTGTCTATCATCAATTTGAAAGGGAATTGATATCGCAAGGTAGATGCCCTAGACCTAATCTCCTTATCAAAACATAATTCAGAACCCTGGGGTGTACCCAACTTGTACTAAGATATAAAAGTAGAAAGGGTAGCTCAAGTGGCTGATATGCAAACACCTGCCCATTCTGCCTAAGTAACAGCCATACCCTGGCGGATGTTTTTTAAAATAATGTTATTGATTTTTGTATTATCAACATGACAAATGTAAGGTGCATTACTAATTAGAAATACGTCGGTATGTGGGAAATAACCCTGTGTACAAGTTCTGAATAGTGTTTGAAGTGTATGGTGGGTACCATCTCAAGTAATATGTTCATAATCACAATGATAAACATACCTTTTGTGTCACTATTATATGTTCTAGGTCAAACAACAGAAAATAAAACTTTGTAACTACTACTACTACTAGGCCCAGTCAAAAGCTAAATCAGCATGATGGGTAATTTAAGAGACTGATGAGTCGCACTCTTAGTGGAACTGCTCTGCCATTCAAAAAGTAGAACCGTGCACAGTACAATATGGGGTGGTGGGGGGAAAGATCAGCATAGCAGAATAAGCATGAACTGAACTGGGAAGACACTTGCTAGATCTTGAATAAGCTACAGTGATGACTGATTTTTTTATCCACCCACCAAGAGTAGACTTTGAAGTCTTGCAATTTCTCTTTGTCGCATCAAAGTTAATGAATAGGCTATCATTCCGTCTGAAACTAGCAGTCCTTTGTGGATAAATCCTCACTGTCTTTACAACAACCAAAAGGCGTAATGAATTAGAACCTGAAGTGGAGCCTGACATCCAAAGAAGGAAGAACTGTCTCTTGTTTTCTATGACGTGATGAATGAATTTTTGGAAGAAAATCTTCAGATATGGATGGCAGCAAAGCAAAGAACCTAGGGCTACATGTATCAATGTTTGGTTTTGCGACTCTCAGTTTGCGAGTCGCAAAACTGTATGTTGCATAGTGTAAATGACACTATTTGGGACTCGCAAGGGGGTCGCAAATGCCCACCTCATAACTATTCATGAGGTAGGTCGCAATTTGCGACCCCCTTGGGAATGGTGGCAGTCACAGGGATGGTGGCCTGCTGGAGACAGCAGACCTCCATGTCTGTGACTGCTTTTAAATAAAGCAGTTTTTTTTAAAATTGCAGCCTGCTTTCCTTAAAGGAAAACGAGATGCATTTAAAAAACAAAAAATGAAATGTTTTCGTTTCATTTTTTTAGAACAGGCAATGGTCTGCCGTGGCCTGCCCTGAAAAAATGTTTTTGCTGACGTTCCTAAAGGGGAAGGGGTCCCATGGGGACCCCATCCCATTTGCGAATGGGTTAGCACCAGTGTGACACTGGTGCTAATTATGATTGTTTTGCAACCGCATTCGCGGTAAAAAAACAATCACACATGGGACTGCGAGTCGTAATTTGGAAAGGAACACCCCTTCCTAATTGCGACTGGCAATCCCTTTTTGCGATTTGGTAAGCAGTTTACCGAATCGCAAAAATGGTTTGGTACATGTCAAAGTGCATTTTGCACGTCGCAAATGGCCCGATTTGCCGTTTGCGACGTGCAAAAGGCTACATACATGTGGCCCCTAATTATCAAATTTTTCTAGGTATATTAATCACCATCAAAAAGAAAACATTTACGGGTAAGAACAGAGCTGAAACCTTCCCAAGATCAAAATGTTGGTTCCGTAAAAAGGATAAAACCAACAGTAGATCCCAAGAAGGAAAAAACAATCTTGTCTTCTTTGTTCCTAACATATTAGGGACCTGATTTAGAGTGTGGCGGACAGGTTACTCCATCACAAACTTGAAGAATATCCTGTCGGTTACAAGTGTATTGCATCCTATGCCATGAGTTAAAAGGTGCACAGGATGTCCGTCACATGTGTGACAGAGTACCAGTCTGCAAAACTCAAAATCATGCCCGAAATCTCTTACAAAACCTAGAGATCAGGTTTTCAACAAAAGCAAAATCCACCCATGAAATTCTAAATGTCTTTTTTGAAGATCACTGAAGTTTTATGGTGGCCACCGAATGGTTCTAGTCAAAACTATCCTGTAGGAACTACAACATATTTTGCCAAAGGGAAACATTCTTTTCCATACACCATCTGTTAAAAGAAGCCCAGTGATAGCCATAAGAACTCCTCATGGCATCTTGCTAGAAGACTGATAGATAGGGAACCTGGAAGAGACAGACTCTCCTAACCGTCGAGAAAAACTGCGGTAACTGGGTGTTGAATCCGTCAAAAAATGGTCTATAGTTTGTAACCCCCATACTTGAGACAAATCTCCCGAAAAAAAAAGAGAACCGAGGACAAAATCCTAAGAGGAGGGGAAAACCTGATTCAGATGATCTGGTAAGACATTGTGAGTTCCCTGTCAATGCACTGCCTTGAGACATATTTTATTTTATACCCATGAGCAAATCTTGTGCGTTAACTGGTATAAATTTGAGGTCCTTTGCCAGGCTTCTGGTTCAAATAACCGTTTGTCACCACTTTGTCTGTTTGGACTATCAGCCCACTTCCCTGATCTGATCTGAGAACAGCTGGAAAGCTTTCCACACAGACATTAGTTCTTCCCAGTTGGAGGGCTGAAGTTTTTCTTGATGGGAGAATAGCCCCTAGTCTGCAATATCCCCAATACTGTCTCCTAGCCCATACTGCTGGCAACCTTTGTAAGGTTTATCAGATCTGGGAAGGAGAGAAAGAGAATACCAAGTGCCAGGTGTACAGGATTTGTTCTGGTCGCAAATGGTCAGATTTGCAGAATCGGGCCATTTGCGACCAAAAAAAGCATTTTGGAATGGATTGTGATTTGGTAGCCTATTAGTGAATCCCAAATAGGATTCAGTATTAGGACGGGACTCCCTAAACATGCCCCTTACTAATACCGAATTGCACTGGTATGTGTGAATGTTTTGCGACCAAAATACGGTAGCAAAACATTTGCATTTTACCACCTACGTCAAGCAGGTGGTAACCCATTCGCAAATGTTAAGGGTCCCCAAGGGACCCTTTCTGCCTTTGAGAATGGATAAAAACTTTTCATTTTTCTTTTTGAAATGCATGCCATTTTCCTTTAAGGAAAACGGGCTGCATTAAAAAAAAAAAAAAATGGAAAAGCAATCACAGAGATGGTGGTCTGCTGACCCCAGCAGGCCACCCTACCTGTGATTTTTGCCATTCCCAATGGGTCCCAAACCGAGACCTTTCTCATGAATATTAATGCAGTAGGTCCGTTTGCGACCCACTGGGAATCGCAAATAGTGTTAACACTCTTCAGTACATATCTGTTTGCGATTACCAAATGGGGACTCACAAACATTCTCTATTTGGTAATCACAACCACTAACTTCTGTACATCTGGACCCACGTCCCCAGTTCAGGAATAGAGAAAATGAACCACTAGGTCAATTGATCTCAAAGGTTCTGAATCAGTGGGATGAGAGTCTCATAATCCTGTGAACCTGCAGGTCACTTTTGTAGAATGTAAAATACCTCTTTGTTCAAGTGAATCCTTGTCCAAGGTAGGATAAACAGCTTGGCTATCTACAAGAAATCGCAAAAAGAAAGGTAGCAATGTGAATCACCAATTACCTTTCAGGAAAATGAGAAAATTGGAAAATTCTAAGTTTCTCTAGTTATCATACCCCCTTGGACCAGAAGCCATTATCTCAATGATGCCTTCTCACACTCCTTTGAAATCAACTGGGCAAACGTTTTTCCTATATTTATATTCAGGCTATTGGAAGAAAGGACTTCCCCAAATTAGCTCTGAACCAAGCTCCAATGTACTCCAGACTCTGAGTGGGAGACCAATGAGACTTGTAAACTTTCAAACACCATCTATGCATCTTTCTTCACCTGAGCATAATGAGAATGAACCAGAAGATTGTTCAGATATGGATGCACTCTGATGCTCTGACAATGCATAGCAGAAATATTCGGCACCAAGACTTCTGGGCAAGTGAAGATGGCAATGAGCAGCTACCCACACTCTGAAATCATTGCAGATGCTATTGCTGATCTCATTGTCAAACTCAAACCAACGTAGGTCTTTTTCAAAGTCCCCCCCACACTCTTTCATACCTGCTGGGCCAGAGATGACAATGTACTCTGTTAAAAATGAAGGCAGACCTACCAGGTTAGCTAGGAGAAGATCTATTGCCAGGGAGTTGGGATTCTCCTTTTGTTAGAGTGTACATTAACCCATGTATCTTGGCACTGAAACTGTGCCCAAGTCCTTCCACAGTCATTTAAAAGTTATTGAATAGCTACTATGACAGAAACCTTGGGAATAGTAGGCCTCTGCAACTGGCAAAGCTATTCTCTGCTGGTACAGGGCTGTTCCCTTCAGCTAGTAACCCGGATGAGAGGTTTAGAAACCAAAGAACTTAATTCTTCCTTCTGCATATACGTCCCCCTAGGTACACAACAGCCATCAGCAGGAAGTCCATTTCCTCTTTATCATAATCAGGATATGCCCAGGAGGAAACAGAAGAGTGAGAGGAGACTAAAAACTTCAATCTCTTGGGTGCTTCAGAAGACTGGGCCAATTCCCCCTGCTCTGCTTGTTTTAGGCTTCAACATTGATCTCAACATCTCCTGGAGCTTCGTTTCATTTATAAGAGATGTCTATAAACTCTAATTGGAGCTTCTCCTAACTTCATGAAGGGAATACTCTTTAGGAGAAGAGGGAGTGGAATGGTTCTTTTTCTAGGAATGCTTGCCTGTCTTGAGTTAAGGCAGGACCTGCTTAGCAGGATGGCATGAAAGATTAATCTGCATTAAGCAGGATCCCAGGTGTCCTTAGAATAGAAGGAGAAATCCTAGCTTAGCCAGTTCTCTTTTTCCTACAGATGGGAAAAATTAACGCCATTTTTGATAAAAAAACAACAAAAGTTAATTACTTATACATCATTATATCAAACTGGAGTATTGATGACTCTGGAATGTCCAATAAACAAAACTCTTTTAACAGGCACATGTGTCTGATGCCTAAAAGTGAATACAAGTATTCCCCTTGTTCATCCTCATACGCTTAATACCTGCTTCTTTTCTTTTTTACCAGTAATCCCTTTAGAGTTCCCTGAAGTGGGCCATCACACCTCTCAAGATTAAAAATAAAAGGAATCTCTGTGGTGGTGAGAAAAACAACCACCCTTAAGGCAAAGAATGCTGCTTTAGTCAGCATCAGCAACGGGACAGTAAAAGGAAACGGCTCAGCCACGTTTGGGCTCCAAGTTACCTGACCCAACTTAAAAGGCATCAAGCTAAAGAATCAGCATTATCACAAAATCTCTATGAGGATGTTATGAGGGAAAAGAACATCAGGATCAGCTCAGTTCCTCGAATGGGACTGCTAAAGGGTAGAGATTGGGATAGAACTATTAAACTAACTGACAAAGGACAAGGAATGGATTTGAATGAAAAGCGTCTGGAATGGAAAAGCAACTAACTCTCTTCTGCAAGGTGTAGTCTGGATATACTAAAATCCATAAAGCATTTTCTCACGCCGTCATTGGTGAGGAAATTGTACGTTCACAGTACAACCAATAGAATCTAAATTCTAAATCTAAAATATAAATAGATAATCTTTCACACGTCGATGATTGGCTCCTTTTCTTCTGTTCCTGTCACAAGTTTCGTCAAGTAACTTTTGTTGCCCACCATTGCTGAAGTCAGTAATCACATTGTCAGCTCCTGAGAACCTTTGCTTCTCATGCATGAAATCCACAAAGTATCAACTCCTAGTGCAGGACATTTCAACAAGCAGTTTTCATGAGAAAGTTTAAGACATTGACAAATCTCTTAGCTCAGTGTGAACAATGAACCACCATAATTATCTGCTTTCACAAACATTTATGAGTATTTATTTTATACCATGCAACTCAACATGAGGCTTTGTCGACTAGATCCAAACCTCAAAATTAATCAATGCATAATATTATTTAAGCAAATACATAACATTTACTTATTATACTTGATCCATTAATACACTTTATTCTACATGTGCACATCATTTAAACTATATGTGCGCATTCTTTATTAATTGCTGTACGCGTAATAGTGGCAACTCAAGTGGGCACATTCTCCAAGACACACAATTTAATCTATATTTAGCCTACTTTATGTAAATTCTTAACTGTTAATCAATGCAAATGTATTAGTAATTAATTCAGCTTTCACACATGCGAGACAAATGCGCAAGTGCATCCACTCACAGGCTCAACCCTCAAAAGAGGAAGAAAAGCCCATATACGCTAACAAATTAGAAGCAAATGTGAGTGACAGTGAGGCCAACTAGTGGTAAGCAATGGGCAGGCTCTAACCCCATTGTAAGTTGACAATTTATCTCCCAAGCCCTAAAAAAGTGAAATGCACACATTTGCCTTACTCATGTATACAAGCTAACAATAATAATAATAATAATAATAATCATATAATAATAACAATAACAAACATTTATAGAGTGCAGAGTTCACCTTGCAGGCATCTTGGCACAAACCCTGAATGAAAAACCTTCCTACTTTTGCATCAGTTATATCTTTTTCATCTTAGATCAGCTCCCTTAGTTAACTGAGTAAATGTAGGGGGCCAGGTAAATACCTTAAAATCTATGACTTGCATAAATGTCCAAGGCATACTACATGGACTGATAAATCCTAAAACAAGAGGAAATGTATTAAAGTATAGGCAGACATCTGCAATGTGTAGAGTTGCTCATTTTATTTTTGTGAATGAGTATAAAACTGAGCAGAAAGAACCAGTGTTTATCAAGCGTGCCAGTGGGCAGAAAACTAAGAGGCTACGGTGTGGACCCACAAAGCTAATGAAGCAGAAAGAGATCTATCAGCAGGAAACAGCAAATGATCATTTCAGGACAGTACATTATCTTGGAGAAATAGCGGATCTAAATTATTGTGACTAGCTCACTTTGTTGAATAGGAGCCCATTATCCACAGTTTCACTGACGGAGAAGAAGGCGTATGACAAAGCAAGAGTCGGCACTGCCTGCTGAATGAACCAATATTTGTGCAGGCTGAAATTGATAACAGCTGTTTCAGAAACTGCCCTGTAACACCTCAACTCCACGCATTCTGAAGTACCCGTACACAACCAGAGCAGCATCACCATAGCTACCAAATAATATGGCTGCTTCCGGGCCTATTGTGCCCATAGAGAGCCAGGCAACAAGCAGATCTGCCTATCTAAGGAGACCATCTCTGATTAACCAATGAACAGATCCACCTACCTTAGGAGACCATCCCTGATTTAACCAATGAGCAGATCTGCATATCTAAGGAGACCATCCCTGATTAACCAGTAAGCAGATCCTCCTATCTTAGGAGTCCATCCCTGATTAACCGACTAGCAGATCCGCCTATCTTAGGAGACAATCCCTGATTAACCAGCAAGCAGATCTGCCTTTCTTAGGAGACCATCCCGGATTAACCAATTACAGAAAAAAAAATGCAGAGCAAGGGAGATCTCCTGGTACTTCCAATACAATATCTTATCAAATTTGTCAAGGGTTGTTGTGCACAAACGTTTCACTCTTCCAACACATAATATCTACAAAAATATATTTCAGTGAGCATGGAACTGTCCCTGATATGATGAAGCTGCAATCAAACTTTTGGGATTCACCTGAGTTGGAATTTCCTACAAATAACTACAGCAATGTTAGAAAACTCTGGGGTTTCCCCAAACGATGGAAGTATGCAAATGAGTACTACTTACCAAGATCCCCCTGTTGAATGTCAGTGCGAGTGGCTCCTGCAACAATAAACTGAGGATTGGGACAGATTTCCTGGAAATGAAATGGAGGAAAAAGCATATTTAATGATTGACGAGGAGGTGTGTGTTCGGTTGATAAACATTTTATTTTATTTTTCTGTGCGATTCTACACCAGGAGATACAAAACAGTTAATCTGTCTGGCCATATTCTGAACTGGTGACCCCCTTGCTCAAGGAAAACTTTCATGCAATTTATATGTTTTATATGTTATATAAAATTATGTTTTATAGAATTATATGTTTTATTTGTAACTCGCAGTACACTGCTTTGAGCAACAGTTTTTAGTGAAACTTTTTAATTTGTCTAGAGAAGGGTCTGCATACCTCACCTTTCCAAAACTACTCATGAAACATTCAGGCATAGTAAAAAATGTTTTCCTCAGAAAAAAACGCTTAAAATTAACCCCCCCTTCTCCAAAAAAGCCAAAGTGCAGTGAGTAAACAATTTCATCCTTCAGTCTTGAGCTGCCTCTTTCCACCCCCTCTGTGGGTGTTTTCAGCCACTGTGACCAGTGGCATAGCAGGTGTGTCCTGGGCCCTAGTACAAGGAACAAAATGGGCCCTCTGGCTGGTGTTTGGATTGTAAAATGTAGCAAGAGTCAGGATTAGGTGGGCCCCTCACGCCTCTATGCCTCAGCGTCACTGCACCTGCTGCATCATTGTAAGTTACCACCCCCACCCTCCCCCTGACCTAAACAAGCTCTGTTAGATGAAGGGCATCTGGGTGCTTGTGAAATGTGCATGAGGGGGCAGTGCCTAAATGAACTTGTCATAACTCACTTCTGAAAAGAAAGCAGGATGAAAACCCCAGTCTGGCATTAAAGCTTGTATTTAATCACACATCACAGCTTTTTATATTTTGTATTTATTTATTTACACTGTTGCTTCACTGAGCAGTATTAGAGTGCTGTAGAGCAAAAATAGAAATGCATGTGAGATAATATGCTTACAAAGAACTTAAAGCAAATTCGGTATGAAAAAAACTAAGGGGTTGAAGGTTAAGGTATAGACCTGGTGGCATGGAGAAGGCAGTGGTAAATAGCTGATACTGGAGTCTGCCACAGAAAAGCCCTTAACAAGGAGGAAATAGTTCTCTGTTGATTTGGTGGACATGTTGGAGGGGTCGAACAGTCTGGTATCCCTTTAAAGTAGGGGGTAGATTTAAGAGCACCTAGCACCTCCTTGCGCTACATTAGCGTCATTTGAGAGCAGGCGTTAAACGGAGGCACACCATTGTTTACAATGGGCCTCAATGGACTTTGCAGGATTAGCATCAAAAATGTTGATGCTAATCCTGCAAAGCTCTGAACTAGCATCCAAAATGTTGACACTAGTTCCCTAACTACCACCATGGTGTGCCGTATCTTAGATACGGCACACACATGGTGGCGTTCTTGGGCACTAAGGGGCACAAGGTGCAGCACCACTTTCCTTAAATCAGGCCCTAGGTCTCTTGTGAATAAGAAAGTCTTGAGGTTTTTTTTCTAAAGGAGGGGATGTCTGGAGCCATTCTCGATTGGCGTGGGAGGGAGTTCCGATTGTATGAGTGTAACCAGAAAATGATTGTCTTTCAACTTGAGATATTCTGAATTTTGGTGGCTCTAGCGAAAGGAATTCTTTGCTGCAGGAGTTTTTCGAAGGGCCTGAGATTTTCAGCAGTTCAGTAAGGTAGTTGGGAATGCTAGTGTGTAAGGCTTTGAAGGTAATGCAACAGAGCTAGACTTTGATTCAGGCCTTTGTTGGAGATTGTTCAATATAGGAACAATGTGATAATTTTTTTGTGCCTGAGTAGTTGAGCTGTGGAGTTCAGGATCTGCTTTAAGTGGAAGCCTGGCATTAGATGGAAGGCCTGGGAGTAAGGCATTCCCTGCATCTGGTCTTCAAAATAACTAGTGTTTGAGCCGCAATATTAAGCTGCCCGTTGGAGAGTAGCAGTTTTAGTCTTTTTAGTTGGTGCAGATGAAAGTTGCTTTCTGTGTTAACTTTGTTATTTGAATAATCATTAGCTATGAAGAATTTGTTGTATCCCAGCAACAGGATACCATGGTTGCTGCATTCTAGAGTGTGGAGACAGTAGTCAGAAGGCAACCAGTTGCTGTGGAGGCTGGACATGAGGAGGGGTTGTTCCATATATCTGAATAAACTGCGAATCTCAAGTTGCTGCCTCCTGTCTTAAGAAAATGGCGACGAGGATGGGATGGACTATCAAAGAAGATTCTGTGTGAAGAGGAGAGGAAGGAATGAAACTAAAGGGGGAGGACGACCCCTCACTCATGCATGCTGATTTGGAAAGATATAGATCTGTTCGAGGAAGCTGTTCACATTTTGAACTTTAGTGAGTGAATTCCGCAAAAGATGATTTACACTAATGTGTGAAGAGGGCGTGATCGGTTGCTGTTGGGTTTCGCGTTCATCAACTTAGCATTATCTAACTGCTGGGTCAGTGAGCGTTCATGATGTGCCTCGTGCGTGCCTTGTGCACGTTTTCAATGTCAGCAAGCCTTTAAATTGAAGAGTTAGAACGCGTGGATGTGCGCGTCTGAAACTTGCCATTGTTCCAGCACAGTGTGTATTCGTTCCAGTTCACGTTTTCCTTCTTGAAAGTAATCAGCAGCGCGAGGTTCAGCAAGCAGCACCACCTGACAGCGGAAAGCGTTATGATAACATGCGTCATGACGCGACATGCGTGGTGATAGAGTGCATCACCTAGTTACGAGTTGATGAACGTCAGTGTACTGTTGCCATAGCGATAATCTACGAAGCTAGACCTCTAATAAACCAGGAAGCAAAATGTATCGAGAAAACAGAGTTACACTCAGCGTGATCACATCGGAGGAAGCAAAACATATGGAGAAAACAGCGTTACGCTCAGTGTGATCTCATCAGTAGACTACTGTTGAGTCCCTAGGAGATCCTATTACGAACAATAAGCGGTGAGCAAGCAGGAAATTGTCGCGACAATGGTGACAACGTTTGTTATGTTAATTTGTTATTTAATAACTTCTGGTCAACTGGGACAATGTTTTTATTTATTCTGGTTATTTTAGATATAATAAAGACACTGACTAACCATTATAGTTACCAAAGAAGAGTTAACAAGGTGTGCATGTCTGTGGTTAGGTGTTATAGTTGTGTCTGGTAAGACAGACACCAGATAGTGTAAAATTGTTATGCTTCATCTGTAATGGCACCTCCAACGTCTTTACAAAACCCAGGATTGGAGAGAATCCTTTGAAACCTATCTTGAGGCAATTGGTGGGGAAGTATTTCCTTCCTTCAACAAGGAAATTAGCATTGCTGAAGCATAATTTAGGCATAGAAGGAAGGAAGGTGTTAAAGATTTTACCTAAACAGTCGCGAACAGTGACAACAAACTGTGAAGGGGATGGCGAAGTCATTTCAGACACAGAAGAAGTTGTAAGTGATGAATATTTACATGCCATGAAAGCCTTGGGGGAAAATTATGGCAAAAAGTTAAGTGTAGGTGTTGAACTGCACACATTTGTTTCTAGGTCACAACAACCAGGGGAAAGTGTGGAGCAATGCGTTGCAGTTTTAAGAAGACTGGCTGCAACATGCAAATTTAAAGATATGCATGAAGAAATTTATAAGGGATCAGTTCATAAACAGGACCAGCAGTGTAAAAATACAAGAGAACTTCCTAGAATTTAAAGAACCCTCTTTGCAGTAAGCAATAGATATAGCGAGACGCATGGAAAACACATCACAATATGTGAAAGAACTTAATAGTGAAAATAATCATAATGAAGAAACCAAGGTAAATGTGGTACAGAGAGCAAAAAAGGGCCAGTACCAGTGGCTGAATCAATCATGAGTAAAGAAAGAAAGGCGTATTATAGATCAGAGAGTATTAGGCATACTGCGGATGCAGACACATGTCCTGCTTTAAAAGCAAAGTGTTTTAGCTGTGAAAACGTTGGTCATTTTTCACGTGTTTGCGGATCAAACGGTCAGACCAAAGGGAAGAGAGCAGTAAATGTTGTATGTGATGACCAAGAGAAATACACAGATGATGAAGTGGAAGAGAATACAATATAGTTGTTTGTTGTACAACAGGATGTGATATGTGAAATACAAGAGAGGTATCATTCTCCCAAATGCGTCATAAGAATAAATTAGCAAAATGTTGTGGTGTGGGCAGACTCGTATTCGCCTTATACAATAATGGACAAGGCAACATGGCAGAAGTTGGGTGAATGCAAGTTAGAGATTCCTGACATAGAATCAGAAGGGTATTGTGGAGTGAAATTACCCTTATTGGGATATATCAGAAGCAAAATTGAGTGCAAGAACAGAAACACTATGGGTAAAATGTATATATTGGACTGTTGGGATGGAAGGACCAAAAAGAGTTAGGCATCATTGTGAAATCCGATTCATCCTGAACAAGTATTGCTCACAGAGGAAGCAAGTAAGTGTCAGTGGTGCATGAAATACCCAAAAATATTCAGTGAGAGTTCAGGATGTTTGGAGAATTTAGAACACCATATAGTGCTCAGAGCTAACAGCATTCCCAAAGTTCACAAAGTGAGAAATGTTCTTCTTGCCTTGAGGGGTCCGCTGAAGGAAGAATTGTGTAGATTATGTGAGGCTGGGGTGATAGAACCGATAGAATCATCAGAATGGTTGAGTCCAATAGTTTTAGAGTGGAGGGCTAATGGCCAAATACACATGTGTGTTGACTTAAGAGACCTCAATCAACAGATTTGGGTGGATCACCACCCTTTGCCCCACATAAATGAGATGATTGCCTGTGTAAGCAGTGCTTAATTTGTGCTTGTTGTTTCCGGTGCTGAGCACCAGCACTTTTCTTTGAGTGCTGGGGCTTATTCTTCAGCCTCAAGCATTTGCTGCAAGCAAAAGATACCTATGGGAAAGACGGAGGAATGGAAAAACAAAAAAGCGTCACAAAGGGAGAAAGTAGAAACCTGTCAGAGTGAGCTGAAGGGGCAGCGAGTGGCTGTAAATGGATTGAAGAGGCCTGAGATGGCTTCAGGATTACGCCGCCTCAGTATTTCGTGTTCGCACATTTAAATACAGCAGCTGTGTGTTTAAGAGGAGGGCTTTGGGCCCCGGCACCTTTTTAAGTACAAATTAAACACTGTGTGTAAGAGTTGCAAATTATTTCTCATCAATGAACTTGTCAAGTGCATATCACCAAGTTAAGATACTCCAAGAGTCAAGACACCTTATGTCATTTATAACACCTTAGGGAGCCTTCCGGTTCATATGCATACCATTCGTGTTAGTGTCAGCTTTAGCAGTCTTCCAGAGGCTCATGAATAAGGTATTAAAGGTTATTTAAAGTGTATTGGTTTTCCAAGATGACATTTTGGTGTGGGCTGCTGACAGAGAAAAACATGATGAAGTGTTGAATAGTGTTTTGGAAAGGGATTAAAAATAGGTATGGACAAATATAAATTTGGTGAGACACAGGTAGAATATTTGAGACATACCTTGTCAGGGGAGGGTGTCAAGCTGAAAATAAAACAGTTGGAAGCCATTGAACATGCACCTGCTCCCATAAACAAAGAGCAACTTTGTTCTTTCCTCGGCTTAGACGAGTATTATTTTAAGTTTGTAAGAAATGTTTTTGACAAGGCGTTTGTGTTACGAGGTTTGATGAAGAAAGGTACATTGTTTGAATGGATGTGGGATTGCCAAAAAGTGCAAAAAAAAAATAAAAAACGAGATTGTGTCAGCAGTATCTTTGAAACCATATGACCCACAAAATGAAACAATGGTAGTGGTTTATGCTAGTGCTTATGGGCTTGGGGCTGCATTAATGGAAAGGATAAAAGATCAAGAAATGATTATAGAATTTGCATCACATACATTAAAAGTGGCGGAAAACACATTTTCTGTGATAGAGAAGGAAGTGTTAGCGTGCTGGTGGGGCGTTAGCTATTCTAAAACATATGTATGGAGAACCACCTTTCAGGTGAGAACGGACCACAAGCCGTTAGTAGATATATTTTCAACAAAGGGGACAGGGAAATCTACAATGAGAATAGCTATGTGGTTGTATTGCCTGCAAGAATATGATTTTATCTTAAAATATGTTGCAGGTATAAAAAATGTGAATGTGTATTGTTTGTCGTGTTTACCTTTGCGTGACACCAAGGAAGATGAAGGAAATGATAACGATGAGCAGTGGTTGGTCGCTAGTGTGGATGAAGTGTGTGGAGGAAGTATAACTGAGGAGGAGTGGAAGAGAGCCACTGATGCAGATGACAAATTTGACCTGATAAAGAGTTGTCTTACTGACAAGGTTAGTCAAGATCATATGATCAAAGAAACCTTAAGTGACTACAAGATTGTGTGGGAGGAGTTGTCATGCGTTGAAGGAGTAGTAAGGAGAAATTACAAATTGGTTGTGCCTGTCACGCTGAGAAAAAGATTAATGGAATTGCTACATGCAGGTATGACAGGAAGGAAAAGAAAGTGCTTGCATGGATTTCTGGTGGCTTGGAATGGTTAGGAAAATTGAAGGATTTGTGCGTCATTGTCTGTCTTGTATGTGCAGTGACAAGACTCATAGGGTGGAAGAATCGCCATTATGTCTACTAAGTTGCCAGAGAAGCCTTGGCAAAGGTTAACAATAGATGTGTGAGGCCCATTCGGCTACAGAGGAATAGAGGGGTATATGCTGTTGTGCTAGTGGATTATTACTCAAAGTGTCCAGAGGTAGCCTTTATGAGAGAAACAAAAGTTTCCAATATTATAACTTTTTGTGAGGAGATTTTCAGAAGGGAGGAATATCCAAAAGTGTTGCAACCGATAATGGGATGGAGTTTCAGAGATTTGTAAAAGAAAATGGAATAAAACTTCACAGGACAGCAGTATATAATCCCAGAGAGAATGGTCCTGTAGGGAGATTTAATAGGGTTCTAAGAATGTGTGCAATTGGCTTGCGAGGCTGGATTGGACTGTAAGAAAGCAGTCAAAGAAATGTTATGGAACCACTGTAACACACCCCATTCAGCAACTGGAGAAACACTGTTTGTCCTCCTTAAGCGAAGACAGGCTTGTTCAAAGGTTACCCTCGGGTGGATGAAGAGAACAGAGAGAGGAATGATGGAGAGGGGCGATGTGGAGCAGATAGTAGCAAAATACCAAGATAAAAATGTGGAACGGCACAACAGCAGAATGAAGAAAATGAGGCGCAAATTTAAGGAAGGTGACTGGGTGAGAGTATTTCACATGGGACAGCAGAAGGTCAGATTTTCGAAATGGTCTAAGCCCAAAGTGATTAAAAAAAATCAGGGGAAGTTGCGTATGGTTATATGATGGAAAAAAATTGAATATCAGAAAGGTGACATTGTGCAATGAATTGGAAAGTAAAATGTGGTTGAAGGAAAGAGGAAGAGAGAGATTAGACAGTGACGATGGAATAAAGAAAGATGGAACAAAAAGGGAAGAACAATTCGGTTCAATGAAGCGGATAAAGAAGAAACCAGTATGGCATGACGATTATATTTGTACGTAACTGTAGAGCTGTGTTCTGAAAAGAATGTGTAATACTGTGTTAGTAATAACGAAGGTTTCTTAAAACAAAATATTAATAATTTATAATATATATTGTCAATGTGGGAAAATGGAGATAAGTTGTATCCTAGCAACAGGATGCCACTGCTGCTGCATTCTAGAGTGTGGAGGCAGTAGTCAGAAGGCAACCAGTTGCTGTGGAGGCTGGACATGAGGAGGGGTTGTTAAATATTTCTTAATAAACTGTGAATCTCAAGTTGCCGCTTCTTGTCTTAAGAGAATTATTCACAATTAAGAATCTGTATTTAAAGCTATATGTCACAGAGGCTACAAATGTTATTTTTTTAAACAGAAGATTGTTTCCTACCCATTCCCTGCATGACTGCTTCCAAATGACCATTGTTTCGAAAAAATCATATGTCTGATCAATAAAAGTGGGGAAAGGAGCTAGCAGAGATTTTGGGGGCATTGAGCACATATATATTTGGGCCCCGTTTTGGGAGCAGTTAGTAGAAATTACATATGACTATGACTTTGTGGTCATCCACACATTGTCCTTGCACGTACTCGCTAGGCACGTATTACTCTTACTTTATGTAGCCATTTACTAGCCCATTCTCCCTCTCAACCTTCCAGAACCCGACCTATCGCCCAATCTGAAGACCTGATCCTAGCAAATCATAGACCTCATCAGCATTTTATCCATCATGTAACCGAGCAATATCTTTCTCTTGAACTTCAAACTCACTGGCAAGTGCTCCAGCATGCCCTTGTAAGAAGCACTACTCAACCTTTTCAACACCATGAACATAAACCTACTATTGAACCAATCTAGAGCAAAGTCAACATTGTCAATCTGGACTTCAGAACCATTTAGTCTTCCAAATGGCACTGTCATGGTAAGATCATGTCATCATCCTGCTCATCACCCCCTAACAACAGCCGTCCACCAATGTTTATCAATACCTTGGTAACCACCATTTTGCTCTTCCATAAACTTGTACAGGAAGGTTTTCAAGCAAGCCATCACACTGGCAATCCAAACTGACTCCAAAGCTGATGTCAACTCCTTTCTGCACGTAGTCAATTTAGGAGTGCCCTAAACAAAGGAGTCTGCATTATAGTGCACTCAAAAACTAATTGACAGCAATTGAGCTGTCAACATGCAGGGAAAGAACAGCACTAATCACTAATCTGATACTGAAATCTCTCTGCTTGTCATGCAGAAATGTAATCTTCAGGACCAAAGCCACTTTTATCAAGTCAAGCCTTATGATTTATCTTGAAACCCATCATTTCATCATCAAAGTCATCACTCATTGTATCTGTTTATCTGTTGGATTCCAGAAAACCCTCCTATTCCCCTCTCACCACCACGGGTTACCGCACTCAAATTTATCAAAGGAAAGTGAGGATTAGCAGCAGTTCAATATCATAAAGCAAGCTACTGCAGTTGTTCCCTTTCCCCTTCCTCTATGTAAAATTCTGAAGGGAACCACCTTAAAATTGTTTCTGCATGGAGACCTTGCTAACAATCCTCATATCCACAACCAATGGGAATTATGTTCTCCAATACATCATCATTAAACACCTCCCCACAGAGGCACTCACGCCACTGAACATAGTCATTGCACTTCTTGCACAAGGCATCTTTCCCAGTGGAATTAGGAATGGAAATGGCAGACCTCAACCCCAAACACCCTACCAGCAACCATACCACTCCATACCATTCTTTAAAGACACAACTAAGTAGGCAGTTGCTATATAATCTTAAGGACAAGTTACCATCAATTCCATCATGTAAAAGTACTAATCTGGGTTCAAATCACACTCTACTAAAGACATATCAGTGTCAAAGTTATCAAAAGTACTCTTCTCAAAGTACAATAGGACTCCTGATAGTGGCCGCTGATGCTGTTTGATCTCTTAGCCACCTTCAATACCACTGACCTGCAATGACAAAACGCTACATTAGTTCTCTAACTAACTCTAAAACTAACATCAACAAATCCATATAACTTAGCATAATATGTACAGAATAAGGTCACCCATGGATATCTATGCACTGAAGAATTTATAGTTACATAGCTCAGTGGTACACATTTTATTCACCAAAAGTGTTTGACAAAATTATTGAAATCACTTAGATCCAAACACAGATGTTTACAGCAGATGTGCTGGTCCACTAAGTCATCTGACTCTGCATCTAAAGACCTAACATGGGCAGAGGCACAGGATACCAAATAACTCATCCCAATGGCAGAAAAAGGGAAGGAAAAATTATTCATACGATCAAGAAAACAAAGAGAACAGACACAAATGAAGCAGGTGAATGCAGAAGAAATAAAATATATAATGATAGGACGAAAGGATGAAGTACAGGAAAAATGGATGATAGCACAGAGGAATTGAAGGATGAAGGAAAGGAAGACTAATACAAATGAAAGGATGGCACAGATTGAAAGGATTCAATTTGAACAAGAACGAAAGGAGAAAAGTTGAAGGGAAAGCAAATAATGAAAGAAAAAGCTGAAATAAATCATGAAAGGAGTAAAGAGAAAATGAAATGTAAAAGAAAAATGGGTGATTGAAAGAAAGGAGGAAATAATCAGAGATAAGAGAAAGGATGAAAAGCAGGAAGAAAGAAAGGATGAAAAATGGAGGAAAGAGAGGAAGATCATAGGAAAGTAAGTTAAAAAAATAAAGAAGAAGGAAAGGGTGGAAGAAAGAAGTAAAGCTGAAAGAGGAAAAGATGTAATGATGAAAGAAAAATCAAAGGATAGACAGAAGGATGCAAGAGAAGAAAGAATTAAGTAAAAGGAGAAGGAACTTGGGTAGACCAAATACAACGAAAGAGAAAAATCAAGAGAGAAAAAATGAAATGGGAGAAAACACGAAATAACATATTGAAAAAGAAAAGGGAAAAGGAAGAGAAATGAAAGAATATGTACAATGGAAACAAGGTATAGGAAGAGGGAAAGAAGGGTTACCGACATATCAAGAACTATACAAAAGAAACGCTAGAGTGGGAAGAAATGCAGAGGTGATGTTTGAAAAAGGGGGAAAGAGAAGGGAAACATGAGAAAATGGTGAGAAAAATGCAGACAGAATAGACAAAGAGTGTGAAGGGGATAGTGGCAAGAAAACCAAAGAATGAAACAAACCATAAAAAATGAAAAAGGAATAGGTAAATTGAAATTAAAAAGAAAGGACGGGATAGGAGGGAAAGAGGAATATTAATACAGAGGAAAGAGAGAAAGAGGGAAATGAGAAGGTGGATGACAATAATAGAAAGTGGGCAGAGGAGGAGAAATCAAGATGGATATAAAGGCAGATTTGGGGACACATAGAAGGGGTTGAGACAAGGTAGAAGGAATGGAGATGTTGGGTGACGGAGGGAGGAGCAGTGTGAATGAGACTGACAAAAAAGTAGACAGATAAGGAAAATGAGAAAAGCTGAGCTGGGGTACATAAACAAAGAAGGGTGAGTAGTGGGGCAGGATACTGAGAGGAGGACGTGAGAGAGTTAGAGATTCTGGGCAGAAGATGGAGCTGCGAGGACCTGAGAGATGTAAGTATTTGAAAGAGAGAGTTTGAAACTAAATTGACACAGACATGTGTAGAGACTGAGGATGGCATCTCGGGCATTATGCAGACCCTCTTGGGCCCATTCCAGGAATTACACTGTTCGTGACATAAAGTGACCATCAATGTAATAGTTTGAGCATTCTAGTCATTATGGAAACCCTGGCCCAAGGTAGCCTTTCCTGCCATCTTGTGGGTATTCAGGAAATGTTCTGGCACTGGCATAAAGCTTCCCAATGTGGAATATTGTAAACTGTCTAGGCATTATTTTGGCTATGTCCCAGGTTGGCCCCACTTGACCTATACAGGGCATCCTTGGCATCATGTTGGCTACCCCTAGCTTAATGGTGGTTCTGGTATAGGGTGGTTATCCCTGGAATATTGTCGGTATGCTTGGCATTAGTACAATACAATACAATATGAATTTGTAAAGTGCACAGCTGCTTCCGAAGAAGCGTCCAGGCGCTTGCAGCATGAGATCAGTAATTTGACTAATTCCCCGCAACAATCCCGAGGCACAGGAAATCACTAGAAACTAAAAAGAAACATCTTCAATTTTTTTCAAAAGATAGCTTCAGAGGGGGCAAAACATAAATCAAGAGAGAGAGAGTTCCAAAGCCTGTCAGTAAGGAACACAAAGGATCGCCCTCCTCTTCTAGCTTTAGGAATCCGAGGATTTTGCAATACCTTTAGCTTATTAGATCTCAATATTCTAGTCTGACAGTAAGCCTTCAGTCTTTTCCTTATATACAGGGGAACGTTATGCTCGAATGATCTAAAGGCAAAGGATTCAGCCTTGAACTGATTAGTTTAATTGGGGCAACCAGTGAAGATGTCGCACGTGGGCTGACACTGATAAGTGCACCTGAACCTTCAAGAATAGATGCGCACCTGCATTGTGAATAACCTGAAGGCGCTGAATCAGGTTAGCAGGTAAGCCCAGATGCAAGCTGTTTGTATAGTCCAACTTAGAAGTCATCAGAGAATGAACAATGGCCCTGCGGGTGTCCTCTGGCACCAAATGAAGCATCCTCCTTATATACATAAGTGCTGCAAAACATCCAGCTGACAATGCTTCAACTTGTAGTCCAAAGAAGAGATTCCAGTCACATTTGATACCTAGATTTCTCACCGTCGAAGACAGTGAAGGAGGAGACCCAAGCTAAGAAGGACGGCAATTATATGAGTCTGGGTAATGACTAATGCCAAAGAAAAGAATCTCAGTTTTATCGGAGTTCAGTTTAAGACAGTTGCTGGTCATCCACTCACCGACTGATTTCAGACATAACTTAAAAGAGCTAATAGCTTCCACATCATTGTCCTGAAACAATAGAAGGAGCTGTATTATTGTGCACATCCTATGCATAGCGATAAGCATCCCTGGCAAACCTGAGCACCATTATTTCTCTTGGTCAATCTGACAAATAGAGGACATTGGTGACATTTGGAAGCTATCATTGGCTATTTTTGGGCATCCTTGGCATGTGATTGTGATACATTGGCCCATTAGCCGGATTCTGTCTTTGTGAGCCATTAGAACTTTTGAATACTTTTTTTAAATGATGAGCTGGTGTATGGTGTGCAAATATGTGGATTTACTACATTTAAAAAGGCAGTGCTCGCATGACAAATAGTATTAAAACTGTACAAGCTTCAATTCTTTGGGAGAACTGAAATTACTTAGCTAAACTATAATGCATGTTTTTGGCAAGAAATGTCTGTGCTTGAGTAATAATTGAAGCCGAGTGGGGAGCATGTATTAGTGATGCTATTCCCTTTGCATCAGCAACACTTGTGACAATGGCTATTATTTCATGATTCATGCAGACACCCGTGTTCATTTACATTGATACAACGTTGTGACATTGTCATCAGTACAGTTGTCTTTGGCTAGACCAGGTAGATTAGTGTGTCCTTAAGAATATGTCTGCTGTCTGAGCCTGTAACTTCTCTGTAATCCGATGGGCATCTTGGGTTTATGGACAAGATTCATATCTGCCTAGCCTCAGGGATAACCCTGTTCCGTTGTCTACTTTACATTTCCACCCTGTACCCAGCAAATAGATTCACAGTGATAATGTATGACTACATACAGATCTAATTGGAATAGGCAGGGGGGAAAACGAAAAGCCGTGGAAGAATGAAAATGGCATATGCCAGATCTTGAAAATGAAAAGGTGCAAACCATATTATTTGAAGTGCCTATAAAACGCATGCTTTTTTTAGACAATTTTTAGGGAATGTGGACTGAAAATGCAATTTTATCTCTATTTTCTACCATGTTTCTTAGGGTGGAAATGTTGCGTAGGCTCTCATTATTCTGATGAGACTACTGGATTTTGAGCGGCAGAATCGCTTGCGGTGTGGGAGACTGAGTCTTACCCACAAGAGGTGGCGCCTGTCACCCTAACCCGGGTTTTGCTCTGGCTAGCTAGCAGTGCCTCATCTCTACCCAAAGGCAAGGATGATTGGGCAGCTGAGCGCATGACATAGTTGATTTCTCAGGAAAATCGTGGTCACTCAGGTCTCATTCGTTTCTCTCAGTTACATTAGCCTCACATGCATAATGACAAACAGAGGCAGTATATGTTTCAATAAGGTTTTAATGAAGCAACTGCATCTTAGATAGCAAAGCATGTACTGCAATAACCAGGACCATACAGCATGACAAGATTAGAATTTTGACAAGAATTAGAATTGTGACAAGAATGTCTTGCTTAAGAACATAGTCCTGGCCTAAGCAAAACAGCTAGATAGAAATAAATAAAACAAGACCGCAATCGTGGCTATTTTAAGAATAATAAACGGAGCTGAATAAAATATATCTAGGTTAAAGTGCACAGCGGCAGGCCTAGTGTGCTAAAATAACATGCATGGAGCTATAACTAAAATGGCTACACAACAGAAACACCCCAAAATCTCTGTTGTAGATGGGACTAGCTTAGCATACAATATAAGTATTGATTTATTTTTAATCACTTTCACTGCACCGCTATTTTAGGAGCACCTCAATGGAATGTATGTAATGAATTCTGATTTTGAACCAATATTGAACTATAAATGAAATAATGTTTGTGAATAACAATTTGATTGTGTTGAAAATTTGATAGAAATATTGCCTTCGGAGTTTAGGGCTACACTTCCCCCTTGAGGACCAAGAATCTTTTGCAATATGGACAAAGTATGATTGGCAGAGGTGCACTGGCCTGACTTTTTGGTAGAAGTCAAACAGAACATAACTATGATAGGGGGACTGGGCCAAACAGATATCTATCTATGGATGTCCGCACTTTGTATATCATCATGTTTGAATGTGCCTTAAGATGGTATAATATAGCTGGTATGGGTTCTGAGGTAATGTGAGCGTTGCTACAAATCCGATTTATTGGCTCTGCACATATTTTTTTCTGCAAATTGATTTTTTCTATTGTCATATTTATTCACAATGATTGGTGGAGTTGTACTTTTTCACTTTGGTGTTCATAGTTTGTACTGTTAGAGAATGTACCCATTCATCTTTATCATGAAGCATGCTGAACTATTGCCATATGGGAAGAATCAAATTGTAACATTTTTTTTAGATATGTCAATGATCATTTTTAATTTTGTTGAATTTTTTAAGGGAATAAATTATTATGTGACTCCTGCCAGCCCTATTGGTGGAAATAATGAGATGATTACTATTACACAGATATTTTAAGTTTGGCTATCAGCAGTATGTTTGACAAAGACTTCCGTGAAGCAGGAATACGTTATCACGTGTGCACAATAAACCTATGTACAGTAGATTTGGAACCTTGTTCATAAAAACAGACACAAACACATACACACACACATACATTAATATATATATGTGTGTGTGTGTGTGAAATATTATCTTACTTTACTCTAAAAAAACCTTTGAAGTTCACTAAACAAAAACAAAGGTTAAAGACATGCTATTGTTAGGTGAAAATGGCAGTTATGTTGCATGACAAGGGCTGAAAAGGAGCCTTTAGTAGGACCCCCTATTAACCATGGTAGTTGTGTGCACTGCAGCAGGGCCTAAAAGGGGGAGCAACGCCAGTGATGAGAATTTGTCTTTCTTGTGCAAATGTAGCAAATTTCATCAACCAAATTAGTAGTAGTGTGTGTTTCTGCTCAAGTGCATAGGGCTACTACTGAACTAATATATTGGTGGGGCAAAACATAATTTATACATGTCTGAATCCAGAAAGGAGTGGAATTCAAAGTTTGTCTTCAAACACAAAAAGTTTACGCATTCCTGAAGGGTAAATTCAAATATTTGAGTCCATTCATGAGATTTGTTCTTCCTCTTCCGTTGTTGCTAACTGCTTTATTACTTTCTGCATTTGTACAGCACCCAACCTGACATTGGGATGGCACTGCAGTGGTTTTGGTAGTCCGGAGATGACTTTCCGACTGGTTTTGAGGTGTCCATTGCTGTCCAGAGCCTGATTCATCTTGTATAGATTAAGGGGGTACTATTTGCAGTTCCCTGGTTTTCCCATACCCAAGAACCTGTCTAGCCTTCTCCCACCAGTGATAGAGGGCTCTACAACAAACAGGTTGGATGTGAGTGCACACTTTGACTAGGTTTTTCTCATGAGTACCTTGTTTACTGTGTTGGGCAGGTAATGTTCAAGCATTTTGTATACAAGTGCATACCTTGATTAGCTTTTTCATTGCAGGTGATCTCAACATTACAATTTTGGGCTACATATACGAAGCATTTTTCTCATCGCAAATGGCCTGGTCACTATCTGGAATGGGGTGTGTTTAGGGAAGCTGTTCCAAAAAAAGCGATTTATCAGCTTAAACCTTGATATTTTACCACCAACTTAAAGTTGGTGGTAAGGTATTCTCAAATTGCAAGGGGTCCCCATGGCTTTTGGCTCACTGCATTTTTTCCAACGTGCTCTGAGGACGTTTGGGCGTAGCATGCAAAAGATGCATATCACGGGGACTACTGTAGTGAGCTAGTGGCTTTGTCTGGCATTAATATTCATGAAGCCAAACTTCTTCTTGTATATAGACGTATGCCTTCCATTGAAGATTTGATCACAGCCTGAATACGGTTATGATATATTGAGTCAAAAGTTATATGGAACAATTAATGCCAAGATGAAGTTCACATGAAGTGAATAAAACACGTTGGCTGTGTTTTATGTATCATTGGTGTAGAAGAAGATGCAAGAATAAAGAACCCGTGAATGAACATTGTGATTTTGGAAGTAAATTAATGGGTTTATTGTATGTCCCCATAGAATCCTTTCCCCTTTGTGAATGTTGGACCACTGCCTGCTCTTAAAAAAATTAAAACAAATCATTTAATTTTTTGATTGTTGAAACTGTAGGAGGCTGGCTCTCAATGTAGTGTGCAAAACCAGGCACACTGTGCAGAGAGTCTGGCCAACCACACGCTGGTTTATAGAGGTAGAAACTAGACCATCTAATGCTCAAATTTTTTTTGTAGCTTGTTCGAGCAGTTAGGCGAATCTTGGAGAAGTGCAAAGCATTTGTTGTACTCAAAGTTTCAATAAATGAAGACACACACTCAAAGGAATAACTCAAGACCAATTCACAAACATACTTCAGATTTTTATAAAAAAATTTAAGACCAAGATCATCAAATCGGGTAAGTACTTTTTAAGTCATGATTTGTCAAAATTGAGCAAAAATAGTCTTTTTGTACGTAATTACCCACCATAGGCATCAATGGGAGAAAATATTTAAAATGCATATAAAATCAGGCTATGCGCTTACCAATGTGTACTTTTGTTTGTTTAGTCGGTGTCGCCCAGAAGTTCTGTGGACTGGCTGGAGAAGTTCAGGCAGTTCCCGGTTTTGGTGGAAAGAGTTGCTGAAAAGTCCTAAGGGCTGGTGCAGAACCACTCCTGAGGTACTACTTGGAAAAGCAATGTTCAGGCGGATGTCAAGGTGAGTCCAGTGGGTCCCCTTGGAGTGTAGAGGTTGCAAGGGGTGGGGGAACCTTAGGTCACAGCTGGTTCTCTGGTGCAGGGCCTAGGGAGGCTGGGTGCAGAGCATATAGATGAGTTCAGAGCTGTGCGCAAAGGTGTCCTTGGAAGCAGAATGCAGGTCACTTTGAGGGTGGATTGTAGGCCACCAGGGCCACTTTGGGGGATAGTTCCTATGTGTCCTGAAGTCCCTCAAATGGGGCTTGCTCCTGGTACTTATGGAGACTGGAGTGGACTTTTCTTCTTGGTGTCCAATGTTGAGCGACCAGTACCCTGGTATATTTCCATGGTTCAGCCACTGGAAGATGCAATGTCACCAAACGTAGCACACTTGCAGGGTTTGTCCTCCGGGTCTGTTGGGTGAAAGTTGGTCCAGCTGCAGTGTCTGGTTCCTTGGTCAGCAGCCAGTCAGTGAACTGGACTTCACTGGTCTTTGGGTCTTTCATTGCAGGGAGGGATGCCTTCAATCTTGAGGGAGATCTTTCATGATTTTCAAAAGGATGGAGGTCCGCTGGGATTTTGTAGAGTCCGTCTAATGCTTGTGCAACCCCTCAGAGGTGATTGTTGAGTCTTGAGTGCATTTTCTTTGTGCAGCAGAAATACAGTTCTCGAGCCTTGGGTCTTCTTTTTTGCAGGCCTTTTTGTGTCCTTGGAATTTAATCTGCAGATGGCCAATGGGTCATCTACCTTAGGGTAGCTACACCAACTATGTGACCACTTCCTGTGGGCAGAGCTCACTTCCGTATCCTTGATATGCTATTTTCTTACCATTCAAGATGGAGGAAAATGAAATGGAGGGGTCACCTCGCATGCAACACCTTAGCGATGGTGCAAGCTGGAGGTGGCCACTCCTCCTACCCTTTGTGCATTTGTTGCCCATTGCTCCTGCCAAAAGTGCAAGTTTGCGAGGGGTGGCCATCCTCTGCTAGCAGCAGGGCTGGGGGTTGAGTTTCAAGGGTGGTAAGCCCTTTGAAGCTCATAGACATGGCTGTGCACATTCCTTATGGAGGCGGTATAAGACCTCTGCATAGGAAGGGCTTTCTTCTCTGGACCTAGAGAGCACAGGCTCTCACCCGAGGGCTCCAGAATCTTGTCTGATGGTGGCAGGCTGGTTATGACCAGCCAGCAACCATGTCAAGGTAGTTAGCTTTTGCGGGAGGCACCTCTAAGATTGCTCCCGGGTACATTTTGTAATATATCCCATACTGGTACCAGTTTGGATTTATCATCCTGGGTTGTTTGATACCAAGCAATCCAGGGTACAGAGTGGGCATCATGTAGCTATGAAACTCGTATTGACCAGTGTCAAGCACATTTATGTAAATGGCTGCTCTGTTCACTTACTGTGCCCCAGGTTTGGCAGGGACATAGTAGGAGCATATTGCTCTTGTGACTATGCCCACACATGCAGTATAGTGCAACCTGCCTTAGGGCTGGAAAGCCTGCCAGAGAGTTACTTATCTGGATTGCATGCAATTTATAGTGGATAGGTCACATATGCTGTGTACCGTGTCAGTTTTGCATTTTATGAATGTACCAGGACACTCAGCCTGCAATGGAAGTGCTGGGTGCACTTGGATGCATGGTTCCTGAGGGTGACACAATCTGTGCTGCTGTCCTCAGTGGCCTACCCTTAGTACTGCATGCCCTGGGTACCTTAGTACCATTTAATAGGGGCATTTAAAGTTGTTTCTAATTGTGTCAATGCATCACAGCAGTTCAGTATTGGGAAAGCGATCTGGAGCAGGGAGCGTGGTTAGCAGGGGCCCTGGGCACTAACAACTTTGAAACCACATCAAATACCAGGCACACCAGGCAAACCTTGGGGGCTAACCATGTCAAAAGAGGTCCTTTCTCACACTACTCCCCCACCCCCCCAAATGAAAGAGGATGAGACTACCCTTTCCCTAGTAAGTCTTCATCATCTAAGTGGAAGAACGTGAAAAGGCCATCTGCATTGGCATGGGCAGTCCGTCCCAGGTCTGTGTTCCACTTGAAAGACCATTCCCTGTAGGTAAATAGACCACCTAAGCAGCTTGGGATTTTCACCTTTCATTTGTTAGAACCATCTGAGAGGCCTTTGGTCTGTTTGGACAATAAAGTGAGAGCCATGCTGGTATGGCCTCAGCTTCTTCAAGGCCCAGACCAAAGCAACAGTTTCCCTCTCTATGGCACCCCATTTTTGTTCCCTAGGGAGTAGACTTCTTCTTATAAAAGCAACAGGCTGGTAATGTCCCTCAGCACATTTCTGGGCTAGGACTGCTCCTACCCCCAGTTTTGAAGCCTCTGTTTGGATAATAAACTGCCTGGAGTAGTCTGTAGCTTGAAGGGCTGTATCAGAGCACATAGCATTCTTCAGAGTGTCAAAGTTCATTTGACAACTCACCCTCCAGTTAACCTTTTTGGGCATTTTCTTAGAGGTCAGTTCTGTGATGGGGGTCACTATGGTGCCATAATCCTTCACAAATCACCTATAATACACAGTGAAGCCAAGGAATGCCCTCACCTGTGTCTGGGTTGTTGGAGCTTCCCAAGACAGGATGGTCTGGATCGTGGGTTGGAGGGGTTGGACTTGGCCTTCACCTCCCAGGTGGCTCAAGTAAAGAACTTTGCCCTGCCCTGTCTTGCACTTTCTGGCCTTGATAGTGAGGCTTGCCTTTTACAGGGCCTCAAGGACCATTTCTACGTGGATCACGTGGTCCTGCCAGGTGGAGCTATAGCCAGCTATCATCAAAATAAGCTGCACTGAAGGATTTCAGCCCAGCAAGGACTTGGTTCACCAACCTTTGGAAGGTGGCAGGGGAATTATTCAATCCGAAAGGTATAACAGTGAACTGATAAAGCCCACTTGGAGTGGAAAATTGAGATCTTTGTTTTTTTCCTATGGTAAGGCCAATCTGACAGTACCCAGATGTAAAATCAAAAGTACTCAGATATCTGGCTGTCCCTAATCTATCTATGAGCTCATTAGCTCTTGGAATTGGGTGTGCATCTGTCTTGGTTACTGAATTGAGGCCCCTGTAACCAACACAAAACCTAATTTCCTTTTCCTCTCCTTTGGAGTGAGGTTTGGGGACAAAAACTACAGGGCTGGCCCAGGGGCTCTCTGAGGGGTCAATGCCACCCATATCCAACATTTTCTTGACTTCTGTTTGGATGCTCTCCCTGACATGGTCTGACTGTCTGTAAATGTTGTTTTTGACAGGCAAGCTGTCATTAGTGCCCACATCTTGGGTACTCCATTCAGTCTTCCCATGGGTCAGAGAGAATAACAGCATACTGTTTGAGAACTTGCCTGTAATCAGCCTGCTGTTAGTCTGTGAGGGGGTCTGACAAGACTATCACATCAACAGAATCCTCTTGTGGTCTGCTAGAGAGGAGATCAGGGAGAGGCTCACTCTCTTCCTCCTGTCCCACATCTGTAACCATGAGCATGGTCACATCAGCAATGTCATAATAGGGGTTTAGGCGGTTGACGTGGATAATTCTCTTGGGCATTTTGCACCTGCTTAAGACAACCAAGTAGGTGACTTCCCCTTTCTTTTCAAGAATGAGATAGGGCTTAGCCCACTTGTCTTGGAGAGCCCTAAGAGCCACAGGGTCCAACACCCAAACCTTCTGCCCTGATTGGAACTCTACCATAGCTGCTTTTTGGTCACACCAGTGCTTTTGCAGCTTCTGGCTGACCTGAAGGTTTTGGCTTGCTTTCCCCATGTACTCTGCCATCCTTGGATGTAGGCCAAGTACATAGTCCACTATGACTTGCTTGGGCTCTTTGAGAGGCCTCTCTCGACCTTCCCTTACAAGACTCACTGGTCCCCTAACAGGATGCCCAAACAAAAGAAGAGAATTCTACTCCACTTCCCTGTAGGCAAAGAGTAGACATGGAAGTAAGATATCCCATTTCCTTCTGTTTTTTTCAGGGAGTCTTTCAATCATGCCTTTTAGGGGCTGGTTAAATTTTCAACCAACCCATTTGTTTGTGGATGGTATGGAGTAGTGAACGTATAAGCCCCTCCACACTCCTGCCACATGTGTTTAAAGTATGCAAACATGAAGTTTGATCCTCTGTCTGGTACTACCTCCTTAGGGAACCCAACCCTGGTAAAAATACCCAGGAGGGCTTTTGCTACTGCAGGAGCAGTGATGGTCCTAATGGATATAGCCTCATGATATCTAGTGACATAATACACTATGATATATCTATTTCCTGATGCTGTCTGAGGGTCAAGGGTGCCAACAATGTCAACTCCAACCTTCTCAAAGGGCACCCCAACCACAGGTAACAGAATTAAGAGAGCTTTTAGGTGGTCACCTGCTTTGCCACTGGTTTGGCAGGTGCATATGACTGGCAAAGGTCCTTTACTTTCTGAGACATTCCAGACCAGTAAAAGTGATTCACTAGCCTGCTTCAAGTTTTATTTTGGCCCAAATGCCCAGCTAGGGGAATGTCATGGGCTAGAGTGAGAAGGTCTGTGTACTGCTGAGGTGCTTCCGCCTTCCTCGTTGTACCAAGGCCTCTAGCCTCAGTAAACAGGAGTTCATCCTCCCAATAAACCCTGTGGTACCACTGACACTGCCCTTTTCTTCCTGTGCAACTTGCTGCCTCAAGCCTTCAAGAGTGGGGCTGGTTCTCTGCCCTTGGCACAGATCCTCCCTTTACAGTCCCCCTGGGACTAAGAGCTCTGGGTGTTAAAGCCCCAGCTCTGCAGGCTCAGTACCCTCTAGGAATAACAAGTCCTCTTCCTGAAAAGAGAGGTTCTGACTTGAGATCTGTGTTGAAGCTGGCTCCCAGTCTTCCTGACTTTTCTCTTGGGAGGTTGGTCCACTGTTACAAGATCCAACTCCCCTTTTTACTCAGAAGTTGCACTGTGCCGTAGTCTTAACACAGGCCCATTCTGGGATCCTGAGCATGGCTGCAAGGGTCTTCAGTTTTACTTCAGCCCAGGGGGAATGCTCTAGGTCATTTCCAAGCAGACAATCTACTGGGATGGATGGGGACACAACCACTTCTTTTTGACCTACTACCCACCTCAATTAAATGTTACCATAGCCATGGGATGGAGCTTTGTCTCATTATCAACATTGGGGACAGGATAAGGCTTCCCTACCAGGAACTGATTGGAGTGGACTAAATGCTGGATCACCATTGTGGCACTAGTTCCTGTGTCCCCCAGGGCTTCAACATTTTCCCCATTTCCCCTGTATTTTTGCATATTGCTCGGCCAATCAACACAGGATAATTCTACCCCTCCTTCTGTGACTAGAGTTGCCTCTGTGGGTTCACTCATATGGTCAGGCCACAACTGCGATCCTATCTGGAGATTAGCAACTCCATTTACTGCAGGTTGACTAGAGGCATTTTTCTTATTTTAAATCAAACGTTTCCAGTTTGGTTCACTCTATTCTTGCAATCACAGCACTAAGCCTTGTTGGGATCAAAGTTCTTTCCTTTGTACCCACCCCTAGACTGTGGGGAGTCTCTGGGCCCACCCTCCTGTGCAGGTTTTTAGGGGCATTGAGAAGACTTTTAGTTTTGTTTTGGCTTCCATCTTTCACTTGGAGATGGGCTTTTTGGCCTCTTTCATTTGGACTCCCCCCCCCACCAGTCGTAGTTTTGGTCACCCTTGTCTTGACCCAATGGTCTGCCTTCTTCCCCAGCGCTAGAAGAGAAAGTGAACCTACGTTTACCAGGTAGCTTCTCATTGTAACAATAGCTCAGCAGATGCTCTTTCATGAATAGGTTATACAGCCCATCATGATTGTGTACCTTGTTACCAGCTTACCAACCCCCCAGCATTTTTACTGAATAGTCCACAAATTCTACCCATGTTTTGCTCTGGGTTTTTTGAGCCTCCTTTAGCTTTACGCGGCACTCTTCAGTAGTAAATCCGAAGACCTCAATCAGGGTACCTTTCACAAGCTCATAGGATTTAGAATCTGCCTCATTCAGTGTCAGGAGCCTATCCCTGCACTTTCCTGAGAATAACTCCCACATCAGTGTGCCCCAATGTTTCTTTTAAATTTCCCACTCAATGCAGGCTCTTTCAAAGGCATAAAACCATTTTACTATATTATCCTCTTCTGAGAAGGGAGGGACAACTCCATTTGTGAGTTAAAAGGTTTCTCTTTCAACATTTATGCTGCCACCAGAGATGGGTCCTAGGCACAAATCTTTTCTTATGGCCAGGTCTTCCTCTATAGGTGCACTAATGCTAAGGGAAAAGGAGCTACCCTCATCTCCAATCTCCACAGCATCTTGTGTACAGTTTGCAGAGTTTCCTTAACTGGGCATAGTTCTACACCATATAAGGGGCCAGGTCGAGCTCCTGGCTCTGGTTCTCTGAATCTGACATGTTATACTACTAAAGTTGGAACCCTTTAATACATTTGGAACCCCTTTTGGATAAGGTCAACTAAAGTAAGGACTTTTAAAACTCTAAATATTGTTGGAGGGACCTAACCGGGGCCCTAATAGTTATTTTAGAATTTTTAAAAAAGTTTAGCCAATTGGAACAAATGCAATTAAGCTAAAGACAATTGGGACAATTATTCATGTGCTCACAAACTGACAAAGTGGTATCAGCAAGTGCAAACTCTTTATTCCACCACTGAGACACAAAGGGACAGATGTACAAAGCTTTTTCCTTATTGCAAATGGCCCGATTCCCAGAATCGGGCCGTTTGCACCAAGAAAAACAAATTCCGATGCACAGACCCAGTTTTGGTGTTCGGTAATCTATTTACCGAATCACAAAAAGGGTTTGTGAATCGCCATTAGGAAGGTGTGTACCCTTCCTAGTTGCGAGTCGCAGTGCTATGTATGATTGTTTTGTGACTGTGAATGCAGTCGCAAAACAATCACAGTTAGCACCAATTTCAAATTGGTGCTAACCCATTTGCGGGCCCCTTCCCCTTTGTGAATGGATGCAAAAATATTTTTTTCTGAAAAATGAAAAGAAAACTTTTCATTTTTGTTTTTGAAATGCAGCCAATTTTCCTTCAGAAAAAACGGGCTACATTTTTTAAAAACTGCTTTATTTAAAAGTAGTCACAGATCTGGTGGTCTGCTGTCCCCAGCAGGCCACCATCCCTGTGAGTGTGGCCATTCCCAATGGGGTCACAAAATCGACTTACCACATGAGTATTAATGAGGTACGTCAGGTGGGACCCCATTGGAAATCACAAACAGTGTGAGTTACACTGTTGTGCATTTGATATTGCGACTTGCAATTTGCGAATCGCAAAGATTCGCAAATTGCGAGTTGCAATACCAAAGGGTCGCACATCTGGTCCCAAATGTAGGAGGCAGGCTCTCTATGTGGTTTGCAAAACCAGGCACACTGTGCAGAGAATCCAGGCACCCACATGTTGGTTTACAGAGGTGAAAACTAAATCACTGAATGCTCTAATTTTTATGGTAGCTTGATTGAGCAGTTAGGCCAATCTTGGAGAAGTGTGAAGGAATAACTTGAGACCACTTTGCAAACATACTTCAGATTTTTATAACATTTTTAAGACCAAGATCATCAAAATTGGGTACGTACTTTTTAAGATATGTTTTTTAAAAGTTTAGCAACAATAGCCTTTTTGTGCATAACTACGCACCATAGGAATCAATGGGAGAAAACTTTTAAAATGCATATAAAATCAGGCAATTCGTTTACCAGTGTGTTCTTTTGTTTTCAGGTTGAGGTTGCCCAGAAGTCCTGTGAGCAAGCTGGAGGAGTTTTGGGCAGTTCCCGGTTTTGGTGGGAAGAGATGCTGAAAAGCCCTTGAAGCTGGTGCAGGACCACTGCGGGGATCACTTGGAAAAGCAATGCACAGGCGTACTTCAAGGAGGGTCACCTTGGAGTGTAGAGATCGCAAGGGGTGGGAGACTCTAAGAGTGCAGCTGGCTCTCTGGTGAAGGGCCCAGGGAGGCCAGGTGCAGAGCAGATAGAGGAGCCAGACGCTGTGTGCAATGGGGCCTTTGGAAGCAGTAGGCAGCTCACTTCAAGGGTGGATTGCAGGTCAGCAGGGCCACACGTGGCGGTGTGTCCTCAAGTCTCTTGATTGGGGCTTGCTCCTGCTCCTTTTGGAGTCCAGAGTGGACTTTTCTTCTTGGTGTCCGACGTTGAGTGACCAGTACTCTAGGCTATTGCATGGTTCAGCCACTGGAGATCACAGTGCCACTAAACTTTGCACACTTGTAGGATATGTCCTCAGGGTCTGTTGAATGAAATTTGGTCCAACTGCAGTGCCTACTTCCTTGGGCAGCAGTTGGTCAGTGAACTGGACTTCACTGGTCTTTGGGTCGTTTGTTTCAGGGAGTGATGCCTTCACTCTGGAGGGAGATCTTTGATAATTTTCTGAAAGATGGAGGTCTTCTGGGATTTTGTAGAGTCCGTCCAATGTCCTTGCAACCACTCAGTGGTGATTGTCGAGTCCGTGGTGCAGCAGGCAGGGTGTGGCACCTTTTCTTTCTGCAGCAGGAATGCAGTTCTTGAGCCTGGAGTATTCTTTGTTGCAGGCCTTCTTGTGTCTTTGGAATCTGATCTGCAGGCCTGGGGCTGGCCACTAAATATTGCATGTGGTGGGGGTTTAGGGAAGTACCTAGTATTGACCAATGAGTCATTCATATGAGGGTGGCTACACCCACTATGTAACCACTTTCTGTGGACAAAAGTCGCTTTCCTATCCTTGATAGGCTACTTTCCTACTACACAAGAAGAAGGAAAATTAAATGGAGGGGTCACCTCACATGCAACACCTTATGGGGTGGTGCAAGCTGGGGATGGCCACTGCTCCTGTCCTTTGAGCATTTTCCCACTGTTGCTCCTGCCAAAAGTGGGGGTTTGCAATGGGGGCAGCTATCTGCTGCTAGCAGTATGGCTGGGGGTCGAGTATCAAGGGTGATAAGCCCTTTGAAGCTCATAGGCAGGGCTGTGCACATTCCTGGGAGAGGAGGTGTAACACCTCTGCCTAGGAAGGGTTTTGTTCTCTGGACCCAGGGTCCCAGAATCTTGTCTGGTGGTGGCAGGCTGGTTGTGACTGGTCAGCAACCATGCCAGAATAGTTAGCTTTTGCAAGGGGCATCTCTAAGGTTGCCCCTGGGTACATTTTACAATTAATGCAATACTGGTACCAGTTTGGATTTACCATTCTGAGTTGTTTCATACCAATCAACCCAGTGGGCAGAGTGGCCATCATGTAGCTGTAAAACTTGTACTTATCAGTGTCCAGCACATGCATGTAAATGGCTGCTCTGTTCGCTTACTATGCCCAAGGTTTGGCATTTACTAGGGGCGTATAGGGGCACCTAAAGGTGTTTCCATTTGTGCCAATGAATCACAACAGTTTTCGGAAAAAACTGCCCTGGGAACCTGGTTAGCAAGTGCCCTGGGCACTAACAACTTTGAAACCACATCAAATACCAGGCAAATAGTTGGGGCTAACCATGTCAAAAGAGTCCCTTATCTCACAGAAACACATCCGTTTTTCCTTTAATGAAAGTGGGCTGCATTTCAATAAAAAGGAAACCTTCAATCAAAGGCAATTACAGACATGGCAGTCTGCTGACCTCAGCAGACCACCATCCCTGTGATGGCAGGCATTCCTAATGGGTCGCATACTGCAACCTACCTCATTAATATTCATGAGTTAGGTCGACTTGTGACCCACTAGGAATAGCAAGTATGAAACAAAAGCAGCAGCACCTCCTCTGCCAAGGCGGAGGAGCGCCACCCACTGCTCCGAGCAGTACAAAAAAGGAAAAATAAAGTGACAATAACACAATGTTATTATAATTTTATTTTTCATTGCAGAGCCAGGTTAGGGCGGGGCATGGCACGGCTTTGTCACAGGGAGGAGGGGTATGTGCACCATAAGTGCTCATGACGGTTTGGCCGGCCGTGTTAGGTCAGCCAAACTGACAGCACACTTAGCATTTCTCAACCTGGCTGTATTGCACAGCTGGGTGGAGAACATGCACAGGCTCCCACTCCCTATCTGAGGGTCGAACCAGGCCGCTCAGACCAATCACAATGCTCCTGTCATGCTGGTAACAGCAGCGTTGTGATTGGCTTGAGGGAGCCTGGGAGCTTGTGTGCTGCTGGGAACCAGGAAGAGGACAAAGGAGAGACCGAACCCGTACGGAGGAGAGACGGAACCCGATGGAAAAGGTGAGTCTTATTTTTTTCATCCTTGACCCCCCCCATCCTGCCGCCCCCCATTCCGGTTCAGCTGCCACTGTTCTTAAATAAGGAATAGCGACTACCAAATAGTGATTCAGATAAAATGGCTATTTGGAAATCGCTATTCCTACTCTTTGTACATCTGGCCCTGTGGAAGCAGGTGTGTATTATGCTTAGCTTTCCCTTGTGAGTGACTCAACGCAAATTACACTTGAGTAAAAATAATTGCCAATTTGTGTGTAACTGCAACCTTTCTATTTCTGGTAGCTTTTGCACGTAATACCTGAAGTTTATGAGAATTAAAATGTCCAACTTTGTTCACACTTAGTGGAGATGTTCTACCAGTGGAGTAATTCATGATATATTGTTACACTGTTGGGTGAATGTGTCAGCTTTAATGAGTTGTAGCAGCCAGTGCTTGGTCTGTCTCAAGTGAAGACTTGAGGGTTGTTCCAGATCCATGAAGCACCCTGCTGGTGTCTATGCATGGTCATTGTCAAGCAGATGTACATGTGTGGAAGGCAGCTGGTGGTGACTGGTGGGTGCAATAATATCCAGTGCATTGCATATTTAGACTGTCCTGCATGTGTGTTTGGCATTCTGTCTTAGTGTGTTCTTTTGTGGGGTATTTGTGGTAAGTCCTGGAGTATATTGGTTTCTGAGCACATTGACATCCATCTACATGGTGTAGCTGTGCTGTGGTGGTTTCTCCCTGCAATGTCCGGTTTTGCCTTTACTGCTCTTTTAATGCTTCTGTCTGCTGCTATTGTTTTTCAACATTAATAAGCACTATTGCTTACGGAAAAATCAGTGGCATGGAGCATATTTGGAATCTGCTTTGATTTATTGACAGTTTCCACACATGTATGTTACCATGTTACTCCGCCTCATCAAAAACATATTGTCTAATTTGCAGACAAGGTCGTGCATATGTAACAGCAACTTTAATACCATACCAAGAAGTTACTTTAATTCTCAAAACTTTCCCAGGTTATGCCTAGAAATTGCGGTAGTCACTACTTGAGGGCCGACACTTATTTTTCTGCCTCAAGCATTTACTGCGAGGAAAACCACATATGGTAAAGACGGAGGAAGAGAAAACGACCAAGCGTTGGCAAAGCAATGGGTCTCGCATTTGCTCGAATTAGAGTTATTAGCGTTGTAAACTCCTAACCGGACTTTTCTTGCCACATAAGTTGAAAATGAAAAGTAAAACAGTTTCACATAAGCGACCCGATTCACAGCGCCCCGGTCGCATGAGCATCAGCGCGTCGGAGAGACACAAAAGGAAAAATAAGTTTGCTTGCATTCAAACTTATCGGTAAAAGTGTAATTATCCATGTAACAGAGGCGATGGCCAAGGTGGAAAAAAAACCTCCCCAGGGAAGGACAAACGTAAATCATTTACCAATGCCATCAAAGGATATTTGAAGGGCAAGCCCACAAACGACTGGTAGTGATGGGCGTGAGGTGGGTATTGTTAAAAGCCCAGATACATACCAACACGTCGGAAAAGCAGCGTTAGGGGGCACTGCTATGCTCAACCTAAAAAGCGGCCCCAAGGGAGAAAGCAGATAGCTGCTAGGGTGAGCTGAAGGGGCAGGGAGTGGCTGTAAATGGATTAAAGAGACCCAGCTGCCTCAGTATTCTGTGCTCACCCATTTAATTGCAGCAGCCGCATGTTTCAGAAGAGACCTTTGGGCACCGGCACGTTTTTATTTACAAATTAAGCACTGTTTAAGACTCACGTAAAGTGTTAAACACGCCACTGTTCACATCAACGTGAAGCCACATTTCTTTACCACTGCAATCTGTTCAAAATGATTTCCACTGTATGAATGTCCAACATATTGTATTTTTACAGGGTTTTTATAGTTATATGATTGGAATGATTTATTTACATTCCTCTTGCCAAATAAAATCAATCGATCGAAAACAAGAGACTACATTACACACCCAACATTACACAGCCATTTAGTTTGTATGATGCTAAAAAAAGCCATATGGCACAGTTGGATAGAGAAGAAAAGCTGTCTGCAGCTGGGAGAGGTACTGTTTGTCTAATGGAGAACAATGGGTTGAGAAATCACATGTATTACTTTTACCACTAACCCTACCTTTACTCTAGGTGTAGTTTAAAGTACAAACAGCTCCCACTGTTGATTTTAGGGAAGCTTCAGCCATAAAAGCATATCAGCTGGTGCCAGTGAAACCTGTTTGACAGGCCTCCACTCAACTCTCAGGATGGAGAGGTGCCCAGCGACCACTATCCTAATGTTGAAAATAACCATTAATTCCCTTAAATCCCTTGTAAAAATGCAAGCCAAAATGCTTTCAACTGAAAAATCCATAATATGTAAGGAACTAGACACAAGGGAATGGAGGTGACAGGTTGGTAAAGGGCGTGGAGGTGACAAGTTGGGTATAATATCAAAAACATTTGTTATTGAATTACATTTTAAGGGGGGGGGGAGACAGAGGCTTCCCGCCCTGGTCTGAAAATGTTCTAGCTATAGAAGGTATGTACTGACGCAGAATTCTCAGGTAGCAGGACATACATAGTTGCATGGGGGTCAGCAGGCTGTAATACAGGAAGAACAATATGCAGTCTTGTGCATCACACAGCCGACCTATCCCTGCAGTGACATAGATCTTACAGGTGTTAGCTTTTATTTAGCAGGGCTGTATCACAGGCAGTGCTTAATTTGTAAATAAAAACATGTCGGTGCCCAAAGTCCTCCTTTTAAACATGCGGCTGCTTCAATTAAATGTGCGAACATGGAATACTGAGTCAGCGTGATCCTGAATCTATCTCGGGCCTCTTCAATCCATTTACAGCCACTCCCTGCACCTTCAGTTCACTCTTGCAGCTTTCTGCTTTCTCCTATTATGATGCTTTCTCCTTTTTCTCTTCCTCCATCTGCAGTAAATGCTTGAGGCAGAAAAATAACTGCCGGCCTTCAAAAAGAAGTACTGGTGCCCCTCACCAGAAACAACAAGCACAAATTAAGCACTGATTACAGGTTTTACAAATAGTCCAGACTCAGGGGCCCTCGTACAGCGGAGCAACATTTGCAGTTGAGTGCCACAGACTTGCAGGTATTGGCACAATCACCCATCTCACATAGATCTTCATTAGGCAGGTGACCTATCCATCAGGCAACACAAACCTTACAGGCTTTGAGAATAAACATCAAAGATTGATCTCAGGTCACTGAGAATTTACAAGTTCAGGTCTCAGATGGCAGAGCCATCCAAAGGGTGAACACAAAAATGCCTTTAAGACCATATTTTGGTGCAAATATAATGGTCATTTCAATTGAAAATGGGTTGCTGTAACCGCAGTGTTCTACCACACCATGCATACTCCATACTACGCCACTCCACACTATTCTCTTCCACTCTATGGCATGCCACTCCATTCTACGCCACTCCACTCCACTTTGCAACATGCCACTCCACTATACGCCCCTCCACTCTAAGACACTCTACGACACAGCACTTGACTCCACGCCACTCCAATTTGCGTCATTCACTCAATGACACAACACACCACTCCACTATACGCCCCTTCACACCACTTACCCCACTCCACGCAACCCCCCTCCACTCCAATCTACCCCGCTTTAACCCAATATACCCCACTCCAATCTACCCCAATCCACTCTACCCCACTCCCCCCTAATCTACCCCACTCCACTCCAATCTACTCCTCTCCACTCCAATCTGCCCCACTCCACTCTAATATACTGCAAGCCACCACACTCCATTCTTCCCCAATCTACCCAACTCCACTCCAATCTACCCAATATATCTTACTCCAATCTACCCCACTCCACTCCAATCTGCCCCACTCCACCCCAATCTACCTAACTTTGCACCAGTCCACCCCAATTCAATCTACCCCCACTCTATTCTAGCTCACTCAACACAATCCATCCCTATCTGCTCCACTTCCAAGCTACCCCACTCAACCTCAATCTACCCCACCCACCCTATCCCAATCAACAATACGCCACTGCAATCTACCCTACTACCCCAATCTAGCCCATTCTAAACTACCCCGACCTACATGCACTCCATTCCAGTATATTCTACTATAATCCACCCATTCTACCTTTAGCTACCTCACTCCAAATCACACCACTCCACTACACTCCACTCCAATCTACCCCACTCCAGTCCAATGTACCGCAAATTCATTACACTCCAGTCTACCCCTTAACACCTGAATTGCACCCCAATATACAATCTATCCCTCTCTACTCTACCCTAATCTACCCTACTTCAATCTAACCCTCTCCAATCTACCCCACTCCACTTCAGTCTACCCAACTCCAACCCAGTCAACCCAGTTCAATCTACCCCACTTCAATCTACCACACCAATCTACTCCACTCCAATCTACCACATTTCATCCCGCTCTGATCTACGCAATCCATCTAACTCCATTCTGCTCCACACTACCCCCACTCCACTCAACCCCAATCCACTCTACCACATTCTACCCCATTTCACTAACTTTTAGCCATGGTGAACAGCAGCCACGCTGGTGTACAACATGGGTAAAGCACATTGCCAAAGCCAATACCTCTTGCACAGGTGAGACCTATTGGCTTTGTCAATACTTCTTGTAGTTAAGAGTGCACTGAAACAGAAGGGAGATTGTACAATGGAAGTAAACGTTACTTCATAAATTAGGTAAGGCACATGTCTTTCAGGGCTATGTTCAGGTATTTTTTCTAATTACACTTGCTAGTCAGAAGAGCTCAGATGCTTTAAGGCATGGGCAAAGCTGGCTGTGGCCCAAGGCCCAGCCTTTCAGGGGGGGCCTGATAGAGCCAGCTCTGGTTTACAGAGAGTCTTGCCCTGTTGACCTTGAATAATTCTTAAACAGGAACTAAACAAGTTGTTTTAAATACCATTTTCCTTAGCTTTCGTTTAATGGGGGTGATGTATGAGGGTATGTAGCAGATATTTTGCAAAGAAATGTTGTGTTTATGTTTCATGCAAGATCCATAAATATGTTTCTTTAGGGTCAAAACAGGACCTCATATATGAGAAAGGGGCAGGTGTTGCAGAGATTATTTGCAGAAATATTAGTGAGCAGCTGTTGTGTTACAATATTGAAAACACACAACACTATCCCTGAATATTAGATGTAAACACATTTAGAATTTGGACGGATGCGCCTGTGTACTGTCAGAGGCTTGTCCAAAGAGGGCATGGAAGAGCTGAAACTACAAATTCATAGCTGTTTCAAATAGAGCCCCCCAAAATATATTTGGCCCAGGGCCCCTAAAATCCTAAAGATCTCCCTACATTTTGGGGGGATTCTATCTCTCGCTCTCTCTCTCTTTCCGCCATCACCCCCTCTTCCAGTCTTCCAAAGCTGATTTGGTCCTCGCAAAGACTAACAGTGGGTGAAAAGAAGACCACCATTTACTTGTCCACATTTGGATTGTACGCTTGGTAAGAAATAGTGGTCTCCTGTGAAGGCCCCTCTCCGAAAAGAGGATGGAGCCCATTCTGCCCTCTTCCATTGTTAAGATTTGTCTTTTCTGAACTGTCTTGTGTTGTTTTCACTCAGAAGACTAGTCAGTCCGGGAGTTCAGTAATGCTATTCCTAGATTTCACTTGATGGATGGAGTGTTATTTAACTGTACCCCTGGAAGGGAAAGGAGAAACTGAGTGCTCCCTCTATAATTCCAACCACAGGGTAGCTACCTGTCCTAGGGTATGTACTGTATGTAAGCCCTGAAGACTGCGTTTATGGCAAATGGTGTCCAGGAAGGACAAAGGTGTGTGACTCTGCACAAGATGAATGCTTTAGCTACAGGATGCCTTCATTCTTCATCGAGGAGGTAACTTGCATGTCCTTTGTTTTTGGGTTACGTGGCCCTGAAACTAGCTCTCTGGAGAATTATGACAGAGATTCCCTTCTGTACTGTGCCAGCTTTGCCTGCTGGGCCTGATACCACTTATCTCCTTTCCTGTGATGTGTAGGGCACAACCTACCAACCAGAGGAATGAGGCTGATGCCGTCTGCTCCAAATCTGCAAAAACACTGTGTCAGGTTTAATCCATCTCGTTTTAGGTGGAAAGAAGAGGAGAAAGCAGAAGGATTCACTTATTTCCGAAAGGACTAACATATCAAATTGCAAAAGAAGAATGTAATTTGGTCAGCTCTGACTTCCTGCCAGTGCCCCTAAAGTAAGATAAACACTGGCTCGATTACGCTAATATTTTGCGATTTATCTGGTCCTGGTCCACAAGAGATACATGTTAAAGCACTTTGTTTTTCATTTAATTCCTTGATCAATGAAGGTCCTGAGTATATTGCGATTGTGCTTTGCAGCTATGTTCCTGTGTGCGTTTTGGATTGTCTGGACCTAAGCTGGTAAAGATTCCGTAAGTTAATAATACAATAACGGCAGGATGCTCCTGTCAATAGCTGGTGTGTCAGCTGTTGAATAAGCTCCTGCTCTCAGTTAGGACCATTTAGGACCATTCCCTCTTATCTAGGTTTAAGGAAATGTCTCAAGGCTTTTACTTATTTTCTCTCTGACTACGGATTCAGTTGCATTTCTTACTTTTCAGTTCACCCCAGAACACCCAATCTTGGGTAGCAGTGCACTCTAGAAAATAATAGATTATCAATCAATCTTTCTCATGAATTTCAATGAAATATACCATGGAAGATGCACACTTCATCCCTTCCAACTGTAGCTTTTTGTCTCCAGTGATAGATTCCCTGTTTTTTCTATTTTGGTCATTTGATGCCTTTTACCACGGTTGGTAAAACAAAAGCCTACATTCTTCTTCCTTCATTTCCACAGCCTTGCCAAGGATTATGGGGGAAAGTAATCCAGAGGCATCTTGGCACAGGAGATTAATGGCCTTTGGAGCTGCCTACTGGGACACATCTGTGGAGCTACTGCTGGGACACACCTATGGAGCTGCTTCTAAAACACACCTGTGGAACTGCTGCTGGTACACATACATGGTGGTGCCTCCTGGGACACACCGGTGGAGCTGCCTGCTGGGACACACCTATGGAGCTATCTGCTGGGCTACACCTGTGGAGCTGCCTGCAGGGAGACACCTGTGGAGCTGCCCGCTGAGACGCATCTGGGGAGCTGCTGCTGGGACACACCAATGAACCTGTCTGCAGGGACACACTGTGGAGCTGCTGCTGGCACACATCTATTGAGCTGCTGTTGGGACCCACCTGCTGAGCTGCTGCTCAGACACACCTGTTGAGTTGCTGCTGGGACACATCTATGGAGCTGTCTGGTAGGACACACCTGTGGTACTGCCTGCTGGGGCACACCTGTGGAGCTGTCTGCTGGGACACACGTGTGGAGTTGCTGCATTGTTAGAATATCAGATGTATTTGCCCATTAGTTTTTTATAATAATAACCATTTATATATAACTTACTAATAAGTGTTTATCACTACCCAAAGTAACCTTTTTTTAGCAACCTTAAAATATGAAAAGATTGAGTAAAAATCAGTAAGGTTCTAAATATATGCCTTGTTCTTTGGAATCAGGTCCTTGATGCAGGGTCATAACTCACTAAGCTATGTTGCAAGGATGTTAACTTGTGATCTACAAGTAACACAGGGATCTATGCAACAAAATCAGTAGCCAACTGAGATATCTACATAAATAAACAAATACGTGATCTAAGTGTTGCATGCTGTGCTTTGCAGTAGGCACATTGGCCTCTATGTGATTTTATGGCCCTCTGTGTAATTTTATGGTGAGTTGAACCTTTGATTAGAATGCACACAGATATTTCTAGCAAATGCTTTACCCACCAGGGTTATCCACTTTATTGCTACTTATTGTGTCTTGAAATTACTTACAAGAGCAGTCCCTGCTACCCTTTTCTCAAGATAAGTGAATGCTCAGCTGCAAAGAAAAGTGATCAGTTCATCTGGCACTCTTTTCATTCTCTGCACTAATGGGTATTTCTGTCAAATCTGGAAACCAGAGTGGCTTTCCAAGGGACATAATTTGTGAAACTTCAGTAAGCAGCAAATTCTCGCTCTTTCGCTCTCACTGGATGAGAAATGTTGACACAGAGACACTGGCGAAATTGCTGCTGGTGGCTCAGCCTTTGGACATTCTATTTTTTGTGTTGAAAAGCACTGGTGGAAGGAGTGATGGAAAGAATAAAGGTGTCTTATGGGGCTATCTGGCTACGCTCTATGTAATTAAAACACACACCGTGGTCTGTGAAAACACACGTGATGAACAATGAATAAACGTCTCTGTTGGATTATTCAAACTGCTTTATAATCTGTTGTTGACATTACTTTGCAGTATTTTCGGTGATCCCATGTGTGTTTTTTCTTAAAATAATTTACATTATATGCTTCATATATTTACTACAGGAAATGTCAAATGTATTCTTGCATTTTCAATTGTCGATTAAATAAATATTAAAAAGAAAGGGAACAGACATTCACATGTTACAGATGGCAAGTGTGTCTTTCAGATTCGAAATATGACTACTGACATGAAATCCCGGTCAAGAAATTAAGCTTATTACAAATTGAGTATGTTTTCTGTGCTTGTACCAAAATAACCTGTACCAACGACCACCTGGGGATGCAAATAGATGAAAAATGTCCTGCTTTTGGCACGCGCTCACAGTGTGCAATAAATTGTGAGTGTGAATTACACACACATATCTAGGAATGCACTATATTTATTGACTTTTGTTACAAATACAGCCTTATACTTCCTTGTGATGTGTAAGCCCAGATAGTTTAGCGTGGGATGCAAACATATCACATTTTCCACTGGCTTCTCTTCTGTTCAAGGTTGATACAATAGGGATCATCCAGTTTGGTTACACAAGCAAATAGACAATTCAACTGTGGAGCAATGTTTAGTGATGGTGAAAGCAAGCCCAAACTTTCTTTCCTTATGTCCAAGGCATATTCAAAATACCTCCACAGGCAAAAGTGTTTTGTTTACTGGAAAAATGCTTGCTTTTGTTTTGTAGACCCACAATATCTAGTATTTGACTTTTGCATAGTGCTCAACATCTTGTCTTGGGACACTTGTACTGGCGAAAATATGTTAAAAAGTCTAATGGCATCAGTTTACATACAGCGAATTCTGCTAAATAAGAGTCATTGCAGCCCTGTATTACCGTGAACAATGCCTCACAGGCCCCCGTCCATTGGGTTTTACAGCCACCTCTCTGCTCACTGTGCAAGATCAAAGGATACAATAAACTCCCTGAGCCGCGCCCCTGCTCTGACGACTTCGGGAGCAGCCCCTGCAGATCACTGTGGACTGGTAACAAGAGCAGCTGTTCTCTTGTGCAACTCAGCCCAGGCTTACACTGTGATTGTGTTCAAGGCGCTGCCGAGGTACCAGGGGATTGCTGAATGGAGGGCGTCCTGTCAGTTCCAGGGCCCCATGGGTACCTGTACTCTCCTTGTTCGAGGAAAAGTGGGAGAAAATGAAAAAGTGCCAGTACTGAGTACCGGTGAGTACCGGCCCATTTAAAGCATTGGCATACAATAACATAACATTAGCGTGGCCACACGCGTCTTACCGGTGGCCGCTTCCAGGCAATGCCCTGTGTCTTGGGAGAGCGCGGTCCCAGGTCCTGGTAGCCCACCACCGAAGGGCATGCAGGGAACTCTTCATCCTTAAACAGGACCCCGGACTGCAAGCACTGGTTCCGCAGCGCCTCGAAGTCCTGGTTCAGGTATTTGATGGCGTTCTCGTTGGTGCCCAGGCCTCCGGCCACGGCCCTCTGCTTGGCCACTGCCGCTGCTGCTCCGGCCATGGTGTGCAGTGAGTGGGGAGGGCTGGTGGCTGTGAGGGGGGAGAGCTCTGAACCGGCCCTGGGAATGCGAGACTGGGGTTTATAAGCGCTGGGGCAGGTGCAGCTGGCACGTGTGGAGCTGGCACGCCTCGGAGGTGTCATTTTATGGTGCTCCGGGAGGGGCCTGACTCGCCGACATTATGGTACTTGTGCAAATATGTACACACAGGACAATGGCTCAGCTGCACTGACAGCTCTGGGGTCCAGGCTGTCCCTCACCCGGTCTCGGGTGCCAGTACATTACCTTAGAAAAGCGTTTAAACAGAGGCTGGGTGACAAAAAGCGCTCTATGAATGCGTCGCGCACTCACAGTTGACAGTTCCACAGAAAGCGAACCCACAGCACGGCCTGTGGTCGGGAGGTGGCGCACAGCATATCCTCAGACCTGCTGACACCGGTGTCGGATTTTATTGGTTTTAGTGTATTAACATTTTCATTTTAATTATCCACTCTTTACCTACACTGTTATCCAATAATGGCCACATAGTAGCTTCGAAATTGGCAAACGATGTCGCCGATTGTGGGGCATCTTTGAGTGCTAGTAAGAATAATTTGATTTTTGTCAGCTTTTAGCTCAGTTTGTCGGCCCCGGAAGGATGAAAGGTTGAATTAAGCCTGCTGACTAAGGGGCATAATTATGATATTGTCACGCAGTCGCCCTGCTGCACAGCTGGACAGCGCAAGGGCAGGAATGTGCCTTATTTCAGTCAGTACATTCCAGGAAGGATGAAATGTTGAATTAAGCCCGCTGTCTAGGGGGCATATTCATGATATTGTCACGCAGCCGCCTTGCTGCACAGCTTGACAGGGCAAGGGCAGGAATGTGCCTTATTTCAGTCAGTACAGCGCATTCCTACCTTTGACTCTATGCTGGCCCCTTGTGGCTGGCTAGCGCCAACACACCCTTGCACCCCGGTTCAAGGGAGACTCCGTTGCATGCAGGATTGTTTTGTTGTGCAGGAAGGGACCCTCTCTAGCTAAACCTAGAAGCAGACGACTATCTTTAGTTTAGCACTGTGGATTTGTTGGTTAGAAATTATTTTTCTCATGTGGAAGAAAGAAAGAAAATACTATTGGCGATTAATCTTGCTTATAAATGTGTTATTTGTGCAAGAGAAAGCTGTTTTTAAGTGTATTTTCAACGTTCAAAGTGGGGGAAAGATGTAACTGTTTCATCTGTCTTGTGAAAAGGCAGCAAAAATAGGGCAAATATAGAGCAAATTGGGTTTGCTCAACTGTTTTCTATAGGTCAAAAACTGAAACATCTTGTGTAACATGCTGCTGTTCAGCATGGCTAAAGGTGAGTGGTGTAGAGGAGAGGAGAGTGGAGTGTCGTAGAGTCGAATGGCAAGGAGTGGGGTAGAGGGTCATAGAGTTTAGTGGCATAGAATGTCGTATATTGGAGTGGCATAGAATGGAGTTGAGTGAAGTGAAGTACAGTTGAGGGGCGTAAAGTGAACTCGTGTAGAGTGCATTGGCGTAGAGTATTGCAGAGTATAGTGGTGTAGAGTGTAGTGATATAGAATTCAGTGGCATACAATCCAGCATCATAGAATGCAGTATGATAGATTAAAGCATAGGAGACTGCAGTGGCGTAGAGTAAAGTAGTGCAGAGTGGAGTGGTGCAAAGTAGAGTGGCAAAGAGTACAGTGGTGTAGAGTGCAGTGGTGCACAGTACAGTAAAATGCCCTGGAGATCACAGGCATAGAGCAGTGCAGTGTTGAGTGGCGTAGAGTGGTGCAGAGCATATTGGTGGAGAGTAGGGTGCTGCAGAGTACATTGTCAAAAAATCAGCAGTGCAGAGTGTAGAACTGGTGTAGAGTGCATTGGTGTAGAGTATTGCAGGGTATAGTGATGTAGAGTGCAGTGAGAGAATTCAGTGGCATACAATGCAGCATCGTAGAATGCAGTGGAATAGATTAACGTATAGCATAGTAGACTACAGTGGCGTAGAGTACAGTAGTGCAGAGTGGAGTGGTGCAAAGTAGAGTGGCAAAGAGTACTGTGGTGTAGAGTGCAGTGGTACACAGTACAGTAAAATGGCCTGGAGATCACAGGCATAGAGCAGTGCAGAGTAGAGTGGTGTAGAGTGGTGCAGAGCATATTGCTGGAGAGTAGGGTGCTGCAGAGTACATTGTCAAAAAATCAGCAGTGCAGAGTGTAGAACTGGTGTAGAGTGCATTGGTGTAGAGTATTGCAGGGTATAGTGATGTAGAGTGCAGTGAGAGAATTCAATGCATACAATGCTGCATCGTAGAATGCAGTGGAATAGATTAACGTATAGCATAGTAGACTACAGTGGCGTAGAGTACAGTAGTGCAGAGTGGAGTGGTGCAAAGTAGAGTGGCAAAGAGGACAGTGGTGTAGAATGCAGTGGTGCACAGTACGGTAAAATGGCTTAGATTGAACAGGCATAAGCAGTGCAGAGTAGAGTGGCGTAGAGTGGTGCAGAGCATATTGCTGTAGAGTAGGGTGCTGCAGAGTGCATTGGCAAAAAAATCAGCAGTGCAGAGTGTAGAACTGGTGTAGAGTGCATTGGTGTAGAGGGTTGGAGAGTTTAGTGGTGTAGAGTGCAGTGACATAGAATTCAGTGGCATACAATGTAGCATTGTAGAATGCAGTGGGATAGATTACCGTGTAGCATAGTAGGCTGCAGTGGCGTAGAGTACAGTAGTGCAGAGTGGAGTGGTGCAAAGTAGAGTGGCAAAGAGTACAGTGGTGTAGAGTGCAGTGGTACACAGTACAGTAAAATGGCCTGGAGATCACAGGCATAGAGCAGTGCAGAGTAGAGTGGTGTAGAGTGGTGCAGAGCATATTGCTGGAGAGTAGGGTGCTGCAGAGTACATTGTCAAAAAATCTGCAGTGCAGAGTGTAGAACTGGTGTAGAGTGCATTGGTGTAGAGTATTGCAGGGTATAGTGATGTAGAGTGCAGTGAGAGAATTCAATGCATACAATGCTGCATCGTAGAATGCAGTGGAATAGATTAACGTATAGCATAGTAGACTACAGTGGCGTAGAGTACAGTAGTGCAGAGTGGAGTGGTGCAAAGTAGAGTGGCAAAGAGGACAGTGGTGTAGAATGCAGTGGTGCACAGTACGGTAAAATGGCTTAGATTGAACAGGCATAAGCAGTGCAGAGTAGAGTGGCGTAGAGTGGTGCAGAGCATATTGCTGTAGAGTAGGGTGCTGCAGAGTGCATTGGCAAAAAAATCAGCAGTGCAGAGTGTAGAACTGGTGTAGAGTGCATTGGTGTAGAGGGTTGGAGAGTTTAGTGGTGTAGAGTGCAGTGACATAGAATTCAGTGGCATACAATGTAGCATTGTAGAATGCAGTGGGATAGATTACCGTGTAGCATAGTAGGCTGCAGTGGCGTAGAGTACAGTAGTGCAGAGTGGAGTGGTGCAAAGTAGAGTGGCAAAGAGTACAGTGGTGTAGAGTGCAGTGGTGCACAGTACAGTAAAATGCCCTGGAGATCACAGGCATAGAGCAGTGCAGTGTTGAGTGGTGTAGAGTGGTGCAGAGCATATTGCTGTAGAGTAGGGTGCTGCAGAGTACATTGTCAAAAAATCAGCAGTGCAGAGTGTAGAACTGGTGTAGAGTGCATTGGTGTAGAGTATTGTAGGGTATAATGGTGTAGAGTGCAGTGAGAGAATTCAGTGGCATACAATGCAGCATCGTAGAATGCAGTGGGATAGATTAACGTGTAGCATAGTAGACTACAGTGGCGTAGAGTACCGTAGTGCAGAGTGGAGTGGTGCAAAGTAGAGTGGCAAAGAGGACAGTGGTGTAGAGTGCAGTGGTGCACAGTGCAGTAAAATGGCTTAGAGTGCACAGGCATAGAGCAGTGCCGAGTAGAGTGGCATAGAGTGGTGCAGAGCATATTGCTGTAGAGTAGGGTGCTGCAGTGTGCACTGGCAAAAAAACAGCAGTCCAGAGTACAGTGGCATAGAGTGCAGTGTTGCAAAGTAGAGTGTCATAGAGTACAGTAGTGTAGAGAGGTGAAGAGTGGTGCGGAGTAGAGTACCAGCAGTGATAGGAAGAGAAGGGGTTGAGCTAAGATACAGAATTATAGATGGGTAGCAGTAAATTACAGGAATCCTTTTCATCAAGGGGTTCTGAGTGACATCAAATGGACAATAAATGTCACTCAGACCTTGAGGATTGCTCAACACATCATGGTGGAAGATGTGTGTGTGTTGGAATATATTGTTTGTAGGGGCTCAGTGCTGGTGAATAATTCCGTTCTGGGCTGTTTGAAAGGTGAATTTGTAACCTTTGAGAGATTTCCTGTAAAATGCCTAGCTAATCTGTGCTCTAAGCAGTTATGAAGAAGGGAGACCTCTGCAAACTGCAGTAATCATTCTACCACTACCAAACACCCAGCCTTTAGGTCTTTGGACCTGCATGAAAGGTTAAACAAAAGTCGCTCACCCATGGTTGTCTCAATATGAGAATTTTATGCCAAAGCATTTCAAAACCCAAGATATTTTGAAAAGGTTCCCCACAAAAGCTAGCTCACATTGAATCTGCAGATGTTTCTTCCAGCTCAGTACCTAGTCCAGTTCCAGTCTGTCGAGACGGGGCCACTCACCTGAAAAGCAGGATGTCTGCAGGGGCGATGGTATGCCCCCGACCTCCTGGAACACCTCTCAGCACTTCCTGGTGGACACAGAAACCCCGGCAGGTGTCCCAAAAGGAAAGGGGGAGTGGAAGAGAAAGAGACTGGCACGTCTTGCCAGTCCAGCCAGGCACCCTGTATCTTCGGGGGGGGCAGGTCGTTGTTGACAGAGTGATAGTAGAGTTAGTGCACTCAACTTCCTTGAAACTGAATCTCTCTTTCTGATATGGGCACGGGATCAGTAGAAGAACACCGGGATGCTCCAGCACTTTTCTTGGATAATAATAACTGTTGGCACAATTGCTAACACTGCATTACCAAAAACCCAAATTGAGTACCATAACAATAAGTACTGTGACACTAGGGCTGGCTTCACAGAGATTCACTGTTGCACACTACAATTAGAACTGTGGTTGCACTTATCATGCACAAGAAACACAAACAAGGGCATTAATTATATCACATATAACTTTCTTGCATGCATAGGGTTAAACTAAAAGGAACAAAAACAATCTAAGAAATACAAATGTCCACTCTGGGTTTAAACAGTTAGAGTGGCACAGTTTGGTTTGGTTTCACTGTGTGTGTGAAAAACCCTTCAAAAGCAAATCCCTCAAACCTGAAACAAAGGCATGAATGACACAGTTTAAATCCAAGAGTTATGCTATTAGAGAAAGAAAAGTCACGTAAATGCTCTTTTAAAATTGCACTGTCACTTTTTCTAGTACTTGAGCTCAAGCAGATTTCCTGAAGCACATTTAGGCACGTAACTACAATAATAATGTAGAATGTTCAGAAATGCATTTGTCTCTTCAAGATAAGCACTCTGCCAAAATACAAGGTCTGAAATACACCAGCTGTTCTAGGAAAGAGCGACACTCAAATAACAAACTCACTGGAGAATACTAATCACTTAACTGCAGTCTTTTCCGGAGTGCTGGAGGAATGACTGGTATTAGCTGGTACAGGAACGAAGAAAAGAATTGCCTCAAAAGTCCTGAATACGAGGACGACAGCAGGGGCTGGATTGCCAAATCAGATGCTGAGATCAGGAGGCAAAACAAAGCCAAGCAGGGAGGCATGCTTCACTCTGCTATTTATAGCCAATCAGGAAAGCAGTTGAGTTTCCACAGAAGCACATGTCTACACCACACCCAATTAGAAGCACATGCCTACACTTGCTCACATTAGCAAACAAGCATTGGTAAAACATGCATTGATAAAACCAATTGTGTAACACAGCACATTATGTTTACTTAGAAACATGAAGGTTTAACCAAGAACAGAAATATGATTTAATCCTAATCCCTCAGGATGCTGACAGATAGCGCAGGAGGCACCTTGGGGATTCCTGACACAGTCCCACAATCTAGTGAGAAGATGGGAGATTCACTACCTTCTGATTTTGATCTTACCACTAAAAGATTTGAGGCTCGCCCTCCATATTTGTCTTCCTCTATAGTTTTAACCCTGTTGATGAAAAGATTTCTTATAAAACAGACTGACCCAGATTTTGAAGTTTTTACTCAAACTAACAATGCTAACGCCAGTTGTGATACGTTGAATGATGTGTTGGATCAGTCTATTTTGAAGACTTCCCAGAGGTTTCGAGGATCAGCTTATGTTAACTTTTTTACCTAGATGACGTATCTGAACTTTAGATGTTACATATGTTGTAATGGATGCAGCCTACCTTTGAAGGCATGTTGAAGGTCATAATATACTTGAACTCACAGCAAACAAACTGAAACACTAGAAGCAATTAAAATGGGCCACTGTGTGGATGCAAAAGGGGTTGTTAGGATCACAAAACCAGATCTGAAACAGTGCAGCAGCTTGAGACCCACAACATGAACCTATCCAATGTCTTTGTCCCTCCTCACCCTAAGTTGATTTACCAACAGGGCAAAGATGTGACAACAGAGTTCTTCTCTTAATTATGATATACAAAATAGTCGCTGAAGAACCAACACTCTCTCCAAGAATAAAACAAGGTATGGTTCTTTAAAAACTCATCCATATCAGTTGAGCTCACCCATAACTCTGGTATGAGTGCCACTGTTTTTCAAATCAGTCTAGTTTGATTTTTACTTCTCATCCAACTAGGCTGTCCCCTCAAAAGGGATCCCACAATTATACAAAAATGTCCCCTTCCAAGGTAAATCTTTTATCCCAAATAGATCCTCTGCTTAAAAGTTTATTTTGACTGATCTGGAGTAGTCCAGTAGTGGTCCAAAAAGGGTAGTGCTTGAGAAGTATTTGTGGAGGGAGATCCGTATGTACCAATATTCTATTTTTTAAAGCACAAAAAATAGAAGGTAAGAGAAAATCCTAATTTTGCCACTTAAATAGAAGTAGGTTATCAGCCACTTTTTAAGCATTTGAAGCTTCTAAAGGTATTACTTCAAATTACTTGGACTCGGGAGTCTTTTGTCCAGAGAAAGTGCGCAAACTAACTAGAGTACAGTTTTACTCAATAAATATGGCTTCCCCGGGTAAAGAAGCTGAGTATGGGTTACAAGATACAGGCATTTTTGTATGTGATGGGCCTTCCGTTAAGTACAAAGCAGCTAGTCTGAAAAGCAAAGCATTGTTTTTGAAGCACCATAGAAGCATTGTACCTGTGCAGGTTGACATATCTGTATTTCCTTGGCCTTTTTACAACAGAAAAGGGAATGAATCGACCAGTACTATTAATCTAAGGGAAGAAAAAAACACTGGCTATTGTTAAGAATAATACGTGCAACAACTTTGGGTCTTACTATTCTCATGTGCCCAGTACCAGCAGTCGGAGTTCAAGATTGTTTATGATACTTTTAAGATATTGGATCATTATGTGAGCTGAGCAACTGTCCACTAAAGGAATATTCACAACCTTTCCCAGGGTAAACCTTTGAAGTCATAGATTAAGCTGAGCTCAATGCCCTGGTAGTGATGGAACAGAGCAGACTGGCTTAACTTAAGGCAATGTGTAAAGTATTTATGCAGTACCAAAACGGTAATCAACTCAAACTGCAACACAATAAAAATCTTAAATGGAATTAGAAATATATAGCAACATTGAACAAACAAAACAAAAGTGAAATAACAAAACTCCAGTAAAAGGAACCTGAGATATGAGTTTTGTAATATTTAAGGGAAAATAGCACCAAAAGCACAGAGAGCCACTGATGTGGTGGCCGTAGACCATAACCTAGGGGCAACTTGGTCAGGCTGCGTCAGATATACCAGCCAGGTTCATCATAATCAAAGATTTTTGATTCTGACTAAAAGCCTGATTTAGAACCTGTGGACGGGTTATTCTGTCACAACAGTGACAGATATTGTGTCCGCCAAAATCTAAATCCCATTATATTCAAAGGTATTTATATTTCAGTGGATGGGCTATCCGTCACCGTGTGATGGAGTAACCCGTCCACCGAGTTCTAAATCAGGCCCTAAGTATTTTAAGTTCCAACCAACCTCCGGAGTACAAGTTGAAGGTTCCCAGGACCTCTGCTGAGGCACTTAGAGGCTTAGAATTTGTCAGGCAGAGGCCACCAGCAGGCTCCAGTCCAAGTCTAATTGCCACTGGCCAGCTGGATACTTTCAGTAAAAGGCCCTTGGCAGCTTGTTGTCTCACTGTAGCCACAGAGGAAGTCATCCAACTGACCTTTAGAGTCCTCAGTATAAAAAGCAGCAAGGTGTCAAAAAAGGACACCCACAGCCTCTAACCTGCATACTCTGTGGAGCTCAGAGGAGGTATATCTGCCAGTTAAGATCAGCCTATTGTCTGCTCCTGGGTGATGCACACTTTTTCCACACCTAATCATGGTTGAGCACAAGCTCAGAGCTGGTATAGACGTTTGCTAAATAACTTTCTGACAGTTGAGGCATATAAAGTGCGACTTTCTAAAAGTTACTTTTCCTTTATACCTATTAAAAATCTGACATCACCATTAAATTGAATTTTTAATAACTTTTAAAACAGTCATTTAATTATTTGTCTAGTGGGTCCAATTTATGAGGTACATTATTTGTATTTTAATCTGTACTCTGGTTTTCTACATTGGACAGCTAGGCCTGCCACATTGAAAATAGTTTTAAAGGTCTTATCACAATAGGGATAGTGTTAAATTAACTTTCTACCTGTCCAGCTTTTCAATACCATGCACCCCTGTGGGATATAAGGCTTACATAGGGGTCACTTACTAATATTTAATAGGGAGGTTTTTAGCTGTGAAAAATGGTTGTACTGCAACAGTCAGCATACGCAGGATAAGCCTGAAACCATGTTTGCACTGCTACTATAGTAAATGGCACAATAGGTGCTGGAGTTCACAAGTGGTATTTGACTTCCAGACACTGGCTGCATTCCTTACACCATAAACTAGGAGCTTACAGGCAAGTTAAATGTGGCAATTTGGAATACGCCAATTTAACAATGGTCAAAGGGGGAGCACAGTCACTTTTCTACTGATTAGAAGCGGCAAAGTGCACAAAGGTCAAAAGCCAGCAAAAATATATGGTCTAGCAAATGGCAAATAATCTAAGGTGACCACGCAGAAAATGAGAATTTCCTAAATATACACATCAAACTTATTTTAGAGCTGTCTAGATTATTCCTACATATTCAAATGCAAAATAGATGCAGAATTAGTTTGCCAAAGGAAAAAAAATACAGAGCATTTTACTCAAATTGAATGGTAGCAATCCTTCCTACCATTCTTTAGAGAAGACGGGACACCCACCACATGCTCATATTCATGGTAAGAACCAGCTTTCAGGTGCGCCCTCATGGTAGCAACAGACAGGTATACAACAGTGGGTGAGATTAATGCTTCTGAAACTCGAAAAGGCGAGGTTCAGTGCAAGCTTCTCTCCCTCACAACATAGATATAGCACACCATTAGCAGTGCAAGCGTCACCCACAAAACAAGCACAGCCAGGCATCCCTCTCTCACAGAACAGATGCACCATGTTCATCAGTTGACACGATTCCCATCTTCACAGAAGTACATAACAGCATCCCCTCACACAATATATACAGTGGGACATCAGCAGTGCAGGCTTCTATTCCTCATAGAACAGGTGCAACATGGGCAGAATTGTAAGCCACCGTTTTTCATGGAACAGATGCAGCATGGCAACAGCAGTGGGACCTTACCTTGCTGACACTACAACAGCAGTACAAGCTTCCTATTGTCACAGAACATGTACATGAAGCATCAGATAAGTCCTATCTCTCACATAACAGGTACATCACAGTCTCCAACAGCAGTGCAAACACCCTTGCAGGTTTGAGACATATGTTTCAGTATGGTTTTATGGACTGGTAAGTACATGGACATTTCAGTAAGTTAAACTGTTTAGTATTGATTTGTTACTATAAGCATCTGTTATTTAAGTGCCATGATGCCCATGGGATGAAAGTGCATGCACAAATGAATATGCCATGTCATGTTATGTGTGGAGGGGTGAATGGATGTTTTGACACATGGATTAATGGATGGAGAAGCGCATGATGGTGTGAGAAGGTGGACATTGGGGTGAATGGAAGCCCAGATGGCTCATGAATTTATGTTTTGACAAATGCTGAATATTGAATTCTTGTGAACAGGTGGATGGTCAAATGAATGGAGAATGTGTATAGAGAATGCATGCAAAGCAAAATGTCTGTGTATTGATGGGAATTTGTGCAAGGGTGATGATCAGTTTATGTTTATGGTTGGAATAAATGTGGTATGTGTGTATGCCTGTGTTGTGTGCATGGATGTTTCTTGTTCATGGTTCTTGTCTCTTGTGTATGATTGTGCGCTTGCATCCAGATGGAAACATAAGTTGTTGGAGGTGTGTAATTAATGTAGATGCTGCAGCATTTGGAGTTGCTCCCCTTGTGCACATGCAGATGTGTAAAAAACATTTTTTGGACTTAAATGGCATGTCCACCTACCTGCTGGGCAACAACGTACTATACTTCTCTATGATGGGGAAGCATCATTATGAAATCTCATCCAGAATCCTGATACTGCACAGTGACTGGAGGTTCTCATGTGTTGTGATATGTGCACCTAGGTGTGATATCCCAGTAATAGAAGATTCTATACCAAAAGATATGATAAAATCACTGCCTTGCAGATCCTATGTTTGATATTTCTCATATACCAAGGGAGTTCAAATAGAGGAAAACCAATGCTGCAGTCAGGAACACCTAATTTGAGTGCTGACTCCAACTGCTGAAGGACTGTGGCCCTGATTTAGATATTGGTGGACAAGTTACTTCATCACAAGAGTGAAGGATATCCCATCCCCCAATATCGACATCCCATTATGTCCTATTTTCCTTTTCCTCTGTAAGACATTTAAACATTTTATTCTCTCCACCTGTTTCTGAAAGTGTCCATCTACATGTTCCACACATCATAATTTTCCTCTGCACATTGCTTTGCCATTCTCTTATTCTGCATTTTCACTCACCCCCTCTTTTCATCATCCCCCTATGCACACAAACCACCAATTGTGCATTAAGTACTTCATTTTATTTTGCTTTGATGTTCTCACATTTGTGACAGCTATGTACCTTCTTCATGCACTTTCCCCTAAAATCACAATTACAATTGGCACATATGTGACCACTGCTCTGCATGCTCTGCAGAGAGGCCATGGATTGCATGTGCATGAAGTCGAAATACATGTATGAGCCACTGACGGGCACTGTAAGAAGTTCACACTACCTTCAGACTCCTGTCTATACCTTTCACTTGTGCCCTGTCATGACACTCACCATGAACCAAAACTCACCCAGCTACCTAGAGTTAACTCAGATCACGTAAAAGAGCCATATGATGCCTGAACAAACTACAGAAACACAATATATGGAGAAAACAAATACTCTTAGGGAATGCAAGCTGAAATTAAAAGGAAGTGTAAGCAGGGGCTGCATGCTTTTATGGAGAACCTGAAGGCTTTCTACAGTCTTCAGGAATTCAAACATTGTTTTTGCCCGTAAAGGACATAAATGTAGGATCCAACATGGATCCATTTCAAAGGCAGTTTTAATTACTGCTGTATCTGAGAACTGGCAGGAGGAGAATCACTAAATGCCCTGCAAGCTGCTCTCTGATATGGAGTGAGTAATGAGCAGGGGCCCATTCAGATCCATAACCTCGACCCTGTCCATCACACACATCTTTGGAGGTCACTTTAACATGCCAGTGAAAGGTAGGTGAACCACTGAAAGCTCAAGCCAGATCAGTGCCAGATTAAACCCTGTGGAGGCCCCTAGGTAATCGAAATGTCGTGGGGCCCCCTCGTAAATTATCTCCTAATACATTTTTTATTTTACCAACCAACAATTTTAATAAACCAATGTTATTACACAAAACTAAACATTAACAATTATTAATGTTATTATGATAAAATACAAAATAAAATATTTACAAACTCTTTATTACTATTATTAGGTTATTTTCACTATTTTGACGTCTGATAATTTAACACTAGAGGTGCTACTATTTAAATTATAAAAAATCAACTGTTATCGCATTGCAACCTACACGTTTACATTTCCAGCTTTAAAACAGACCGAAAGAGGCAAACGTTTACGGTACTCTGTAAAATGTAGTGATTCTACTGGAGGTTTCTCGTTCATTCACTCTAGTGGGATAACATTGAACTAAGTAGTGTGCATTTGGCCACTAGATAGAGATGTCTGACCCTCACTACTATACATTACACGTACGTAGTTTGCACCAAATGTTTTTACAAACTGACAGAAGGTGAGCTTTTAAGAAACAAACTGTTATGTGAATCTGATGTCTATGGTTTATGTACTTCAAGTTGTTAATGGGTAAATTGCATTAATACTGTATTTTCTCTATAAAGTCTTTAATGTAAAGTTTTCGTTTCTTTGAGTTGATTCATTTTTTTCTGACTTTTGGAAACAATTTAAGAAAGCTTGATTGTAATTTTCTTTCAAGATCAAATCAATATTATTTTGATCTGTTGCTGTGGGGCCCGTAAAAGAAGTGGCACCCATTGGCTGGTGGCTACTTTGCCTATTCGGTAATCCGGCACTGAGCCAGAAGTATGGCTCTGGCTCATATCGAGGACTCTTAGCCCTTGAGCACAAACCGAGCTCTGATTTCATGTGGCTTCTGTCTGCCCTCACACTCTAACCTCATGTGCCAATCATCGACAAAGCAGTGACCTTTGATGTAAAACATGTGAGAGAAAGAGACTTCCTATCTAGTTGGTGAATTTCACAGTGTGAAACCAGAGAATCTGGGCTCACCCCCGCTTACCCATTTGAACAAATTGTGTGATGCTAGCAAATATTTAACTTCATACAACCTCGTTTTTCTTCATTATTACTGAGAGTGCCTTCAAATATCTTAGTTGAGGAAGTGTTCTATAAAAAATCCATGTTTCATTTAACAGGCTATGGTGCTGCTCCATACGTAAAAAGAAGCTAGGCCAAAAATACAGTACAGTTGACAAATGACATTCTTTTTAGTCCATTAATGGAATTTTTGTCAGGGCAGGGAGGGAATGAATGTTTCTATGGCCATGGTTTAAAACACTCACCTTTAATGCATGCAGTGATATCTGATTTACTAGGGTGAAACTCTTACACATGTTAATAAAATACACTTTGCGAACTTCAAAGGAACTTTCTCACATTTTCACATGATGTTTGTTGCTCGAAGAACATGCCAACAACTGTTAGGGCTCGGCTCGTGCGCTGGCTCTTAGAGCCAAGTCAAATTCTTAGTTAGATACTAGCCCAGGACTTCCTGTGCATTTGTTAGCTCACCCTTCTCTACCCAGAGTGCAGCAAGAGTGAATTGATGTCACTTTTTCTCAGACAGCTGATCCATCTGTCACTGCCAGACAATGACCTACCAAAGATCTGCCAACTTATATGGTGCCACCGCATGCCATGCGATTTCGGCTTCCTCCAAATGGTCACATGGTGTGGAACCAAAATCATATGGTGGCATGTAAAATGACCTGGACACCACTGAAACCAGTAGGTTCCCAGCTCGTTTTCTGAGGCTGGAAGCAGCCGATGTCCATAAAGGGTGTGAAAACACCATAGGACATCAGCGACAGCTTCAATGGCCCTTTGTTTATGTTTTTTTTTTTGGGAGGGGTGTGGGGCTTGGGGAGGGGCAGAGTGTAGGATGACAGGCATTCTTGATTTGCTGGGACAGTCACAGTTTTTCACCAGCTGTCCCATCAGATTTCAGGAAATGTAGCTAATGTCCCAGTTTTTAGAGAGGGACGACTGAAAACAGTGGGCAGTGCCTTTTTATGTTTTCCAAAACAGGTAGACTGAGCAGCTGTTATAAGAAAGCAATTTAATTAACAGGCATGACACTAGCTTTAACAATTGCTTTTCATTTATGTTCTTAGTGCTTCTACTGTAATTCTATGCTGCTCTGTCATTCTGTCCGCTCGTTTGAAGTAAAATTGTACTACCTTTTAGGTCAAGCACAGAAGCGCTCTGGCCTGTTGTAATTTATCTGTAGGCTTTTAACCACACCCACCGCATGCCCATCACTATCACTCGTTCATGGGCTTGCCTTTCTTTCAAAAATCCTTTTGTTATCATTGGGAAATGTTTTACGTTTGTCCCTCCTTGGGGCAGTTTTGTTACCGCCTTGGCTATCGACACTGTTACATGGATAATTGCAAAGTTTTGTTACCGCCTTGGCCATCAACCCTGTTACATGGATAATTGCATGTTTGCCGATATGTTTGACTGCAAGCAAACTTTTATTTTCCTTTTGTGTCTCTCCTTCACGCTCATGCTCATGGCGGCCGAGGCACTTTGAATCGGCTCGCTCATGTGAAACTGTTTTACTTTTCATTTTCAATTTATGTGGCAAGAAACGTCCATTTAGGAATTTACAATGCTAATAGCTCTAACTCGAGCAAATGCGAGACCCATTACATTGCAAACGCTTGTTCTATTTCTTTATGTCCCAGTATTTTGCTTTAAAATTCTGGTCACCCTAGCACAGTGCCTCTTACTTAGTTCTGGGCACCAGGTTCCATCCCCTCCAAGGCCCTGCCCTCTCCTCACATTGTGAAAATATTTTGTAAGTTGGCAGGTATGCTACTGAGAAATTGTTCAAGGATGACCATTCCTATACAACCCTTCACCCCACGAAGCATGGTGAAGATGTCCCCTCCCCGAATGCCAACAAAGAACAGTCCTCCTAATCTCAGCCTGTGGACAAAGTATCTGTCAGAGAATTCAGGAAGACAGAAGGCTCCAGGTTTCATGAAAAATCACCACATTGCTTAACATCTTGAGTTTTTAATGTCACTACCACAAATGCCCAGACACTGATGGTGTCTTTGATGTGAGTTAGAAAGGCCAGTGTCCTGGGGCGGGCAGCTAGGGAAAAAGGAAACGCCCAGCTAACATAACTTTTCAGTTTATGCTGGTGGCCCTGTGGCTCAGATGGAAAATGTACTGAAGTGTTTTTACACTTAGGGGAAGCCCTGAAAATAAAAACAATTATTTCTGGAATTAAAAAAAAACAGCATGTTAAGAAAGACTTGCTAATGCCCTATCGGTGGCCTACACAGTCTCACCACAAACCACACCAGTGACTTGTCGTCCATACACACTCCTTTAACAGGCTCTGCATTTCAACCAACCTCACCACAAACACTGCCCCCTGATATTTCATTACAACCACTAAACTCAACTACATCAGAGATGTGATTTAAAAATGCACATTTGGGATTGCATTTGACTGAATCACCCTGAGTCAAAAGAGGCTTACTGCAGGTAGGTTCTTAAATTCATCATTCACTATTCCTACTAATAACAAGCATTGGCAAAGCCACTAAATCTATCATTGGTTTCCAGCATTTAAGCTTTGTCAGTACCTGCTTTGTTGTTTCATAGCTTTTGTAAAACTTTATTTTTGAAAAGCAACAAGCCTTCACCACTGTAACAACGCTGTTGTTTGTAATGCATTCTCTCCATAGATTCTCTGTCCTTGCTGTTCAGCCAGTGTGTGATGTCATGGAATGTTGGTGAGTGCCTGACGGAGTGGACAGAGATAGTGGGCTGAGCAGCGAGGATACTGCTCCTGGTGGGATATTTTACTATGTAACCTGTAACCGCTTCAATAGACCTACAGCCTGCTATTTTTCATGAACTCGTTTCCTGACACCTACTTACCAAGAAGGAATCTTGTTTACAACATATTGAATAAAATAAAAATATTTTTGGGCCACATAAAGCATGCTTTGCCACAGCAGTATTTGGTAGTGAAGAGAACTCCTTTGTGTGGATGTGCTCTTCCTCAAACAGTAGAATACCATCACTCACAGTGAAGTTAGCCAACGGCTGAGTGGGCTGGGCCATTGCCTATGCTCTATGCTGCAGTGGATGGAAAAAAGTGTAAGTGACACAACAACAGACCAGTGATAAAGAAGACACGCCAGACTTAAAAAGAGCACAAGTTACCAGTTCTGTAGGAACTGTAAATAAAGACACGCCCCTTTGGAGGAAATGGATTTTAGGGAACTAGTGGGAAGAGCGGATCATCCTCTACTTCTCTATGATGGTTATTTACGAAATGGTCAAGTAATGTGCCTCAGTTCTTCCCAATTGTTGCAGCATAACTATTTCAACATATGGGGTGATTTGATGCTGATAAACTATTTATAACTACTAAGAAGAAATAGCTGTGCTATGTAGAAACTCCAGAGAGGACACCAATGCATGTGGCTCTTTTGCATCCATTTCACAGATGTATATGTATAATTATTGGGAGAACAGCTAAGTTTGAATTATCTTGTAAATATTTGGTTTCTCAACAAGAATAAAAACAAAACTCTTTTGAAAGCAAGCATCAGAGAAGGAACAAACAGTTGTTTGAGGGCCACACACTACTATTTAGAATACTGATTGCTTCGCAATCTTCAGATTTTTCTTTTCAGTGCATTATGTACTTGTGTTTCTTTCTCCACACATGCAGAATAAAGACATGTCAATTATGGACCTGTTCTCATCTGATGGGTACTGCCATTTGGTATTTCTACCGCTGACGGAAGGCCCAGATCCTTCTGCCATCTTCCATAGGCTTAGCGAGTGCAAATGCCTCTTGCACTACTTCCAATTGCTCATTGATGCCTGAATGCTAGGCACTGAGATTGACTTAATCCTGCCAGCTGACTGACTGGTCTGCAGGTTGACAATGTCAAGAATGCTAGTTCTTGTTGTGAGGCCAGGGTTAAAAACTTCCAGAAATTTTATGACGGGCCCCTACGTAGCACCATCACATGTTTAAAGTACAAAAAAGGTCTTACAAAGGAAGAGAAATACAGCAGCTCTTGGAGTCATCTAGTGGTATTGGCTGTGCTACTTCTTCATTGTTTATAAACATTGCAGGCTAGCTTCAACATCTATAAATATTGGTGCATTAGTGCAGAACCCTGAAAAGTGCAAGGACTGGGGAATAATACCCCCCTTTCCCGGCGGCGGACAAAGTCACTACTTGTATGAAAGATTATGCTCTGGTTCACTCCCCCCCTTACCACAATGCATCTTGTAAATGAGAAATGGAGAAACATTCTGTAGCTGTCTGCTGGGCTTAGGCCAAGGCAATATGCATCTCGAAGGGTAGAGGGGGGACCAGCCACTATCAGCAACTGAAGCAGTAGATGAGACTGTATGACCACAGCAGAAAACATCAGTACAACAGCAGAATCGGGAATCAGGTCTCCGGTCATGCTTTCACCACTATTTTTAGGTTTCGCCTCTACAGCATGCATGCGCTGTGAGGGAAAGCTGTTGTAAATAAAATTACAGGCTTACAACCCACCCCATACTTACCATTACTTACCATTGGTTGGCTCCCATGTCGCTCTCATCTCCATGCTTCTGATCAGAGCCTGTATTGCTTTCACTTAAACTAAAAGGAGACGATGCCAAAAGAATGGAACACTCTTAGTCTGAATAATAAATTTATTAAGGCACTTCCCAAATAGCAAATTAAAGTCATACAAATATATGATCATATAACTCAAGTGCAGCAAGACGTGTATATACTAAAATAAATGCACATATCAAGTGCTCAAGACTTAAAAAGAAATGTGCAATGAATCAACAGAGCATGCATATACAAGCGAAATAATCAAGATTTAAAATACTTCACCAATTGGGTTGACATCTTCTTTGCAAGCGTGACTGTGCAACCCTTGATCAATCAGACAAGAGTCCCGATCGTGATAAAAATTCGATCCTGGGCAGTGCGTCCACTCCACAGGGGAACTCCTGACGTAGTGCCAAATTTCCCTGTCCTGTATCCCTTAAAATACCTCAAGAAGAGAGCTCTAGAAATCCCCTCCCCTCTGTTATGAAATTAAACGCTGGCTGTAATTCGTCTGCATCGAAAACACCCATAGAGGCTGGCCAGGCTCCCAATGTTTGTTCTGAGACAGACTCATACATTCCTCTAATAAAAACAGTCTCAGCCTTGTGAACTCATCTACAGTCCTCATCCCACATAATATGTTCAAAAACTGTCCAACCCTGTTCGTGTGGAGAGAAAAACAGTTTCTGTGAAGAAAAACACCTGTTTTGCCCTGCAACTGCAGCAGGGCACAAAATGGAGTCACTCGCCCAAAATGGAGTTGATGGTCAAAGTGGAGTCGGTGGTTAAATCCACATTACATCACACTCCGCCCTTTGACCATTGACTCTCATAATATACTGGTTTAAAATCAACTTTTTGTTGTCAAAGCATGGATATCAAATTAGACACACTTTGTACACAGCAACTTAGCATTATTATGACACAGATTACCATAATTATCCTACCTAAAATAGAATGCAGCTGACCAAAATAAGGGAGCCATCAGAAGAACCAGTCCCACCACCTTTTGTCTAAATCTTGTTTCACCCCCTTTACCAATTCAGGCAAGGCTCCAATGTGAGACTGGATAGATTTAGAATGGTGTGACAGGTTAAAACACTACATTCCTTCAAATTCTGAGCATCAATGATCATGTTTTAAAAGCAAATAATGAATTGCATCTCTATTCTGGAAGCCAGCTTTTCTAGTTCCTCGTATATCTATTAATAATTCTGCAAAAGCAACAGATGTGTGATTAATATTTTGTAACCATTAAACATGATAGTTTATTAATAACTTGAGTGTTATAGACAGATAACATATTCTGCTTTAGATAATAAAGTTGTTTCAGAGTCACAATCTTCACCAAGTTGAACTGTTTCCCTTGCGTTTCGAGTATGTAATACTGAGTGTAATGGAAACATCATAAGGCCTAACCGTGTGAAAGCACACAGTCCTCCTGTTATATTTGTGGGAATATAGGTGTAGGTGACATTACCACAATAAAATAACCATCCAACAGATAGTTTGATGTTCTTAATATGACTAGCAGCAGACACTACATTCTTGTAGGACATACTTTTACTTACATTTTTACATCTGTTGTCATTTCGGCTCTTACATAAAGTTTGGCGATCCCACGGGATCTCTTGAGGGGGAACTGTTGTCATTGCGAGACGTATTTGAGCACATTTACCTATCTTTTTAGCGTCACAAGTTAGATTATAACAAACGTCGCCTGCGGTGACATTGTAAGTTATCACCTGAGTTAGATTGTTTCAACTATCATTGGTAGTCTCTTGACAAAATCGACAATATTCCTGTGGAGAAAGATAAGTGCGTATGTCACTTCCTTCCACCGCCCTATCAGCGTTGGTACCATTATATATTTGCAGCAAAACACTAGCTGGAGTCAGTATGGCAACTAGGCAGGTGGAAATAACATCTGTTGTGCTTTTCATGTTTGTCATGCAGAAGTCCAACCTGTTAAGCACAGCCTGTGCCAAGTAGATTCACACATTTTCAGATTAGTGCAGCAGAGAAGCCAATTGGCGCTGTCGGACGATCACTTCAGAGCTGGGGGCTCTCGGTCCCTCTCGATCCCAGTTGGACACAACCAAATACACTCCACTGAGTACAACCAGAACAAAAGAACCTCGTAGTATGATCTGTAAATGAGACAAGTATGATTATTCTCTCAGGCAACATTTATCAGCTGGTATATGTTCCCACTTTTCCTGACCTTGTTTCATGACTAACAGAATACTGTCTTTTCCTTTCGCTATGACGTCTGCTAGTTCAGGGTGACGATTAGGGGATTCTATCTACACCCTATCACAGGAGTTCTTATCAGTGGAGCCAAAGCCTCACTCCCCTCGCACAGTAAGAAGGGCTGGGGCAGTCCCCTTTCTGACTATGCCTCCATACACTGGAATAATCAAAATATGAGCAATTGTGTCTCCAGCTTGTATTACCTATTATTAAATCAACGTCCCCACTGTGCAATAGTATCACCTTCATCTCTCCTTAATAGTCTGCATCAATCACTCCCCCCAAGTCCTGAATACCCTTGAGTGCCAACCCAAATCGAAAAGCAATCAATCCAAAATGCTCTGGGGGAATCTGTATCCCATCTTCTGTTTCAATGAGTACCACATCTCTTGCTTTCAATCTGTACATGTTCAAAACATGCAAATCAAGCCCTGCAGCTTCTGGTGTTGCCTGATACGGAGCTATAGTTCCTGCCTTTGTCTCCCACTACGTAATAGTATTAGTTGCTACATGAGGTTGTATCTGCAAGGCTGGGGTCAGCATTCGCATTAAAGGAGTCTCTGAATTTGTCAAAGGTCTACTTTTCAGGATTTATAATGCTTCTTTCAAATGATCGCTCCAATTTTTCAAAAATCCATCTGACAATTTCCTCAACTGAGATTTCAACAATCCATTCATTCTCTCAGTCAATCCTGCAGCTTGTTGGTAATATGTTTTAGGCTCGATATACAGCAGACAATTCTGCATATTGACTGCTTTTCCCCTGTCCAGTAGTGGAAAGCAGCTTCTTGTTTACAGGATTATATGACACTGCCTTCCAATGTCTCTTGGCCCCCACATACTTTGCTGAACCAATGGTGAACCACACGTTTCCTATCCTCCGGGGACAAGGACACGAATGGCTCACCCCACTTCACTGGTGACTCTTCTACCTCTGGCACCTCCTGTAACACCTCTTCATCCTGCACAGGGGCCTGTGCCTCTTTGTCATGCAGGGCCGGGGTTCCCGCTGGTCCCATCCGGGCACTGTCCTGTACATAGCATTTCCACTTAATGACACTTGCTTCCTGTGCATGCTCTATTCTGTGAGTTTTTGGGTGAACTCATCACCCACTGCATTATCTGAGCCCTCTGAATCACAGTATGTCCTGTTGCCATCTGCTTAGTATCCACCCTAGCCTAATAACACGCCAATAACTGTTTTTCAAATGAAGTGCATCCCTCTGCATCATCTGACAACTTTTTAGTCCAAAATCCTAGGGGCACACTCTTTCTTCCCCCTTTTTGCCACATACTCCAATTTGTGTATTGCCCCTGAACTATCACATGTAACTCAATGCCTCCCTCCTGTACTGGCCACAAGTCTAAAGCATGTTGAATTGCCACCTTTGCCAATTCAAACACACACTGCTGCTGCTCTCCCCATTTAAACTCATGCTTCTTTAGAGTCACTTTGTACAAAGGTACCAAAATCAGACTCAAGTGAGGGATATGTTGCCTCCAAAAGTCAAACAATCCATGAACCGTTGGGTTTCCTGCTTATTTCGGGGTGCAGCAAATTCCAGGATCTTTTGTTTCACCTGCAGCAACACCTCCCGTATGTACCTGATGCCACTGAATTTCTAGAAATGTCACATTTGGGAGGGTCCTTGCACCTTTTCGGGCTTAATCTCCCACCCTTTGCTTTGAAAATGTTCCACTTTTCTGTCCAACTGAGTACGCACCTGTTCTTGTGTTTCTCCCTTAATTATCACATCATCGATATAATGGGAAAGCTGCACCTCTGGAATGACAGGTACTTCATCCAGATGTTCTGCCACCAGCCGTGACATGTAGTGTGACTATGTACATAGCCCATAGGAAGTTTTAAATTTTTTAATTGTCTCCCAGCCTACAAAAATGAGAATTGCTCTTGATTCTCAGGGGCTAATGGTTTGGTAAAGAAAGCATTGGCAATGTCAATTGTTGCGAACAAGGTCCCTTTGTGTCTCTGACTCTTTTCAATCAAAGTAATGGTGTCTGGGACAGTGGCAGTCAAAAGGGACATATGTTTATTCAATTCGCATAATTCAACTGTCATTCTCCAGCTCCCATCAGGTTTGCACCCATGCCACATGGTATTATTCCACGCAGTAGTGACCGGGGTCACCACACCCCTACCTCTACCAAATCCCACATGGTTCTACTTATATCTTCATGCCCTCCCTGAATCCTGTACTCCTTCAAGTTAACCACCTTTTTGGCTGGGAGAAGCTTTACTGGGATATCTTCAAATGACCCACCCTCACTGCTGCAGCAGAGATGTATCTGTTCAATTCAAATTGATAGCACCCATCCTCCAAATATAGAGTCGCCCCCTCCAGAATATCAGTCCAAGAATATACTCAGAGAGGGACACTATCAAAACAGTGTATTCTTTTGGGCATTCTCCCTATTTTCATTCACACCTTGGTTTGCACAGCAGGGTTTCCTTTCCACCCAACCATATGATGGTGTACTGCAGACCTTTGAACATTTTCGGATTTCATATATCAAAGAGGCCTCCGCTCAGGTGTCCACCAGGGCCCCAAATTCTGGACATTTCTGTTTTTCTAATACATTTCTAAATCAACATGCGGTCTGTTATCCTTTCGAACCCATCCGTGTACCGGAGTTTGGCTATTTCCTAATCTGATTTAAACATGTTGACTTTCGCCCAGGTCAAATCCAGATATATACTTTGATACCTGCGAGGAGATTCCTCTCCTTCCCTTTTCTCCTCAATCAGCCAATCAATGTCCAGATCTTCCTCCTCCTTCACCCTTGTGGAAACATTTTTCTCCCTCTCTTTTTCTTACTCCTGCGTGTCTGACTTGCCCTGACGTACCCGCTTATTATCTTGCTTATTCACCTTCCTGCTTTGCTCTTTCCTGTCAAGCCTTCGCTTGCGATATATCTCCTTTAAATCTTTGGTATCTACTCCACCCATCTGCTCTATCTTCACACCATCCTTCAACAATGCCATAAACATATATCTCTGGCACACCCTATTATTATCTGTGCGGCCCTCGGACCGGGCGGCTCTTTCAGGTTTTCGCCCAATTCCCCCAACTCACGGACTGCCTCTAGTACATCTTTTAAAGGATTACCTGTTTAATTGATTAATAGGGTCATTATCACATGTTTGTAGGCTGGGGGAGCCAAACTAATTATTTTGTTTCACACTGACACAGTCAGTGGTTCATCCAACAAATGGTGAGCATCACCCAGAAAAATGGCGGTTTTCATATGCTATTCCTTGATTTTCTGCATTGCATCTCTCAATGTGAACCAGGACTTATCATGTTGGAGCCAGTCTGACTCAGTAGGATACCTATGATTGCACCCAGTAACTGCTAACTGCAATAAGGTAATTAGAATGTTGCCCTGATAACCTCTAAAATGCTCCTGTACAGTGGGGTCAGTACTGAGTATAAAGAACTTTGGTGCATCTCTTACATCTAACATCACTCTTGAGGCTCCTATATCAAACAATCGCATCCTCCATGTGAGCAATGTTTACCCAGGTCTCTACTGAAATCTGTCTATGATATCATTAATCTCTTGCTGAGTTTAATCCTCCAGGGAGCCCATCCGGACCCCTCCTTGCCATTTTTGTCCGTATATGGGCTGTGCACAGGCATCCTTCTGGTCCTCTGACTCACCCTGACGATTATTTTGACAACACTCTTCCCCAGTATCTGAAAACTCAGAAGAATCCCAAATATTACCATCCCATTCCTCAGGATTCCAGTCTAACCCTGATTTGGCAATGGCTAAATGAACCTTTCTTTTAAAGACTAACGCATTTTAGTGCTAGTGTCTGCATCACAACAGTAAAATGCATTAGCCACACATTTTCTATCTCCTACCAGCATGACAAGGCGCTGACTAACTAAAGTAGCCAGCAATAATGGGCTCTCTGCAGTGTCATCTCATAGTGGTGGTTGTCTCCACCGGAATTCACAAACAAAGCTGAGGCAAGGCCAGGCTTCTTAGGCCACACAGATAGTGGACCATCACAAAAAACACACAAATATAATTACAGGCTGCCGAGTCTGCCTCACGTGGACCAGGTGACTTCTGTTGTTTTCCAGGCTGTAGTGGTTGTTTGGCCTAAGCTGGCAGCTAATTGTTTTTTCCTGCTGCTATGCCCCGCAAACTTCTAGCGTTTTCTGACTGTGTGGCAGACTACTGCAACAGCGGTTACAAGATGTTTTCACCGCTGTGAAATTAGTTTTCCCTCTAGGGCACCAACCCCCAGCCCACTTGACACTTTTGGAGATGCAGAGTCACTGTTGACTCGAGAGTCAACTCGTTAAAGTGCCCCATCTGCCCTCCAGTCAAGAGACCCACACCTATGAGGGTAGGAAGCCCCTATTTGGCCCGGCAGGTTTCACAGATGCACACATTAAAGAGCAGCCAGCCTGAGTCTTCCCAGACTCCTCTGTCAACCACCTTGCCAAAGCTGCTCAATGATCAGCAGCAGCACAGAGCAACAGCATGAGCACCAGAGCACTGCAGAAACGTGGAGCACCGATGACAACAACAACAAAAAATTACCGGAAGGAAAACAATGTGTTTACAGGTGTGCACAGGATAAAAGTGGGTGCCATGAAGGAGGGCAACACAAGAAAGTACATGAGGGTAGTCAGAGTGAGCAGAGGCAAGAGTCAATGGCCTGTGAGCAATGCAGGTGGTAGATTTCAGAAAGGTGTGAGAAGAATGCGTAAGTGGCAGTCATTGAGAGACTGCATAAGAAAGTGGTGTAAGGAGTATATGGCTGACTGAGACACTCAAATAACCCTTCCCACAGACTTCAGTACCCCACAGAGAGGAACCTAAACACTAGTAAATGCTTTGTTTTTCTCTTGAGAAAGTGTAACTCAAAGTGTCAAACACTTGGCAGTATAATGTCACTTATACACAGAGGAATGTTACTCATTTGTATAGAAATGCCTCATACAAACAATTGGAGAACTTGGCAGCTATGGACATCCTAAAAAATATTAACAAAGCCAAATAGCTCAGGCAGAGCTATTTGGCTTTGTTAATGTTTTTATACAGATGGCACAGCAGCACACAATTAAATCAAAACATTTTTTAAATCCGTCTATCTTTTTTCAGCACAATTTATTTAAGAATTGTTTAATATTGCGCCAAGTTCACCTAAACGGATTTTGGAGTGCTGTTCCTAAGAAGGGAGTGAAACACCAGTGGTCTTTTCTGATGTTCCCCTGTCCATTTGTACTCCTTTGCTGCTCAGGCCTGCACCACTTCTCCTGGAAGGCTGATCCCTGCTTTTACCATCCTTCTGTGAACAGAGGGGGTTCTAATGTTAAACCTCCCCATACCATCCCCCCTTTCACAGTCCCTCTGCTAGCAGTCCTCTGCCCCTGAGGCAAGCACCCTTCTATGAGTGTGACTGCCTTTTTCACATCCTCCCTCTACCAGTGCAGGCCAGAAAACAACAACCTGCAACTTGGAAAGCCATTCAATTGAATAAAATATAGTTTAGTTTCTGTGTATGTATTCCATGTAACCTTGACAATGTTGGCCTGACTTGTCATGCCAATAAACCTATAGCATGGTACAGATGTTGTGGTTCTGGTTCTGTCTGGGAGTTTGGGAGAGGGGGCAGATGAGGTCAAAGTTCTCAGTACTGGTTAAAACGTTTCCACCCTTGTTGGGGAAGCATTTGCACACATTTTCATTCCTTAACCAACAATATTTCTCATTTGGCCTTCCTCCCTCCTATACCTTTTTCTTTCTTTCGCATTTTAGTAAGGTCTTTTCTGTTTTTAAGTTATTATTCTGTTATTTGGGCGGTTGTGCATAGCATATTATTGGTGCCCCGTAATGTGCTTTTTAATGGATTTCGTTGGAATAAAAAACTATGGTGGGTGCTCCAGGACACAAAGTTATGTGGCGTGGTTTATGAAAGCAGATGCCATCCGTAGGAATATTAGTTCGCTGGGCTACCTTGCTAAGATTTGACCATATTGCTCACAGTTTACACGCAAATGGCTGTACTAGTCGCATTAATCCAATGATCTACCTCACTCCAATGAAAACGTGATCTGGGGGTTACTCCCTTTTCTCTACAGTAGACACTTTAAATCAGTGAACAATATTCAGAAGAGAACACTTTGGCTGTTCTCAATGCTGAGCCCGGCCTCTCTCTACATTTGAAGGGAGCAAGCATTTGCCTATTCCTGGCAAGGTTCTGATTGAGTCGCCTCCTTCTCTATAACCAGCATGGACAAAGCCAGTAACTTCTGCTTATGCAAACTCTAATGGCTTCGTCAATGCGTTTTTACATGCTGCACAGCAGTTGGCAGGTGCGGCTCTTCTGCTTCTCTGGTAGGGTTGTAACATAGCGTAAAGTAGAAAAGAATGCTACGGTGCGACCAGCATTGTCCGCATCATAGCGCTTTTTTATATTTTCTTTCTACTTTAAGCCATGTTGTATAGCAGCTCAACTGCTGGGTAACGTAAAAAAAAAACATTGATAAAGCGAATGGAATTTGCATAGGTGAAACCTATTGGCTTTGCCAATGCTTGTTATTCTCTGTTCTACTCTTTCACATTTGTAATATTTTCTGCATCTTTCCCAGTCTTTTTCTCCTTATCACCTCCCATCTTCCTGTACCCCTTTCTTTGGGATGTTGTATCTTTCGTTTTGTAATTGTTCCAATTATTTTAGCTATAAGGGCTGGACTGGGATCAATCTATAGTGTCTGAATCAGTAACTGTTCCTCCTAGAATTACAAACTGGTCTATAGTCCCAGCATACCATTTCCCCCAGCAATTTGGACTAATCTATCACGACTTTCTCAAAGCCCTACGCCTTCTTAAAACTTCATGACTTTACAATACGTTCACCTGCTCCTTTGCACTTGTTGGTTTGCTGCTCTTGAGTATTCCTTCAGGCTCCCACCCTGCAAGTTCCTTTCTTTGTATATATGTGCAGGTAAACAATGAATGTATTACCAAAATGTTGTTCCTTGTAACAAAGTGGTACATTAGGTGACAATTTATTAATTGATTTGTTTACGAAGATTTTTTATAAAGTGCTACATGTCACCTTTCGGTTAATTCAGTGCAGTACACTGGTTAAATAGGCACCAAATGGGCGAAGAGCTGTCGCTAAATTACATGAAACTATATTTTGTATTTTAATATTGTGAAATATATTTTCAGTTTCAGCTAAAGTCAGACAAAGTGATGTTTACAGAATCACAGACATGGTGAATACGATTTTAACCCTGCCTTCACACTGCACAGATAGGCAGGGCCTAAACTTTTAACATCCAAAAGGTGAAGTCACTTCTTCTGGTAGGACAACATAGATGTAATGGTGGCGAGACCAGTTATCCTTCCAAGTGAACTAGATATGGGCTCTAAGGCCTCTTGAAGCTCCCAGAAACATGGAGACCTACACAATACAACTCCAAGGTCACCAAACTACACATTAAAGTAACTGCCACCCAACACACTTCATTGTCCAGGAGCATATCCAGATCAATTGCCACTTCAGGCCTAATAGGAGAGCTTTAGAATTGATTATTAAGAGAACAACTTTGCTATGAGGATTGAACAACTATTTGGAAAACAGTCAAGTAGTTGCATCAAGCTCCGCAAGGCTACATCCCAAAGATGTCTGATAGTCTTAAAAACAGACATTTGCACCCCAAAAATAGCAACCCCCAGCTTTTCCCAAACTCTATGGGAAACATGCTAGTATTTGTGGTAGGTAAGCTGAACAAGCTTTCCCAAACAATATGTTTGGAAAGAATTCCAATGAGGGGAATAAGCTTGTCTTGCAGGAATAATGCATGTTCATGCAGGACGTTATCAACTCTGGTGGGTTTCTTCAATAATAGTCGACACTAAGGAGCAGCAATCTCAACGTAGCTGCACCATAATGCCCTCTGCATTCTGAAATACCACTAAGTGTGCTGGTGAACACTTTAGAAACACAGAAAGACAATAGAGTCTACTGGTAGTGATGAATGAGCACAGCGAACTGGAGAAATGTCTTTGGTGAACAGGATCTCATAGCAGAAAATGAACTGAGACAAGCTACCAAGAGAGCATGGTACAAGTAATGGAGACTAATAAACAAGATAAACAAACAGAACACAAACAACTACAGGTCCTGAAACTTCAGATAACGCAATAAATATACTTGTGAATTGGCAGATATTGATCCTGTGGTAAAGTCAACCTCTTTTTATATACCATGCTGCCCTCTTTCCTCGTAAAAGATGATGTAAATTGAGGGACTACTATGTAAAGGTGTACAAATATCCATTTACACAAGCCACTACTAACTGACTAACTGAGATATGTGGGTTACTTACACTGATTTGTCAGTGCATGGTACAAAACCTTATACAAACAATATATGAAGGCGTTTACTTGTAGAAAAACAAGATTGTGAAACTGCTACTCCAGAACTGTGGGGTATCTCATTAAGTGCTTGTCTGACTTGCTTTACATCAGTTTAGCAATGAGAGAAGTCTGCAAAGCCATTGGAAGTCATGACTAGCCCAGTGTCAGGATGGAAAATGAAAAATCATCACCAATAACATGAATTCAAGAACAAGACAGCAATGGTTGAAGATACACCTTAACCCCCTGATGACAGAACAAGAATTAATTGAAGCCATCAAATGACATAGGCTGCTTCATGATGTAAGTTGACCCAATAACCAGGAGCGGCTTGCGGCGGGGGTAGGGCGGCGCGTGGGAGGGCGGGTGGCAGGGGGTTGGTGGGGCAATGGGGGTGTAAAATTACAAAAAACCTAACCTGAATCGTCGCGGCAGCCTCCATCTCCACTGCGCTTCTCCTCTCATGCAAGCATGCTACAGGCACAAGCTCCCAGCCTGTCCTACGGCCAATCCTGACGCTGATCAAAGCAGCGTCAGGATTGGCTGGGAGCGCCCAGCCAGGGTGCTTCCAGGCAGACTGGGAGCCTATGCAGGCTCTCTCCAGCCTGGCCACAGTGTGGCTGGGCTGGACAGAGCCTACTGTGCATGTGTGTTTGGCTGGCCCGAGACGGCCAGCCAAACACACATGCGCAGTGAGGGGGAGTGCACATCACTACTTGTAAGAGCCTGTGGCTCCACCCCTTTTACTAAAAACAATAATAAACATGGTTTATTATCGTTTTTAGCAAAAGGTTTGCAGCAGGTGCTGCTTGCGGGGGGTGATGCTCCTCTACCCTATCAGAAGAGCCGCACCTGCCAATAACTAGGCTATAGATGATGGCAAAACAGCAATGTAATTGAATAAATATGTGAGACCTTTTATTTAATTATATCAGTGTATGTATGTTCATACCTTAGTGTTTATAGTAATAGAAAGAAGACTCCCTCTGAGCAAGGCTACACCAAGATTCAAAACCTGGTGCTCCATGAAAGACTTTTGGATGTCTTTTTTAGCACAGTTAAATTTATAAAGACATGTGAAGGCAGAAGACCCGTTATCAAGCAGAAACAGTGGTCTGCTATGAACTTAATACCATGACCACATTAAATTACAAATGCAGGAGAAACAGCAAGTCAAATCAAGTGGTTTATGCCCTCACTTAGAGGTGGGTGATACTACAACATATCACCAAAAAAGTACTGATGTGCTTTCCTCCTACTTGCAATGAGCCATCAGCCTTTTCAGAGGATAGCAGTTCCAGAGGATGCTGCCTCTACCAGCTCCACCATTGGAAAGACACATTCAGTGGTGCTGCCAGGAACGGGACAAGAGGTAAAGGGCTGCCCATTTAGAGTCAAGTCATTCTGACTGGTGAACCTCCTGTCCTGAACCACTACTGAAACTATGCAGGTCTCAAACAAAATACAGAGGGTAGTCGGAGGGCTCGAAAAACCAGGTCTTCAGCTTCTTCCTAAACTCAAGAAGTGATTGGGAGGCTCTGATATGCTATGGGAGGTCGTTCCATTCTTAAGTGGAGATGTAGAAAAGTTGCATCCTCCTGATCTACTACTGTGATTGCAGGGTGAGTGATGGTCCGGCAGAACAGTGGTTTCTGGAAGGTTCATGGAAATATATGTGGCTTTTGAAGTAAGGGGGGCACTGTTCTGTAGTGCTTTGTGTGCGTGAGGAGTTTGAACTGCATGCATTTGTATTTGGGGAGTCAGTGGAGTTCTCTGAGGTATAGTGAGAGCTGGGAGTGGCGAGGTGGGTTGAGAACTAGTCTTGCCGCTGCGTTCTGTATGGTTTGGAGTCTGTTCAGGAGCTGTTTGGCGATTTCAACATAGGCATGTCTCCTGATTATGACTACCTGTGTGACTGTTTTCCTGGTGTTCTCTTGTAGCAACTTGAAGATTTTTTGCAGCATCTTCAGGGTGTGGGAGAAGATGGAGGTCACTGAGTTGACCTGCGCAGTCATGTCGAGTTTGCCTTCTAAGATGATTCCTAGGTTTCAGCCATGGGCGGTTTTGATGAGTGTCGGGAGAAGCACACAGATATGACAGCAAGACAGAAACACAGATGAGGTAAGAGAAGTACATGGCTTACACAGCTGAAAAACAGATGCGCTTCCATGGAGTGCTTACAAAAAACTAAAAAGTAGTACTTGAAAAATAAGCAGTGGATGGACACAAGTAATGAGATCATGCTCAAGGGGAGTGAAAGACACAAGAAGAGGAAGGAAAGTCCACACAAGACAGTAAATAAATTGGCACTTTTTTGTAGCCATGTGTATAG